>NC_067472.1:186589572-187189572 GCF_947179515.1 Apodemus sylvaticus
CAAGAGGTTGTTAAACAATTAACCAGAGGTCATGAAAAGGGAAGATGCATTAAATATGCAAAAATATGGTGATGTGGAATTATGGGTGAAATGTTATAGACCATTTGCAGTAGATGCTAGCTATATATGGTGCTGGAATAGGATCCCATTAACCTTCTTGGGTTAGAATCAGAGGCATTAGCAGAAGACATTTACAGATTGGTAAGAGAAAAAAAGCAAAGTACCTTCTATGATTGAGAGGAGCAGTTTCCAAATACGTTCAGGCCTTTTCATTTTTTAAATACAAGTGAGGCTCAGCATGAGATGGGAAGTTTTCAGCGATAAATTAGTAAGCCAGGATTCCCTCCAACACTGAGCCCCAGACACACTAGACAAGGCACACTACCATATGGAACATCACCATAGCAATACCATTGAATATATCTCAGAACTAGAGACATTGGACCATTCTAGCCTAAGCAGGCCTTAGGTGCATGCTGAATAAGGCAAATTGTAATTTTGAGCAATCAACCATTTGCCATCTTATGTCTGCCTGAAATTAGACATGCTCATGATTATATAAGTACATGCATTGTGGGAAATGGCATGCCCAGTTAGCAAAGGCTTACATAACTCAAGCCTGTCAATCAAAACCCAAAACCACACACACCCTGCCTTTAGCAATCAACCCTTTGTCTTTCTGAACTCATAAAAGGAAACCCTGGACAATCGCCTGGGCTCCTCAGCAAATCCTGCTCAACCCTCCACTCCTTTACACTGTAGCTATTCCTTACTTTCTCCTTGATTAGGAAAAATACCCCACAGCTTTTCCATTTGTTGCATTTCTTCAGAATTCTGAAAGTAGCTTAAAAAAATGCTAAGACCCTGGAGAAACCAGTCAGATGGTGACCAGCATTCACAATGGGTGCCTATCAGATCAGCTTCCTTCAGAGACTATCTTAAATCCCTGATATCTGGGAGAACTGGGGTAGGGATAGCCAATGTCCAGCACGGTGTAGTGGTCTGTGGCCTCTACCATCCCTGTCTCCCTCAACTTTACCTGCAACGGCAGGTGCTTCATGAGGAGCAAGAAGTTGAAGCTCATGGCTGTGCTGTCCATCTCTGTGCCCACGAAGAAAAGGTTCAGTGTGGTCATCAACAGATTCCTCTTGGGAAAATGAGTTTGGGGGTTCTTCTCCTACAGGGAGAGGGACATATATCTTAATTCCACTTAGCACTCTTTTAGACACTACTGGGAGTTTTCCCAGGATTCACTTTTCTTGGGTTCAGATTGAAGGTGGGAAGGGAGAGTCTGACCAATCAAGGCCCTCCCCAAGTGCTGGCTTCTCTCATACCCCGCAAGAAACAAACATAAAATCCTTCTTCCTTGGTCTTTCCCTTGGTGAATCTCTGTACTTTTGCTATCAACCTGGTTGGAATTTATTTAAAATAGTAATGATATTTTTAAAAAGAGGAGAGATGGTAGAGAGGGTAAGAAAGGGGAGAGAAGTAGAGAAGATAGAAATGAAGAGATGACAAAGGGAGGAGTTTCTGCAAGATGGAGAATCAGAATTGGCAATGAGAACAGCCTACTTTTTCACAATTTGAAGATGCCCTTGGAGGGAATTCTTCCCCTGCAGGTGTGCATTTGTGAAGCGTGCCTGCATGTGTTTTTGCACACATGTATGTGCCTAAATGAGCATGAGTGCCAGAGTGCATCTCTCTCACTGTGTGTATGTGTGTGTGTGGGGGGGTGTGCATGTGTGTGTGTGTCTGTGTGTGTGTGCATGCACATCTGTGTGCTGATTATTTCTGGGTACAAGTGTGCCTGTGGGTGTCCACACCCATAAGTATATATGAGACAGCCAGAAGAGAACATTGCATATCTTTTATCAGTCACTGCCCTATTCATTTGAGGCAGGGTCTGCTGTCGAACCTAGCTGTAAAAGAACTTCTGGGGAAATTAGTATCCCAGACCTCAAGCAATACTACAGAGCAATAGTGTTAAAAAACTGCATGGCAATGGCACAGTGACAGGCAAGTGGACCAATGGAATAGAATTGAAAACCCAGAAATGAATCCACACACCTAGGGTCACTTGATCTTCGACAAAGGAGCCAAAAACATCCAGTGGAAAAAAGATAGCCTTTTCAACAAATGGTGCTGCTTCAACTGGAGGTCAGCATGCAGAAGAATGCCAATTGATCCATTCTTATCTCATTGTACTAAGCTCAACTCCAAGTGGATCAAGGACCTCCACATAAAACCAGACACACTGAAACTAATAGAAAGGGATACCAAGCAGGATACCTGGGGGACAGTTAGAGAACCACAGAAATCCAGGGAGAACAGAATTCTAAAACAATCTCAAAAAGGCCAAAGAGCAAATTAACAGTAAACAGGAAAGTGGATCCAGGGCAGAAAGGGCTTCGAAAGGGCACTCAGGGAAGGCCATGGAACCTGCCACTACACATCTGTCAGGCCTAGTTCCCCATGTGCTGTGATTCTCGCCATAGCCTTTGAAGAACCAGGTGAAGAAAGCTTGCTCTCCACGACCACTGACTTCCTCAGCCTAGTTCTCCAGAGCCTCCCTCATGGCATCATTTCCCCATGGCACCACAGCAGGACAAGGCCCCAGAGGAGTGTTGAACACAGGAACATACTGCTCCCTGATCCGGTGAAGGGACAAGTTAGAGAGGCCATTCCTGGAACATCCCATGTCCTGATGTCAGGTACATAGATGCATTGCGGTGATGTATCAAACCTCTAAACTATGTCTGCATCCTGGCCTAGTCAGTCTTCTGCCTCAGAATCTGAGCCACACTGGGCATGCTCCACAGCTCAAATGCACCATCTCTCTGCCCAGTACTACCTTTAAGAGGGAATCATAAAACTTCTTTGTGTCCAGAAAGTTGCCAAGGAAGGGTAATGGGGTAGGTCCTTGAGGCATCTTCCTCAAGATTTTCCTCTGCCTCCACTCAGATGTTATGATTATGACACTGAAGCAGGTCAGCACAGCCACCAGGAGCATCCCAGAGGTCAACATGGAGGCAGTGGGATGGACATGCAGGTGGTTATCTCTGGGATGATGTATCTTTATACTCTAGGCTGGAAGGATGGCTCTAGCTCCTGTTTAATAATTATCTCATTTTTTCCTCCCAGCTATTGCCCATGGTGACATTGCCTTGGTTATGAAACTGGCAGCAAGAGAAGAGGAAGGGGGTTCACATGTAGTGGATGTTAGGACAGAAGAAAAGTGTACCAAGTTTGCATAATGAGATGAGAGTATGGATTAGGACATTTCTATAATTGAAGACATGGTAACATCTGCATGTGAAGGAAGCATGCAGATACAAGGTAGAGGGTCTCAGACAGAAAAAGAACATCACGGGGACATGGATTTATGGTTTTAAAAATAATCCAGGGGCTTGGGACTTTTATTTGATTGCACAGGACATGTTGCTGTGGATTCAGGACCCTCTAGTGAGAATGCATAGAAAGTTAGTACCTTAGAGGGGAGATTCTGGAGTTGTGATCTGAAGATGTGGGGTTAATGGAGGATCCAGACCTGTGGGTTTGGAGTTCCTGGCAGGTGAAGTGTATTGAATGTCCAATAGGATCCTGCAGCCAGCACTGGATTCCAGCTGTTGCATTTTCTTTGACCCTATGCTGTCTCCCAATACTAAGAATTCTTAAGGAAGCCTCAAAGTGAGACCAGGACTGATACCATATAACCATATAAGCAAGACATTCCATTCCCACATGTGGCATGGAAAAGGGGAAAACAGCCAGGTCCTCATGTCCCTGGGACATTGCTTAGGATGAGGAGAAAAGCAGGGGAAATCTCAGTTGTCAGAAGGCCTGAGCTGGTTTTATAAAGCAGTAATACCAACCACCAACACAGAGGAAAACCCCAACTGGCCCAAAACTTCCTAATTAGTTGTAAGTTAACTTAGATCTTAAAATTGCTTACACAATGTTCACATTGTCAAATTTCCTTTGAAGGATTTAGGTTTATATTTGGAGCCCTGGCAGCTCTCAGCCTTAGTCAGAGAAATCTCCTTAGGCAATAGACAGAAATCAGTGCAGAAATGCACAATTGGTCACAGTGCTAGGAACAGGAGATGGAGGGTCAGCCCTAAATAATTGGAGAGTCTTAACCAATGACCTCCCACCACCACAATGGCTCAGCAAATCTTGCACAAGAGGCAGGAAGAACGTAGGGGCTGGAGGATGAGAAGGAGGACTGTGGAGTGCTGTCTTCTAGATGTGACATAGTGGCTGCATTCATAAACTCACAAAAGCTGGGTCACTTACAGAAGACCTGGACAAGGTCAACTCAGCCAACTCTGGCATAAATGGTGAAAGTGCACCCCAAACCCTATGACTTAATGAAGAGCTATTGGCAATTGAGAGCTGATGGAGAGAGCCAACCATTCTTTGGGGAGGGGTGTTCCCACTGGTTGGATTCCCATGTTCTAAGTGAATGGCCCCCTCCTCACCCA
This sequence comes from Apodemus sylvaticus, assembly GCF_947179515.1. Lineage (NCBI taxonomy): Eukaryota > Metazoa > Chordata > Mammalia > Rodentia > Muridae > Apodemus > Apodemus sylvaticus. Next base: position 186,594,057 of record NC_067472.1, read on the forward strand.
GTCACACATGAGCAGCTCTAATTTAATGGGTTATCAAAAAAGAAGACATGACGTTGGGAAAGGAAATTTGGTAAGATTTGGAAGAAGAAAATGAGTTGTTGTGATCATATTTCATTACACATGTATACATTCCCTCTCAAGAATAAAGAAGAGTGTAACTAAAAACTGAGCACACAAAATAACGAGCTTCACTATGGCACAGCCACACACAGCTTGCACTCACTGGTCTCCCTCTCCACTCTTCTACCCATCCCCTCTATCTTCCTGCTCCGTCCTTCCCCACTCCTGGTACAGAACACACATTCTCTTAGTCTTTCTCCCCCATTGCCAATGTTCTCTCACGACAGCTGTGTCTCTTCTTTCTACTTCCAAGATCTACAACCCCATATGTGCACACAAGTCTAGGGTTTCTTCTTACAAGGGGCACAACTCTGGTCTTTGTGAGTCTGGGACACTTTGCTTAAGTTTAGTAGTTTCTAGGTTCTTCCAGGTTCCTATCATTGCCATGGATTCATTTTCTGCTTCTGGGGGGACACATAGGTTGTCTCCATGAGGACCATGTATAAAATAAATATGGATGTCTAAATATCCTTATGGTAGGACTCAGCATATTTGTAAACTCCAATGGAATGGCACAGTGGGTAAAGAAGCTTGCAGCAGGCATGATGGTGAGTTAGTCCTCAGGAGGAAAGAACTGACTTCCACAGCTTTCCTAGAGTTTACACACACACACACACACACACACACACACACACACTGGGTCTTTTTAACACACACACACACACACACACACACACACACACACATGCACAAGTTCAAAACTGTAATACAATATTTTTAATAACAAATTCTGGACTTCTAAAAGAAAATGTAGGGAGAGGACACTGAACTATCAATATATACAAGAACTCGCTATAATATAATTATTAAATATAGATATATACATATTAAATTCAGTGTAATGAATTCAGAGATAGAGAGAGAAATAATGTCCAGAAATGAAAAATAAGATTATATGAAGTTCAGAGAGCTTCTGCCTAGCATGGAGCACAGTTGGCAAAGTGAAGAGCAGATATGTATAATGGGTGGGAAAAGAATTTGTCAAACAATAAATAGATAAATGAACTGAATAGACAGTTCTCAAAAAAAAAGGAAAGAAAAAACAAGTATCTAATAAGCAGAACTTATAGGGGCTGAACCTAGGCCTCCCTGCACATAGGTAGCACATGTGCACTTGGTTTTCATGTGAGTTCTGAACATCTGGAGCAGATGCTATCCCAACAGCTGTTGCCTGCACGTGGGATGTGTTCTACCAGTTGGGCTGCCTTGTCCGTCCCCAGTGGGAGAGGATGTGCACAGCCTTTCAGAGACTTGAAGTGCCAGGGTGAAGGGAGACACAGAGGGACCCTGCCCCTCAGAGGAGAAGGGGAGGGGAAATAGAGGAAGGATTGTGGGAGGGGTGACCAGGACCAGGACAGGACAGGACAGTGAGCAGAATGTAGAGTCAATACATAAAAGAAAAGAAAAGAAACTTTTTAAAAAAGAAAGAATTTGCATCATACACCAACAGGGAAATAAAAACCAAAACTAGTTTGAGAGTCTCAGAAGTGGCTTCTAATTTATCAAACCCCACCCACCTCCACTGCCACCACTGTACTGTTTACGCCCTGAACACAGGCTTGTCCTTCCTTGGACAATTTCAGTAGCTGTTGTGTTATCAAGGCATCCATTCCCCTATGGGGACACTACAGACAGGACAGAGAGGGTGAAAGGGGGCACATGACTTAGAGACCCTCAGGCTAAAGGCCTTGAACCTTTGTCTGTCCTGTTCACTCCACTTTTTCTGCTTCTGGGCTCTCATTTCCCCACCATTAAAAAGGGAAAGTCATAGCTAAGGCTGTGTTGCATCTCCTTTTGGAGTGATTCCTGGTGTCAAACAATTAGAAAACAGAAGAATGAAATCTGGTATGAGGCTTGAGTGAATTTGTGGAAAGCACAGTGGACTGTGGGGTGACCAGGATGGGAGCTGGAAAGAATGCAAGGCCACACTTTCTCCTCCATATTCTTTACATCTTCATAATGCTATTATTAACATACAAAGAATGCATTTCTCCCTGACCTTTTCTTACACACAGATCACTAACTATGTTCTCATTCACACACACACACACACACACACACACACACACACACACACAAACACACACACACACCTTTATTGGCCTCCCCATAAAATTATTCACTGCTAGCTTATTCACACCTACCAAATTTTGAGCATGGTGCATTGCAGAAAGATTTCTTCATGCTGTCCTTGGCTTTCACCTAATCAAGTTTAACTATCCCAATGTCTCTCCTTTTGGAAGATGAGATTTTCAGAAAGGATTCACTCCTCTTTTTTCCTCATTCAGTCAAAGCTGCCCCACTGCAGCTGATGGAGGAAGCTCTCCTTCTGGTGGACAGACAGGAAGACAGGGAGGAAGACAGAAAGGAAGATGATAACACACTACAAGAATCAGATGGGTATATGCCCAGGAGTGGTATAGCAGGGTCCTCTGGAAGTCTCATGTCCAGTTTTCTGAGGAACCTCCAGACTGATTTCAAAACTGGTTGTACCATCTTACTGCCCCACCAGCAGTGGAGGAGTGTTCCTCTTTCTTTACATCCTCGCCAACAGCTGCTGTCTCCTGAGTTTTTGACCTTAGCCATTCTGACTGGTGTAAGGTGAAATCTCAGGGTTGTTTTGATCTGCATTTCCCAAATGACTGGGCATATACCCAAAGGATTCCCAGGCATGCAATAAAGACACATGCTCCATTATGTTCATAGCAGCCTTATTTGTAATAGCCAGAAGCTGGAAAGAACCCAGATGCCCCTCAAAGGAGGAATGGATACAGAAAATGTGGTATATTTACACATTGGAATACTACTCAGCAATTAGAAACAATGAATTCACAAAATGTTTAGGCAAATGGTTTGATCTGGAAAATATCATCCTAAGTGAGGTAACCCAATCACAAAAGAATACACATGGAATGCAATCTCTGATAAGTGGATATTAATTAGCCCAGAAGCCCTGAATACCCAAGGCACAAATTGCATAACAAATAACTCCCATGAAGAAGTATGGAGAAGGTCCTGATCCTGGAAAGGATTGATCTAGCATTGAAGGGAATATAAGGACAGAGAAAAAGGAGGGAAGTGATTGGAGAAGGGATGGAGAGAAGAAGGTTTATGGGACATATGGGGAGGGGGGATCCGGGAAAGGGGAAATAATTTGGAATGTAAATAAAGAATATAGAAAATAAAAATATTTAAAAAAAGAATCAGATGGGAATATGAGAGGAGGGAAGATCTAGGAGCAGTTTGGGAGAAAAGGGTAAATATGATAAGTATATATGGAATTTTCAAAGAAACAAATATATACAAAAGAATATGAAGAAAAAAGCATTATAAACAGTAAATAATCATATCAACAGTGAAGCCACAGAGCTAAAGGAAGAGGTGGGGACATGGGCAGAGGCTGACACTGGTACACTGTGATTGAGGTACACAGGAGTGGAGAGTCAGACATGACAGTGAGATGGGCTGACTGCAGACACCAAGAAACCCTGCATAAGGCAGGAGTCAGAGTCTCTCTCTCTCTCTCTCTTTCTCTCTCTCTCTCTCTCTCTCTCTCTCTCTCTCTCTCTCTCTCTCTCTCTCTCTCTCTCTCTCTCTCTCTCTCTCCTCTTTCTTGTCTTGCCCCCTTTCCTTCATTCAGAGTCCCCTCTCTGCCTCAGACTCTGCTCCCAATACTCTGCGTTTCTGATTTTCTATTATTCTCCTGGTACTCATGGTTGGTGCCCCTGTGGCTGTTCATTCTATGTCTCACCCTTGGTGCCAGAGCTGAGCGAAGTCATGATCAGGTCCCAGAAGGTGGGCTCACTCTGCCTGAAGTTCAGCATCTGAGCAGCAGGGATCTGTCCAGGGCTCCAGTGGTTGAGAACAGGGATGCAACGTGCAGACAACTGACTGCAATCCAGGGCATGAGTCTTCTCTAAACCTTCTCTCCAGAATTGGGATGATGTCAGTGAATGACGTGGAGATGTCAGAATAGAGGCTCACTCATCACTTTTTCACAGCGGTCCAATAAGAGCTGTGGAAACATTTACTTTTGTGAAGACTATTTGTGAACGAGAGAACCACAATGGCATCTCCAACCCAGGGGCCCTTTAGCTTCTTTAGGACTAGAATTCGGTTCTGTATCTATGGTGCTTGCAATATGGGATTTAGTAAATGATTCTGCAATGAATTAGCAAATAGTGAAAGATCCCTATGCCGGTATATTGCACCACAGCTCTGAATCTTGTCAGAAGGGGTCTATCAGGATTGCCTTTTGGCAGAGGCTCACTCCTTCCCACTAAGCATCCTTTGTGAAAAGGACTGAGCAGCATTGGGATTTTGTCTGAGATGCCATTACCAACCTTTACTTAGCCTGTCCTCTTGATCACTGTTAGCATCTGAACCATCCAGGAACGCCAGAAGCTGTTTATAGCCAGCCTCTGAACCCAGTGATGACATCATCCCTAGGCGTCAAGACCTTTCTCTGTTGCCACAGCAACCACCCCATGCCACCAACTCTCGTGTTATTCATTTTACCTGCATTACCTGCACGACACTACTTGTGTTACCTACATCATGGCTCAGATAAAAGTCACGGACCCTGACCCATAGCTAGCTCTCTCTCTCTCTCTCTCTCTCTCTCTCTCTCTCTCTCTCTCTCTCTCTCTCTCTCTCTCTCTCTTCTTTCCTTCCTCTTCAGGAGTTCCTCTTTCAATAAAGACCACCGACGTGAGCACTGTGCTGGCTTGGAGTGATCTGTCCAGGAGTACTCTGCTTTTCATCTAACATTGAGGCTGAAACTCGCGCGTGACCACCCAGGCGGTTTCGCAGCTCCACTGCAAGCACCACCACCAGTGCTGCTGCGGGGCGCACAGGACTCCACCACGCAGTCTGGCCTCTGCCACGTGGGTTAAACCCCACAGGACCTCATCCGGACAGGTCAACAAGCTGCATAGGCTCACTTTTCCTGCCACCAGATCACCAAAACCTTCACACAGGCATCAGCAGATTGGTAAGGTTTTCCAGGGCAGGGCCCCTTCTCCAAAGAGATTCGGCCACCCTCTATGGGCTCAGGGGATGGACTTTCCACGGTCCCTATGACCAGCCTCCCAGCCGACACCCCAGGTCATGACTTCAACCCTTGGGTGACCCCTCCCTCTCAGAAACGCTACTCATGAAGCGGTTTTCTCTTTTTGCTGTAGAGGAGTCCTAAGCTTAGGTAAATCGTTTTTTCCTGTGAGTCCTGGTCTCGCATAGCCACTAGCATACCTGTGACAACCCTGTTTGTCTAGATTGACTGTTTATTTGTATTAGTTATTGAATTTTTCTCAGAATGTGTGTAGGAATAGTTCAGTAACATCCCCACACCCAATGAGTATCTGTCATCTTCAGCCATACCTCAAGGTTTTCTTCTGAAATGTCTCCTGGAAAATCTCAAATCTCTAAAACTAACACCCGACTTTTGCCATAAGGTCTGAGATCAATACCCATTAGACAATGGCTGCAAACAGCCACTTAATGTCACATTTGATTCTGTCATTTTAAGGGATCTTCACGTGTACTGCCAGTGGTCCAATAAATGGAAAGAGGTCCTTTATGCTCAAACTTTTACCTATCTTCCGTCCAAACCCTCTCTCTGCAATTCTTGTACCATCAACTTCTTCTAGCTATGCAACCTCTACAGGATGACACCACAGTCCTCAATCCAGTTAAAGAACCACCCCTTACCACTGCAGACTTGTCTCTGCAACCTGGCCTAAGACCCCAGCCTCCTCAGCTTCCTCTTCTCACCAGACTTCCCCAGAGCCTCCTTGCTTGACCTCTCCAGACTCCTTCTCTCCTCCTGGCCCAGCTGCAGGCCGCTCCAATCATTCCACACTGTACCTACTTTCAGCCCTCCCACCACACCTAAGTCTACAGTTAAACCCCCTACTTCTCCCCTCCCCCACCCGACCCAACCCAGCAGCAGTCCTTCCTTTAAGGGAAGTTGCTGGGGTAGATGGTCCAATCAGAGTACATGTCCTTTTCTCACTAAGTGAACTTTCCCAAATAGAACAGAGACTGGGATCCTACACCTCTAACTCTTCGTCCTCCATTAAAGAATTTCAGTGTATTACTCAATCTTAGCTTGACCTTTCCTTGCTCGACCTCTCCAGACTCCTTCCCTAGAATACATGCAGACATGACTCATCAAACAAATCCAACATATCCAATCAGATCTGAGATAGTACCTGGCCAGGATGCTCAATGGAGTTATAATTCCCTAGGTGTTATTTTAGCCAGAGATGGATTCATAACATGCCTCCTGGCTGGTCTCTGTAGAGCAGCCTTAAAATCAGCAAATTTTGAAAAAAGTCCAAGAGGTCATCCAAGATAAACAAGAAAACCAGTCTTGATTTTTAGAGACCATTACAAAGGCCCTTTTACAACATACTAATTTAGACCCTGAAAACCCAGAAGGTAAGCAATTCCTGATGACATACTTCTTTTCCCAGAGCTACCCTGACATTTTAAAGCCAAACTCAGACATTTGGAGAGGGAACCCCCGACCTCCACAGGAAGGAGTCTAAGCACTGACCTGCAAATTGTAGCATCAGAGAGATGAAGAGACCTGCAGACAAAAGTACCATATGCTGGCAAAGGCTGTGTGACCATCCCCAGACACTGCCCAGGCTTCCTGGGCTTCTAAGGCTCAGGGACCACCAGGGTCCTGCTACAAGAGTGATCAACAAGGTCATTGAATGAAGGCTTGTCCTAACCCTGCAATCCAAAAGGGCCGTGACCTAGGTGTCATGAGGAGGATTATTGGGCTATCACTTGTCCTGTGCGACTCAGGACAGAGGGACATCACTCTCAGGTAGCCCTCCAGCTGATGATCTAGGCTTGCCTATGGACGACTGAAGAGGCCTGAGCTCCCTTGATCTGACTGCTTCCATCACCACCAGAGAACCGAGGTAGTCATCATGGTACCTGGGCAGCCCCATCTCCTTCCTCTTGGACTCTGGGACCGCTTACTCAGCTCCTGATGTAGTTTTGGGAACTCACCTTTCATTCTTGTTCCCCTGTTGTCATTGTAGGGGGACAAACCTTACCTTCCTCACCAAACACCACTGCTTTGTTGAATTTTTAGGGGTGTTCCTCTCACCCTTCCTGTTTGGTAGTACCAGTGTGTCCTGTCCCCCTTATTTGGAAGGGATCTTCTAGCTAAGTGGGGAGCCTCTACTTCATTTGCTCCCCTCACTTGCCTAAACCCAACCTTGCCAGCAGACCCCTCTCCTCCTCCTCCTAGCCAGTCAACCTTCTAAATCTAGCATGTTGTTCCCTTTGTCAGCTTCTCAGTAGACCCCCAAGTCTGTGATGATTAGAACCCCTCTGTTGCTAATCATCTTTCTCCTGTTGAGAAAGAGGAACACTCCTCCACTGCTGGTGGGATTGCAAGTTGGTAATAAGGACACATGATTCACTATGTTCATAGAAGCCTTATTTATAATAGCCAGAAGCTGGAGAGAACCCAGATGATGTATTTCCAAAGAGAAATGGATACAAAAATTTGGTATAATTATGCAATGGAGTACTACTCAGCTACTAAAAAGAATGAATTCATGAAATTGTTAGGCAAATGGATGGAACTAGAAAGTGCCATCCTGACTAAGGTAAACCAATCACAAAAGAACACACACAGTATGCACTCACTGATAAGTGATACTGGTGTCAGTGTTGTAATCAGGTTGAACCCACTTCTATTAAACTTGACAGGACTCTAGAAGGACAATAGTTTTTAGTTCATGAATTCTACTTTTCAAATATATTAAAGCTTTGGGTGGGATAAAATCTCATACATAGATTTTCTCGTGTCCCCTGTCTTCTATACTTTTGATTTAACCTAGCACAGTTATTTCCATTTCTTGAAAAATGAAGCCAACGTTTCTGTAGATGTCCTTTAGAAGGTCTGGCCATGTGGCACATAAATTAGCTCAAATGCTCAAAAAGACTGTCCTACCTGGGGATTCATCCTATAATGGCACCAAACACTGACACTATTGTGAATGCCAAAAAGTGCTTGCTGAAAGGAGCCTGATATGGCTGTCTCCTGAGGGACCCTGTCAGAGCCTTATAGATAGAGGCTGATGCTAGCAACCAACCATTGTGCTGAGCGTGGGGTCCCAAGGGAGAAGCTAGATGGAGGATTGGAGGAGCTGAAGGGGTTTGCCTACTCGTGGGAAGAAGGCCAATGACTGCCAATCAGACCCCTAAGGGCTCCCAGGGACTAAGCCATCAATCAAGGGTTATGAATGGTTCCAAGTGAAATTGTGGTAGAGGAATGACTTGTTGGGCATCAATGGGAGGAAAGGTCCTTGGTCCTATGAAGGTTTAATAGATGCCCCAGCATGGTGAAATGGAGAGGGGGTAGGTGGGAGTGGGTTGGGTTGAGGGGCAGCTTCTGGGAGGCAGTGGGAGGGAGGATGGATTGAGGGATTTCTGGGAGGGCAGAAACAAGGAAAGGATATATCATTTGAAATGTAAATGAAGAATATATTCAATAAAAAAAGAAAAGAAAATATCATCCTGACTGGGATAACCCACACCTAAAGGGACATTCAAAGTATGTACTCACTGATAAGTGGATATTAACCAAAATGTAAAGAATCCCGAAGATACAACCCACAGTCCATAAGAAGTTTAACAATACTGAAGGCCCAAGAGAGCATGCTTCAACCTAGTTTAGAAAGGGGCACCCAGCTGAGCAGTGGTGGTGCAAGCCCTTAATCCCAGCACTTGGGAGACAGAGAAAGGAGGATTTCTCAGTTGGAGGCCAGCCTGGTCTATAGAGTGAGTTTCAGGACAGCCAGAGCTACACAGAGAAACCCTATCTCAAAAAACCAAAAAAAAGAAAGAAGGAAGGAAGGAAAGAAAGAAAGAAAGAAAGAAAGAAAGAAAGAAAGAAAGAAAGAAAGAAAGAAAGAAAGAAAGAAAGAAAGAAAGAAAGAAAGAAAGGAAGGAAGAAAGACAAGAAAAGAAAAGAAAAGAAAAAGAAAGAAAAAGAAAAGGAAAAGGAAAAGAAAAAGAAAAAGAAAAGAAAAAGAAAGGGGAACACAATAATCCCAGGAGGCAGAGGAATGATGATTTTTTAAAATTTCTTTAGTTTCTGTATCTCCCTTTTCATTTCTGATTTTGTTAATTTGGATTCTGCCTCTGTGCACTTTGGTTACTCTGGCTAAGGGTTTGTCTGTCTAGTTGATTTTCTCAAAGAACCAGCTCCTAGACTTGTTTATTATTTCCTATACTTCTTTTTGTTTCTACTTGGTTGATTTCTGCCCTGAGTTTGATTATTTCCTGTCATCTTCTCCTCTTGAGTGTATTTGCTTCTTTTTGTTCTAAAGTTTTGAGGTCTGTTGTCAATGTGCTAGTGTATGCTCTCTCCAGTTTCTTTCTTTTGTTTACTCGATTTATTCTATATTTACATTTCATTTACATTCTTTATTTACACTGGAAAAGCTCAGTGCAGCAGTGTAGGGGAATACCAGGACAGGGAAGTGGGAAGGGGTGGATTGGGGAACAGGGGGAGGGAAGAGGGCTTAAGGGACTTTTGGGGAGGGGGGATCCAGGAAAGGGTAAATCTCTCCAGTTTCTTTTTGGAGGCACACAGAGCTATGAGCTCTCTTCTTAGTACTTTCATTGTGTCCCATAAGTTTGGGTATGTTGAGCCTTTCTTTTAATTCTCAAATGTCTTCAACTTCTCTGTTTCTTCCTTGACCAAGTTATCATTGTGTAGGGCGCTGTTCAGCTTCCATATGTCTGTGAGCTTTCTGTTCTATTTGCTTCTATTGAAGACCATCCTTTGTCCATGTTGGTCTGATTGTACACAAGGGTTGTACCAGCTTGCATTCCCACCAGCAGTGGAGCCAGCATCCGCTGTCTCCTGATGTTTTTTTTTTTTAATTTCTTTTAAAAATGTATTTCTTTTTTTTTTAATTCTGTATATTCTATTTACGTTTCAAATAATTTCTCCTTTTCTAACTCCACACTCCCCGAAAGTCCCATAAGCCCTCTTCCCCTGTTCCCCCATCTACTCCTTCCCATTTCCCTGTTCTGGTATTCCCATATACTGCTGCACTGAGTCTTTCCAGAACCAGAGGCCACTCCTCCATTCTTCTTGGACATCATATAATATATGGATTATGTCTTGGGTATTCAAAGTTTCTAGGCTAATATCCACTTATCAGTGAGTGCACACCATGATTGATCTTTTGAGACTGGGTTACCTCACTTAGTATGATGTTCTCCAGCTCCAGCCATTTGTCTAAGAATTTCATGAATTCATTGTTTCTAATGGCTGAATAGTACTCCATTGTGTATATATACCACATTTTTTTGTATCCATTCCTCTGTTCAGAGTCACCTGGGTTCTTTCCCAGGTGAGAAACTTCTCTGTTTCTTCCTTGACCAAGGAAGCTTCTGGCTACTACAAATAGGGCTGCTATGAACATAGTAGAGCATGGGTCCTTATTGCATGCTCGGGAATCCTCTGGGTATATGCCCAGGAGTGGCATAGCAGTATCTTAGTCAGGGTTTCTATTCCTGCACAAACATCATGACCAAGAAGCAACTTGGAGGAAAGGGTTTATTGAGCTTACACTTCCACATTGAAGTTCATCACTAAAGGAAGTCAGGACTGGAACTCACGCAGGTCAGGAAGCTCCTTTCTTTGTGATAACTCCACCCTGTGTCAAGTAGACACACAAAACTAGCCAGTACAATTGACCCCTTGTCAACTTGACACACAAACACATCACTATTGAGCCTCAACCCTTACTTTTTTATTCATCCCCAAGATCTAAATTACTTTAAATGTCCCACAGTCTTTACACATTAAAAGTTCAATCACCTTAAAATGTCCAATATCTTTAAAATTCAAAGTCTTTTAAAATTCAGTCTTTTAACTGTGGGCTCCACTAAAATACTTTCTTCCTTCGAGAGGGAAACACATCTGGGCACAATCACAACCAAAAGCAAAACTCAAACTCCAGTGATTCAAAATCTCGGATCCAACTCACAATCTTCCGGGCTCCTCCGAGGGCGTGGGTCACTTCTCCAGCTCTGCCCTTTGTAGCACACAGCTTGTCTTCTAGGCGCCAGCTGCCTGTACTCCACTGCTGCTGCTGTTCTTGGTGGTCATCTCATGGCACTGGCATCTCCAAAACACTGCTGACTTCTACTGTAATTAGGCCTCAACAATAGCCTCTCATAGGCTCTCTTCATGGTGACAAGCCTCTGCTCCTATGCATGACCCCTTCAAGTCCTGGGCCATGAGTTGCAACTGAGGCTGCACCTTCACCAATGGCCTTCTGTGACCTGTTACTGTGCCAAGAGCCTCAGCTGCTCTTCATGATCCCTTCATGCCTTCAAAACCAGTACCATCTGGGTGACTCTTACACAGTACCAAGTCCAGCCACAGCACAAAATACAACTGTGGCTATCTCTGGAACACACTCTCTGTGCTCTCAGAAAACATTTTCAAGAAGATTTCATCTCAGTGATGCTGGTCTCTTCTTAATCACCGCTAATCTCTTAGCCCCAGCTAACCAGCACCTATAGTCCCAATAACACAAAGGTTTGCTTTAGTGGTTCTGGTATCTTGTTACTCACAGCTGATTCTTCAGCCCCAGCTAACCAAAACCACAGAATCTTCACAATCAAAACATGGCCACTATAAGAGTCTTTAATCTTCCCTCTGAAATTTCACAAGCCAGGCCTCCATCTTTTGCACTGTTCTTAACATTGTCTTCCAAGCTCCTTCAGAACTTTCCACTGAGCTCTTAATATTCTAATGGCTTGTCTAGCTCAAAGTTCCAAAGTCCTTCCACAGTCCTCCCCAAAACATGGTCAGGTTGTCACAGGAATACCCCACTATGCTGGTACCAATTTGTCTTAGTCAGTGTTTCTATTCCTGCACAAAGATCATGACCAAGAATCAAGTTGGGGAAGAAAGGGTTTATTGAGCTTACACATCCACGTTGAAGTTCATCACTAAAGGAAGTCAGGACTGGAACTCAAGCAGGTCAGGAAGCAGGAGCTGATGCAGAGGCCATGGAGGGATGTTTCTTACTGGCTTGCTTCCCCTGGCTTGCTCAGCCTGCTCTCTTATAGAACCCAAGAGCACCAATCCAAAGGAGGTACCACCCACAAGGGGCCCTCCCCACTTGATCACTAATTGAGAAAATGCCCCACAGCTGGATCTCATGGAGTCAGTTCTCCAACTGAAGCTCCTTTCTTTGTGATAACTCCAGTCTGTGTCAAGTTGACACATAAAACTAGCCAGTACAAGCAGGGTCCTCCAGAAATGTCATGTCCAGTTTTCTGAGAAACTGCCAGACTGATTTCCAAAGTGGTTGCACCATCTTGCAATCCCACCAGCAGTGCAGGAGTGTTCCTCTTTCTCCACATCCTTGCCAACACCTGCTGTCTCCTGTTATTTTGGTGTTAGCCATTCTGACAGGTGTGAGGTGAAATCTCAGGGTTGTTTTGATTTGCATTTCCCTGATAACTATGAATGTTGAACAGTTCTTTAGGTGCTTGTCAGCCCAGAAGCTCAGAATACCCAGGACACAATTCACATATCAAATGATGCCCAGGAACGAAGCAAGGAGAGGCCGCTGGTCCTGCAAAGGCTCTATGAAGCAGTGTAGGGTAATACCAGGACAGGAAAGCAGGAGGGGGGTGATTGGAGAACAGGGGGAGGGGAGAGGGCTTATGAGACTTTCAGGGAGGTGGAAACAAGAAAATGTAAATAAAAAATCGAATATATACATAAAATATATCTAATAATATTTGTGATGTTAAAAGGTGCAGAAGAATGGATGCAAAAAATGTGGTATATATACACAATGGAGTACTATTCAGCCATTAGAAACAATGAATTCATGAAATTCTTAGGCAAATAGATGGAGCTGGAGAACATCATACTAAGTGAGGTAACCCAGTCTCAAAAGATCAGTCATGGTATGCACTCACTAATAAGTGGATATTAACCTAGAAAACTGTAATACCCAAAACATAATCCACACATCAAGTGAGGTACAAGAAGAAAAGAGGAGTGGCCCCTGGTTCTGGAAAGACTCAGTGAAGCAGTATTCGGCAAAACCAGAACGGGGAAGTGGGGAGGGGTGGGTGGGAGGACAGGGGAAGAGAAGGGGGCTTACGGGACTTTCGGGGAGTGGGGGGCTAGAAAAGGGGAAATCATTTGAAATGTAAATAAATTATATCGAATAAAAAAAAGTGTTACTTAAAAAAAAAAAAAGAATTGAGGAGTGGCCCCTTGTTCTGGAAAGACTCAGTGAAGCAGTATAGGGCAAAACCAGAACAGGGAAGTGGGAAGGGGTGGGTGGGAGAACAGGGGGAGGGAAGGGGGCTTATTTGACTTTCAGGGAGTGGGGGGACAGAAAAGGGGAAATCATTTGAAATGTAAATAAAAAAGTGTATCGAATGAAATAAATTAATTAATTGATTAAATTTAAAAAAATAAAAATGAAAAAGGTGATGTTAAAAGGTATTAAAAAGTAGTGATTGTTGCTTCTGTTATTTTTTATCTTATTTTTATGTTTGTGTGGCTATCCTCTTTTGGGTTTCCTTAAAGAAGATAACGTTCTTGCTTTTTTTTCCTTAAAGAAGATAACTTAGCCTATGACATATACCCAAGATTTCTGGCTTTGTCTGGTGAGAAGTCTGGTGTAATTCTGATAGATCTGACTTTTTATGTTACTTGACCTTTTCCCCTGTCTGCTTTTAATATTCTTTCTTTGTTTTGTGCACGTGGTGTTTTGACTATTATATGGCAGAAGGATTTTTTCTGGTCCAATCTATTTGGAGTTCTGTAGGATTCTTGTATGTTTATTGTGCCCTGGAATTTCTAGATGTTTCTCATTAGCAGCATTTTGCATTTTTTCATTTTCTTTGACTCTTGTTTCAGTATTTTCTATAGTATATTCTGCACCTGAGATTCTTTTTTTTTAAGATTTATTATTATATGTAAGTACACTGTAGCTGTCTTTAGACACACCAGAAGAGGGTTTCTCATCTCATTACAGATGAATGTGAGCCACCATGTAGTTGCTGGGATTTGTACTCAGGACCTTCAGAAGAGAAGTCAATGCTCTTAACTACTGTTCCAGTTCACCATCCCTGAACTTGAGGTTCTTTCTTCTATCTCTGGTATTCTGCTGGGGATGGATGAACCCCTGAACTCTCTCCTCAGTTTTCTATCTCCAGGGTTCTCTCCTTTTGTGATTTCTTAATTGTTTCTATTTTCATTTTTAGATCCTGTATGATTTTGCTCAATTCCTTTACCTGTTTTTTTCCTGTAGTTCTTTAAAAGATTCATGTGTTTCCTCTTTAAGAGTTTCTAGCTGTTTGCCTGCCTTCTCCTGTATTTCTTTAAGGGAGTTGTTTATGTCCTACTTAAAGTTCTCTATCATCATCATGAGATGTGATTTTACATCAGAGTCTTGCTTTTCTGGTATGTTGAAGTACCCAGGGCTCACTGTGGTGGGAGAGCTGGGTTCTGATGATGCCAAGTAGCCTTGGTTTCTGTTGCTTATGTTCTGTTCTTATGTTTGCCATCTCATTACGTCTGGTGTTGGCTGTTCTTGCTGTTTCACTGTGGCTTGTCCCTTTTGGGAGCCTGTGTGTCGGTGCTCCTGTGAGACCAGCTCTCTCTGGGAGGAATTTTGGTATGCGGCTTTATGGCCCTGGGTCATCTCTGGGGTGCAGACAGAAACCCAAAGGATCCTTTGCCCATGTGTGCCTTGGTGCCTATGTCCTGAGGGTTCCTTGTGAGTCCCTCTGAGCAGAATCAGTGGTCTTACCTTTGCTCACGGGCATGTGTGCACTCCTTGGTGACCCCCACAATCCTGGCAGTATTTGGGTTTTGGCTATGTGCATTTCTTCTGGATAATTCTCAGGTTGTGGGCAATTCCAATGGATTAGTGATAGCATGCAGCTTTTTTCTCCAAATGATTGCCATGCTGGGGGTATGCCATGTGCATGGCTGTCGCTATTTCCTATGAGTGATTGACGGGTTGTGGGCATTTCCTATGAATGACTGACAAGTTGTGGGTACTTTCTATGAATAGTTGACAATCTGTACTTGCTACCTATGTCTGACAGGTTGTGAAAATGTCCTAAAATAATTGAGACGATATGGGTATATCCTATTAATGACTGAAAGTCTGTGGGCATTTTCTGTAGATGATTAGCAAGCTATGGTTATATGTTGTGGGTAAATGACAGCTTTGGGCATTTCTTAGGCATGATTGATAGCCTGTAGACTTTTCCTATGGATGATTTGCACATGGTGGTCATTTTCTGTGGATGACTGACAAGCTGTGGACATATCCTGGGGATGACAGAAAGGCTGTGCATGTTGGCAATGCATATTGAAAAGTTGAAGATATGTAGTATGTATGACAGGCTTTGGAGGTTTCCTGTGAATGATTGACAGGGCATAGGCATTTTCTATGGATGATTAACAGAGTGTGAGCTTGTCTTTTGGAGGAGTCACAGGGTTGGTGTGTGTTTCCTGTGGTTGATTGACAGGCTGTTGGCATTACCTATGAATGGTTGACAGGGTCTCAGATATCCTATGAAAGATTGACCGGCTATGAGTGTTTCCATGGGATAATTGACAAGGTATAGGAGTTTCCAATGAATAATCGACAATCTTTGAGTGCTTTGTATGTAAGATTGATAGGTTATAGCCATATCCTGTGAATGATTAACAGACTATGGCCATATTTTATACATGACTGACAGGTTGTGACTGCTTTCTGTGGCTGATTGACAGGCAGAGGGCATGGCTTGTGAATTAAGGACAAGCTGTGGGAGTTTCCTGTCGATGAGTGACAGGCTGTGATAATTTCTTCTGGTTGACTCCCAGGCTTTGTGAGTTGCTTGTAGATGATTGACAGGCCAGGGATGTTTCCAGTAGATGATTGACAGGACTTGGGCATTCCTTATGGATGATAGCCAGGTTGATAGTTTTTCCTCTGGATAATTAACAGGCTGTGGGGGCTGTTGGACAGAGTTTTGGTAAGCTGTGTGTGTCTTGTGCAAAACTGTCAGGCTGTGGGTCAGGTTGGATGATTGACAAAATATAGACCAACAGATGCAATTCTACAGATCACTTGTATCTGTGCAAATTTTTAACAACAAATGGAAATCTATATTGCTAGTCATGAGCACTTTCTTTTCATTTCCACATTTCATTTTTTAATGCTCATGAGTAGTGTCTCTATATTTGCAGCCAGCAAAAGCACAGCATATCCGAAGGTAATAAGTAAAGTATCCATGGTAATCCAGGTGGTAAATGGTACCAAAGCAGGACCACATGCTTTGACATAAAAAGGTCAATGTGCCCCTGGACTCACACCAAATTTGGGAAAATATTCCCATAAGGTGATAACCTATGCCATCGAAGATCTCATGCTTGATATTCAAAAGCTTTAGGCAAAATGAAACTAGGGTTCCAAAGAGTACAGTTCATTTCATGTAATATTTATATTTATAGAGTGTAAAGAAAACTAGACTGACAGAATGGCTAATATTAAAGACTCAGGAGACAACAGGTGTTGGCGAGGATGTGGAGAAAGAGGAACACTTCTCCACTGCTGGTGGGGTTGCAAATTGGTACAACCACTCTGGAAATCAGTCTGGCAGTTCCTCAGAAAACTTGGCACCTCACTTCCGAAAGATCCTGCTATACAACTCCTGGACATTTACCCAGCGATTTCCCAGCATGTAATATGGATATATGCTTCACTATGTTCATAGCAGCCCTATTTATAATAGCTAGAAGCTGGAAAGAACCGAGCTATCCCTCAACAGAAAAATGGATGCAAAAAATGTGGTATATATACACAATGGAGTACTATTCAGCCATTAGAAACAATCAATTCATGAAATTCTTAGGCAAATGGATGGAGCTGGAGAACATCATACTAAGTGAGGTAAACGAGTCTCAAAAGATCAATCATGGTATGCACTCACTAATAAGTGGATATTAGCCTGGAAAACTGAAATGCACAAAACATAATCCACACATCAAATGAGGTACAAGAAGATCGGAGGAGTGGCCCCTGGTTCTAGAAAGACTCCGTGTAGCACTATAAGGCAAAACCAGAACAGGGAAGTGGGAAGGGGTGGGTGGGAGAACAGGGGGAGGGAAGGGGGCTTTCGGGGAGTGGGGACCCAGAGAAGGGAAAATCATTTGAAAAGTAAATAAAAAATATATCCAATAAGAGAAAAAAAAGAAAACTAGACTTGGCAGAAGAACATAAATGTGTAAGAACAGAAAGAGCTGGAGAGAAGTAGAATATATATTCTACATAGTGGATATCTAAGTTATGTGTGGGGAATAAATGGACTGACAGAAAAAAATTACAGTTGGACAATTCACCGTTTTTAAAGAAAACATTCAATAAACAAAAGAATATCTTGGAACTATCCTTTACAGTCTATTCTTCTATTATTTCTATGAACCTCCAACATAAAAAAATGATTAGCAATTTAGAACTACAAAATGTTCCAGAATCATGTGGAAAACAGAAAATCTACTGTTGTGTCTTTGGTTCCCCTCTGTAACCTAGCAGAGAATAATAGCAAATAAGAATGAGGGACTGGGGTGGCTGAGTGCAGATATGTGGATAAGGAGATCCCCAAAGCATACTTGCCTGCGAGTCTGAGTATCAGTGTACTCCAAGAGAGTAAATCTATCACATCTGGGATTTGGGTGAGTGAACATTAGCTGTTATGGAAGAAGAAGAAGAGGAAGAGTAAGAGGAAGAGGAAGAGGAAGAGGAAGAGGAAGAGGAAGAGGAAGAGGAAGAGGAAGAGGAAGAGGAAGAAGAAGAAGAAGAAGAAGAAGAAGAAGAAGAAGAAGAAGAAGAAGAAGAAGAAGAAGAAGAAGAAGAAGAAGAAGAAGAAGGATGAGGAGGAGGAGAAGGAGAAGGAGGAAGAAGAGGAGGAGGAGGAAGAAAAGGAGGAGGGATGGCAGTCCATATGGAGATAGGAATTTCACAGGAAGAACAACAGAATCAGCTAACATGGACTCTTTGGGCTCTCAGAGACTGAACCACCAACCAAAGAACATACACAGTCTGGCCCTAAGCCTCCATGCACATAGATAGGAGATGTGCAGCTTGGTCTTCATGTGCGCACCAAACAAGTAGAGGTGGGGCTATCTCAAAGGCTGTTGCATGTATGAGGGATATGTTCTTCTAGCTTGACTGCCTTGAATGGATTCAGTGGAAGTGAAAGCACATAGCCTCACAGAGACTCCATGTTCCAGGGTTGGGATATAACCAGGCAACCACCACCCTCTCAGGGGACGAGGGGAGGGTAAGAAAGGGCAAAGATTGCAGGAGAAGCAGACTGGGAGGGGGAAGTTATCTGGATGTAAAGTAAACAAGTAAAAAATAAAAATAAATGAAATTTTTTCCAGAAAACATCACATGGCTCAAGTGAGACTCCAATAAAACAATAAATTTTGACTTCAGTCTACTTTAAGTTATATCATTTTAATTTAATATTTCAATATATACATATATTATGCAGTTTTTCTTTACACACTGCATCTTGATGCGTTTAGAGTGTTCTGTCCCCTGCTTCAAGGGACTGATGATCAGCTGCAGCAGCAACTAGAAGGAAAGCAAGAAGCATCAATAGTATCATCAGGCACATCATTGGTGGTATTGTCACCATCACCATCAGTAACATCAGTGTCAATATCATCAGAATCAACTACATGAGAAACTGAGATGGTGGAGGCTTATTTTGTTAAATTTATTCTCAGATGTTGCTTCTTCTGGAATGCTTGTTTCCAGGCTGATGCTATCCTCACAAGTCAGAGTTCAGAAAACAGAGATAGATACTAATGTTTAAGAGGAAGATTTCTCTGCTTAGCCATTCAGAAAAGACAAGGTTTTCCCTGGGAGTGAAAAAAATGTCCTCATTCCAGAATGGGAGACAACCAAGTACCAATCAACTTGACATGGTCAGTTGTGTTGGTCTAAACTGGTTTTGTTACACTATGTGAAGTATCTTCAGTAAATTGGGAAAAGGAAACCCTTTTTTCTGGGTCTAGGTAATGCTTAAATAGCCAGATAGAAGCAAGAAATGTAATAAGAATAATTCCATATAAAAGTTCATCTATTTTAGCAACTACTGTGCTCTAACTTACCTGACCCTTCTTTTCTGTTAGTTGGAGGTCCTTGGCCATTTTCTTCAGGCCACACTTGTTGAAAGAGATTACTCATCCCTGCAATTATTGATAAGAGGTATGCCAGGAGCCACAGGAAGGGCATTAACATCATCAGTAGGCTCTCTTGTTCCGGGAGATACCCAGGCTCCCTGACAGTGGTCTTGCTATGGCCAGTGTGGTCAGCTGACAGTAAATTATCATAAAAAACGTTACCATCCCGAGTAGGGGTCAGATGTTCATCTAGGTCAGGAACTTGAGTAGGTTCCTCATCTAAAGAAAAGCTATCATACTTGTCTTGTGCTTTGAGCAAGGTCAAATTGTTCAGGTCAGCTCTTTCAGTGGAGTCTATGGAATAACAAGTGTGGGGACCAGGAGTAGGCTCTGGGTCAGCCCAGGGAGCGTCCCTTGCATGCTCCGTGTAAACGGCTAAATCACTTATGGAATCTAACTCAATGTCACTAGCTGTTTCTGAGTCATGTTTCTCATCTGACTCAGCAATGTCAGCAGGACCTGGGGCAAAAGTTGCTTCAACTTCAGCAATAGCCACATTGTCAGCAGCACATTGGGAAGGAGTTATTTCAATGTCAGCAGGAGCTCTGCTGCTGGCAGCACTGGTTGAAGGAATTTTCTCAGTATCAGCAGGAGCACCCCTGTCAGCATTACTTTGGGGAGAAATTGCCTCACTTTCCATGTTCAACAGCATGATTCCTCTGTCTAGCCATTCAACAAACTCAAGGTTTTCTCTGGGAGTGACAGAAAATCTCCTCCTGCCAGAAAACTCGCTGTCAGTAGCACTGGGGGAAGGAGTTGACTCAATGCCAACTGTTGCCCCAATGACAGCAGAACTGGTGGAAGGTGTTAGCTCAATATCCATAGTCGCCCCAATATCAGCAGCACTGGTGGAAGGCGTTGGTTCAACAGCAACAGGAGCCTCGGGCACAGAAATTCTATGCTCCTGATGTATTTGATGGCAATTTTCTGGTTTACATCCTTCAACCTATTAGGAAAATTGGCAATGTTACTTTTGATTTAAAATTTTTACTGATTTTATTTATTTGAGCATCGGTCTGCTAATGTAACAATCTTGATTTATAGTCCCCAAAATGTCTCTGTATTCACACCAACTTCATCACTAACTACACTCACTGATATTCAGCAACCTCTGCTTCTTTTATGCTTGAGTAAAAGGCCCAGAGTTTCTAGAAATCTTTGTAAGGGACCTGCTCAGATTTATGCTTTCCTTTCTCCTGCTTTTTGCTACATAACATCATTCTCTGTAAAATGGAAAAATATAAAAAGAAAGCACAGAAGGTGTCTTCTCCTCTCTTTAGGTCCTGAATTTTGAATTCCGCCAGACTAAGAGAATGGGACAGTGAGGTGCTTTGGGAACAAAATGAACCTCTCTCTTCTGCACCATATTAACCCTTCCCCAATGTACAGCCTTTCTCAGTTGCCCATTAGGATCCTGGGATACCAGAACAAAGGAAAGGAATTTTGAAATGCATGAACAAAGTATGTCACCACCTACACCAGAAGGCAATTGCTGAGTTCCAGGTGTGGATTCTATAACTTTTATTCACTAGGTGAAATTGTAATCTCTGAGGTTTACTGCCTCCAAGTCCTAACCTAGACCAAATCCTAGAAGGTTATAGCTTCTGTAAAATTTAGCTTAGGCTAGAATATTTTTATTCTCTCATACTTACTGCTGAATTAATACGCCATTGTTTCTGGTTCTTCATCTCTTTCTAACAGATTCAACTCAGCTGTTCTAGCTCAAAGCTCCTCTCTATGGTAACTGATTCAATTTGGATTCTCTCTGGGCCTGTGATATTTTGCTCTGCTTGGCCTCAAACTAGCAATTTTTCTAATCTTCTGATTCTTTCATAATCTCAGGTTCATTTTGCCTTCACTTGGGCCTTGTTGTTTCTCTCTTCAATATGTCTTTCTAAAAGGCTCCAGGTAAAAAATGCCTCCTCTCAGTGTCCCCTGGTTCTGGAAAGGCTCAGTGCAGCAGTATTGGGCAATACCAGAACAGGGAAATGGGAGGGGGGATGGGGGAGCAGGGGGAGAGAAGAGGGCTTATGAGACTTTCAGGGAGTGGGGAGCCAGAAAAGGGGAAATCATTTGAAATGTAAATAAAAAATATATAAAATTAAAAAGTGCCTCCTCTCTTCCTCTCCTCCTCTCTCCCCTCCTCTTCCCTTCTCTCCTCTCATTTGTGCTCCTCTCCCCTTCTCTCTCTCTCTCCTTCTCTCCTTCTCTTTATTTCCTCTCTATCTCGACACTACCCTTCAAGTAGCTTCCATTTCCTCTTTCTTCTTGAGAGAGTTGGGAATGCCTTGTTCTGTCAAATCCTTCTCTGACTCATCATTTTCTCTGCCATGCAATTACATATCTTTCTCAAACAAGGCACTTAATTCCACAAACTAATTTGACCTTGATTGTTCAGGATTAAGGTGTTTACTAAGGAAGTGTCTGTATTCTGGCTAGAGAGATTAAAGTTCTGTGCAAAAGCTGAGCCACACAATAACTAGAAATGGGTTTATTGAGTAAACAACACAATAAAGCACAAGTACAGCATGATCAAATATCCTGCAACACCATGGACTTTAGTACACCAAGAGGATGTACATAATGACCTGATCCCCACCGCTGTGGCTGCTTGGATGTCAACAGTCCCATGGGATCATATAATGCTTGCTCTCTCCAGATGGCTGAACTCTTTTGGAAATGATGATGAGTTCTGGACTTTTTATAGGATTTATATCACTAGAATGGCATTTAAGATTTCAGTAGACTGGTGCCATATCCACAAAGTTCTCTCTTTCCTGTGTAGGTCAAGATGTGATCTCTCATCTGCTCCTTCAGTATCATGCCTGTCTGCCTGAACTGTGATGGTGAGGTGTGTATCCAACTGGAACCAGGAACCGTATTTGAAATGCACCCTTTCTTCTAGAAGTTGTCTTTCCCATGGTATTTTGTCGCAGCAATAGCCAGTAACTAACATAACCATCATGTAGTTGCAGTAGGAGTGACTTGAAAAGTCTGAAGGATTCATTCCAAGCTGTGAAGGGGTTTTACCCAGTGGATTGGGGGATTGGGACACAATACAAGTGATTAAATTCCCTAATGCTAGCTTAGTTAGGATACTCAGAAAACCCATTGATTCAACCAGATAAATTTAGAAAATGTGAGTGTTGAAAGTGGATTTGATTCTGCATGGCAAATGGGAAGCCTCATGGACATTTATAAGATAACAAATAAGGTCTCCATACATCTGTTATTGCTTACGTGTCCATGAAACTCAAAGCTTAGCAGTCTACTTTAGCCTTTCAGTACCAGACTTGGTATATGCTACTTACATGAAAAACTCATACTCAAAAATATACTCTGAATTGTTAAGCAATGTAACACAGAGAAGATTCAACAAAATAAGGTAAGAAACACTGTTGATCATGGTAAAACCACTCTGGAAATCAGTTTGGCAGTTCCTCAGAAAACTGGACATAGTACTGCCTGAAGATCTAGCTATACCACTCCTGGGCATATACACAAAAGATGCTCCAACATGCAATAAGGACACGTGATCCGCTATGTTCAGATAAGCCTTATTTCTAATAACCGTAAGCAGGAAAGAACCCATATGTTCTTCAATAGAGGAATGGACACAGAAAATGTGGTACATTTACACAATGGAGGTCTACTCAGCTATAAAAAGCAATGAATGGCCATTTTAACTATATTGATTCTACCGATCCATGAGCATGGGAGGTTTTCACATTTTTTGAGGTCTTTTTCCATTTCCTTCTTCAGAGTCTTGAAGTTCTTGTCATACAGATCTTTCACATGTTTGGTAAGAGTCACCCCAAGATACTTTATACTGTTTGTGGCTATTATGAAGGGGGTCATTTCCCTAATTTCTTTCTCAGCCTGCTTATCCTTTGAGTATAAGAAGGCCACTGATTTGCTGGAGTTGATTTTATAACCTGCCACTTTGCTGAAGTTGTTTATCAGCTGTAGGAGCTCCCTAGTGGAGTTCTTTGGGTCACTTAGGTAGACGATCATGTCGTCTGCAAATAATGATAGTTTGACTTCCTCCTTTCCAATTTGTATCCCTTTGACCTCCTTATGTTGTCGAGTTGCCCGAGCTAGTACCTGAAGTACAATATTGAAAAGATAAGGAGAAAGGGGGCAGCCTTGTCTGGTCCCTGATTTCAGTGGGATTGCTTCAAGTTTCTCTCCATTTTGTTTGATGCTGGCTACCGGTTTGCTGTATATTGCTTTTACTATGTTTGGGTATGGGCCTTGAATTCCTGTTCTCTCCAAGACTTTAAGCATGAAGGGATGCTGAATTTTGTCAAATGCTTTTTCAGCATCCAATGAAATGACCATGTGGTTTGTACTTTGAGTTTGTTTATGTAGTGGATTGTATTGATGGATTTCCGTATGTTGAACCAACCCTGCATTCCCGGGCTAAAGCCTACTTGATCATGGTGGATGATCGTTTTGATGTGTTCTTGGATTCGGTTGGCAAGAATTTTATTGAGTATTTTTGCATCGATGTTCATAAGGGAAATTGGTCTGAAGTTCTCTTTCTTTGTTGGATCTTTTTGTGGCTTTGGTATCAGCGTAATTGTGGCCTAAAGCACTATACAGATTCAATGCAATTCCCATCAAAATCCCAACTCAATTCTTCACAGAGTTAGAAAGAGCAATTATCAAATTCATCTGGAACAACAAAAAACCCAGGATAGCTAAAACTATTCTCAGCAACAAAAGAAAATCTGGGGGAATCAGTATCCCTGACCTCAAGCAATACTACAGAGCAATAGTGTTAAAAAACTGCATGGTATTGGTACAGTGACAGGCAGGAGGATCAATGGAACAGGATTGAAGATCCAGAAATGAACCCACACACCTATGGCTACTTGATCCTCGACAAAGAGGCTGAAAACATCCAATGGAAAAAAGATAGCCTTTTCAACAAATGGTGCTGGTTCAACTGGAGGGCAGCATGCAGAAGAATGCAAATTGATCCATCCTCGTCTCCTTGTACTAAGCCCAAATCCAAATGGATCAAGGACCTCCACATAAAGCCAGACACTCTGAAGCTAATAGAAAAGAAACTGGGGAAGACCCTTGAGGACATCGGTACAGGGAGAAAGTTTATGAACAGAACACCAATAGCGTATGCTCTAAGAGCAAGAATTGACAAATGGGACCTCATAAGGTTACAGAGTTTCTGTAAGGCAAAGGACACCATCAAGAGGACAGATCGGCAACCAACAAATTGGGAGAAGATCTTCACCAATCCTACATCAGATAGAGGGCTAATATCCAATATATATAAAGAACTCAAGAAGTTAGACTCCAGAAAACCAAACAACCCTATTAAAAAATGGGGTACAGAGTTAAACAAAGAATTCTCACCTGAAGAACTTCGGATGGCAGAGAAGCATCTTAAAAAAAATGCTCAACTTCATTAGTCATTAGGGAAATGCAAATCAAAACAACCCTAAGATTTCATCGTACACCAGTCAGAATGGCTAAGATTAAAAATTCAGGAGACAGCAGGTGTTGGAGAGGATGTGGAGAAAGAGGAACACTCCTCAACTGCTGGTGGGGTTGCAAATTGGTACAACCACTCTGGAAATCAGTCTGGCGGTTCCTCCGAAAACTGGGCACCTCACTTCCAGAAGATCCTGCTATACCACTCCTGGGCATATATCCAGAGGATTCCCCACCATGTAATAAGGATACATGCTCTACTATGTTCATAGCAGCCCTATTTATAATTGCCAGATGCTGGAAAGAACCCAGGTATCCCTCAACAGAAGAGTGGATGCAAAAAATGTGGTATATCTACACAATGGAGTACTATTCAGCCATTAGAAACAATGAATTCATGAAATTCTTAGGCAAATGGATGGAGCTAGAGAACATCATACTAAGTGAGGTAACCCAGACTCAAAAGGTGAATCATGGTATGCACTCACTAATAAGTGGGTATTAACCTAGAAAACTGGAATACCCAAAACATAATCCACACATCAAATGAGATACAAGAAGAAAGGAGGAGTGGCCCCTGGTTCTGGAAAGACTCAGTGAAACAGTATTCGGCAAAACCAGAACAGGGAAGTGGGAAGGGGTGGGAGGGAGGACAGGGGAAGAGAAGGGGGCTTACGGGACTTTTGGGGAGTGGGGGGCTAGGAAAGGGGAAATCATTTGAAATGTAAATAAATTATATCGAATAAAAAAAAAAAGAACCAGGCAAGGAAAAAAAAAAAAGCAATGAATGTATGAAATTCTTAGGCAAACGAATGGAACTAGAAACTATCATCCTGAGCGAGGTAACCCAATCACAAAAGAACAAACAAGGTATGCACTTGCTGATAAGTGGATTTTAGCCCAAAAGTTTGAATACCCAAGATACAACGCACAACCCACATGAAACTCAAGAAGAAATAAAGCCACAGTGTGCATACTTTAATCCTTCTTAGAAGGTGGATCAAAATACCCATGGCTCACAGGCCACCAATAGACTGAACATAGAGTCCCCAGTGGAGGAGCTAGAATAAGGCTCCAAGGAACTGAAGAATTTTGCAGCCCCATAGGAGGAACAATAATATGAACCAACCAGTACTCCCAGAACTGACAGGTACAAAACCACCAACCAGAGAGTACACATGGAGGGACCCATGCCTCCAACTTCATATGTAGCAGAGGCTGGCCTTTTCAGTCATCAATGAGAGGAGAGGCCATTGGTCCTGTGAAGGCTCGATCCCACAGTGTAGGGGAATGCTAGGTCAGGAAAGTGGAGGTAGGGTTTGGTAAGCAGGGGGAGGGGGATGGGATAGGGGCTTTTGGAAGGGTAACAAGGAAATGGGATACCATTTGAAATATAAAGCACATATCTAATGAAATAAAAAAAGAAGCATTGTTGATCAAAGAAAGAGGATGAGGAAGCAGACATGCTACCAATGTGTTCACACTGTTCAAATGGATCATGTGAGAAATTCAGTTCACTGGATTCCCTGAGAACGATGGACATGAACACAGCAGGAATGTGGTATTTTTTGGACAGAGGCACGTTTTCATATGACCTGTGTTACCTGACTCATTACTTCCTCCTCATTCTGTAAATATGTTTGAGCCAGTTATGAATAAAAGAATGGTGTGTGGTTTTTTCCTTTGCCTTTTTTCTGGGTAATGTAGTTCAGGATCACATTCTTTTGTTTTGTTTTTTTTATTTGTTTTTGGTTTTTCAAGACAGGGTTTCTCTGTGTATTCCTGGCTGTCCTGGAATTCACTCTATAGATCAGGCTGGCCTCAAACTCAGAAAATTTATCATAAGATAAATCATCAACTTTAATGCAAAAAAATCAATACTCAATAAAAATCTTGCCAACCGAATCCAAGAACACATCAAAAAACGATCATCCACCATGATCAAGTAGGCTTTATCCCAGGGATGCAGGGTTGGTTCAATATAGGGAAATCCCTCAATGCAATCCACTACATAAACAAACTCAAGGAAAAAAAACACATGGTCATTTCATTGGATGCTGAAAAAGCATTTGATAAAATTTAGCATCCTTTCCTGCTTAAAGTCTTGGAAAGAACAGGAATCCAAGGCCCATACCTAAACATAGTTAAAGCAATATACAGCAAACCGGTAGCCAGCATCAAACTAAATGGAGAGAAACTTGAAGCAATCCCACTAAAATCAGGGACTAGACAGGGCTGCTCCCTGTCTCCTTACCTTTTCAATATTGTATTTGAGGTACTAGCTCAGGCAATTAGACAACATAAGGAGGTCAAAGGGATACAAATTGGAAAGGAAGAAGTCAAACTATCATTATTTGCAGATGATATGATAGACTACCTAAGTGACCCAAAAAGTCCATTAGAGAAATCCTACAGCTGATAAACAGCTTCAGCAAAGTGGCAGGTTATAAAATCAACTCAAGCAAATCAGTAGCCTTCCTATACTCAAAGGATAAGCAGGCTGAGAAAGAAATTAGGGAAATGACACCCTTTACAATAGACACAAACAGTATAAAGTACCTGGGGGTGAATCTTACTAAACATGTGAAAGATCTGTATGACAAGAACTTCAACACTCTGAGGAAGGAAATGGAAGACCTCAAAAAGTGGAAAAATCTCCCATGCTCATGAATCAGAAGGATTAATACAGTTAAAATGGCCATTTTGCCAAAAGCAATATACAGATTCAATGCAATACCCATCAAAATCCCAAGTCAGTTCTTCACAGAGCTAGAAAGAGCAATTCTCAAATTCATCTGGAATAACAAAAAACCCAGGATAGCTAAAACTATACTCAACAACAAAAGAAATTCTGGGGGAATCAGTATCCCTGACCTCAAGCAATCCGACGGAGAAAGAGCGTTAAAAACTGCATGGTATTGGTACAGTGACAGGCAGGTGGACCAGTAGAACAGGATTGAAGGTCCAAAAATGAACCCACACACCTATGGACACTTAATCCTCGATAAAGGAGCTGAAAACATCCAAAGGCCAAAAGATAGCCTTTTCAACAAATGGTGCTGGTTCAACTGGAGGTCAGCATGCAGAAGAATGTGAATTGATCAATCCTTGTCTCCTTGTACTAAGCTCAAATCCAAATGGATCAAGGACCTCCACATAAAGCCAGGCACTCTGAAGCTAATAGAAAAGAAACTGGGGAAGACCCTTGAGGACATCGGTACAGGGAGAAAGTTTATGAACAGAACACCAATAGCGTATGCTCTAAGATCAAGAATTGACAAATGGGACCTCATAAAATTACAAAGTTTCTGTAAGGCAAAGGACACCATCAAGAGGACAAATCAGCAACCAACAAATTGGGAAAGGATCTTCACCAATCCTACATCAGATAGAGGGCTAATATCGAATATATATAAAGAACTCAAGAAGTTAGACTCCAGAAAACCAAACAACCCTATTAAAAATGGGGTACAGACTTAAACAAAGAATTCTCACCTGAAGAACATCGGATGGCAGAGAAGCATCTTAAAAAATGCTCAACTTCATTAGTCATTAGGGAAATGCAAATCAAAACAAACCTGAGATTTCACCTTACACCAGTCAGAATGGCTAAGATTAAAAATTCAGGAGACAGCAAGTGTTGGAGAGGGTGTGGAGAAAGAGCAACACTCCTCCACTGCTGGTAGGGTTGCAAATTGGTACAACCACTCTGGAAATCAGTCTGGCGGTTCCTGCGAAAACTGTGCACCTCACTTCCAGAAGATCCTGCTATACCACGCCTGGGCATATACCCAGAGGATTCCCCACCATGTACTAAGGATGCATGCTCTACTATGTTCATAGCAGCCCAATTTATAATTGCCAGACACTGGAAAGAACCCAGGTATCCCTCAACAGAAGAGTGGATACAAAAAATGTGGTATATCTACACAATGGAGTACTATTCAGCCATTAGAAACAGTGAATTCATGAAATTCTTAGGCAAATGGATGGAGCTAGAGAACGTCATACTAAGTGAGGTAACCCTGACTCAAAAGGTGAATCATGGTATGCACTCACTAATAAGTGGATATTAACTTAGAAAACTGGAATACCCAAAACATAATCCACACATCAAATGAGGTACAAGAAGAAAGGAAGAGTGGCCCCCTGTTCTGGAAAGATTCAGTGAAGCAGTATTCGGCAAAACCAGAATGGGGAAGTGGGAAGGGGTGGGTGGGAGGACAGGGGGAGAGAAGAGGGCTTGTGGGACTTTCGGGGAGTGGGGGGCTAGAAAAGGGGAAATCATTTGAAATGTAAATAAAAAATATATCAATTAAAAAAAATTCAGGAGACAGCAGGTGTTGGTGAAGATGTGGAGAAAGAGGAACACTCCTCCACTGCTGGTGGGGTTGCAAATTGATGCAATTACTCTGAAAATCAGTCTGGCGTTTCCTCAGAAAATTGGGCAGGTCAATTCTGGAGGATGCTGCTACACTACTCCTGGGCATATACCAAGAGGATTCCCAGCATGTAATAAGGATATGTTCTCAGTATGTTCATAGCAGCCCTATTTATTATAGCCAGAAGCTGGAAAGAACTCAGGTATACCTCAACAGAAGAATGGATGCAAAAAAAAAAATGTGGTATATATACACAATGGAGTACTCTTCAGCCATTAGAAATGATCAATTCATAAAATTCTTAGACAAATGGATAGATCTGGAGAACATCATACTAAGTGAGGTAACCCAGTGTCAAAAGATCAATCATGGTATACACTCATTAATAAGTAGATATTAGCCTTGAAAATTGGAATACCGAAAACCAAATCCACACATCAAATGAGGTACAAGAAGAACAGAGGACTGGCCCCTTGTTCTGGAAAGACTCAGTGTAGCAGTATAGGGCAAACCCAGAACAGGGAAGTGGGAACGGTTGGGTGGGAGAACAGGGTGAGGGAAGGGGACTTATGGGACTTTTGGGGAGTGGGGGGCCAAAAAAGGGGAAATCACTTGAAGTGTAAATCTTCATAGAGCTAGAAAGAGCAATTCTTAAATTCATCTGGAAGAACAAAAAACCCAGGATAACTAAAACTATTCTCAACAGTAAAAGAACTTCAGGGGGATTCAGTATCCCAGCCTTTAAACTTTACTACAGAGCAATAGTGATAAAAACTGCATGGTATTGGTACAATATCAGGCATGCAGATCAATGGAATAGGATTGAAGACCCAGAAATAAACCAACACACCTATGGTCACTTGATCTTCGACAAAGGAGCTGAAAGCATCCAGTGGAAAAAAGATAGTCTTTTCAACAAATGG
Organism: Apodemus sylvaticus; assembly: GCF_947179515.1. Lineage (NCBI taxonomy): Eukaryota > Metazoa > Chordata > Mammalia > Rodentia > Muridae > Apodemus > Apodemus sylvaticus. Next base: position 186,624,224 of record NC_067472.1, read on the forward strand.
TGCTGGTTCAATTGAAGTTCAGCATGCAGAAGAATGTGAATCAATCCACTCTTATCTCCTTGTATTAAGCTCAACTCCAAATGGATCAAGGACCTCCACATAAAACCTGACACACTGAAACTAATTGAAAAGAAACTGGGGAAGACCCTGGAGGGTATGGGCACAGGGGAAAAGTTCCTGAATAGAACACCAATAGCTTATGCTCTAAGATCAAGAATTGACAAATGGGACCTCATAAAACTACAAAGTTTCTGTAAGGCAAAGGACACTGTCAAAAGGACAAAACGTCAACAAACAGATTGGGAAAGGATCTTCACCAACCCTAAATCCAACAGAGGGCTAATATCTAATATATACAAAGAACTCAAGAAAGTAGAAACTAGAGAACCAAATAACCCAAAACCAGAACGGGGAAGTGGGAAGGGGTGGGTGGGAGGACAGGGGGAGAGAAGGGGGCTTATGGGACTTTCAGGGAGTGGGGGGCTAGAAAAGGGGAAATCATTTGAAATGTAAATAAAAAATATATCGAATAAAAATAATTTTTAAAAAGTGGGGTACGGAGCTAAACAAAGAATTTTCACATGAAGAACTTTTGAGTTTGGTTTGTGACAATAGTAAATTTACAGTTTCTAATGATTTCACTAGGTGGAATAATTTTGTCTACTCTGCCACTTTTAAAATGGTGACTTCAGAGGGTTCAGATTAAGGTGCTGAGCTAGTTGTTAACAGTATGTAATGGAGTAAGTGGTGCAAGTAAGATCTGCAAACAGACCCTTCTTCTGCCTTTGTGCCTTCTGAATGGGGATTAAAACAGAATGGAGGGCTATTACTTTTTCCTTGCTTCTGTAGTTGCTGTGACAAGATATCTGATGGAGAACATCAGTCAGTTACTTCAAGGAAGGCAACAGGGTGCCCTGGTTTGTGGAAGTAGTCTGTTGTTTCTCACATGCCGGTAGACCAGGAAACAGATATCACAGAACCGGTACCACAAGCAGTCATAACCATTGAAATCTACCACTGACAACCTTGTGCTACCTAGGCCATAACCTGAAAGGTAAACCTCCAAAGAGTGGCCAAGTGTTCTAACACAGGAGAATCCATGTCTCTCTGTCTGATCCTTCCATGTACCAGTTAGGAAGCATGTTAATGTTAAATAACACACACACTTTTTATAATACAGGGTGTGTGTGTGTGTGTATGTGTGTGTGTGTGTGTGTGTGTGTGTGTGTGTGTGTGTTAATACTAAAGGATTTTCAGTCAAAGTGTAAATCAGAGTGCCAGTGAGATGGCTAAGTAGATAAAGGTATTTGCCAGCACTACTGACAACTGGAATTTCATACCTGAGACTAAAATAGTGGGAGGAGAAGACTGACCTATTAGTTTTCATTTGATACTCTAAATTCACCTTGCCTTCCCCTACTCCCCAAAGATATTAAGAACACATTGTCCTTAAACTGAAAGAGAATATCCTGTCTGCTTTATGAGTTCATATATTAAAGTTGTGCGCCCATGCACACAGTATCCTATTGTGTACACCCTGTCTATGAGTCCTTAGGACTTCAATGGGTAAAATATGAAGGCTGAAACCAGGGGTCCAGGAAATTAACAAATATTCTTTTTCTTTTAGCAAGAACAGTAGGCCACTTTTACTCCATAGTGATCAGATAGGAGGCATGGGATTAGTTCGATCTTCTTATATTTGTTGAGGTCTGTCTTGTGACCAATTATATGGTCGATTTTGGAGAAGGTACCATGAGGTGCTGAAAAAAAAGGTATATTCTTTTGTTTTAGGATAGAATGTTCTATATATATCTGTTAAATCTAATTGGTCCAAAGCTTCAATTAGTTTCATTGTGTCCTTGTTTAGTTTCTGTTTTCCTGATTGGTCCATTGAGGAAAGTGCAGTGTTGAAGTCACCCACAATTATTGTGTTAGGTGCAATGTGTGCTTTGAGTTTTAATAAAGTTTCTATTATGAAAGAGGGTGCCCTTGCATTTGGAGCATAGATGTTCAGGATTGAGAGTTCTTCTTGTTGTATTTTTCCTTTGACCAGCAAGAAGTGTCCCTCAGAGTCTCTTTTGATGACTTTGGGTTGAAAGTCAATTTTATCTGATATTAAAATGGCTACTCCAGCTTGTTTCCTGAGACCATTTGCTTGTAAAATTGTCTTCCAGCCTTTTACTCTAAGGTAGTGTTTGTCTTTGACCCTGAGGTGTGTTTCCTGTAAGCAGCAAAATGTAGGGTCCTGTTTACGTATCCAGTCAGTTAGTCTGTGTCTTTTTATTGGGGCATTAAGTCCATTGATGTTTAGAGATATTAAGGAATAGTGATTGTTACTTCCTATCATTTTTGACGTTATTTTTTAAATTTGATTGCTTAACTTCTTTTGGGTTTGATGAAAGGTTACTATCTTGCTTTTTCCAGGGTGAAGTTTACATTTGAAATGTAAATAAATTATATCGAATAAAAAAAAATTAAAAAAAAAAAGAACTGTAAGCAACTTTTATTTCTAGACACCTGCCCAGGAGCCTAGTGACTCCAGTATTTCTCAAAATTATTAAATGAAACTCAGACATGCATATGCTGGACATGATGTCGGGAACACGGTGACTTTAAACCACAGCATCCAGAATATGCTGCAAATAGCAATGGAGAAACTTAATGCTCCACAAGCAATTATTATCAATACCATCAAATGGACATTATAAAACCATATTTATTTATATAACACTCCAAATTACAGACCTGAGGGTCATGAGCCAACCAGTTTGGGGGATGGTCACAGTACAGGGCCTCATTAATGTGAAATGAGCTGTGAGAGTCATGCCTTTTTATTTGACAAAACATTTTATAAATTATCAAAACTGTAGGTAAAAGATTTTTTCAATTTTCTTTGTTGTTTGGTAGAAATCCTCTACAGACCTAATAATCATAAGGTCGTTTACATTTTCCATTCAAACCCAAGCCCCTAAAGTCCTTAGCACAGGTGAGGTTATGACTCAAACCGCAGAGGAGTAATTAATGCTGATCATTTCTAACAGCCTTACAAAGGGCAGTTAGCAAGTCATGTATTACCTTAGCTAGAGACTATAGAAGACAACTGAAATTCCTCTTCAACAAGTTTATACACACATGTTATGTAGACATGGAATAGAAGTGATAGTGCTCATCATGATGATAAGTTTCCCTTATACAAAGAACAAGTCAGATCCCAGAGTTGTTTATTTGATGCACTATCAGCAGAAAACAATCTCAACCTATATCTTCCTTTTCCATAGTTGGACCATCTAGGCACATGAACTGATAATTATGAAAGACATCTTTTTTCTTTTTTTCTATATTCTTTGTTTACATTCCAAATGCTTTCCTCTTTCCCAGTTCTCCCCTCCACATATGTCCCATAAGCCCTCTTCTTTCTGCCCATTCCCCAATCACCCCCTTCCCATTTCTCTGTCCTGGTACTCCCCTAAGATGCTGGATCAAGCCTTTCCAAGACCAGGGCCCTCTCCTTCCTTCCTTCTTGGGAATCATTAGATATGCTAATTGGGTATTGAGTATTCAGAGCTTCTGGGCTAATTAATATCCACTTATCAGTGATTGCATTCCATGGGTATTCTTTTGTGATTGGGTTACCTCACTTAGGATGATATTTTCCAGTTCCAACCATTTGCCTAAAAATTGCATGAAATCATTGTTTTTAATTGCTGAGTAGTATTCCATTGTATAAATATACGACATTTTCTGTATCCATTCCTCCATTGAGGGACATCTGGGTTCTTTCCAGTTTCTGGCAATTATAAAGAAGGCTGCTAAACTCTCAATAACCATAGATGGAGAAACCAAGATATTCCATGACAAAGCCAAATTTACACAATATCTTTCCACAAACACAGCCCTACAAAGAATAATAGGGGAAAAACACACATACAAAGAGGGAAACTACACCCTGGAAAAAGCAAGATAGTAACCTTCTTTCATCAAACCCAAAAGAAGATAACCAATCAAATTTAAAAAATAACATCAAAAATGACAGGAAGTAATAATCACTATTCCTTAATATCTCTTAACATGAATGGACTCAATTCCCCAATAAAAACACATAGACAAACAGACTGGATACAAAAACAGGACCCTACATTTTGCTGCATACAGGAAACACACCTCAGTGTCAAAGACAAAAACTACCTAAGAGTAAAAGGCCAGAAGACAATTTTACAAGCAAATGGTCTCAGGAAACAAGCTGGAATAGCCATTCTAATATCAGATAAAATTGACTTTCAACATAAAGTCATCAAAAGAGACATGGAAGAACACTTCTTACGGGTCAAAAAAAAAAAAAATACACCAAGAAGAACTTTCAATCCTGAACATCTATGCTCCAAATGCAAGGGCACCCTCATTCATAAAATAAACTTTACTAAAGCTCAAAGAACACATTGCACCTAACATAATAATTGTGGGTGACGTCAACACTCCAATCTCCTCAATGGGCCGATCAGGAAAACAGAAACTAAACAGCAACCCAGTGAAACTAATTGAAGCTTTGGATAACTTGGATTTAATGGAGATATATATAGGACATTTCATCCTAGGGCAAAAAATAAAGCTTTCTCCCAGCACATCATGGTACCTTCTCCAAAATCGATCATATAATTGGCCACAAGACAGAACTCAACAAATATAAGAAGATCGAATTAATCCCATGCCTCCTATCAGATCACAATAGAGAAAAGTCGTCTTCAGTAGCAACGAAAAACAACAGAAAGCCCACATACACATGGAAACTGAACAATACTCTACTCAATGATACCTTGGTCAAGGAAGAAATAAAGAAATCAAAGACATTTTTAGAATATAATGAAAATGAAGACACAACATACCCAAATCTATGGGACACAATGAAAGCAGTGCTAAGAGGAAAACTCATAGACCTGACTGCCTCCAAAAAGAAACTGGTTTAACAAATATTCTAAGACAGACTACTTGTTTCCCCTGATGATACTTTAAATCATTTGCATATCAAACATATTCACTCTGTGTGCTGGAAAAGTCTTGCAGTATAGCTCTAGCCCAGCATCTTAGTTTGATTTGTAATACACAAACGTTGGCTAACAAAATTCTGGAACACCAAGTCCAGGGGATGAAATGACCTCTACTGATGTCTGCGGGAAGCACACACACGTGCTACACAGACAGAATACACATGCCAAACATTCACAAACTTAAAGTCAGTCGATCTAAGAAAGGAAACACAAATACATTGGTTGCTTTCATGTTGACTCTACCTACTTCCAGGAGCCTGTATTGCCTATTTTCTGCAATTATATGAGTTCTCCTCACTGTGTTACAAACATGCTCATTTTCTGTTTTTTTCTTTTGCTTCCATAGTCTAAATTCCTATCACTTACACTTTAGAACATTGGTTCTCAACCTGTCTGTCATAAACAACCGGAGGAGGGGCATAGAACAGACTCTCACAAGTTACCTTAAGACCTTCTGCAAACACAAATATGACATTACAACTGATAACATTATCAAACCTACAGTTAGGAGTAGCAACAAAAACAATTTTATGGTTGGGAGTCACCACATCATGACGAACTCTATGCCAGGGTCACAGCATTAATGAAATTGAGAAGCCCTGCCTAACACAGTGACTGGCAAGGAGTGAGGATATGAAGGAGTTGAAGGGAACGTTCAAGGCTAGCTTTCTCTTCTCTGATGACACTGGCAGTACTCAAGGCACAGGCACACACACACACACACACACACACACACACACACACACACACACACATCCTTCCCCTTCCCAACAAGCAAATCTATTACTTATTGAATTAGGGAGAATTACCATTACGGATGCTTTTTCTTCGTAATTGTCAGGTATTGGCTCTCCCTGAGAACATAAATAAACTTCAGATTTTGTAAAAACCTTCTGCATCCGCTTCTGGGGTCTAGGTACAGGTTTGCTAGATGCTTCCTGCAGGGCAAAAGAAGAAAGTTAACTTTTTGTTTGGTTCTTGAATTAACACTTGCTTTTGTATGCGTGCTTTCAAATCAAGTTTATTCCTTAGTAATCACAGGGTATTGACACATGAAAAGTAAAAACCATTAAATGTGAAATGTCTCCTAATATGTTGATCTTTTTACAAATTGCTAGGATATCCTCAAGATGTAAAAATATTTATGCTAGTGAAGAGAAAATCATGACATGAGAAACAGGAACTTGTTCTTCTGATGAACTAGGCTCACTTCATCATGTGTCAAATTTTCTACATATTGTATAAGATGATCATTAATATTAATAAAACCTCTTTTGACAGTCTCTTTCTTCCATTTTTGGAGGGCACAAAATGCACATTCTCCATTTATAAATAAATGCCAATTAAATTGCCAGTGCTATCCATATCATAGTACCTGTGGAACTGCTTGACAAAAACCTATTGGTCTACTGAGTTACATTCAAATGTCATGTATCATTTATACAGCCCCTCCCTCTAGGGTTACAGGTAATACAGAACCAGGTTTCCCAACCTCCAGCAACTAATAGTGATGAAGAGGCTTCAAACTGAATATGGAAATATCTCAGTAAAACACTACAACATTTTGTGCATTTGAATGTGACACAAAGAATATAAGTGTATATTATTTTCAAACACAAAAAGAAGAAATTAAATGGAACTATATAGCGCTTGACTCTCTGCTTCTAGAAATGCTGGCTAATTGGGGAAAGACACTTATTGTTTAACTATATGAAGACCTTTCGACATACCCTTATAAGAATCAAATAGAAAATGCTCTAATCTCTTCATAAGGAAAACTTCATGAACATATTACATATTGCTAAATATCTACAATTACTTCTCAGTCTAAATATAGATGAAAGGGAGAAACTAGAGATGCTCTCACATATGATCCTGAAATAGGAGTGTACAAGGACAGATAAAACTTATGGGCATTTTGCTGAGGATAAAAGCACTTTGGAGATTCCTCGATTATTTAAATATCTGGAGATCTTAAAAATGTATTCTGGACTATTATCACACTCACATAGTTAAATCAGTCTAAGGTGTATTTCTTTCTGCAAACCATACTTTGTCAAACATCAAACATCTTCTACTACGTGAAAACTGCACTCAGTCTTCTACTCACTGTCTTTTGAGTCCATTCACACATTGGGCCACCATTACCCATAAGGACTTACTGCTCACTTGAAATTTATAGACTTCCACATCCTCAATATGGTTTCCTCTGAAGCACCTTTCCATATAAAACTGGGATAGTTAGACTACTGCTGAATGAAGACACAATTCATAGGAAAATTAATTTCACAAAGAAGCATTTTACCTTGTTCGAGGAAGTATACCTGACCTTGTCTCCTTTTATACACCTAGGAACAACAATGGGAGGTTTGTCAGGGAGCCTTTAGAACAAAAACATGCAACCTTCTTTCAACCTTAGTTTTGTGGCTGGATCTCTTGTTCTTTAATGGAAACCCTAGGGTAACTATCAAGTAAACTTTAGGGGATTCTCTGTCATCACCTCCTGTCTTACCATAAAGGCCCCAGGATACAGTAGCTCATGAGACTATCAGACCTCATGTGGATTCTGGCATCCAAACTCCCATTCTAACACATGCATGGCAAACACTTCAACTACTGGATCTTCTCCCTAGCTATGAATTCTTGTCAGCATTTCATGCTGTGTGAGAGATATAATCATTAATTTCAACATGCTTTGCTCTATAAATAGTAATTCAGCATGTGATTTCAGAAGAAATAAAGAAGCTACAACTGTCTTACACAGAGACAAAGACAGTCAGGTTCTGAATGTTGTGTTTTCAACGGATTAATATATTGTAAAATGCATATATTCTTACCGCAGTGATTTTCTTGTCACTTCATCACTGGCTACAAAAGAGAGAGGCAAAATTTGTCATTAAACAACTGTAGGAAATATGACTATCATGTGCCAAGGCTATTTTTTGATACCCTATATGCTTTGAAACCATTTATGAAAAGCCTTTAAAGTGAATATTTATTTGTAAGCACTAAATATATGGGGAAATCTACCTTTCCTCTTCCTTCTATTTTTAAAATACAAAGAGAAAACCTTATCAACAGTTACTACTTATGATAAATTGTTGTGCAAACTACTTAAGATGGTGAGCACTATCAGACACAAGAAGTGTCACCTTAGTCTGTATTGTTATCCCATAGTGAACTGTGAAAAGGATAGCTTCGTGTTGCCTTTGCTGCTTTTTGTCTCTAGTCTTGGGATGCTGGTAGAATTCTTAGTGAGCATACCCATCTTGTGCAGAAGTGAAAGGGGCATCTCCAAGTATTGACTTGAACTTCCTTCACTGGGGAGGAATATTCACTCCTAAGAACAGGGAATCTCAGTCTATGGTGACTGTCATTGCAACATAGCTAAACACAGGAGACCCAAGACCTTTACAAAGCAATTCCAGCTGCAAGTGTGACACAGCTCCAGAGAGATCAGTGCATTACTCTTTGCAAATTCTTCTGAGGAAGATGCTAGAGGCCCTCAGTTCTAGCATTGGTCCCACCTCATGTGCAGTGCAAAAAAAGTTCAGCATCAACTTCCATTGCCTCCCATGGGAAGACCACCTTAGGAGTTATGTGAACTGAACTATTACTCCACAGGGAGACACGTGGAAGAAACCTGGGCACAAAGAAGCAATTCGAAGGGATTAATGCCTCACATGAAACATTTTTAAATTTACTTCCACATATAAAACACTGATGGACTCAAGTATCACTCTATGTAAAAAGCCTGCCCTCCAAACAAGCTAACACATGAACAATTCTTGTTTACTTCCTTTATAGTATGTAAGACTCCACTCTACCTTCCTATGCATTACCCATGGCCAGAGCAGAGCATTTGTCCCACCAAGAAATGGGCTGAGAAAGTGGCTCTTTGGTGGACCTTATGCTTGGCATGTGAGGGGTCTCTGTCAATCCTTATCACCACAAAGAAAGCTCCATTGCTGAAATAACTTAAAAGAAACTCACCCACATTACACTAATGCTATTTCACATCGTGCTTATGTGAAGAGTCATTTAGATTCCTCTACACTATTCTCTAGCTGGTGCTTGCCAAAGGCAAATGTAGGTGTGAGAGATGCTGTGGTGACAGCTGCTGAAAGCATGAACTCTGTGGTGTTTCTCTCATTGTGAGAATCATATTTACACTCCTGGGCATATACCCAGAGGATTCCCCAGCAGATAATAAGGATACGTGCTCCACTATGTTCATAGCAGCCTCATTTATAATAGCCAGAAGCTGGAAAGAACCCAGGTATCCCTCAACAGAAGAATGGATGCAAAAATATTTGGTATATATACACAATGGAGTACTATTCAGCCATTAGAAACAATGAATTCATGAAATTCTTTGGCAAATGGATGGAGCTAGAGAACATCATACTAAGTGAGGTAACCCAGACTCAAAAGGTGAATCATGGTATGCACTCACTAATAATTGGATATTAACCTAGAAAACTGGAATACCCAAAACATAATCCACCCATCAAATGAAGTACAAGAAGAAAGGAGGAGTGGCCCTTTGTTCTGGAAAGACTCAGTGAAGCAGTATTCAGCAAAACCAGAATGGGAAGTGGGAAGGGGTGGGTGGGAGGACAGGTGGAGGGAAGGGGGCTTATGGGACTTTTGTGGAGTGGGGGGCTAGAAAAGGGGAAATCATTTGAAATATAAATAAAAAATATATCGAATAAAAAAATAAAAATAAAACTTCAATCACCTTAAAAATATGCTCAACCTAATTAGTCATTAGTGAAATGCAAATAAAAACAACCCTAAGATTTTACCTTACACAAGTCAGAATGGCTTAGAATAAAAATTCAGGAGACAGCAGATGTTGGCGAGGATGTGAAGAAAGAGGAACACTCCTCCACTGCTGGTGGGATTGCAAATTGGTACAACCACTCTGGAAATCAGTCTGGCGGTTCCTCAAAACCTGGGCACCTCACTTCTAGAAGATCCTGCTATACCACTCCTGGGCATATACCCAGAAGATTCCCCAGCATGTAATAAGTATACAAGTTCCACTATGTTCATAGCAGCCCTATCTATAATTGCCAGATGCTGGAAAGAACCCAGGTATCCCTCAACAGAAGAGTGGATGCAAACAATGTGGTATATATATATGCAATGGAGTACTATTCAGCCATTAAAAACAAGGAATTCATGAAATTCTTAGGCATATGGAGCTGAAGAGCATCATACTAAGTGAGGTAACACAGACTCAAAAGATGAATCATGGTATGCACTCACTAATAAATGGATATTAACTTAGAAAACTGGAATACCCAAAACATAATCCACACATCAAATGAGGTACAAGAAGAACAGAGGAGTGGCCCCTTGTTATGGAAAGACTCAGCGAAGCAGTATAGGGCAAAACCAGAACAGGGAAATGGGAAGGGTTGGGTGGGAAAACGGAGATGTAAGGGGGATGATGGGACTTTCAGGGAGTAGGGGTCTAGAAAAGGGGAAATCATTTGAAATGTAAATAAAAAAAACTAAAAAAAAAATTAAAATATTCCTGAGTGAGCCAGTTATTTATAATGTTAAGTTCTTCACATTCAAACTGAAGAAAATTAAAAATAACCGAAGATAATATATGAATTATCAAATAACTTGAGACTGAGAAATTCTAACAAGGAAAAAATCTAGATGGCTGTAATGGAATTTGGTAAATCTTCAAGTTTATCAGAAAATGTTTATAATTCCACTTTTAATCAACATAGGAATACTTTTATACCTACCATAATTGTATCTATATAAAATTTTCCATGATAATCTTCAAATCTGACATGTGTTTCTACATTTTTCTACAAATTTACCAGAAATATTTTCCATGTAAATCTTCAATTCTGTCATAAAATGTTTCTTTCCCATATTTCAATTAATTTAGCAATGTTTACATATCTACCTCTTTACTCCTTAATTTTCCATGAAAATTGCCAATCTTAACATGTTTTTCTGAAATATTTTACATGTAAATCTTTAATTTGATCATAAAGTGTTTTTACTTCCCTTTAAAAAATAAAAAAAATAAAATAAAATAACATCCATTCTGTAAAAATCAACTTGCTGTTATGTGACTAGAGAGGACACACCTCATGGAATAGGTGAAAAAAAATCTTTTAACTTATAAAAAGTTGATACATCAGTACATTGTTTTAAATAGACAAACATATAATAATTGTATGTAATTGTAATATCATTACAAATACAGATATAATTGTATTTAAAATTTCTTAGAAACAATTTCTTAAATAAATCTGCTTCTTAAAAGTGTTTGGCAGCTTAGAAACAATGAATTCATGAAATTCTTAGGCAAATGGATGGAGCTAGAAAACATCATACTAAGTGAGGTAACCCAGACTCAAAAGATGACTCATGGTATGCACTCACTAATAAGTGGATATTAACCTAGAAAACTGGAATACCCCAAACATAATACATACATCAAATGAGGTACAATAAGAAAGGAGGAGTGGCCCCTTGTTCTAGAAAGACTCAGTGAAGAAGTATAGGGCAAAACCAGAACGGGGAAGTGGGAAGGGGTGGGTGGGAGGACAGGGGGAGAAAAGGGGGCTTATGGGACTTTTGGGGAGTGGGGGGCTAGAAAAGGGGAAATCATTTGAAATGTAAATAAAAAATATATCGAAGAAAAAAAAAGAAAAAAAAGTGTTTGGCAGCAAATTAAGAAAGGATATAAATACTGGAAATCTTGATTACCTTACTATTCTAGCAGGAACAAAACTCTTTTTCTAATTAGGATAGAATCAGTATTAATACTTGCCAATATTCTTACCTATATTATCCTGGGAAGACTTTTTCAGGATGGATTTCGGCTGTCCTCGTGGTCTTACTCCACTGAGGTATATTTTAAGAGTGTTATTTTAATAGTCATATAAAACATTAATGAAAGGCTTTGATTTCTTTGTTGTTTGATTTCCTAATTTATATTACATTACAAATTAAAAAACTATTAATTTGTTCTTCAACCAGTTGATTGCATTTGGAGACATTTTCTTTACAACTTTTCCTAATGTGGAATATAGGGGAGAATTCAGCCCACAAAAATTAGCCCCCCCCAAAAAAAACATACACAGATACAGAAAAATGCACACACACTCATGAACACACACACACACACACACACACACACACACAATTACTAGTACCTCTTCAGCCTTTGTTTTGATAGTTGTACTGACTGGTATTTTTACTCTATAGACTCAATGTCAGTCTTTGGCCCTGGAGCAGCACAGCACCTTCTCTCATGGTACCTTGTGCATGTTTCACTGACTATGATGTTACCACCCAAAAGGTTGATTTGTGGACCATCAGATAGATTTCTAGAACTCTTAAAATCCCACCACAGCTTTCACATTATTCAAGCCATTCCTTCATAACTCATTCATGGATGAATCCTGAAATCACAATCTGCCTGTTTCTGTGACAAACAAGCATTTCTATGATTTAATAAGATAATGACAAGAGCAAAGGACTATAAAACCTAGTGGGCACTTGTGGTTTTACTGTGGAACTGTTCAGAATTCCAAATAGAAGTTAACATGTGTAATTTGAAAGGAGTCTGAATAGTTTTGAGTACTGAAAAGTTTTGAATATTCATTTTCAACATTAGCTTTGATGATTTGGGAAATTTTCAAACATTTTCAATATTATTTTCCTCTCTTGTGGAAGTAATTAATCGTAATGAGCACAGAATTGGCTTGAAATACAACTTTAAATTTTCTACCAAACCATTTTCTAAACAGGAATGGATAGGCCTTGGCCTTTATGTTCATGTCCAAATGAGGTGGAAGACAAAAGCCCCCGTTGTAGAGAGGTAAATATTAGTTACACTATCATTCAGATAATCGATTGAGAGTGAAAGGATTCATTTCTGTGGAAAACAGATGTGAACAGATCATTGATGGATGGAGCATTCTGGAAGACATGGGTGCCTTCCAACAACTACGAAAGACGCTACACCTGACAAAATGGTCCTTTGCATGTAAAGCTAGTTGTCAGAGGAGGAAGGAAATGCATTGGCATCCTGTAGTAATGACTGAAAATGGAGAACCACCCCAATTTATGTAAACGTACTGACAAGAGAAATGAGTGAAATGACAGCTACTAGTGTGGGTCTTAGTTCACAAATTGAATTCAGTAAGGCTTGGAAAGCCAAGGAAGCTTAGATGGACAGCCATGTTCCTAGCTAATCCCAGCAGGCTCTTTTTCCAAACTGCAGAGTTGGTTCTTGGAAATGGTGGGGGAATGTGATGGGCATGTTCATAGGAACCACACTGAGAACGTTTTCAACTGAATAAGCATGCATTATACTGTGAAACTTGTAAGACAAAGGTCTCAAAGTACTCCCAACAAGAATTTGCTTCCTCTCTTTGAATTTATCTACTATTACTGTATAGTTAATAAACCTTACCAGGACAAAGGTCTTTCATCGTTAAAATAAAAGACTTCTGAAAATAAAAACAAAATATATTTTATTACAACTAGAGAAAAACCTTACCTATAAAAATGATCAAATTCAATGTTAGTATCAATTTCTATGAGACAAAATATAAATTCACACACACAATTGTGTGTAAAATGAACTCTCTCATACTGATAGAGAGCACAAAACTGATCAGAAAAAAGTCAATTGTTTTGAAAATGAATTCTTATGATTCTTTTTAAACCTAGGCTGATGGTTCTGGGAAGAATTATAGATTGAGTCTGGCCGCATATCATATGAATATCAAAACTTAGGAGGCAAAAGCAGATGGATTGCTGTGATTTCCTAGACAAACAGAGCTACATTTAGTGAGACCATGTCTCAACCCCACTGTTAAAAGAGTTAAACCCAGAACTGAGCTGAAAGCTGTCCCTTGAGTGCCATTCTCTGGCCAAAATTTAACCCAACATAAGCAGGCCTGCTGTACCAGGAACTTAAAAGTTTGACCTCTTCTCATTGAATGCTCTGCCCATTTTCCAGAAGACATACACCATGCCCTGATTTCCAATGTCCAGGCAAAGGCAGCCAACCTCAGGACTCCTGCACCAGAAACACCCATGGATAACCAGTTGCCTAAAGGTCACAATGAAAACACTAACCACAAGTGCTAATTCAATATGACACATCCAGAGCCCAGGTATCCTACTATAGCAATCTCTGGATATCCTATCATGATCCAAGCACAATAAAATGTCATTAAATCCAATCTTATGAAGATGGTAAACGAATTTAAAGGAAAAATTAACAAATGCCTTAATTAAACTGGAAACTACAATCAAGCAAGTGAAGAAAATGAATAAAACAATTCAATACCTGCAAATGGTCAAAGAAGTGGTAAAGAAAACACAGAGGGAACCATGGAGATGGAAAATCTAAGAAAGACAACAGGAACAGAAGCACAGCCAACAGAATAAAAATAATGGAAGAGTCGATCTCGGGTATAGATGATATGAAAAAAGAACCTAACACATCAACCAAAGAAAATGTTAAACCTAAAAAAATTACTGACTCAAAGTATACAGAAATTCTGAGTCTGTATAGTAAAATCCTACTAAGAGTAATGGGAATGAACAAGAGTGAAGACAGTTCCAGCTGCAAGGACAAGAAAATATTTGAAAGAAAAAACATAGAAAAAATTCACCCAACCTAAAGAAAAAATGCCTATCAACAACCAAGTTGATTGGTGTTCCCAAAAAATAATAATCCTATGCTCTCTATGTTCTATGCTCTATGCTCAGTGACCTCCGGAGAAAGAAGAAATCAGAGTTTCTAGAATTCAATGAAAATGAAGGCACAAAGTATCCAAATTTATGGGACACAATCAAAGCAATGCACAACAAAATGTTCATAGAACTTTGTCTATTCAAAAAATTGGAGAGATTTCACACCACTAACTTAACAGCACATCTGCAACCTGAAGAAGAAACAGAAGCAAGCACACTCCAGAGGAGTAGATGGCACGAAATAGTCAACAGAGAAACAAAGAAAACAATACAAAGAATCAACAAAACCAAGAGCTGCTTAATCAACTCTGAGATTCCATTCTACACACATCACAAAAGCAAAGACGCAGCTATACCACTCCTGGGCATATATCCAAAGGATGCTTCACCATGCCACCTCAAGGAAACTTGCTCAACTATGTTCATAAAACCTTGATTTGTAAAAGTCAGAAACAGAAAACAACCAGGATGGACTTCAACTGAAAAATGGTTCAGGAAAATTTGACATATTGCAAAATGAAATGCCATTCATTTATTTAAAAACAAGGAATTAATGAAATTTGAAATCAAATGAATGGGATTTAAAAATTTCATCGTGAGTGTGGCAATCCAAACCCAGAAATGCAGATGTAGTACGTACTCACTTAGAAGTGAGTACTTCTTTACCCATATAGTACAGAATAATCATGCTAAAATCCACAGACCTAAAGGCTAAAACATGAGGGCCCCAGGGTAGAAGCTTTAATCTCACTCAGAGGCGAAAACATAGAAATCAGGTTTCCATTTAGGCAGGGAAAATTTTGGGAGATGGGGAAGGGAACTGATGTGGGAGCAAGTGTAGGTAGTATCAGGGACAAGAGATACCTGGAGGTATCCTCCAGGGAAAGGAGGAGAATACCAATGCACTCACAAAAACATCAGCCCAAAATTCATCCTACCTACAAGATATTCAGGGATTAAAATGGAACATAGATTAAGGGAATAGCCACCCATTATCTGGCTCAAACTGAAACCATTAATAATATTCTGCTATTCTTGCACACAGGATCCAAGGATAACTCTTATGAGAGGATACATCCAGCACAGAATGGAAAGAGATGTATGTACCCACATCCAAACATCAAGTAGAGTTTGGACTGTCTTGTGGAAGAATTGGGGAAGGACATTGAACACAAAGGCCAACAGTGTGATTGAGGGCTCTGGGACAAGAAAACCTAAAGAATCAACTAAACTGGGCCCATGAGGGCTCACAGAAATTGAACCACCCATGAAAGAGAACAAATGGGGTACACATAGGCATCCTCCCCATAAGGAGCAGATGTGCAGCTTGGTCTTCATGTGGGTTCTCTAAAAACTGAAGTGAGGACTGTTTCACACTGTTGGATGCATTTGGATTCCTTTCTGGTAGTAGAGCTGCTTTCTCTGGTCTCAGTGGGAGAAGGAGCTAAAATCTCTACTCTTATTTAAGGTAATAGGACCAGCTACTATATGCTATATTAATAATCATTATAAAAACCTTACTTTCATTGAAGCTGACATGCTTCACTCCGGTTTTCTGGGCTGGTGTCTCTGTCCTGTGACATAGGTTTAAAAGTTATAATTATTGTGCTATTCATAAAAACATTTGGCAAGTGTATTAAGCACTTTATATTTGAGTCCCTACTCTATCTTACTCTAGAGGGTTACTAACAGTATTTTTTGGAACAGGATCTCACTATGTAGGCATGCTCCTCTGAAATCTGCTCTATGGACCATGATGGCCTTAACTCACAGAGATCTGTGTATCTTCTACTTCCACAGTTCTGGGATAAAATGCATGGGCCAACAGGAATAGACAAACACTGTTGAATTTGCTTTTCAGCAATTGACTGTGATTGCTGACTGCTATCCTTTCCAGCTTTTCTCAAGAGAAAACATGAAGAATACTAAGCACTTAATCAAACACAAACAAAAGTGCTCAGACAAACCCCCACCACACACAAATACACTTTTCAAAAGCATTAAAGACAAAATTAGACATGCTTGATATAATATGTCTGTTGACACTTATGAAAGACTAGGAGGAAGGAATCGAGGCCTGAGGGAGATAGGAACCCCAGAGGTCGACCAACAGAAGCAGATAAACTGGACACTTAGGGTTCTCAGAGACTGAACCACCTATCCTAGAACAAACATGCACTGGACGGACACCTCCTGACACATATGTAGCAGATATACAGCTAAGTCTTCACACAGATACCAATCAACTGGGACTCGGTCTATCCATAAGGCTGTTGCCTGTACATGGGGTATATCCTTCTAGCTGCGCTGTTTTGTCTGGACTCAGAGAGAGGAAGGGCCTACCCTTGCAGAAATGAACTGCCATGGTAGGGACATACAGGAGATCCCCAACTGATCAGAGGTGAAGTGGAGGAGGAACAGAGAAAGAAATATGGGATGGAACAGAGAAAGAAATGTAGGAACAGGAAATGTAGGATGGATGACCAGGAAGGAGTCAGTTAAGCTAGATGTAATGTGAATAAAATAAAATAGAATAAAATAAAATAAGTTTTTACAAAAGGCATTAAAGATTTGAAAGGAGAGTAAGCTACCTCTACCAAGGCTCATCGTAAAACACAGAGCTATTATGTGGGAATAATGGCTCAAAATAAACAGGTATACATATGGTCTAAACAGAAAATTCAAGCATACATAAGTGTGTTTCATATGGAAAGGGCATATAGCATTGTAAGAACAAGCTGTTTCAGAGATAAGCATTCACAGAATTCAGGACAAGATTGAAAATGCTAAAGTACCAGACTCTGTGGAAAGAAATGAACTACTTATATATCCACTTTGAAAGCTCCATCTGAAATGGGGAAGAAAAATGTCTTGACCTGTGGAATTACCAAACTAGCTGGGTACTTGTACTATGTCTCTTAAAGTACATCTTCCAGCGAAAGTTCGTTTCCTGCTGAGTTGGACATTTCAAACTTAAACAGATCATTAGGAAACACTATTTGTTACCTGTGATTATGATGTCATCTTTAGGGTCATAGAATATAAAATTTCAGGCTTAGGGACTATCGGTGTTTATCCATGATAAAACACTTGCCAATGACACCTATGGACCTTAATTCAGTGACAAACACTGTCAAAAGCAAAAATATGATGGTCGAGCAACAATTGTTCTACCTTATCCTTTGGTTTGGTTGAAGGCTCATGAGTTGAACTCCTTAACTAGCTAGTGATCCCTGGTGTGTGCTGTTCTTGTGTTGTGTTGAAACAGTCTCTTTTCTAGCTCCCACTTCATGTGTGCTAAGGTTTCTAACTATGTGCCTCTGAGTTTCTCAAAATCTTCCTGTCATTTTAATATTCCTGACCTAAGCAATTGTCACTCTCAATAACAGCACTAAGATTGAAGAAAAGAAGAAACTGTACCCATTTATCTCTACCGGTGCATGTGCGTTAGCACACATTGCTTCTAAAAATTCTACCATTTCAGGTTTCCGTTCATATGTAGCAAGCAGTAAGGGGGTCAAGCCATACTGTAAAGGAAAGAATATTGCATTTTACAAAATGAATTGTTTCTCAATGAAAATTCATCACAGATTTGGTAAGCATAAATATACTGTAAAGTGTTACAAGGGTTCATTTATCCTACAACACCAGTTGCCCTTTCCCACACACAGCTTTTTCCCTATGAGACACCTTTTCCCTGTCCAACATTATCTGTGAACAACACTCCCTTCCAGAACTCTCCCCAAACACTCAATGTTTCCAGTCTACTTAGCTCCATGGAGTAGGCCCTCCATTGACACAGCCCTGATACATAAAGTTTGGTATGTCCCTGTTGAAGAACTGGGCTCCAGAAAGGTGTGGAGCGTTTCTCAATCTGTGTGTGAAATACATTTATTTGCTAAACTAAGAATTACCTTGCAAGCTCAACAGCATTTCCTATGTATATCAAAGTTTTTAAAAATTAAATAATTTTTTTTAATTTTCTCCAATGATCAAATTTCCTAATTTTTCTGTCACCTCTCTCACTTTCCAGTGCACTCTCATACTCGAGTCAAACCCACATCAGTACCTTCTTTGCAACAACACACTTCTATCTATTCTATAATCATATAACGTGAAATGAATTTATTTTTATTGTCTGTGTATATGTGATGTGTATGTGTAGTCCTAAATCCTTTATTTTTGAATGTTAAAATCAAGGCCAATTCTGAGACAAAATATGCTATGCTGTGTTTTTCTGAACTAACTACCAAAAATATGAAAAACATGTTTGGAGAAAGCAGCGTTCCTGTAAACAGATATATTGAGAATGCTTGAACTTCTGCACGTAGAAAACAGATGTGAGTGTCACTGCTAGAAGTGCACTGGGAATGAAGTTGAGTGATCTTTACCTTTGTTTTGGCTTCAATATCTACATTGTGCTTTAGAAGCATTTTTACAATGGGTAGGTTACCCGTGGATACAGCATGGTGTAAGGCTGTATTCCCAATAAAATCCATCACATTTGGATCAGCATTGTAGTCGAGCAATACAGAAACACAATGTATATTGCCTCGCTGGGCAGCCTGTAGAAATTGGACAAAAAAAAAAATACATCTTCAATTCAAGGAATCCAAGAGAGACATTTCTACCATCACACTGAATAGTTCCCCTTAAAGCAAACACAGAGTTTCAGTTATGCATATTATCTATTTTGACACAAAGTCTTAAGTACTCCAGACTCACCTGATTTTAGAATCTCCCCACAACATCTTTTTACAAGCGGTAGAATTTAAAGGTAGAATGCACCCAGATTTTCTAAGAATTCTGGTCTGTGCTGGTTTTCTGTCGCAGTGCAGAGATTAGTTGTTTGGTTAGTTTTTGTTCTCTTTGCCAGTTTGACATAGGCTAACACACCTGGAAAGATTGTCACTTGAGGAACTTCCCCTATCAGAGTTCCTTCTGGGCAACTATGTGTAATATATTTTTGATTTTGATGGAAGTAGGAGGGCCCAGGGTCTTAGGGTTGGAGCTACAGCTGGGAGAATATTCTCAGATGTATGAAAATAATCTGTGCAAGCCCTGGTAAAAGTCATGGAAAAGCTGCATTCGCCCATGATCTCTAGTTTAGCTCTTCCCTCCAGTTCCTGATTATGAGCTCCTGCCCTGGTTCCCCTTGAGAATGAACTGTGACATGTAAATATAAACCAAATAACCATTTCCTTTCCTGACTTGTTTTTGGTCAGTGTTTTATTACAGCCACAGAAACCAAACAAGGACAACCTCTAATCCATTTCATACCACAACAGATGTCCAATAGCTACCTTAATCAAGGGTGTGCAGCCTTCATCATCCCGGATATTAACGCTGGAGTTATTTTCTAATAATAGTAATACCACGTCTGGATGGTTGTGGGCACATGCATAATGCAGTGATGTCCTGCAAAAGGAAAGGACATTTAGGAACATTTCTGAATGCTAAATAAGAGCCCCATCACTTTTAAGTGCTACATAGTATGGAGGTAGTTTCCATCTGATGTAAGCAAGGAACTGGAGTTTCCTTACTTGGTTATGTCTATCCAGGTGTTCATTTGCTGTGCTAGGGATATAATGCACGACTGATCTGAGTAAGGCAGGAGTTCTATCAAGGCTCTCATCCTGCACAAAGCAGCCTGTCTGGATCATAGAAAAGCTCCCACTAAATTATCTCAGCTTGAATTTAAATCCTACTCTACTATCTGGGATTTCTATGAAGCCCATGACTCCATTTCATAATAACTGACTCCCATGAAGAAGTATGGAGAGGGTCCTGATCCTGGAAAGGACTGATCTAGCATTGGTGGGGAATATAAGGACAGAGAAAAAGGAGGGAGGTGATTGGAGAATGGATGGAGAGGAGAAGGTTTATGATACATATGGGGAGGTGAGATCTGGGAAAGGGGTAATCATTTGGAATGTAAACAAAGAATATAGAAAATAAAAATATTAAAAAAAACTAGGGTTTCAAAGAGTATGGTTCATTTCATTTCATATTTAAATTTTAGAATATAAGGAAATTTTGGGCAGAAAAACATAATCGTTTAAAAATGGGAAGATGGATTTCGGCGGCGGAGGCGGCAGCGGCAGCAGTGGCTGCTCCAGCTGAAGGGCCATCAGCAGTGGAACCAAGGCGTCACAGGGACCAGTTAGGCCCTGCGCCCACGACCACTGACCTTCGCTGACCAGCCGGGCAGCAAGCAGCTGCAGTTGTGCGGTGCCTTTCCTGCACGGAGGCCACTTCAGAACTCGGCCTCCCACCAGTCAGGAGAGGCGCATCCATCTTGGTTCCGTACTCCACGGATCGGACTGAGGTACACAAACATAATCCGAGGCCAACACCGCGGTGGTCTGAGCCCGATGGGCGTTGGCCTGCACCCAGGCCCTGGGCGGGTCGGGGGGCCATCGGGGTGCCAACCCAGGGAGGAGGTTTTTTTTGCACAGGCCTGCGAGCGCGCCGCTGCCATTTTGCCTGCAGGACGACAGAGAGCTCAGGCGGGCAGACCTGTAACAGGCATAGCCTAAGGCTAACAAAGCGGGGGTCCAGGCCCCAAAAGGCACAGGACTGACCCCAAGAACTGGGTGGCTTGGTGGGCCATCTGCGAGTCAACCCGCCCAGGTGATTGTTAGCAAAGCAGACTCTCCCGGCACTTTCAGGGAGCGCGGGCGCGCACGCCTGCCATCCTAGTCACCTGGCAGACCCAATTAACAGTCATAGCCCTAGGGGAACTTTGCTCGGACCTTGGCCTCCCAGGCTTTTGCCTGGACTCAGGGACTGGGCGGCCAGGCTAACCTTGTGTGCGACAGCCCGGTTGGCGGATCGGCTGCCCAGCGGAGTGAGCGGAACACAGGGGAGGTCATAGTAGCATACACCGTCTGCACTCCCTGGGAGTGCACACGGGCTCCATCTACTCCACAGACACAATCTGGGGCAAGGCCTCAGGCAGAAGCCCTTAGCTCTACTCTCTCTGCTTCCGGATCCAGATCAGTCTGGGCGGCAGCATTACATCTCCAAGTCCTGCAAGTGGCTAGCTGGGCTTCCGGGCGGCCAGCTGGGAGAAGTCAGTGTGCTCCAGTGAATCCAGCGGGCCCCAGCGGGAGCCTTTGGGTGCCTGCTTTGGGATCGGAACAGCCTGGGCAGCATCACACTGTCTACAAGCAGTGCAGGAGGTAAGCTGTGCACCAGAGGCCAACTGGGAAGGGGCAGCTTGCACTGGTGAGTCCAGCACTGAGAAGATAAACTAACACCAGTGAGAACTAGATGGCAAAAGGCAAACGCAGGAACGTCACTAACAGAAATCAAGGCAATATGGCAACATCTGAACCCAATTCTCCTCTACCAACATGTCCTGGATACCCCAGCACACCAGTAAAACAAGATTTGGATTTAAAATCACTGGTCATGATGCTGGTACAGGAACACATGAAGGTCATACATAAAGAAATTCAGGAGAAAATGGATCAAAAGTTAGAAGCCCTTGCAAGGGAAACACAAAAATCATTGAAAGAAATCCAGGAGAATACAAAAGCCAACAAGGAGGAAATGCAAAAAACACTTAAAGAAATACAGGAGAACTTTGCTCAACAGGCTGAGGTCATGAAAGACGAAACACAAAAATCTCTTAAAGAAATACAGGAGAACTTTGGTCAACAGGCTGAGCTCATGAAAGAGGAAACACAAAAATCTCTTAAAGAATTACAGGAAAACACAAACATGCAAGTGAAGGAGCTAAGCAAAACCATCCAGGATCTAAAATCAGAAGTAGAAACAACTAAGAAAACTCAAAGGGAGACAACTTTGGAGATAGAAAGCCTTGGGAAGAAATCAGGGGACAGAGATGCAAATATCAACAACAGAATACAAGAGATAGAAGAAAGAATCTCAGATGCTGAAGATTCCATAGAAACCATGGACTCAACAGTTAAAGAAAATGCAAAATGCAAAAAGCTTGTAACCCAAAATATCCAGGAAATCCAGGACACAATGAGAAGACCAAACCTAAGGATTATAGGCATAGATGAGAGTGAAGATTTACAACTTAAAGGGCCAGCAAACATCTTCAATAAAATTATGGAAGAAAACTTCCCTAACCTAAAGAGAGAGATGCCCATGAATATACAAGAAGCCTACAGAACTCCAAACAGACTGGACCAGAGCAGAAATACTTCCCGTCACATAATAATCAAAACACCAAATGTTCTAAACAAAGAAAGAATACTAAAGGCAGTAAGAGAAAAAGGCCAAGTAACATATAAAGGAAGACCTATCAGAATCACAGCAGACTTTTCACCTGAGACTATGAAGGCTAGAAGGTCCTGGGCAGATCTCATGCAGACTCTAAGAGAACACAAATGCCAACCAAAACTACTATATCCAGCAAAACTCTCAATCACCATAGATGGAGAAACTAAGATATTTCATGACAAAACCAAGTTTACCCAATATCTATCCACAAACCCGGCCCTAAAAAGGATAATAGGAGGACAACACCAATACAAGGAGGGAAACTTCACCCTGGAAAAAGCAAGATAGTAACCTTTCATCAAACCCAAAGGAAGTTAAGCATTAAAATTTAAAAAATAACGTCAAAAATGATAGGAAGGAACAATCACTATTCCTTAATATCTCTTAACATCAATGGACTTAATGCCCCAATAAAAAGACACAGACTAACTGAATGGATACGTAAACAGGACCCTACATTTTGCTGCTTACAGGAAACACACCTCAGGGTCAAAGACAAACACTGCCTTAGAGTAAAAGGCTGGAAGACAATTTTACAAGCAAATGGTCTCAGGAAACAAGCTGGAGTAGCCATTTTAATATCAGATAAAATTGACTTTCAACCCAAAGTCATCAAAAGGGACCCTGAGGGACACTTCTTGCTGGTCAAAGGAAAAATACAAAAAGAAGAACTGTCAATCCTGAACATCTATGCCCCAAATGCAAGGGCACCCTCTTTCGTAAAAGAAACTTTATTAAAACTAAAAGCACACTTGCACCTAACACAATAATTGTGGGTGACTTCAACACTGCACTTTCCTCAATGGACCGATCAGGAAAACAGAAACTAAACAGGGACACAATGAAACTAATTGAAGCTTTGGACCAATTAGATTTAACAGATATATATAGAACATTCTATCCTAAAACAAAAGAATATACCTTTTTCTCAGCACCTCATGGTACCTTCTCCAAAATCGACCATATAATTGGTCACAAGACAGACCTCAACAAATATAAGAAGATCGAACTAATCCCATGCCGCCTATCTGATCACTATGGAGTAAAAGTGGTCTTCAATAGCAACAGAAACAACAGAAAGCCCACATACACGTGGAAACTGAACAATACTCTACTCAATGATACCTTGGTCAAGGAAGAAATAAAGAAAGAAATTAAAGACATTTTAGAACACAATGAAAATGAAAATGAAAACACAACATACCCAAACCTATGGGACACAATGAAAGCAGTGCTAAGAGGAAAACTCATAGCCCTGAGTGCCTCCAAAAAGAAAATGGAGAGAGCATACATTACCAGCTTAATGACACACCTGAAAGCCTTAGAACAAAAAGAAGCTATTTCGCCCAGGAGGAGTAGAAGGCAGGAAATCATCAAACTCAGGGCCGAAATCAATCAAGTAGAAACAAAGAGAACCATACAAAAAATCAACAATACCAGGAGCTGGTTCTTTGAGAAAATCAACAAGATAGATAAACCCTTAGCCAGAATGATCAAAGGGCACAGAGAAAGTATCCAAATTAACAAACTTAGAAATGAAAAGGGAGATATAACAACGGAAACTGAGGAAATCCAAAAAATCATCAGATCCTACTACAAGAGCCTATACTCAACACAACTGGAGAATCTGGAGGAAATGGACAATTTCCTTGACAGATACCAAATACCAAAATTAAATCAGGACCAACTAGACCATCTAAACAGTCCCATAATGCCTAAAGAAATAGAAGGAGTCATAGAAAGTCTTCCAACCAAAAAAAGCACAGGACCAGATGGCTTCAGTGCAGAATTCTACCAGACCTTCAAAGAAGAGTTAACACCAATACTCTTCAAACTATTCCACAAAATAGAAACAGAAGGAACACTACCCAATTCCTTCTACGAAGCCACAATTACGCTGATACCAAAGCCACACAAAGATCCAACAAAGAAAGAGAACTTCAGACCAATTTCCCTTATGAACATCGATGCAAAAATACTCAAAAAAATTCTTGCCAACCGAATCCAAGAACACATCAAAACGATCATCCACCATGATCAAGTAGGCTTTATCCCGGGAATGCAGGGTTGGTTCAATATACGGAAATCCATCAATACAATCCACTACATAAACAAACTCAAAGAACAAAACCACATGGTCATTTCATTGGATGCTGAAAAAGCATTTGACAAAATTCAGCATCCCTTCATACTTAAAGTCATGGAGAGAACAGGAATTCAAGGCCCATACCTAAACATAGTAAAAGCAATATACAGCAAACCGGTAGCCAGCATCAAACTAAATGGAGAGAAACTTGAAGCAATCCCACTGAAATCAGGGACCAGACAAGGCTGCTCCCTTTCTCCTTATCTTTTCAATATTGTACTTGAGGTACTAGCTCGGGCAATTCGACAACATAAGGAGATCAAAGGGATACAAATTGGAAAGGAAGAAGTCAAACTATCATTATTTGCAGACGACATGATCGTCTACCTAAGTGACCCAAAGAACTCCACTAGAGAGCTCCTACAGCTGATAAACAACTTCAGCAAAGTGGCAGGTTATAAAATCAACTCAAGCAAATCAGTGGCCTTCCTATACTCAAAGGATAAGCAAGCTGAGAAAGAAATTAGGGAAATGACCCCCTTCACAATAGCCACAAACAGTATAAAGTATCTTGGGGTGACTCTTACAAAACATGTGAAAGATCTGTATGACAAGAACTTCAAGACTCTGAAGAAGGAAATGGAAGAAGACCTCAAAAAATGGGAAAACCTCCCATGCTCCTGGATCGGTAGAATCAATATAGTTAAAATGGCCATTTTGCCTAAAGCACTATACAGATTCAATGCAATACCCATCAAAATCCCAACTCAATTCTTCACAGAGTTAGAAAGAGCAATTATCAAATTCATCTGGAACAACAAAAAACCCAGGATAGCTAAAACTATTCTCAGCAACAAAAGAAAATCTGGGGGAATCAGTATCCCTGACCTCAAGCAATACTACAGAGCAATAGTGTTAAAAACTGCATGGTATTGGTACAGTGACAGGCAGGAGGATCAATGGAACAGGATTGAAGATCCAGAAATGAACCCACACACCTATGGCCACTTGATCCTCGACAAAGAGGCTGAAAACATCCAATGGAAAAAAGATAGCCTTTTCAACAAATGGTGCTGGTTCAACTGGAGGTCAGCATGCAGAAGAATGCGAATTGATCCATCCTTGTCTCCTTGTACTAAGCTCAAATCCAAATGGATCAAGGACCGCCACATAAAGCCAGACACTCTGAAGCTAATAGAAAAGAAATTGGGGAAGACCCTTCAGGACATCGGTACAGGGAGAAAGTTTCTGAACAGAACACCAATAGTGTATGCTCTAAGAGCAAGAATTGACAAATGGGACCTCATAAAATTACAAAGTTTCTGTAAGGCAAAGGACACCATCAAGAGGACAAATCGGCAACCAACAAATTGGGAAAAGATCTTCACCAATCCTACATCAGATAGAGGGCTAATATCCAATATATATAAAGAACTCAAGAAGTTAGACTCCAGAAAACCAAACAACCCTATTAAAAATGGGGTACAGAGTTAAACAAAGAATTCTCACCTGAAGAACTTCGGATGGCGGAGAAACATCTTAAAAAATGCTCAACTTCATTAGTCATTAGGGAAATGCAAATCAAAACAACCCTAAGATTTCATCTTACACCAGTCAGAATGGCTAAGATTAAAAATTCAGGAGACAGCAGGTGTTGGAGAGGATGTGGAGAAAGAGGAACACTCCTCCACTGCTGGTGGGGTTGCAAATTGGTACAACCACTCTGGAAATCAGTCTGGCGGTTCCTCCGAAAACTGGGTACCTTACTTCCAGAAGATCCTGCTATACCACTCCTGGGCATATACCCAGAAGACTCCCCACCATGTAATAAGGATACATGTTCTACTATGTTCATAGCAGCCCTATTTGTAATTGCCAGATGCTGGAAAGAACCCAGGTATCCCTCAACAGAAGAGTGGATGCAAAAAATGTGGTATATCTACACAATGGAGTACTATTCAGCCATTAGAAACAATGAATTTATGAAATTCTTAGGCAAATGGATGGAGCTAGAGAATATCATACTAAGTGAGATAACCCAGACTCAAAAGGTGGATCATGGTATGCACTCACTAATAAGTGGATATTAACCTAGAAAACTGGAATACCCAAAACATAATCCACACATCAAATGAGGTACAAGAAGAAAGGAGGAGTGGCCCCTGGTTCTGGAAAGACTCAGTGAAACAGTATTCAGCAAAACCAGAACGGGGAAGTGGGAAGGGGTGGGTGGGAGGACAGGGGAAGAGAAGGGGGTTTGCGGGACTTTCAGGGAGTGGGGGGGCTAGAAAAGGGGAAATCATTTGAAATGTAAATAAATTATATCGAATAAAAAAATCAAAAAAAAATAAAAATGGGAAGATCTGTTAAGAGAGTAGAATGTGTATTTTATACAGTAGATATCTAATATATGTGTGGGGAATAAATGGACCAACTGAAAATCTACAGTTGGACAATTCAGTCTTTTTAAAGAAAACAATCAGTAAGCAAGAGAATATCTTGAAACTATAATGTATAATTTATTTTTCATGAACCTTGAACTTGAAGACTAATTAACCCCTTAGAACTACTAGACTCTGAAGAAGGAAATGGAAGAAGATCTCAAAAAAGGGGAAAACCTCCCATGCTCATGGATCGGTAGAATCAATATAGTTAAAATGGCCATTTTGCCAAAAGCAATGTACAGATTCAATGCAATACTCATCAAAATCTCAACTCAATTCTTCACAGAGATAGAAAGAAGAATTATCAAATTCATCTGGAATAACAAAAAACCCAGGATAGCTAAAACTATTCTCAGCAACAAAAGAAATTCTGGGGGAATCAGTATCCCTGACCTCAAGTAATACTACAGAGCAATAGTGTTTAAAACTGCATGGTATTGGTACAGTGACAGGCAGGCAGATCAATGGAACAGGACTGAAGATCCAGAAATGAACCCACACACCTATGGCCACTTGATCCTTGACAAAGGGGCTGAAAACATCCAATGGAAAAAAGATAGCCTTTTCAACAAATGGTGCTGGTTCAACTGGAGGTCAGCATGCAGAAGAATGCAAATTGATCTATCCTTGTCTCCTTGTACTAAGCACAAATCCAAATGGATCAAGGACCTCCACATAAAGCCAGACACTCTGAAGCTAATAGAAAAGAAACTGGGGAAGACCCTTGAGGACATCGGTACAGGGAGAAAGTTTCTGAACAGAACACCAATAGCTTATGCTCTAAGATCAAGAACTGACAAATGGGACCTCATAAAATTACAAAGTTTCTGTAAGGCAAAGGACACCATCAAAAGGACAAATCGGCAACCAACAAATTGGGAAAAGATCTTCACCAATCCTACATCAGATAGAGGGCTAATATCGAATATATATAAAGAACTCAAGAAGTTAGACTCCAGAAAACTAAACAACCTTATTAAAAAATGCGGTACACAGTTAAACAAAGAATTCTCACCTGAAGAACTTTAGATGGCAGAGAAGCAGCTATAAAAATGCTCAACTTCATTAGTTATTAGGGAAATGCAAATCAAAACAACCCTGAGATTTCACCCTACACCAGTCAGAATGGCTAAGATTAAAAATTCAGGAGACAGCAGGTGTTGGAGAGGATGTGGAGAAAGAGGAACATTCCTTCATTGCTAGTGGGGTTGCAAATTGGTACAACCACTCCGGAAATAAGTCTGGCAGTTCCTCTGAAAACTGGGCACCTCACTTCCAGAAGATCCTGCTATACCACTCCTGGGCATATACCCAGAATATTCCCCACCATGTAATAAGGATACATGCTCTACTATGTTCATAGCAGCCCTATTTATAATTGCCAGAAGCTGGAAAGAACCCAGGTATCCCTCAACAGAAGAGTGGATGCAAAAAATGTGGTATATCTACACAATGGAGTACTATTCAGCCATTAGAAACAATGAATTCATGAAATTCTTAGGCAAATGGATGGAGCTAGAGAACATCATACTGAGGTAACCCAGACTCAAAAGGTGAATCATGGTATGCACTTACTAATAAGTGGATATTAACCTAGAACACTGGAATACCCAAAACATAATCCACACATCAAATGAGGTACAAGAAGAACGGAGGAGTAGCCCCTTGTACTGGAAAGACTCAGTGAAGCAGTATTTGGGAAAACCAGAACGGGAAAATGGGAAGGGGTGGGTGGGAGGACAGGGGGATAGAAGGGGGCTTATGGGACTTTCGGGGAGTGGGGGACTAGAAAAGGGGAAATCATTTGAAATGTAAATAAAAATATATGGAATAAAAAATAGAACTACAAAATGATCATGAATCATGTAGACGAGAGAAAATCTTCTGTTGTGTCATTAGTTCCCCTTCATAAACTAGAACGGAGTAAAAATAGGAAATAAGAATGAGAGGCTGGGGTGATTGGAAGAACTCAATTGGTAAATCACTTTCCCTGAAAACCTGAGTGCAGATATGTGGATAAGGGGATCCCCAAAGCTACTTACTTACCCAAAGTCTGAGAATCAATGTGTTCCAAGAGAGTAAATTAAACATTCCAGGGATTTGGCCGAATGAACATGTCTCTCTAAAACTGAGGGACCACGTGCTGGAACCCATAGGGAGGCCTGATGGCCTGAGGTCAGTCCCCAGAACACACAGTAGGGCAGAAGACAAATGTCCAGTGGCGAGTCCTCGGACCATCACACACTTAGCTCCACATGTGTGGGACAAGGGAAAGTGAGAGGAAGACAATGCCCATCTCTTTCCTTCACATGTGTATCAATGCATGCACAACATCTACCTAGGGTGAGTATGGGGTACAGGGTCAGAGTTCAAAATGTCTTTGTATGATCCATTCGCAAACACAGGTCATATTGACCTAAGATTTCTCAGTGATTTTTTGCATTAAAGTGGATGATTTATCTTATGATAAATTTTCCATTGTTGAATAATAGTATTTATTAATGGCTTATATATTAAGACAAATCTAGACGGGTGGCTTGGTAGTTAACAGCTCTAGTTGTGTTTTCTCAGATACTCAGTTTTTGTTGCTAGCACACACATTGCAGAACTGTGTGTAGCTCCAGTTCCAGGGGATCAAGCACTTGATTCCATCACACATGTTGCTTCAAAAATGCACATAGGCACAACACCTCTGTGTGTTTATTTCTCTCTCTCTCTCTCTGTGTGTGTGAGTGTGTGTGTGTGTGTGTGTGTGTGTGTGTGTGTGAAAGAGAGAGGGGGTATGTGTTTTGCTGTGTGTTTTTGTCTACAAAATTTAAGTGTAAACATAAAAATAAAATGATGCAGTTTGGTTAAGACCTAGGAGCTGCTGTTCCAGGGTGTGCAGGTCTCCTAAGGCTCAGAGCACTAAACAAGTGACCATGCAGGGACCCAATGGAAATGAACCTAAGCACACCATCTCTCCTCCATTAGGATGGAGCCCTGGAAGCTGATTTTCTCCCTGCTTGGCTCTGAGAATGCCTGACAGGTCCTACTCCACTGTCCACCCCCTCCCCCTCACCAACTCCAATGCCCATTACCTGTTCCTCCTATCAGATTCATCCACATGATGTCGACTGGAGTGTATTAATCGTTCAGTTTTGTCCAGGTCACCCACACTGGCTGCTCGCTGCAAAGGACCCGTAGGGTCATATCCGATATAGGAGAGGGTAAATTTGTGCCTCCTCTGATGATTTATGCATGTACAGGCCAAACATGAATGCCACAGACGGGTGTACCAACGTCTCCTTTGGGGGACGTTTCTTGTCTGGACATCATATCTAAGATCTTCCTCCATTATTGAGGCCTAGGGCCTCAGGGCCCCCTGAGGGCCACCCAAGATCTACTTTCCCTCTCTTCCCTTCCCTTTAGCTGATCACTGCTTCCCAAATTCTATAATAAAACAAAACAGATTTAAAACTCTTGCAAACAAAACACTAAACAGTCCAGCACGTTCAGTATCAACTGAACTATACTTCAGTATACAGCAGTACTTCTATGCTAGAACCACCACTGTTACATGCTGTGAGGTCACAATGGTGCTATGTTAATGTTCTATGCACACATGCCCCATTCTTCAGTGGTTGGAGGCCAGGTATCTAATACACTTATGTACTAAGCTCATTCTTTGAAAGTACACAATCTAGTAGTGTTTTCTTAGTATGTCATTAAAATTATGCACCCATCACCCTATTTGTTTTAAAAACATTTTTATCTTTGAGAAGAAATCCTGTGGCCATTAGAAGTTACTCTTTACTCCTCCAGAGCCTACCACCTATCAGATTGTTAGGTACCAGCTCAACACATCCCTCTTTGAAGACAGAAGTGTTACCTCCTAAAATAGGAACTTTAATTCTGGTTGTATAGAGCATCAATACAATAGCCTTCTCAATAACCCATGATATGCGGGGGTTTCTGTGGGTCCCACTCCAACTTCTGCTTTTCAGTTCTCATTCTATTGGGTATTGTTGTGTTAGTGGCTACTGCTGCTGTTGTTTCATTTTTAGTTTAGGGGATTTGGGTATTTTTGTTTGATTTATTGATTGATTTGAGAGAGGGAAAGAGGGAGGAAGAAAGAGAGAGAAAGAGAGAGAGATTCACAGACACACAAAGATACACTCACAGGCACACAAGCTTGGGCACAGGCACAGGCACAGGCACGGGCACGGGCACAGGCATGGGCATGGACATGGACACGGACACGGACACGGACACAGACACAGACACAGAGGGAGAATATGTGTGTAGACCTGTCTGTTCTGAACCTAGCTCTGTAGACCGAGATGGCTCTGTAGATCAGGGAACCTGATATAGCTGTATGGTAAGAGGCTCTGTCAGAGCCTGACATAAACAGAGGCAAATGCTTCAGCCAACCATTGGATTGAGCATGGCGTCCCCAATGGAGGAGTGAGAAAAAGGAATGAAGGACCTTAAAGTTTTGCAACCCCCTAGGAAGAATAATAATATCAACCAACCAGACCAACCACAGAGCTCCTGGGACTAAACCACCAACCAAAGAGTATACATGCAGGGACCCACAACTCCAGCTGCATATGTAGAAGAGGATGGCAAAGGATGGGCATGAATAGTATGAGAGGCCCTTGGTCCTGTGAAGGCTCGATACCCCAGTGTAGGGGAATGCAAGGTAGGAGAGGTGGGAGTGGATGGATAGAAAAACACCTTCAAAGAAGTAGGTGGAGGGGGATGGAATAGGTGGTTCCTGGCCTGCTTCAGATTATTATATAATCTGCAATCTGCAATAGGTGAGCCCTTATTAAGCAAGGCTGGAAGGGACTCATTTTAGGAAAGATTCCTGCTATTAATATGCTTATCCTCTTGTTATTCTTAAACATACATACTAACCAATAAATAATAGCACACTCCTTTGGAGCAGATTGCTGCAGATCCATGAAGATGCACTGTCTTATAGTGACGCTATATAGACAAACAGATGACTTAACTTTTAATGATGATCTATAAGAATTCCTAAAATTATATCTGTAATTATGAAGCTCTTTTGTAATAGGAATGCAATTGGGCCCTTTTTCTGATAGTCAAAACTGCAATGAGAACTCTGTCAGTCTCCCAAGTGTCACAAGTTAATTGCTCTTAGATGGGAACCAGACCTTCTCCTACTCAGAGCACATGCCAAGAGGTTGTTAAACAATTAACCAGAGGTCATGAAAAGGGAACTAAAGATTTATCATAGATGCTAGGACAGCAGATAAAATGTTGACTGGGTTTATCTATGCAAACATTCACTTACTTAGGGTTTTAAACCTTCAGTGAACCTGTGGAGCAGAGACAGGTAATAAATCTTAGCTAGATAATTACTCCTAATGGATATGCATGTAAACATTCTCTGTTGCCTACTTCTATCTCAATTTATGATTTGATGTTTTCTGTGAACTTGTGATGAACATCATACCATGGTATCATGTATTCTGAAAGATGTACTGAAGACAAAGAAGAAAGGACTTTCTCTTTTTGCCTTTCCCCACTTTGAATGGGAACTTTTTATCCTTTCCCACTTAGAAGAATTTTTCCTTTTCCCTTCACATAGGATCTTCCTGCTCTTCCCCATAGATAGCTTTTATAGGAAACTTTTTTATTTTTATTTATTCGATATATTCTTTATTTACATTTCAAATGATTTCCTCTTTTCTGGCTCCCCACTCCCTGAAAGTCCCATAAGCCCTCTTCCCTCCCCCTATTCCCAAATCCACCACTTCCAAATTCCCTGTTCTGGTATTCCCCTATACTGCTGCACTGAGCCTTTCCAGAACCAGGGGCCACTCCACAGTTCCTCTTGGACATCATTTAATATGTGGATTATGTCTTGGGTATTCCACGTTTCTAGGCTTATATCCACTTTGCAGTGAGTGCATATCATGATTGCTCTTTTGAGACTGGGTTGCCTCACTTAGTATGATGTTCTCCAGCTCCGTCCATTTGTCTAAGAATTTCATGAATTCATTGTTTCTGATGCTCCACTATGTTTATAGGAAACTTATTACAACTTAATAATAAATGATATTATAACTCTTTTAAGTGTCCCTTTTTCTTCCTGCTACTTCCAAGTAGCAGGTTGAAAGTTAGAACCCAAACAAAGGTGATTTTCTTAATCTCCTGTTGTTTTAGGATGAGGTGCTAAGTGACTGAGACTGCAGTCTCTGACCTCAGAGGAACACAGAAGGCAGTTCAATTATAATAGCATAGCAAATTAAATGTAGATAAGTAAACTTTTTATTATACAGCAACTCTAAATATCTCATAAGACCGAGTCTTACCCACCCTCCAACACTCTTCCCCCTCCTCTGCCTCAAGAAGAACTTAAAAGATAGACAATCACTTCCTGCTTGGTCTGGCCCCCTGCACAGCACTGTAATCTGAATAAACTTTCTGATTCTCCATTGCCCTTGTATGTGAGATAAGGGGACACATGATTGGCTGGCACAATGGGAACTCTACATCCTCCTCTAACAAATAGGCTCTCAAATGTGGCTGCTCTGTTTCTACATCCAAAGAGTGAGAAGACCTGTGTGTGTGACCTGGGAACAATTCAGATTCAGCCTGAGCCATGATTTTTCCCATCTCTGAAAGGAGTTTGACCATGCCTTTCCTTTGACCCCAGTCCACTTGGTTGTCTGGAAGGTAGACTCCAACAGTAAGATCAAAGGGGGAGAAAGATATAAGACTACTCTTCAGAAGGGGAGCCAGGAAGTGTTAGCCCTGTGTGTGAGAGGAGGGGCCTCTTACCAACAGAAAAGAGCATAAATGGATTGCTCTTCTTAAACTGCCCCCTGTTGTGCTGAAACTGCTGAGGGTTAAAGTCATTGGGATTGGATAAGTACTTGGGATCTTTCAGCAAAGAGCCCAGTATAGGCAATACATCCGTGCCCTGGAAGACAGGAGCCATGGGACTAATTAGGCAAGGTGATAGATGAGCATCCTCAGGGCTCACAAGATTGGAAGGAAGAGGAGAAAAGGAGAGGGGCTCAGCTAAGGGGGAAGTGTTGGCCAATGTGACAGGTTCTCTTGGAGCAGTGGTGGTTCAAGTTCTCTGAGGAAAGTCGCTTGAGAGACTCACAATCTCTTGGAACAGAATGTTAGGGAATGAGCAAGCCCATGCCTGTCAATTCAAGAGGTTGAGGGCCCAGGAAGAAGTTCACACTCCCTGGTACAGCAATTTGGGGTTTGTGTGCCTCAGCAGGCTGTATGGAGGACGTGAGCCTCTTCAACATAAGTAACAAATTCTAAAGAAACAGAGTCATGGTCCTTACCATGAGACTTTGCTAAACATGGGGTTGATGCCTGAAAAACAGGGAGACCCAGGATTGAAGACAGCTTAAACACCATGGTGAAGGAGCAAAATTTTCATCGAGAAGGAAGTGTGTAAAACTCTGACTGGGGATGGCCTGCTGAGTCAAGAGGACTGGAATGAAGACTCTTAGGCTCGGCAGGGAAGTACCTTGGGGATGAGGATGCCCCAAAACTTTATGTCCTTGGTAGTTCTACAAGCCACACCAAGAGGAATTATGTCTCCATATCTCTGGGATCTCATGGATCACAGCCTTGGTGTAAGGTGTCTGCATTCTATCCTCATACTGAGGCTGTTGGTTCCTGCCAATCACCTGGTCAATCTCCTCATGCACCATAGCTGAGAAGAGATGTGTTTATACATTTAGAAAGGGAAGATTCATTAAATATGCAAAAATATGGTGATGTGGAATTATGGGTGAAATGTTATAGACCATTTGCAGTAGATGCTAGCTATATATGGTGCTGGAATAGGATCCCATTAACCTTCTTGGGCTAGAATCAGAGGCATTAGCAGGAGACATTTACAGATTGGTAAGAGAAAAAAAAGCAAAGTACATTCTACGATTGAGAGGAGCAGTTTCCAAATACGTTCAGGCCTTTTCATTTTTTTAAATACAAGTGAGGCTCAGCATGAGATGGGAAGTTTTCAGCGATAAATTAGTAAGCCAGGATTCCCTGCAACACTGAGCCCCAGACACACTAGACAAGGCACACTACCATATGGAACATCACCATAGCAATACCATTGAATATATCTCAGAACTAGAGACAGTGGACCATTCTAGCCTAAGCAGGTCTTAGGTGCATGCTGAATAAGGCAAATTGTAATTTTGAGCAATCAACCATTTGTCATCTTATGTCTTCCTGAAATTAGACATGCTCATGATTATATAAGTACATGCATTGTGGGAAATGGCATGCCCAGTTAGCAAAGGCTTACTTAACTCAAGCCTGTCAATCAAAACCCAAAACTACACACACCCTGCCTTTAGCAATCAACCCTTTGTCTTTCTGAACTCATAAAAGGAAACCCTGGACAATCGCCTGGGCTCCTCAGCAAATCCTGCTCAACCCTCCACTCCTTTACACTGTAGCTATTCCTTACTTTCTCCTTGATTAGGAAAAATACCCCACAGCTTTTCCATTTGTTGCATTTCTTCAGAATTCTGAAAGTAGCTTAAAAATATGCTAAGAACCTCGAGAAACCAGTCAGATGGTGACCAGCATTCACAACGGGTACCTATCAGATCAGCTTCCTTCAGAGACTATCTTAAATCCCTGATATCTGGGAGAACTGGAGTAGGGATAGCCAATGTCCATGGTGTAGTGGACTGTGGCCTCTACCGTCCCTGTCTCCCTCAACTTTACCTGCAACTGCAGGTGCTTCATGAGGAGCAAGAAGTTGAAGCTCATGGCTGTGCTGTCCATCTCTGTGCCCACGAAGAAAAGATTCAGTGTGGTCATCAACAGATTCCTCTTGGGAAAATGAATTTGGGGGTTCTTCTCCTATAGGTAGAGGGACATTTATCTTAATTCCACTTAGCACTCTTTTAGACACCACTGGGAGTTTTCCCAGGACTCACTTTTCTTGGGTTCAGATTGAAGGTGGGAAGGGAGAGTCTGACCAATCAAGGCCCTCCCCAAGTGCTGGCTTCCCTCATACCCCGCAAGAAACAAACATAAAATCCTTCTTCCTTGGTCTTTCCCTGGGTGAATCTCTGTACTTTTGCTATCAACCTGGTTGGAATTTATTTAAAATAGTAATGATGTTTTTAAAAAGAGGAGAGATGGTGGAGAGGGTAAGAAAGGGGAGAGAAGTAGAGAAGATAGAAATGAAGAGATAACAAAGGGAGGAGTTTCTGCAAGATGGAGAATCAGAATTGGCAATGAGAACAGCCTACTTTTTCACAATTTGAAGATGCCCTTGGAGGAAATTCTTCCCCTGCAGGTGTGCATTTGTGAAGCGTGCCTGCATGTGTTTTTGCACACATGTATGTGCCTAATTGAGCATGAGTGCCAGAGTGCATCTCTCTCACTGTGTGTGTGTGTGTGTGCGTGTGTGCGTGTGTGTGTGTGTGTGTGTGTGTGTGTGTGTGTGTGTGTCTGTGTGTGTGTGCATGCACATCTGTGTGCTGATTATTTCTGGATACTAGTGCGCCTGTGGGTGTCCACACCCATAAGTATATATGAGGCAGCCAGAAGAGAACATTGCATATCTTTTATCAATCACTGCCCTATTCATTTGAGGCAGGGGCTGCTGTCGAACATAGCTGTAAAAGAACTTCTGGGGAAATTAGTATCCCAGACCTCAAGCAATACTACAGAGCAATAGTTTTAAAAAACTGCATTGTAATGGCACAGTGACAGGCAAGTGGACCAATGGAATAGAATTGAAGACCCAGAAATGAATCCACACACGTAGGGTCACTTGATCTTTGACAAAGGAGCCAAAAACATCCAATGGAAAAAAGATAGCCTTTTCAACAAATGGTGCTGCTTCAACTGGAGGTCAGCATGCAAAAGAATGCCAATTGATCCATTCTTATCTCATTGTACTACGCTCAACTCCAAGTGGATCAAGGACCTCCACATAAAACCAGACATAACTGAAACTATTTCTGACACTAATAGAAAGGGATACCAAGCAGGATACCTGGGGGACAGTTAGAGAACCACAGAAATCCAGGGAGAACACAATTCTAAAACAATCTCAAAAAGGCCAAAGAGCAAATTAACAGTAAACAGGAAAGTGGATCCAGGGCAGAAAGGGCTTCGAAAGGGCACTCAGGGAAGGCCATGGAACCTGCCACTACACATCTGTCAGGCCTAGTTCCCCATGTGCTGTGATTCTCGCCATAGCCTTTGAAGAACCAGGTGAAGAAAGCTTGCTCTCCACGACCACTGACTTCCTCAGCCTAGTTCTCCAGAGCCTCCCTCATGGCATCATTTCCCCATGGCACCACAGCAGGACAAGGCCCCAGAGGAGTGTTGAACACAGGAACATACTGCTCCCTGATCCGGTGAAGGGACAAGTTAGAGAGGCCATTCCTGGAACATCCCATGTCCTGATGTCAGGTACATAGATGCATTGCGGTGATGTATCAAACCTCTAAACTATGTCTGCATCCTGGCCTAGTCAGTCTTCTGCCTCAGAATCTGAGCCACACTGGGCATGCTCCACAGCTCAAATGCACCATCTCTCTGCCCAGTACTACCTTTAAGAGGGAATCATAAAACTTCTTTGTGTCCAGAAAGTTGCCAAGGAAGGGTAATGGGGTAGGTCCTTGAGGCATTTTCCTCAAGATTTTCCTCTGCCTCCACTCAGATGTTATGATTATGACACTGAAGCAGGTCAGCACAGCCACCAGGAGCATCCTAGAGGCCAACATGGAGGCAGTGGGATGGACATGCAGGTGGTTATCTCTGGGGTGGTGTATCTTTATACTCTAGGCTGGAAGGGTGGCTCTAGCTCCTGTTTAATAATTATCTCATTTTCTCCTCCCAGCTATTGCCCATGGTGACATTGCCTTGGTTATGAAACTGGCAGCAAGAGAAGAGGAAGGGGGTTCACATGTAGTGGATGTTAGGACAGAAGAAAAGTGTACCAAGTTTGCATAATGAGATGAGAGTATGGATTAGGACATTTCTATAATTGAAGACATGGTAACATCTGCATGTGAAGGAAGCATGCAGATATAAGTTAGAGGGTCTCAGACAGAGAAAGAACATCACGGGGACATGGATTTCTGGTTTTAAAAATAATCCAGGGGCTTGGGACTTTTATTTGATTGCACAGGACATGTTGCTGTGGATTCAGGACCCTCTAGTGAGAATGCATAGAAAGTTAGTACCTTAGAGGGGAGATTCTGAATTTGTGATCTGAAGATGTGGGGTTAATGGAGGATCCAGACCTGTGGGTTTGGAGTTCCTGGCAGGTGAAGTGTATTGAATGTCCAATAGGATCCTGCAGCCAGCACTGGATTCCAGCTGTTGCATTTTCTTTGACCCTATGCTGTCTCCCAATACCAAGAATTCTTAAGGAAGCCTCAAAGTGAGACCAGGACTGATACCATATAACCATATAAGCAAGACATTCCATTCCCACATGTGGCATGGAAAAGGGGAAAACAGCCAGGTCCTCATGTCCCTGGGACATTGCTTAGGA
The DNA here is from genome assembly GCF_947179515.1 of Apodemus sylvaticus. NCBI lineage: Eukaryota > Metazoa > Chordata > Mammalia > Rodentia > Muridae > Apodemus > Apodemus sylvaticus. The sequence goes on from NC_067472.1 coordinate 186,663,338, forward strand.
TGAGGAGTAAAGCAGGGGAAATCTCAGTTGTCAGAAGGCCTGAGCTGGTTTTATAAAGCAGTAATACCAACCACCAACACAGAGGAAAACCCCAACTGGCCCAAAACTTCCTAATTAGTTGTAAGTTAACTTAGATCTTAAAATTGCTTACACAATGGTCACATTGTCAAATTTCCTTTGAAGGATTTAGGTTTATATTTGGGGCCCTGGCTGCTCTCAGCCTTAGTCAGAGAAATCTTCTTAGGCAATAGACAGAAATCAGTGCAGAAATGCACAATTGGTCACAGTGCTAGGAACAGGAGATGGAGGGTCAGCCCTAAATAATTGGAAAGTCTTAACCAATGACCTCCCACCACCACAATGGCTCAGCAAATCTTGCACAAGAGGCAGGAAGAACGTAGGAGCTGGAGGATGAGAAGGAGGACTGTGGAGTGCTGTCTTCTAGATGTGACATAGTGGCTGCATTCATAAACTCACAAAAGCTGGGTCACTTACAGAAGACCTGGACAAGGTCAACTCAGCCAACTCTGGCATAAATGGTGAAAGTGCACCCCAAACCCTATGACTTAATGAAGAGCTATTGGCAATTGAGAGCTGATGGAGAGAGCTAACCATTCTTTGGGGAGGGGTGTTCCCACTGGTGCGATTCCCATTTTCTAAGTGAATGGCCCCCTCCTCACCCAGTCACACATGAGCAGCTCTAATTTAATGGGTTATCAAAAAAGAAGACATGACGTTGGGAAAGGAAATTTGGTAAGATTTGGAAGAAGAAAATGAGTTGTTGTGATCATATTTCATTACACATGTATACATTCCCTCTCAAGAATAAAGAAGAGTGTAACTAAAAACTGAGCACACAAAATAACGAGCTTCACTATGGCACAGCCACACACAGCTTGCGCTCGCTGGTCTCCCTCTCCACTCTTCTACCCATTCCCTCTGTCTTCCTGCTCCGTCCTTCCCCACTCCTGGTACAGAACACACATTCTCTTATTCTTTCTCCCCCATTGCCAATGTTCTCTCATGATAGCTGTGTCTCCTCTTTCTACTTCCAAGATCTACAACCCCATATGTGCACACAAGTCTAGGGTTTCTTCTTACAAGGGGCACAACTCTGGTCTTTGTGAGTCTGGGACACTTTGCTTAAACTTAGTAGTTTCTAGGTTCTTCCATGTTCCTATCGTTTCCATGGTTTCATTTTCTTCTTCTGGGGAGACACGTAGGTTCTCTCCATGAGGATTGTGTATAAAATAAATATGGATGTCTAAATATCCTTATGGTAGGACTCAGCATATTTGTAAACTCCAATGGAATGACACAGTGAGTAAAGAAGCTTGCAGCAGGCATGATGGTGAGTTAGTCCTCAGGAGGAAAGAACTGACTTCCACAGCTTTCCTAGAGTTTACACACACACACACACACACACACACACACACACACACACATGCACAAGTTCAAAACTGTAATACAATATTTTAATAACAAATTCTGGACTTCTAAAAGAAAATGTAGGGAGAGGATACTGAATTCTCAATATATACAAGAAGTCGCTATAACATAATTATTATGTATAGATATATACATATTAAATTCAGTGTAATAAATTCAGAGATAGAGAAATAATGTCCAGAAATGAAAAATAAGATTATATGAAGTTCAGAGAGCTTCTGCCTAGCACGGAGCACAGTTGGCAAAGTGAAGAGCAGATATGTATAATGGGTGGGAAAAGAATTTGTCAAACAATAAATAGATAAATGAACTGAACAGACAGTTCTCAAAAAAAAAGGAAAGAAAAAACAAGTATCTAATAAGCAGAACTTACAGGGGCTGAACCTAGGCCTCCCTGCACATAGGTAGCACATGTGCACTTGGTTTTCATGTGAGTTCTGAACATCTGGAGCAGATGCTATCCCAACAGCTGTTGCCTGCACATGGAATGTGTTCTACTAGCTGGGCTGCCTTGTCCATCCCCAGTGGGAGAGGATGCGCACAGCCTTTCAAAGACTTGAAGTGCCAGGGTGAAGGGAGACACAGAGGGACCCTGGCCCTCAAAGGAGTAGGGGAGGGGAAATAGAGGAAGGATTGTGGGAGGGGTGACCAGGACGGGACAGTGAGCAGAATGTAGAGTCAATACATAAAAGAAAAGAAAAGAAACTTTTTAAAAAAGAAAGAATTTGGCATCGTACACCATCAGGGAAATAAAAACCAAAACTAGTTTGAGAGTCTCAGACCAGTGGCTTCTAATTAATCAAACCCCACCCCACCTCCACTGCCACCACTGTACTGTTTACACCCTGAACAGAGGCTTGTCCTTCCTTGGACAATTTCAGTAGCTGTTGTGTTATCAAGGTATCCATTCTCCTATGGGGACACTACAAACAGGACAGAGAGGGTGAAAGGGGCACATGACTTAGAGACCCTCAGGCTAAAGGTCTTGAACCTTTGTCTGTCCTGTTCACTCTACTTTTTCTGCTTCTGGGCTCTCATTTCCTCACCATTAAAAAGGGAACGTCATAGCTAAGGCTGTGTTGCATCTCCTTTTGGAGTGATTCCTGGTGTCAAACAATTAGAAAATGGAAGAATGAAATCTGGTATGAGGCTTGAGTGAATTTGTGGAAAGCACAGTGGACTGTGGGGTGACCAGGATGGGAGCTGGAAAGAATGCAAGGCCACACTGTCTCCTCCATATTCTTTACATCTTCATAATGCTATTATTAACATACAAAGGAATGCATTTCTCCCTGATCTTTTCTTACACACAGGTCACTACCTATGTTCTCATTCACACACACACACCTTTATTGGACTCCCCACAAAACTATTCACTGCTAGCTTATTCACACCTACCAAATTTTGAGCGTGGTGCATTGCAGAAAGATTTCTTCATGCTGTCCTTGGCTTTCACCTAATCAAGTTCAACTATCCCAATGTCTCTCCTTTTGGAAGATGAGATTTTCAGAAAGGATTCACTCCTCTTCTTTCCTCATTCAGTCAAAGCTGCCCCACTGCAGCTGATGGAGGAAGCTCTCCTGGTAGACAGACAGGAAGACAGAGAGGAAGACAGAAAGGAATATGATCAAACAGTACAAGAATTAGATGGGAATTTGAGACGAGGTAAATCTAGGAGGAGTTTGGGAGGAAAGGGTAAATAAGATAAGTATATATGGAATTTCCAAAGAAACAAATATATACAAAAGAATATGAAGAATAAAGACATTATAAACAGTGAATAATCATATCAACAGTGAAGCCACAGAGCTGAAGGAAGAGGCGGGGACATGGGCAGAGGCTGACACTGGTACACTGTGATTGACATACACAGGAGTGGAGAGTCAGACGTGACAGTGAGATGGGCTGACTGCAGACACCAAGACACCCTGCATCAGGCAGGAGATCAGAGTCTCTCTCTCTCTCTCTCTCTCTCTCTCTCTCTCTCTCTCTCTCCCCTCTGTTTCTTGTCTTGCCCCCTTTCCTTCATTCAGAGCCCCCTCTCTGCCTCAGACTCTGCTCCCAATACTCTGCGTTTCTGATTTTCTATTATTCTCCTGGTACTCATGGTTGGTGCCCCTGTGGCTGTTCATTCTATGTCTCACCCTTGGTGCCAGAGCTGAGCGAAGTCATGATCAGGTCCCAGAAGGTGGGCTCACTCTGCCTGAAGTTCAGCATCTGAGCAGCAGGGATCTGTCCAGGGCTCCAGTGGTTGAGTACAGGGATGCAACGTGCAGACAACTGACTGCAATCCAGGGCATGAGTCTTCTCTAAACCTTCTCTCCAGAGTTGGGATGATGTCAGTGAATGACGTGGAGATGTCAGAATAGAGGCTCACTCATCACTTTTTCACAGCTGTCCAATAAGAGCTGTGGAAACATTTACTTCTTGTGAACGACAGAACCACAATGACATCTCCAACCCAGTGGCCCTTTAGCTTCTTTAGGACTAGAATTTAGTTCTGTATCTATGGTGCTTGCAATATGGGATTTATTAAATGATTCTGCAATGAATTAGCAAATAGTGAAAGATCCCTACGCTGGTATATTGCACCACAGCTCTGAACCTTGTCAGAATGGGTCTATCAGGATTGCCTTTTGGCAGAGGCTCACTCCTTCCCACTATGCGTCCTTTGCCAAAAGGACTGAGCAGCACTGGGACTTTGTCTGAGATGCCATTACCAACCCTTACTTAGTGTGTCCTCTTGATCACTGTTAGCATCGGAACCATCCAGGAACACCAGAAGCTGTTTATAGCCAGCCTCTGAACCCAGTGATGACATCATCCCTAGGCGACAAGACCTTTCTCTGTTGCCACAGCAACCACCCCATGCCTCCAGCTCTTGTGTTATTAATTTTACCTGCATTACCTGCACGACACTACTTGTGTTACCTACATCATGGCTCAGATAACAGTCATGGACTCCGACCAATAGCTCTCTCTTTCTCTCTCTCTCTCTCTCTCTCTCTCTCTCTCTCTCTCTCTCTCTCTCTCTCTCTCTCGCTCTCTCTCTCTCTCTGTTCTTTCCTTCACCCCCTCTTTCAGAGTTCCTCTTTCAGTAAAGACCTCCCATGTGAGCACTGTGCTGGCTTGGAGTGATCTGTCCAGGAGTACTCTGCTTTTCATCTAACATTGAGGCTGAAACTCGCTCGTGACCACCCAGGCAGTTTCGCAGCTCCACTGCAAGCACCACCCCCACTGCTGCTGCAGGGCGCACAGGACTTCACCAAGCAGTCTGGCCTCTGCCACGTGGGTTAAACCCCGCAGGACCTCATCCGGACAGGTCAACAAGCTGCATAGGCTCACTTTTCCTGCCACCAGATCACCAAAACCTTCACACAGGCATCAGCAGATTGGTAAGGTTTTCCAGGGCAGGGCCCCTTCTCCAAAGAGATTCGGCCACCCTCTATGGGCTCAGGGGATGGACTTTCCAGGGTCCCTATGACCAGCCTCCCAGCCGACACCCCAGGTCATGATTTCAACCCTTGGGTGACCCCTCCCTCTCAGAAACCCTACTCATGAAGCGGTTTTCTCTTTTTGCTGTAGAGGAGTCCTAAGCTTAGGTAAATCGTTTTTTCCTGTGAGTCCTGGTCTCACATAGCCACTAGCATACCTGTGACAACCCTGTTTGTCTAGATTGACTGTTTGTTTGTATTAGTTATTGATTTTTTTCTCAGAATGTGTGTAGGAATAGTTCAGTAACATCCCCACACCCAGTGAGTATCCGTCACCTTCAGCCATACCTCAAGGTTTTCTTCTGAGATGTCTCCTGGAAAATCTCAAATCTCTAAAACTAACACCCGGCTTTTGCAATAAGGTCTGAGATAAATACCCATTAGACAACAGCTGCAAACAGACACTTAATGGCACATTTGATTCTGTCATTTTAAGGGATCTTCACGTGTACTGCCAGTGGTCCAATAAATGGAAAGAGGTCCTTTATGCTCAAACTTTTACCTATCTTCGGTCCAAACCCTCTCTCTGCAATTCTTGTACTGCCAACTTCTTCTAGCTATGCAACCTCTACAGGATGACACCACAGTCCTCAATCCAGTTAAAGAACCACCCCTTACCACTGCAGACTTGTCTCTGCAACCTGGCCTAAAACCCCAGCCTCCTCAGCTTCCTCTTCTCACCAGACTTCCCCAGAGCCTCCTTGCTTGACCTCTCCAGACTCCTTCTCTCCTCCTGGCCCAGCTGCAGACCACTCCAATCATTCCACACTGTACCTACTTTCAGCCCTCCCACCACACCTAAGTCTACAGTTAAACCCCCTACTTCTCCCCTCCCCCACCCAACCCAACCCAGCAGCAGTCCTTCCTTTAAGGGAAGTTGCTGGGGCAGATGGTCCAATCAGAGTACATGTCCTTTTCTCACTAAGTGAACTTTCCCAAATAGAACACAGACTGGGATCCTATACCTCTAACTCTTCGTCCTCCATTAAAGAATTTCAGTGTATTACTCAATCTTAGCTTGACCTTTCCTTGCTCGACCTCTCCAGACTCCTTCCCTAGAATACATGCAGATATGACTCATCAAACAAATCCAACATATCCAATCAGATCTGAGATAGTACCTGACCAGGATGCTCAATGGAGTTATAATTCCCTAGGTGTTATTTTAGCCAGAGGTAGATTCATAACATGCCTCCTGGCTGGTCTCTGTAGAGCCGCTTTAAAATCAGCAAATTTTGAAAAACTCCAAGAGGTCATCCAAGATAAACAAGAAAACCAGTCTTGATTTTTAGAGACCATTACAAAGGCCCTTTTACAACATACTAATTTAGACCCTGAAAACCCAGAAGGTAAGCAATTCCTGATGACATACTTCTTTTCCCAGAGCTACCCTGACATTTTAAAGCCAAACTCTGACATTTGGAGAGTGAACCCCTACCTTCACAGGAAGGAGTCTTAGCACTGACCTGCAAATTGTAGCATCAGAGAGATGAAGAGGCCTGCAGACAAAAGTACCATATGCTGGCAAAGGCTGTGTGACCATCCCCAGACACTGCCCAGGCTTCCTGGGCTTCTAAGGCTCAGGGACCACCAGGGCCCTGCTACAAAAGTGATCAACAAGGTCATTGGATGAAGGCTTGTCCTAACCCTGCAATCCAAAAGGGCCATGACCTAGGTGTCATGAGGAGGATTATTGGGCTATCACTTGTCCTGTGCGACTCAGGACAGAGGGACATCACTCTCAGGTAGCCCTCCAGCTGATGATCTAGGCTTGCCTATGGACGACTGAAGAGGCCTGAGCTCCCTTGATCCGACTGCTTCCATCACCACCAGAGAACCGAGGTAGTCATCATGGTATCTGGGCAGCCCATCTCCTTCCTCTTGGACTCTGGGACCACTTACTCAGTCCTAATGTAGTTTTGGGAACTCACTTTCATTCTTGTTCCCCTGTTTTCATTGTAGGAGGACAACCTTACCTTCCTCACCAAACACCACTGCTTTGTTGCATTTTTAGGGGTGTTCCTCTCACCCTTCCTGTTTGGTAGTACCAGTGTGTCCTGTCCCCTTATTTGGAAGGGATCTTCTAGCTAAGTGGGGAGCCTCTACTTCATTTGCTCCCCTCACTTGCCTAAACCCAACCTTGCCAGCAGACCCTCTCCTCCTCCTCCTAGCCAGTCAACCTTCTAAATCTAGCATGTTGTTCCCTTTGTCAGCTTCTCAGTAGACCCCCAAGTCTGTGATGATTAGAACCCCTCTGTTGCTAATCATCTTTCTCCTGTTGAGAAAGAGGAACACTCCTCCACTGCTGGTGGGATTGCAAGTTGGTAATAAGGACACATGATTCACTATGTTCATAGAAGCCTTATTTATAATAGCCAGAAGCTGGAGAGAACCCAGATGATGTATTTCCAAAGAGAAATGGATACAAATATTTGGTATAATTATGCAATGGAGTACTACTCAGCTACTAAAAAGAATGAATTCACGAAATTGTTAGGCAAATGGATGGAACTAGAAAGTGCCATCCTGACTAAGGTAAACCAATCACAAAAGAACACACACAGTATGCACTCACTGATAAGTGATACTGCTGTCAGTGTTGTAATCAGGTTGAAACCACTTCTATTAAACTTGACAGGACTCTAGAAGGACAATTGTTTTTAGTTCATGAATTCTACTTTTCAAATATATTAAAGCTTTGGGTGGGATAAAATCTCATACATAGATTTTCTCGTGTCCCCTGTCTTCTATACTTTTGATTTAACCTAGCACAGTTATTTCCATTTCTTGAAAAATGAAGCCAACGTTTCTGTAGATGTCCTTTAGAAGGTCTGGCCATGTGGCACATAAATTAGCTCAAATGCTCAAAAAGACTGTCCTACCTGGGGATTCATCCTATAATGGCACCAAACACTGACACTATTGTGAATGCCAAAAAGTGCTTGCTGAAAGGAGCCTGATATGGCTGTCTCCTGAGGGACCCTGTCAGAGCCTTATAGATAGAGGCTGATGCTAGCAACCAACCATTGTGCTGAGCGTGGGGTCCCAAGGGAGAAGCTAGATGGAGGATTGGAGGAGCTGAAGGGGTTTGCCTACTCGTGGGAAGAAGGCCAATGACTGCCAATCAGACCCCCAAGGGCTCCCAGGGACTAAGCCATCAATCAAGGGTTATGAATGGTTCCAAGTGAAATTGTGGTAGAGGAATGACTTGTTGGGCATCAATGGGAGGAAAGGTCCTTGGTCCTATGAAGGTTTAATAGATGCCCCAGCATGGTGAAATGGAGAGGGGGTAGGTGGGAGTGGGTTGGGTTGAGGGGCAGCTTCTGGGAGGCAGTGGGAGGGAGGATGGATTGAGGGATTTCTGGGAGGGCAGAAACAAGGAAAGGATATATCATTTGAAATGTAAATGAAGAATATATTCAATAAAAAAAGAAAAGAAAATATCATCCTGACTGGGATAACCCACACCTAAAGGGACATTCAAAGTATGTACTCACTGATAAGTGGATATTAACCAAAATGTAAAGAATCCCCAAGATACAACCCACAGTCCATAAGAAGTTTAACAATACTGAAGGCCCAAGAGAGCATGCTTCAACCTTGTTTAGAAAGGGGCACCCAGCTGAGCAGTGGTGGTGCAAGCCCTTAATCCCAGCACTTGGGAGACAGAGAAAGGAGGATTTCTCAGTTGGAGGCCAGCCTGGTCTATAGAGTGAGTTTCAGGACAGCCAGAGCTACACAGAGAAACCCTATCTCAAAAAACCAAAAAAAAAGAAAGAAGGAAGGAAGGAAAGAAAGAAAGAAAGAAAGAAAGAAAGAAAGAAAGAAAGAAAGAAAGAAAGAAAGAAAGAAAGAAAGGAAGGAAGGAAGGAAGGAAGAAAGACAAGAAAAGAAAAGAAAAGAAAAGAAAAAGAAAGAAAAAGAAAAGGAAAAGGAAAAGAAAAAGAAAAAGAAAAGAAAAAGAAAGGGGAACACATTAATCCCAGGAGGCAGAGGAATGATGATTTTTTAAAATTTCTTTAGTTTCTGTATCTCCCTTTTCATTTCTGATTTTGTTAATTTGGATTCTGCCTCTGTGCACTTTGGTTACTCTGGCTAAGGGTTTGTCTGTCTAGTTGATTTTCTCAAAGAACCAGCTCCTAGACTTGTTTATTATTTCCTATACTTCTTTTTGTTTCTACTTGGTTGATTTCTGCCCTGAGTTTGATTATTTCCTGTCATCTTCTCCTCTTGAGTGTATTTGCTTCTTTTTGTTCTAAAGTTTTGAGGTCTGTTGTCAATGTGCTAGTGTATGCTCTCTCCAGTTTCTTTCTTTTGTTTACTCGATATATTCTATATTTACATTTCATTTACATTCTTTATTTACACTGGAAAAGCTCAGTGCAGCAGTGTAGGGGAATACCAGGACAGGGAAGTGGGAAGGGGTGGATTGGGGAACAGGGGGAGGGAAGAGGGCTTAAGGGACTTTTGGGGAGGGGGGATCCAGGAAAGGGTAAATCTCTCCAGTTTCTTTTTGGAGGCACACAGAGCTATGAGCTCTCTTCTTAGTACTTTCATTGTGTCCCATAAGTTTGGGTATGTTGAGCCTTTCTTTTAATTCTCAAATGTCTTCAACTTCTCTGTTTCTTCCTTGACCAAGTTATCATTGTGTAGGGCGCTGTTCAGCTTCCATATGTCTGTGAGCTTTCTGTTCTATTTGCTTCTATTGAAGACCATCCTTTGTCCATGTTGGTCTGATTGTACACAAGGGTTGTACCAGCTTGCATTCCCACCAGCAGTGGAGCCAGCATCCGCTGTCTCCTGATGTTTTTTTTTTAATTTCTTTTAAAAATGTATTTCTTTTTTTTTTAAATTCTGTATATTCTATTTACGTTTCAAATAATTTCTCCTTTTCTAACTCCACACTCCCCGAAAGTCCCATAAGCCCTCTTCCCCTGTTCCCCCATCTACTCCTTCCCATTTCCCTGTTCTGGTATTCCCATATACTGCTGCACTGAGTCTTTCCAGAACCAGAGGCCACTCCTCCATTCTTCTTGGACATCATATAATATATGGATTATGTCTTGGGTATTCAAAGTTTCTAGGCTAATATCCACTTATCAGTGAGTGCACACCATGATTGATCTTTTGAGACTGGGTTACCTCACTTAGTATGATGTTCTCCAGCTCCAGCCATTTGTCTAAGAATTTCATGAATTCATTGTTTCTAATGGCTGAATAGTACTCCATTGTGTATATATACCACATTTTTTTGTATCCATTCCTCTGTTCAGAGTCACCTGGGTTCTTTCCCAGGTGAGAAACTTCTCTGTTTCTTCCTTGACCAAGGAAGCTTCTGGCTACTACAAATAGGGCTGCTATGAACATAGTAGAGCATGGGTCCTTATTGCATGCTCGGGAATCCTCTGGGTATATGCCCAGGAGTGGCATAGCAGTATCTTAGTCAGGGTTTCTATTCCTGCACAAACATCATGACCAAGAAGCAACTTGGAGGAAAGGGTTTATTGAGCTTACACTTCCACATTGAAGTTCATCACTAAAGGAAGTCAGGACTGGAACTCACGCAGGTCAGGAAGCTCCTTTCTTTGTGATAACTCCACCCTGTGTCAAGTAGACACACAAAACTAGCCAGTACAATTGACCCCTTGTCAACTTGACACACAAACACATCACTATTGAGCCTCAACCCTTACTTTTTTATTCATCCCCAAGATCTAAATTACTTTAAATGTCCCACAGTCTTTACACATTAAAAGTTCAATCACCTTAAAATGTCCAATATCTTTAAAATTCAAAGTCTTTTAAAATTCAGTCTTTTAACTGTGGGCTCCACTAAAATACTTTCTTCCTTCGAGAGGGAAACATATCAGGGCACAATCACAACCAAAAGCAAAACTCAAACTCCAGTGATTCAAGGTCTGGGATCCAACTCACAATCTTCCGGGCTCCTCCGAGGACGTGGGTCACTTCTCCAGCTCTGCCCTTTGTAGCACACAGCTTGTCTTCTAGGCGCCAGCTGCCTGTACTCCACTGCTGCTGCTGTTCTTGGTGGTCATCTCATGGCACTGGCATCTCCAAAACACTGCTGACTTCTACTGTAAAAGGATAAGGAAAAGGAAAAGGAAAAGGAAAAGAAAATGAAAAGAAAAAGAAAGGGGAACACAATAATCCCAGGAGGCAGAGGAATGCAGGGACCTGGGTGGAGAGGGGAGGGGAAATGGAGCAGGATCAGGTTTGAGGGGAGACAGGAGAGAAGCCCAGAGGGCCTGAAAAATGAATGGAAATATGCAGCTGTGGGGGTGGGGTAGGGTAAGGGGAACCTCTAGAAATTCCCATAGACCTGGGATGTGAGAGGCTTGTAGGATTCATTGAGGATACCCTTATTCAAAATGCCCAAGAGTGGGGAGATGTACCCTTTATTTGTAAAAGCTAGAAACAGAAAACAACCAGGATGGACTTCAACTGAAAAATGGATTAGGAAAATGTGGCATATTTACAAACTGAAATATCATTCAGCTATTAAAAACAAGGAAACCATGAAATTTGAAGGAAAATGAATGGGATTTAAAATTTTCATTCTGAGTGTGACTGCTATCCATGCCAGCTTTTCTCAAGAGAAAACTTGAAAACCTGAGAATTTCATGAAGTTGTTGTTTTTAATAGCTGTGTAGTATTCCATTGTGTAAATATACCTTTTTTTTTATCCACTACTATGTTGAAGGACATCTGGTTTCTTTCCAGCTTCTGGCTATTATAAATTAGGCTTCTATGAACATAGTGGAGCATGTGTCCTTATTACATGTTGGAGCATCTTCTGGGTATATGCCCAGGAATGATATACCTGGGTCCTCAGGTAGTACTATGTCTAATTTTCTGATGAAGCTCCAAACTGATTTCCAGATTGGTTGTCCCAACTTGCAATACCACCAGCAATGGAGGAGTGTTTCTCTTTCTCTGCATCCTTGACAACATCTGCTGTCCCCTGAGTTTTTCATCTTAGCCTTTGTGACTGGTGTGAGGTGGAATCTCAGGATCGTTTTGATTTGCATTTCCCTGATAACTAAGGATATAGAACATTTTTTTATGTGCTTCCCAGCCATTCAAGTTTCCTCAGTTGAGAATTCTCTGTATCATTGTGTACCTCATTTTTTAACAGTTTTAATTGACTCTAGAGTCTCACTTCTAAGGTTCTTTGTATACATTGGATATTAGCCCTCTATCAGATGTATGTATCAGGATTGGTAAAGATCTTTTCCCAATCTGTTGGCTTCCATTTTTTCCTGTTGACAGTGTCCTTTGCCTTACAGGAGCTTTGCAATTTTATGAGGTCACTTTCATCGATTCTTGTTCTTAGAGGATAAGCCATTGGTGCTCTTCTGTTCAGGAAATTTTTCCCTGTGCTGACATATTCAAGGCTCTTCCCCACTTTCTCCTCTATAAGCTTCAATGTATCTGGGTTCATGTGAAGGTCCTTGATCCACTTAGACTTGAGCTTTGTACAAGGAGATCAGAATAGGTTGATTTGCATTTTTTGCATGCAGATCTCCAGTTGACCCAGCACCATTTGTTAAAAATGCTGTCTTTTTTCCACCGGATGTTTTTTAGCTCCTTTGTCTAAGATCAAGTGGCCATAGGTGTGTGGGTTCATTTCTGGATCTTCAAATTTGTTCCTTATTATACCTTCCTGTCTCTGTATCAATACCATGCAATTTTTGTCATTATTGCTTTGTAATACAACTTGATGTCAGGGATGGTTATTCCCCCTGAAATTCTTTTATTGTTGAAAATAGTTTTCACTCTCCTGGGCTTTTTGTTATTCTTAATGAATTTGCTAATTGCTCTTTCTAACTCTATGAAGAATTAAGTTGGTGTTTTGGTGGGGATTGCACTGACTCTGTAGATCTCTTTCAGTAAGATGGCTAGTCTTACTATATTAATCCTGCCAATCCACAAGCACGTGAGGTCTTTCCATCTTTGAGTTCTTTCTCCAGAGACTCCAAGTTCTTATCACACAGATCTTTCACTTGCTTGGTTAGAGTCACACCAAGGTATTTTATGTTATTTGTGACTATTGTGAAGGGTGTCACTTCCCTAATTCCCTTTTTTCAATTGCATATTTTCTTTATTCACATTTCAAGTCTTATCCCCTTTCCATTTTTTATCATCACTGCCCAGCTTGTGTGCAGGATTATGTGCCACATGGCCAGACCTTCTAAAGGACATCTACAGAAACGTTGGCTTCATTTTTCAAGAAATGGAAATAACTTTGCTAGGTAAAGTCAAAAGTATAGAAGACAGGGGACATGAGAAAATCTATGTATGAGATTTTATCCCACCCAAAGCTTTAATATATTTGAAAAGTAGAATTCATGAACTAAAAACTATTGTCCTTCTAGAGTCCTGTCAAGTTTAATAGAAGTGGGTTCAACCTGATTACAACACTGACACCAGTATCACTGATCTGATATTTACAAAAAAGTAATATTTTTCAATAAATTAATGTCAATGCAACACCCAAGTCAGTTATAATACTAGCTGTTTGGTGAACAAGGTCCTAACATCAGACCAAGTCTATAAAGTCCAAATGGATATTTTCCAAACTTCACACATTGAAGATGTGAAACCCAAACCTGTTTCTCTTTGTGTGTGGGTTTGCAATCATACTGAGCATCAAGATTTCAAAAAAAAACTTCTTGTTGCTTCAAAGTCTTTTAACTTTCTTTATCAATGGAGCTATAGCCAACTTCATCTTCACTCTTAATGCCCATTAACTTCCTAAATTTGACATTTTGGTCCATGTTTCCAAAATTCATTTTTTTAAGATTTCAGCAGACTGAGATTTGTTGCCTTCTTTCTTGCCTTGCCAGAGCATTTTCCTCTCTTTCTCTTGCTCAGCAAATTTCACGGGATTCACAGCTGCTGGGTTATAGTAACGGGGCACTGCTGCTATACCTGTCTCTGCCAAGGCTTTAGCTTCCAGGGCCACTATTTGGGCAGCCATAGCTATCTGAGGAGTAACCTGGGTAACCTGGGTTCCTGATTTCAACACTGCCTCCAGTTGCTGCAGCCACGGCAGCCATTTCTTGTTGTTTCTGATTTTGACCATTTCATTTTTTGTTCTTATAGTTTCTTTGTCCTTTTTCATCTAGCTAATCTTCATGGGTAAATTGCTGTGTTTCTCCCTCTGAAGGGAGCTGGACTAGGTGTCTGGCTTAGGCTTCTGCTAAATCTTCTTGGGTTTTTTTTATCCGCATCTATCTTGACTTCAACTGCATGTTCTGCTCCTGGTTCTAGTCCTATGCCTGTGTATGGATCTTAATCAGGAGAATGTTCTGATCCTTCTTTTTCTATATCTGCCTCTAGATGGTGACATCTTCCTGCCTCTGCTTCTGGGTTGGGATTGATTTTCCAATCCCTACTTCTTGAGCAAGACTTCTTCCTTTCCCTGTTTCTACTGCTATAGAGTCTTTAACTTGATCTAACTTCTGCCCCATGATGACTTCCTTTCTTTGTGTTTGTGTCTGTCCTCACCATTCCCAGATGAATTTAATCATTCTCTTCCTTTGTCAGTAGAGTGTTCTTTGTCATTGTGCTCCTCAGACTTGTGTCTCTTAGAGGCCTTATCTTTGGATTCTTGACTCTTTGCTTCTGCTCAGGCTCCTGTGCTTGCTTCCATCATTAACTAATTTTTGTTTTCTTTCTCTTGACCTTGACCTCAACTTTGAAAAATGATGTTTTGAGGCTACTGAAAAAATAGATATATTTGACTACTCTTTTTTTCTTTTCTCTATCTGGTGATGTCTTTTCTGGGCCTAATCTCATTCTGTATCAATAGCCACCATTGCTTTTGAGTCCCAGCTGCTAAATTGGTGCTTCTGCTTACCCACACTCAACAGTACTCCCTAATTTCTTTCTCAGCCCGTTTGTCCTTTGAGTAGAGGAAGGTTATTGATTTGGTTGAGTTTATTGTATATCCAGCCATCTTGATGAAGTTCATTATCAGGTTTAGGAGTTCACTGGTGGAATTTTAAGTAGACTATCATATCGTCTGCTAATAGTGATATTTTGACTTCTTCCTTTCCAATTTTTATCCGTTTGACTTCCTTGTTGTCTAATTGCTCTGGCTAGGACTTCAAGTACTATATTGAATAGGTAGGAGGAGAGTAGGCAGCCTTGTCAACTCCCTGATTTTAGTGGGATTGCTTCTAGTTTCTCTCCATTTAGTTTGATGTTGGCTACTGGTTTCCTGTATATTCCCTTCACTATGTTTAGGTATGGGACTTGAATTCCTGATGTTTCCAAGACTTTTACCTTGAAGGAGTGTTGGATTTTGTCAAATGCTTTCTCAGTATCTAATGAGATGATTGTGTGGTTTTTTCTGTGGGTTTGGTGCAGAATTTTATCAGACCTTCAATGAAGACCTAATTCCAATACTCTTCAAATTATTCCACAAAATAGAAACAGAAGGAATGCTACCCAATTTGTTCTATGAAGCCACAATTATGCTTATACCTAAATCACACAAAGGCCCAACATAGAAAGAGAACTTCAGACCAATTTCCTTTATGAATATTGATGCAAAATTCTTGCAAAAAAATCCAAGAACACATCAAAATGATCATTCACCATGATCCAGTAGTCTTCATCCCAGGAATGCACGATGGTTCCATATATGGAAATCCATTTATATAATCCACCATATAAACAAACTCAAGGAAAAAAACACACAATCATCTCATTAGATACTGAGAAAGCATTTGACAAAATCCAACACTCCTTCATTATAAAAGTCTTGGAAACCTCAGGTATTCAACTCCCATACCTAAACATTTGAAGTGAGAAAACACATTACAAATTCAGATCTTTGGAGGTGATGATATTTAATTAAATATAGGCTAAGCCTTCTATGGATAAAACATCTTGTTCTCCAGGGTAAAAGAGAGGAGAGCAAGATAAAATTTGCTGCATTGAAGATAACAAACAATAACAATTATAAAGTCACTGAAGACAATGAAGGATTAATTTCCTCAGTCAGAGGTAGAAAGCCAATACTTCAAGGGGTATGGAGAGGGGTGCATCTTATAAGGAGGGTGGAAAGTCTATTTCTTCGGGTGATATAAGCCCTTGAGAATCTGAAGGTTCAAAGTTCCCAGCCTCATGGTGTCCTGCCACACAGCTCCGTCCCAGGTTACAGGATCCCATCCTTTTTTTTTTCCATTTTTTTAATTCGATATATTTTTTATTTACATTTCCAATTGTTTCTGCTTTTCTAGCCTTCCCACTCCCCGAAAGTCCCATAAGCCCCCTTCTCTCCCCCTGTCCTCCCACCCAACCCTTCCCACTTCCCCATTCTGGTTTTGCCATACACTGCTTCACTGAGACTTTCCAGAACAAGGGGCCACTCCTCAGTTCTTCTTGTACCTCATTTGATGTTTGGATTATGTTTTGGTTATTCCAGTTTTCTAGGTTAATATCCACTTATTAGTGAGTGCATACCATGATTCATCTTTTGAGTCTGGGTTACCTCACTTAGTATGATGTTCTCCAGCTCCATCCATTTGCCTACAAATTTCATGAATTCATTGTTTCATTGTGGCAGAATAGTACTCCATTGTGTATATATACCACATTTTTCGCATCCACTCTTCTGTTGAGGGATACCTGGGTTGTTTCCAGCTTCTGGCAATTATAAATAGGGCTGCTATGAACATAGTTGAATATGGAACCTTATTATATGCTGGGGAATCTTCTGGGTATATGCCCAGGAGTGGTATAGCTGGATCTTCTGGAAGTGAGGTGCCCAGTTTTCAGAGGAACCACCAGACTGATTTCCAGAGTGGTTGTACCAATTTGCAACCCCACCAGCAGTGGAGGAGTGTTCCTCTTTCTCCACATCCTTTCCAACCCCTGATGTCTCCTGAATTTTTAATCTTAGCCATTCTGACTGGTTTAAGGTGAAAACTCAGGGTTGTTTTGATTTGATTTCCCTAATGACTAATGAATTGAGCATTTTTTAAGATCTTTCTCTGCCATTTGAAGTTCTTCAGGTGAGAATTCCTTGTTTAACTCTGTACCCCATTTTTAATAGGGTTGTTTGGTTTTCTGGAGTCTAACTTCTTGAGTTCTTTATATATATTGGATATTAGCCCTCTATCTGATGTAGGATTGGTGAAGATCTTTTCCCAATTTGTTGGTTGCCGATTTGTCCTTTTGATGGTGTCCTTTTGATGGTGTGTGGAGGAACGGATTCAGAAAATGTGGTATATTTACACAATGGAATACTACTCAGCAATTAAAAACAATGATTTCATTAAATTTTTAGGCAAATGGTTGGAACTGGTAAATATCACCCTAAGTGAGGTAACCCAGTCTCAAAAGAACACTCATGGTATGCACTCACTGATAAGTGGATATTAGACCAGAAACTTGGAATACCCAAGACACAATGCACATATCAAATGATGCCCAAGTAGAAGGAAGAAGTGGGCCCCAGTCCTGGAAAAGCTCAGTACAACAGTGTCAGGGAATACCAGAACATGGAAGTGGGAAGGGGTGGATTTGGTAACAGGGGTAGGGAAGAGGGCTTATGGGACTCTCAGGAAGGGTGGCATCCAGGAAAGGAAAACTCACTTGAAATGTAAATAAAGAATATATCGAATAAAAATAAACAGGAGACAGCAGGTGTTGGCAAGGATGTAGAGAAAGAGGAACACTCCTCCACTGCTGGTGGGATTGCAAGCTGGTACAACCACTCTGGAAATCAGTCTGGTGGTTCCTAAGAAAACTGGACATGACACTTCTGGAGGACCCTGTTATACCTCTCCTGGGCATTTACCCAGAGGATTCCCTGGCATGCAATAAGGACACTTGCTCCATTATGTTCATAGCGGCCTTATTTATAATAGCCAGAAGCTGGAAAGAATACAGATGTCCCTCAGTGGAGGAATGGATACAGAAAATGTGGTATATTTACACAATGGAATACTACTCAGCAATTAAAAACAATGAATTCATTAAATTTTTAGGCAAATAGTTGGAACTGGAAAATATAATCCTAAGTGAGGTAACCCAATCACAAAATAATACACATAGAATGTAGTCACTGATAAGTGGATGTTAATTAGCCCAGAAACTTTGAATACTCAAGACACAATTAACATATCAAATGATTCCCAAGAGGGAAGGAGAGTGCCCTCTTCCTGGAAAGGCTTTATGCAACAATGTAGGGGATTGCCAGGATAGAGAAGTGGGAGGGGAATGGGCAGAGAAAAGAAGGCTTATGGTACTTATGGGGAGCAGGAAATCAAGAAAGGGCAAATCATTTGGAATTTAAACAAAGAATATAGAAAATTGAAAAAAAAGGAAAAGAAAAAAAGAAAACGAAAAAAAAGATGCTACAATGAAAGAAAAAGTACTTTGTCCTTGCGACTTGTTTCAATGATAAAGACTGAAATATGCAGCATTCTGTCCATTGCTCCATAACAAACCTACCTCTTCCTGACCATTGCTTTCCCATGGCAACAGTTATCTCATGGTGAACCATGATCAAAGCTGCTGTTATGAATTGGGCATTTAGAGATGTCAGCAGAGCAGTCCCTCAGGTTCTCACAACATTTCTGCCATGATCCTATTCCTTCCTGCTCAGTGTGACTTCTACAAATAGACTTCTCATGAGGCTTTCAGTAACTTTCACATACTCTCTATAAGATCTCTTCCTGCAGGAGCTGTGAGGACAAAGCACAATGATCAGTGGCCTTTGAGAGTTTGATGTTTTCCCATATTACTCTGTTCATTAGGACATGTGGACAGCCCAAATTGGGAATTTTATTGATGACAGTCATATGCTCGATATTCTAGATAATAAATGAATAAAACAGGCAGTTAGGTTAATGCATTCATTAGAATATGTGTACTTCTTTGAGAGTATGAGGTGATATTGACCACAACTATTTCTTAAATCCTCTGTCACGGGTTATCATAAAAGATTTTTCCTCTGTTAGCTGTGAATATTTAAGAGGCAAAAAGAAGAATTACACACTGGTTCAGTGTTGTTACCAGTGTTGCCATTGTGGAAGATGTCTCTGTCTTTTCTTTTTATTAATTGACTGTTTATATCTTTTAAAACATTTGACTCTTAGTCTACATGTATTCCATTATTCTTACATTTATGAATATATCTATACAAAATATACATCATAAATTCAGCTCTTCCAATTGGTGCCACTAATTGATATGTGTATCAATTCTACTGAATTTGGTATGCATTCAAGTATTTCTTGCCTCTTCCTCTTGGTGTATGTAGAGAGAATTTTTATCAATAACAGTTTTTATAGGTGACAATAAAAACCAATCCAAAGGGAAATCCACACAGGTAAAAGAACTCATATTGAGTTTCCTGTTTGGATGTGTGGGTTAAGTTCTAAATATGCCATATGTAGATATAATCCAAAGTGACAAATTGATTTTAGAGTTGGTGTCTGTCAGAAGACAAGAGCATTAGTAGTAACAATCTGAATAGTGACCGAAGATTTTGATGAGAATGAGTTGAAGTGTTTTAATGGAAAACTGGTTTGTGTGATCAAAAATACTTTTGGGCATATCGGAAACTGAGGAAGTTTGGGATAGGAGAGTGATTAAATATCTAAAATGGCTATATTGATGTAGTGTGATTTACACTAAAACTTAGCCTGAATCTTAAAAGATGATTCCTACATGAGGAAAACTATGAGAGCCCTCAAAATTTGAACAAGAGAAAAATGCTTGTTTAAAGTACAGTTTCAGCATGCTCTACCAGGATCTGAGGCTTTGAGTTTCTGTTTAAATAAAAAGTGAAGTTGAATTCACCTGCAGTTCTATAATTCTATTTATCTTGGGTTCTCCATTCTCATCATCTCAAGGATTAAATGTTCCTCAGCAAATAGCTCTATTCAGATTTCTGTGCTGGAAGCTTCAGTATCTGAAGTGAACATGGTTGAAATTTTATGAGCCTTTCATATCTGAGTAGTCATATATTGACTCAAAAGTAAATATAGGGACTTCATTGTATATTTTAATTCCCCTAAATTCAGGGGGATAAAATGTGTATTACGTCATGGAAAATATTTTCGTGTGTAAATTTCTATGTTCAGATTTTATAATCTGATGCATATTTTTCTGTGCAATAGGAGATTGCAGTATTTTAGAACTCAAATGAAATTTTTACTATACTATATTAGTTGATATTTCAAAAGACATATCACCTACAAATTATTTGATAATCTTATATCTGTAATGGAACCTGCTGTTGTATCATTGTAATTAACAACATAGTAGCAGGCAGCATTCTTTGATTTGATTTTTTGGGTTTTTTGTTTGTTTGTTTTGTTTTTTTGAGGCAGGGTTTCTCTGTATAGCCCTGGCTGTCCTGGAACTCACTCTGTAGACCTGGCTGGCCTCGAACTCAGAAATCCACCTGCCTCTGCCTCCCAGAGTGCTAGGATTACAGGCATACGCCACCACCGCCCGGCTAGCAGGCAGCATCTTATGCACACATTTTCATAATCTGTGACTAATTAATGTGTTTGTAAAATCACGGTAGACATTTTCTGTCTTTTTTAATTGTTTTTTAGATTGACATAATTTTATAATTTTAGATTTTATATATGTATATGAATATTTATGTATGCTTGTAATACATTGGAAAAATAGAAAGGTTGTTATTAAATAGAAAGAAATATACTTTTATCTTTTTTATAGGATATTCTCTTTATTTACATTTCAAATATTATCCCCTTTCCAAGTCCAACCCACAAATCTCCTATCCCATCGCCCCTGTTCCTGCTTCTATGAGTGTGTTCCTCCACCCACCCAACCACTCCCATTTCCCCCTCCTTGCCATTCCCCTACATTGGGGCATCAAACCTTCACAAAACCAAAGGCCCCTCCTCCCATTGATGTCCAACAAGTCCATCCTCTGCTACAAATAAGGTGGAGCCATGGGTTACTACATATATACTCTTTGGTTGGTTGTTTAGTCCCTGCGAGCTCTGGGAGGGTTTGGTTGGTTGATATTATTGTTCCTACTATGGGGTTGCAAACACCTTCAGCTCCTACAGACCTTTCTCTACATCTTCCACTGGGGACCCTGTATTCAATCCAATGGTTGGCTGCAAGCCTCTGTATTTGTCAGATTCTGACAGAGGCTATCAAGAGACAGCTACATCAGGCTCCTGTCTGAAAGTACTTCTTGGAATTCATAATAGTGGCTGGGCTTGATAACTGTGTATGATATAGATTCCCAGGTGGGGCAGTCTCTGGATGGACTTTTCCTCAGTCTCTGCTCCACACTTTGTATCTCCTCCCGTGGGTATTTTATTCCCCCTTCTAATAAGGACAGAAGTATCCATACTTTGGTCTTCCTTCTTCTTGAGCTTCATGTGGTCTATGAATTGTATCTTGGGTATTCCAAGCTTTGGGGCTAATATCCACTTATCAGTGAGTACATACCATGTGCATTGTTTGTGACTGGCTTACCTCACTCAGGATGATATTTTCTACTTCCGTCCATTTGCCTAAGAATTTCAGCAAGTCATTGTTTTAATAGCTGAGTAGTACTCCATTGCCTCAAAGTACAACACTTTCTGTAACATCGATTGTGTTTTAAATATAATCAGGAGATATAATTATATCCATAACATTTGTTCCACTACTGCACCAGAATAGCTTACAGGCCAGTCACTATTTTAGTTTGCAATGTTTGTAACTTTGAGATAGCCATGCTTACATTTCTGTTCTGGTAGCATGCAGAGTACCTTGCATATCTTGAATGCTACTTAGGAGAGTGAAGCTTAATACATAATGCTTTACTTGTGTTTATATTGTAAATATACTTTTTTTATAAGGCATTAGTAAGATTTTATATTTTTGGATTTTATATATGTATATGAATATATATGTTTGTAGTAGTGAAAAAATAGAAAGGTTGTTATTAAATAGAAAGAAAAATACACATGATAGAGGCGTCTGTTTCTTTCAAATAATGGTGTTCTTTGATTTAAACTTTTGAATTTTATGATGTCTGATTTATGAATTTTTGTTTTTATTCTCTATACTTTTGGAGTACTTCTCAGGAAGTACTATTCTGTATAATGAAGTCAAGTGAATTTTCTACTTCCAGGTAAAAAGTGACCTTCAGAATTAATTCATAAGACAAAACTCGGTTCAATATAAAAAATGGAATGTTCTGAGATCCCTCAGCATCTCCTAAACTTTCTGCAGCCATTTACTTATGTTAATTGCTTTTAGAAAATGACTTAGTCCCCTTGATTTTCAGTTTTTATGGGAATAGCCCTCTACTTTTTAAAGAGTTTCCACTGTACAGTCAACTTCAACAAGCACGCTGGAATTTAGTTCCATTAGGAAATTTTAGGATGTGGACATCAGTGGGCCTGCTCAGATATCCATCAGAAAGGGATAAAATCATTATGATTGTAAACAGTCTATTACAAATCCATTGCAATTAAATTTAATTACAGTCATGATAAGTATCCCAGGAAGTTTTATAAAGGAAAGCTGGCCAGGCAGCCTGAAGTCAGTGGCTTTTGGTGTGAGAGGAATAGATAGATCCAGGGAATGCATTTTTGAAGGAGTAACATTTTAAAGGAAACTTGTGTGAATCAGGGAAAAGAGACAGAAGAGTAAGTTCCAGGCAAAGAACATCAAAACCTCGGGTAGGAAAATGAATGTAGCCCATTGAAGTTAACTTGAAGAAGAAAGTCTGCCTGGCAATGCACCTGTGAAAAGCTGTAGGAGGGACACTGTCTCCTAATGTGATCCTGATTGTCCCCTGAATGCACTTTGTGAAGCCACATTCAAGTTACACCCATTGTAGTAAAGAGTCATTGTTGGACCTAGCTGAGTGTGCTCAGCCTTCTTTGAAACGTCTGTGACTCAAACAAAGCTATAGCCAGGCAGAGCAACCCAAACTAAGGTCAGTGCTCATGCCCCTCTCTGTGTGGGGGTCATATTTATACTCTATCACAGGTCCTTTCACATGTCTGCTATATCAAAACATCCGTCATCTGTGTTTGCTTCAGGTAAACATTCTTTGTGTGTCTGTTGCAGCAAAACATCTTTTCTCCTGTGTCTGCTTCAGGTAAACATTCTCCTGCATGTTTGCTTTAGCAAGACATCCTTTAATCTGTGTGCAGCAGCAAAACATCATTTGACATAGCTGAATGTCGACGAACTAGAAGTTTCCACTTTGGTGTATGTGGTCCACACATAGGTAAATGTGGGCACATCCTATGGATGATTGACAGACTGTGGTTGTTTAATATGGATGACTGACAGGCTTGAGCCTTGTCCTGTGAACAAATCACAGGCTGTGGCCTTCTCCTCTGGAAGACAAACACAGCTGTAGCCTTGCCCTTGAAATCTGATCATCTGTAGGTGTGTCCTCTGGAGGATTGACACACTGAGGGCATTTCCTATAGATGATTAATAGCCTGTGTTCCACTACCATGTATGAGTGACAGATTGTGGGTGTTTACTATGGGTGATTGACAGGGTATGGGTGTTTCCTTCCTATAGGTAATAGAATGAGGTTGTTTTCTGAGCTTGATACTTTTTAGATATTTCCTATAGATGACTGACTGAATGAATGAATTTTGTCTCCAAGATAGGCCTGCTCTTGGTCTTTTCTTTGGATCATTGCCTGTCTGTGTGAGTTTTCTCTTGACAACTGACAGACTGAGCCAGATTCCTACACATTATTGATAGGCTGAGGTCATTTCCTATACATACATGACAAGTTCTTAGCTCTTCCTAGGAATGACTGACAAGCAATGTCTTTGTCCTGGGAATGACAGACTGTTCCCTGACTGAAAGGTTGTTGGTGTCCCTGTGGATGATTGATAGGCTATATGTTTTTTATTTGTTATTCCATTTTTTGTAATTGCCCTTTTTTCTTTTTTCTTGGATATTTTCTTATATACACATCACATGTTTTCACCTTTCCAGTTCTCCCCTAAGGAAACCTCCTATCCCATCCCCTCCTGCTGATTCTATGACAGTGCTCCCCCATCCACCCTCATACTCCCTTCTTCCTGCCCTGGTATTCCCCTACAGGGAGATAAGAAAGGAACAATTTGCATTCTTCTACATGTTGACTAACAGTTGAATGACCACAATTTGTTGAAAATGCTACCTTCTTTCTACTGGTTGGTTTTAGCTCCTTTATGAAAAATCAAGTGACCATGGTTGTGTGGGTTCATTTCTGGATCTTCCTGCCTAACACTGTACCAATGCCAGTACAACAGTTTTTATCACTATTGTTCTGCACTACAGCTTGAAGTCAGGAATGATGACTCCCCCAGAATTTCTTTTATTGTTGAAAATTGTTTTCACTATCCTGGATTTTTTCTTAATTCAAATGATTTTGAGAATTGTTCATTCTAAGACTATGAAAAATTGAGTGGAAATTTTGATGGGGATTGCATTGAATCTGGAGACTGCTTTTGGCAGAGTGGTCATTTTTACTATAATAATCCTGCCAATACACAAGCATAGGAGAACTTCCTCATTCTGAGGGCTTCTTCGATTTCTTTCTACAAAAAAGTTTGTGTCATACTGATCTTTCACTTATTAGGTTTGAGTCACAGAAAGTTATTTTATATATTTCACTTAATGGGTTAGAGTCAAACAAAGATATTTTATATTGTTTGTGACTATTGTGAAGGGTGGTATTTTCCTAATTTCTTTCTCAGCCTGTTTATCCTTTGAGTACAGGAAGGCTACTGATTTGTTTGAGTTTATTGTATATCCAGCTACTTTGTTGAAGTTGTCAGCTGTAGAAGTTCTCTGGTGAAATTTTTGGGGCCACTTAAGTATACTATCATATCTGCAATTAGTGATATTTTGAATGTATCCTTTTGACTTCCTTTTGTGGTGTAATTGATCTAGCTAGACCTTCAAGTACTATATTGAGTAGATAGGGAGAGAGTGGGCAGCCTTGTCTAGTCCCTGATGTTAGTGGGATTGCTTCAAGTTTCTCTTCATTTAGTTTGATGTTGGCTACTGATTTGGTGTATGTATGTTGCTTTCACTAAGTTTCGGTATGGGCTTTACATTTCTGATCTCTCCAAGACATTTTATTTTTAAATTTATTGATATATTTATTTACATTTCAAATGATTTCCCCTTTTCTGGACCCCCACTCCCGGAAAGTCCCATCAGTCCCATCAGTCCCTTTCCCTCCCCCTGTTTTCCCACCCAACCCTTCCCACTTCCCTGTTCTGATTTTGCTCTATACTGCTTAACTGAGTCTTTCAGAATAAGGGGCCACTCCTCTTTTCTTCTTGTACCTCATTTGATGAGTGGATTATGTTTTGGGTATTCCAGTTTTCTAGGTTAATATCCACTTATTAGTGAGTGCATACCATGATTTATCTTTTGAGTCTGGGTTACCTCACTTAGTATGATATTCTCGGCTCCATCCATTCGCCTAAGAATTTTATGAATTCGTTGTTTCTGATGGCTGAATAGTAATCCATTGTATATATATACCACATTTTTTGCATCCACTCTTCTTTTGAGGGATACCTGGGTTCTTTCCAACTTCTGGCAATTATAAATAGGGCTGCTATGAACATAGTGGAGCATGCATCCTTATTACATGCTGGGGAATCTTTTGGGTATATGCCCAGGAGTGGTATAGTAGGATCTTCTGGAAGTGAGGTGCTCAGTTTTCAGAGGAACCACAAGACTGATTTCCAGAGTGGTTGTACCATATTGGTACAGTGACAGGCAGGCAGATCAATGGAACAGGATTGAAGATCCAGAAATGAACCCACACACCTATGGCCACTGGATCCTCGAAAAAGGGGCTGAAAACATCCAATGGAAAAAAGATAGCCTTTTCAACAAATGGTGCTGGTTCAACTGGAGGTCAGCATGCAGAAGAATTCGAATTGATCCATTCTTATCTCCTTGTACTAAGCTCAAATCCAAATGGATAAAGGACCTCCACATAAAGCCAGACACCCTGAAGCTAATAGAAAAGAAACTGGGGAAGACCCTTGAGGACATCGGTACAGGGAGAAAGTTTCTGAACAGAATACCAATAGCATATGCTCTAAGATCAAGAATTGACAAATGGGACCTCATAAAATTACAAAGTTTCTGTACTGCATAGGACACCATCAAGAGAACAAATCGGCAACCAACAAATTGGGAAAAGATCTTCACCAATCCTACATCAGATAGAGGGCTAATATCGAATATATATAAAGAACTTAAGAAGTTAGACTCCAGAAAACCAAACAACTGTATTAAAAAATGGGGTACAGAGTTAAACAAAGAATTCTCACCTGAAGAAGTTAGGATGGCAGAGAAACACCTTAAAAAATGCTCAACTTTATTAGTCATTAGGGAAATGCAAATCAAAACAACCCTGAGACTTCACCTTACACCAATCAGAATGGCTAAGATTAAAAATTCAGGAGACAGCAGGTATTGGCGAGGATGTGGAGAAAGAGGAACACTTCTCCAAGATTTTCAACATGAAGGGATGCTACATGTTGTCAAATGCTTTTGCAGCATCTAATGAAATGATCATGTGCTTCTTTTCTTTGAGTTTATGTAGTGGATTACATTGATGGACTTCAGTATATTGAACCATCCCTGCATCCCTGGGATGAAGCCTGCTTGATCACGATGATCATTTGGAAGTGTTCTTGGATTCAGTTTTTGACAATTTTATTGAGTATTTTTGCATCGATATTCACAAGGGAAATTGGTCTGACATTCTCTTTGTTGGCTCTTTGTGCAGTTTTGGTATCAGCTTAACTGTTGATTCATAGAATGAATTGGGTAGTGTTCCTTCTGTTTCTATTTTGTGGAATAATTTGAAGAGTATTGGTATTAGGTCGTCTTTGAAGTTCTGATAGAATTCTGCACTAAACCCATTTGATCCTGGGCATTTTTGGTTGGGAGACTTTTAACAACTGCTTCTATTCATATAAAGGTTATGGGAGAGTTTGGATGTTTTATCTGATTCTGATTTAACTTTGGTATATAGTATTTGTCTAGAAAATTTCTACTTCAACTTGCTTTTCCAGTTTAGCTGAATATAGACTTTTGAAGTAGGATTTGATGATTTTTTAAAAATTTTCTTTAGTTTCTGTATCTCCCTTTTCATTTCTGATTTTGTTAATTTGGATTCTGCCTCTGCGCACTTTGGTTACTCTGGCTAAGGGTTTGTCTGTCTAGTTGATTTTCTCAAAGAACCAGATCCTAGATTTGTTTATTATTTCCTATACTTCTTTTTGTTTCTACTTGGTTGATTTCTGCCCTGAGTTTGATTATTTCCTGTCATCTTCTCCTCTTGAGTGTATTTGCTTCTTTTTGTTCTAAAGTTTTGAGGTCTGTTGTCAATGTGCTAGTGTATGCTCTCTCCAGTTTCTTTTTTTTTATTCGATATATTCTATATTTACATTTCATTTACATTCTTTATTTACACTGGAAATGCTCAGTGCAGCAGTGTAGGGGAATACCAGGACAGGGAAGTGGGAAGGGGTGGATTGGGGAACAGGGGGAGGGAAGAGGGCTTATGGGACTTTTGGGGAGGGGGGATCCAGGAAAGGGAAAATCTCTCCAGTTTCTTTTTGGAGGCACTCAGAGCTATGAGCTCTCTTCTTAGTACTTTCATTGTGTCCCATAAGTTTGGGTATGTTGAGCCTTTCTTTTAATTCTCAAATGTCTTCAACTTCTCTGTTTCTTCCTTGACCAAGTTATCATTGTGTAGGGCACTGTTCAGCTTCCATATGTCTGTGAGCTTTCTGTTCTATTTGCTTCTATTGAAGACCATCCTTTGTCCATGTTGGTCTGATTGTACACAAGGGTTGTACCAGCTTGCATTCCCACCAGCAGTGGAGCCAGCATCCGCTGTCTCCTGATTTTTTTTTTTAATTTCTTTTAAAAATGTATTTCTATTTTTTTTAATTCTGTATATTCTATTTACATTTCAAATAATTTCTCCTTTTCTGACTCCCCACTCCCCGAAAGTCCCATAAGCCTTCTTCCCCTGTTTCCCCATCTACTCCTTCCCATTTCCCTGTTCTGGTATTCCCCTATACTGCTGCACTGAGTCTTTCCAGAACCAGAGGCCACTCCTCCATTCTTCTTGGACATCATATAATATGTGGATTATGTCTTGGGTATTCAAAGGTTCTAGGCTAATATCCACTTATCAGTGAGTGCATACCATGATTGATCTTTTGAGACTGGGTTACCTCACTTAGTATGATGTTCTCCAGCTCCATCCATTTGTCTAAGAATTTCATGAATTCATTGTTTCTAATGGCTGAATAGTACTCCATTGTATATATATACCACATTTTTTTTCGTATCCATTCCTCTGTTCAGAGTCACCTGGGTTCTTTTCAGCTTCTGGCTACTACAAATAGGGCTGCTATGAACATAGTGGAGCATGGGTCCTTATTGCATGCTGGGGAATCCTCTGGGTATATGCCCAGGAGTGGTATAGCAGTATCTTAGTCAGGGTTTCTATTCCTGCACAAACATCATGACCAAGAAGCAACTTGGAGGAAAGGGTTTATTGAGCTTACACTTCCACATTGAAGTTCATCACTAAAGGAAGTCAGGACTGGAACTCACGCAGGTCAGGAAGCTCCTTTCTTTGTGATAACTCCAGCCTGTGTCAAGTAGACACACAAAACTAGTCAGTACAATTGACCCCTTGTCAACTTGACACACAAACACATCACTATTGAGCCTCAACCCTTACTTTTTTATTCATCCCCAAGATCTAAATTACATTAAAAGTCCCACAGTCTTTACACATTAAAGGTTCAATCACCTTAAAATGTCCAATATCTTTAAAATTCAAAGTCTTTTAAAATTCAGTCTTTTAACTGTGGGCTCCACTAAAATACTTTCTTCCTTCGAGAGGGAAACACATCAGGGCACAATCACAACCAAAAGCAAAACTCAAACTCCAATGATTCAAGGTCTGGGATCCAACTCACAATCTTCCGTGCTCCTCCAAGGGCGTGGGTCACTTCTCCAGCTCTGCCCTTTGTAGCACACAGCTTGTCTTCTAGGCTCCAGCTGCCTATACTCCACTGCTGCTGCTGTTCTTGGTGGTCATCTCATGGCACTGGCATCTCCAAAACACTGCTGACTTCTACTGTAATTAGGCCTCAAAAATAGCCTCTCATAGGCTCTCTTCATAGTGACAAGCCTCTGCTCCTATGCATGACCCCTTCAAGTCCTGGGCCATCAATTGCAACTGAGGCTGCACCTTCACCAATGGCCTTCTGTGACCTCTTACTGTGCCAAGAGCCTCAGCTGCTCTTCATGATCCCTTCATGCCTTCAAAACCAGTACCATCTGGGTGACTCTTACACAGTACCAAGTCCAGCCACAGCATAAAATACAACTGTGGCTATCTCTGGAACACACTCTCTGTGATCTCAGAAAACATTTTCAAGAAGATTTCATCTCAGTGATGCTGGTCTCTTCTTAATCACCGCTAATCTCTTAGCCCCAGCTAACCAGCATCTATAGTCCCAATAACACAAAGGTTTGCTTTAGTGGTTCTGGTATCTTGTTACTCACAGCTGATTCGTCAGCCCCAGCTAACCAAAACCACAGAATCTTCACAATCAAAACATGGCCACTATAAGAGTCTTTAATCTTCCCTCTGAAATTTCACAAGCCAGGCCTCCATCTTTTGCACTGTTCTTAACATTGTCTTCCAAGCTCCTTCAGAACTTTCCACTGAGCTCTAAATATTCTAATGGCTTTTCTAGCTCAAAGTTCCAAAGTCCTTCCACAGTCCTCCCCCAAACATGGTCAGGTTGTCACAGGAATACTCCACTATGCTGGTACCAATTTGTCTTAGTCAGGGTTTCTATTCCTGCACAAAGATCATGACCAAGAATCAAGTTGGGGAGGAAAGGGTTTATTGAGCTTACACATCCACGTTGAAGTTCATCACTAAAGGAAGTCAGGACTGGAACTCAAGCAGGTCAGGAAGCAGGAGCTGATGCAGAGGCCATGGAGGGATGTTTCTTACTGCCTTGCTTCCCCTGGCTTGCTCAGCCTGCTCTCTTATAGAACCAAAGAGCACCAATCCAAAGGTGGTACCACCCACAAGGGGCCCTCCCCACTTGATCACTAATTGAGAAAATGCCCCACAGCTGGATCTCATGGAGTCAGTTCTCCAACTGAAGCTCCTTTCTTTGTGATAACTCCAGTCTGTGTCAAGTTGACACATAAAACTAGCCAGTACAAGCAGGGTCTTCCAGAAATGTCATGTCCAGTTTTCTGAGAAACCGCCAGACTGATTTCCAAAGTGGTTGCACCATCTTGCAATCCCACCAGCAGTGGAGGAGTGTTCCTCTTTCTCCACATCCTTGCCAACACCTGCTGTCTCCTGTTATTTTGATGTAAGCCATTCTGACTGGTGTGAGGTGAAATCTCAGGGTTGCTTTGATTTGCATTTCCCTGATAACTATGGATCTTGAACATTTCTTTAGGTGTTTCTCAGGCCAGAAGCTCAGAATACCCAAGACACAATTCACATATCAAATGATGCCCAGGAATGAAGCAAGGAGAGGCCGCTGGTCCTGCAAAGGCTCTATGCAGCAGTGTAGGGTAATACCAGGACAGGAAAGCAGGAGGGGGGTGATTGGAGAACAGGGGGAGGGGAGAGGGCTTATGAGACTTTCAGGGAGGTGGAAACAAGAAAATGTAAATAAAAAATCGAATATATACGTAAAATATATCTAATAATATTTGTGATGTTAAAAGGTGCAGAAGAATGGATGCAAAAAAATGTGGTATTTATACACAATGGAGTACTATTCAGCCATTAGAAACAATGAATTCATGAAATTCTTAGGCAAATGGATGGAGCTGGAGAACATCATACTAAGTGAGGTAACCCAGTCTCAAAAATCAGTCATGGTATGCACTCACTAATAAGTGGATATTAACCTAGAAAACTGGAATACCCAAAACATAATCCACACATCAAATGAGGTACAAGAAGAGAAGAGGAGTGGCCCCTGGTTCTGGAAAGACTCAGTGAAGCAGTATTCTGCAAAACCAGAACGGGGAAGTGGGAAGGGGTGGGTGGGAGGACAGGGGAAGAGAAGGGGAGTTACAGGACTTTCAGGGAGTGTGGGGCTAGAAAAGTGGAAATCATTTGAAATGTAAATAAATTGTATCAAAGAAAAAAAAAGTGTTACTTAAAAAAAAAAAAGAATGGAGGAGTGGCCCCTTGTTCTGGAAAGACTCAGTGAAGCTGTATAGGGCAAAACCAGAACAGGGAAGTGGGAAGGGGTGGGTGGGAGAACAGGGGGAGGGAAGGGGGCTTATTGGACTTTCAGGGAGTGGGGGGACAGAAAAGGGGAAATCATTTGAAATGTAAATAAAAAGTGTATCGAATTAAATAAATTAATTGATTAAATTTAAAAAAATAAAAATGAAAAAGGTGATGTTAAAAGGTATTAAAAAGTAGTGATTGTTGCTTCTGTTATTTTTTATCTTATGTTTATGTTTGTGTGGCTATCTTCTTTTGGGTTTCCTTAAAGAAGATAACTTTCTTGCTTTTTTTTTCCTTAAAGAAGATAACTTAGCCTATACCCAGGATTTCTGGCTTTCTCTGGTGAGAAGTCTGGTGTAATTCTGATAGATCTGCCTTTTTATGTTACTTGACCTTTTCCCCTGTCTGCTTTTAATATTCTTTCTTTGTTTTGTGCACGTGGTGTTTTGACTATTATATGGCAGAAGGATTTTTTCTGGTCCAATCTATTTGGAGTTCTGTAGGATTCTTGTATGTTTATTGTGCCCTGGAATTTCTAGATGTTTCTCATTAGCAGCATTTTGCATTTTTTCATTTTCTTTGACTCTTGTTTCAGTATTTTCTATAGTATATCTGCACCTGAGATTCTTTTTTTTAAGATTTTTTATTACATGTAAGTACACTGTAGCTGTCTTTAGACACACCAGAAGAGGGCTTCTCATCTCATTACAGATGAATGTGAGCCACCATGTAGTTGCTGGGATTTGTACTCAGGACCTTCAGAAGAGAAGTCAATGCTCTTAACCACTGTTCCAGCTCACCATCCCTGAACTTGAGGTTCTTTCTTCTATCTCTGGTATTCTGCTGGGGATGGATGAACCCCTGAACTCTTTCCTCAGTTTTTTATGTCCAGGGTTCTCTCCTTTTGTGATTTCTTAATTGTTTCTATTTTCATTTTTAGATCCTGTATGGTTTTGCTCAATTTCTTTACCTGTTTGTTTTTTTCCTGTAGTTCTTTAAAAGATTCATGTGTTTCCTCTTTAAGAGCTTCTAGTTGTTTGCCTGCCTTCTCCTGTATTTCTTTAAGGGAGTTGTTTATGTCCTACTTAAAGTTCTCTATCATCATCATGAGATGTGATTTTACATCAGAGTCTTGCTTTTCTGGTATGTTGTAGTATCCAGGGCTCACTGTGGTGGGAGAGCTGGGTTCTGATGATGCCAAGTAGCCTTGGTTTCTGTTGCTTATGTTCTGTTCTTATGTTTGCCATCTCATTACGTCTGGTGTTGGCTGTTCTTGCTGTTTCACTGTGGCTTGTCCCTTTTGGGAGCCTGTGTGTCGGTGCTCCTGTGAGACCATCTCTCTCTGGGAGGAATTTTGGTATGCGGCTTTATGGCCCTGGGTCATCTCTGGGGTGCAGACAGAATCCCAAAGCATCCTTTGCCCATGTGTGCCTTGGTGCCTTTGTCCTGAGGGTTCCTTGTGAGTCCCTCTGAGCAGAATCAGTGGTCTTACCTTTGCTCACGGGCATGTGTGCACTCCTTGGTGATCCCCACAATCCTGGCAGTATTTGGGTTTTGGCTATGTGCATTTCTTCTGGATAATTCTCAGGTTGTGGGCAATTCCAATGGATTAGTGATAGCATGCAGCTTTTTTCTCCAAATGATTGCCATGCTGGGGGTATGCCATGTGCATAGCTGTCGCTATTTCCTATGGGTGATTGACGGGTTGTGGGCATTTCTTATGAATGACTGACAAGTTGTGGGTACTTTCTATGGATAGTTGACAATCTGTACTTGCTACCTATGTCTGACAGGTTGTGAAAATGTCCTAAAAAAATTGACACGATATGGGTATATCCTATTAATGACTGAAAGTCTGTGGGCATTTTCTGTAGATGATTAGCAAGCTATGGTTATATGTTGTGGGTAAATGACAGCTTTGGGCATTTCTTAGGCATGATTGATAGCCTGTAGACTTTTCCTATGGATGATTTGCACATGGTGGTCATTTTCTGTGGATGACTGACAAGCTGTGGACATATCCTGGGGATGACAGAAAGGCTGTGCATGTTGGCAATGCATATAGAAAAGTTGAAGATACGTAATATGTATGTGTGACAGGCTTTGGATGTTTCCTGTGAATGATTGACAGGGCATAGGCATTTTCTATGGATGATTAACAGGGTGTGAGCTTGTCCTTTGGAGGAGTCACAGGGTTGGTGTGTGTTTCCTGTGTTTGATTGACAGGCTGTTGGCATTACCTATGAATGGTTGACAGGGTCTCAGATATCCTATGAAAGATTGACCGGCTATGAGTGTTTCCATGGGATAATTGACAGGGTATAGGAGTTTCCAACGAATAATCGACAATCTTTGAGTGATTTGTATGTAAGACTGAAAGGTTATAGCCATGTCCTATGAATGATTAACAGACTATGGCCATATTTTATACATGACTGACAGGTTGTGACTGCTTTCTGTGGCTGATTGACAGGCAGGGGGCATGGCTTGTGAATTAAGGACAAGCTGTGGGAGTTTCCTGTCGATGAGTTACAGGCTGTGATAATTTCTTCTGGTTGACTCCCAGGCTTTATGAGTTGCCTGTAGATGATTGACAGGCCAGGAATGTTTCCAGTAGATGATTGACAGGACTTGGGCATTCCTTATGGGTGATAGCCAGGTTGATGATTTTTCCTCTGGATAATTAACAGGCTGTGGGGGCTGTTGGACAGAGTTTTGGTAAGCTGTGTGTGTCTTGTGCAAGACTGTCAGGCTGTGGGTCAGGTTGGATGATTGACAAAATATAGACCAAGAGATGCAATTCTACAGATCACTTGTATCTGTGCAAATTTTTAACAACAAATGGAAATCTATATTGCTAGTCATGAACACTTTGATTCTTTTCATTTCCACATTTCATTTTTTAATGCTCATGAGTAGTGTCTCTATATTTGCAGCCAGCAAAAGCACAGCATATCCGAAGGTAATAAGTAAAGCATCCATGGTAATCCAGGTGGTAAATGGTACCAAAGCAGGACCACATGCTTTGACATAAAAAGGTCAATGTTCACCTAAACTCACACCAAATTTGGGAACATATCCCCATAAGGTGATAACCTATGCCATCGAAGATCTCATGCTTGATATTCAAAAGCTTTAGGCAAAATGAAACTAGGGTTCCAAAGAGTATGGTTCATTTCATGTAACATTTATATTTATAGAGTGTAAAGAAAACTAGACTGGCAGAATGGCTAAGATTAAAGACTCAGGAGACAACAGGTGTTGGCGAGGATGTGGAGAAAGAGGAACACTTCTCCACTGCTGGTGGGGCTGCAAATTGGTACTACCACTCTGGAAATCAGTCTGGCAGTTCCTCAGAAAACTTGGCACCTCACTTCCGAAAGATCCTTCTATACAACTCCTGGGCATTTACCCAGCGATTTCCCAGCATGTAATATGGATATATGCTCCACTATGTTCATAGCAGCCCTATTTATAATAGCTAGAGGCTGGAAAGAACCCAGGTATGCCTCGACAGAAGAATGGATGCAAAAATGTGGTATATATACACAATGGAGTACTATTCTATTCAGCCATTAAAAACAAGGAATTCATGAAATTCTTAGGCAAGTGGATGGAGTTGGAGAACATCATGCTAAGTGAGGTAAACGAGTCTCAAAAGATCAATCATGGTATGCACTCACTAATAAGTGGATATTAGCCTGGAAAACTGGAATACACAAAACATAATCCACACATCAAATGAGGTACAAGAAGAACGGAGGAGTGTCCCCTGGTTCTAGAAAGAGTCCGTGTAGCACTATAAGGCAAAACCAGAACAGGGAAGTGAGAAGGGGTGGGTGGGAGAACAGGGGGAGGGAAGGGGGCTTATGTGGCTTTCGGGGAGTGGGGACCCAGAAAAGGGAAAATCATTTGAAAAGTAAATAAAAAATATATCGAATTAAA
Source organism: Apodemus sylvaticus (assembly GCF_947179515.1). NCBI lineage: Eukaryota > Metazoa > Chordata > Mammalia > Rodentia > Muridae > Apodemus > Apodemus sylvaticus. The sequence goes on from NC_067472.1 coordinate 186,698,558, forward strand.
AAAAAGAAAACTAGACTGGGCAGAAGAACATAAATGTGTAAGAACAGAAAGAGCTGGGGAGAAGTAGAATATATATTCTACATAGTGGATATCTAAGTTATGTGTGGGGAAAAAATGGACTGACAGATAAAAATTACAGTTGGACAATTCACTGTTTTTAAAGAAAACATTCAATAAACAAAAGAATATCTTGGAACTATCCTTTACAGTCTATTCTTCTATTATTTCTATGAAACTCCAACATAAAAAATGATTAGCTGTTTAGAACTACAAAATGTTCCAGAATCATGTGGAAAACAGAAAATCTACTGTTGTGTCTTTGGTTCCCCTCTGTAACCTATCAGAGAATAATAGCAAAAAAGAATGAGGGACTGGGGTGGCTGAGTGCAGATATGTGGATAATGGGATCCCCAAAGCATACTTGCCTGGAAGTCTGAGAATCAGTGTACTCCAAGAGAGTAAATCTATCACATCTAGGATTTGGGTGAGTGAACATTGACTGTTATTGAAGAAGAAGAAGAGGAAGAAGAAGAAGAAGAAGAAGAAGAAGAAGAAGAAGAAGAAGAAGAAGAAGAAGAAGAAGAAGAAGAAGAAGAAGAAGAAGAAGAAGAACAGGAAGAGGAAGAGGAAGAGGAAGAGGAAGAGGAAGAGGAAGAGGAAGGAAAATGAGGAGGAGGAGAAGAAGGAAAAGGAGGAAGAAGAGGAGGAGGAGGAGGAAGAGGAGGAGGAGGAGGGATGGCAGTCCATATGGAGATAGGAATTTCACATGAAGAACAACAGAATCAGCTAACATGGACTCTTTGGGCTCTCAGAGCCTGAACCACCAACCAAAGAACATACACCGTCTGGCCCTAAGCCTCCATGCACATAGATAGCAGATGTGCAGCTTGGTCTTCATGTGGGCCCCAAACAAGTAGAGGGGGGCTATCTCAGAGGCTGTTGCATGTATGTGAGATATGTTCTTCTAGCTTGACTGCCTTGAATGGATTCAGTGGAAGTGAAAGCACATAGCCTCACAGAGACTCCATGTTCCAGGGTTGGGATATAACCAGGCAACCACCACACTCTCAGGGGACGAGGGGAGGGTAAGAAAGGGCAAAAATTGCAGGAGATGCAGACTGGGAGGGGCAGTTATCAGGATGTAAAGTAAACAAGTAAAAAATAAAAATAAATGAAATTTTTTCCAGAAAACATCACATGGCTCAAGTGAGACTCCAATAAAACAATAAATTTTGACTTCAGTCTACTTTAAGTTAAATCATTTTAATTTAATATTTCAATATATACATATATTATACAGTTTTTCTTTACACACTGCATCTTGATGTATTTAGTGTGTTCTGTCCCCTGCTTCAAGGGACTGATGATCAGCTGCAGCAGCAACTAGAAGGAAAGCAAAAAGCATCAATAGTATCATCAGGCACATCATTGGTGGTATTGTCACCATCAGCATCAGTAACATCAGTGTCAGTATCATCAGAATCAACTACATGAGAAACTGAGATGGTGGAGGCTTATTTTGTTAAATTTATTCTCAGATGTTGCTTCTTCTGGAATGCTTGTTTCCAGGCTGATGCTATCCTTACAAGTCAGAGTTCAGAAAACAGAGACAAATATATTCTAATGTTTAAGAGGAAGATTTCTCTGCTTAGCCATTCAGAAAGCACAAGGTTTTCCCTGGGAGTGAAAAAAAATGTCCTCATTCCAGAATGGGAGACAACCAAGTACCAATAAACTTGACATGGTCAGTTGTGTTGGTCTAAACTGGTTTTGTTACACTATGTGAAGTATTTTCAGTAAATTGGGAAAAGGAAACCCTTTTTTCTGGGTCTAGGTAATGCTTAAATAGCCAGATAGAAGCATGAAATGTAATAATAATAATACCATATAAAAGTTCATCTATTTTAGCAACTACTGTGCTCTAACTTACCTGACCCTTCTTTTCTGTTAGTGGGAGGTCCTTGGCCATTTTCATCATGCCACACTTGTTGAAAGAGATTACTCATCCCTGCAATTATTGATAAGAGGTATGCCAGGAGCCACAGGAAGGGCATTAACATCATCAGTAGGTTCTCTTGCTCCAGGAGATACCCAGGCTCCCTGACAGTGGTCTTGCTATGGCCAGTGTGGTCAGCTGACAGTAAATTATCATAAAAAACTTTAGCATCCCGAGTAGGGGCCAGATGTTCATCTAGGTCAGGAACTTGAGTAGGTTCCTCATCTAAAGAAAAGCTATCATACTTGTCTTGTGCTTTGAGCAAGGTCAAATTGTTCAGGTCAGCTCTTTCAGTGGAGTCTATGGAATAACAAGTGTGGGGACCAGGAGTAGGCTCTGGGTCAGCCCAGGGAGCGTCCCTTGCATGCTCCATGTAAACGGCTAAATCACTTATGGAATCTAACTCAATGTCACTAGCTGTTTCTGAGTCATGTTTCTCATCTGACTCAGCAATGTCAGCAGGACCTGGGGCAAAAGTTGCTACAACTTCAGCAATAGCCACACTGTCAGCAGCACATTGGGAAGGAGTTATTTCAATGTCAGCAGGAGCTCTGCTGCTGGCAGCACTGGTGGAAGGAATTTTCTCAGTATCAGCAGGAGCACCCCTGTCAGCATTACTTTGGGGAGAAATTGCCTCATTTTCCATGTTCAACTGCATAATTCCTCTGTCTAGCCATTCAACAAACTCAAGGTTTTCTCTGGGAGTGACAGAAAATCTCCTCCTGCCAGAAAACTCGCTGTCAATAGCACTGGGGGAAGGAGTTGACTCAATGCCAACTGTTGCCCCAATGACAACAGCACTGGTGGAAGGTGTTAGCTCAATATCCATAGTCGCCCCAATATCAGCAGCACTGGTGGAATGTGTTGGTTCAACAGCAACAGGAGCCTCGGGCACAGAAATTCTATGCTCCTGATGTATTTGATGGCAATTTTCTGGTTTACATCCTTCAACCTATTAGGAAAATTGGCAATGTTACTTTTGATTTAAAATTTTTACTGATTTTATTTATTTGAGCATCGGTCTGCTAATGTAAGAATCTTGATTTATAGTCCCCAAAATGTCTCTGTATTCACACCAACTTCATCACTAACTACACTCACTGATATTCAGCAACCTCTGCTTCCTTTATGCTTGAGTAAAAGGCCCAGAGTTTCTAGAAATCTTTGTAAGGGACCTGCTCAGATTTATGCTTTCCTTTCTCCTGCTTTTTGCTACATAACATCATTCTCTGTAAAATGGAAAAATATAAAAAGAAAGCACAGAAGGTTTCTTCTCCTCTCTTTAGGTCCTGAATTTTGAATTCCGCCAGACTAAGAGAATGGGACAGTGAGGTGCTTTGGGAACAAAATGAACCTCTCTCTTCTGCACCATATTAACCCTTCCCCAATGTACAGCCTTTCTGTTGCCCATTAGGATCCTGGGATACCAGAACAAAGGAAAGGAATTTTGAAATGCATGAACAAAGTATGTAACCACCTACACCAGAAGGCAATTGCTGAGTTCCAGGTGTGGATTCTATAACTTTTATTCACTAGGTGAAATTGTAATCTCTGAGGTTTACTGCCTCCAAGTCCTAACCTAGACCAAATCCTGGAAGGTTATAGCTTCTGTAAAATTTAGCATAGGCTAGAATATTTTTATTCTCTCATACTTACTGCTGAATTAATACGCCATTGTTTCTGGTTCTTCATCTCTTTCTAACAGATTCAACTCAGCTGTTCTAGCTCAAAGCTCCTCTCTATGGTAACTGATTCAGTTTGGATTCTCTCTGGGCCTGTGATATTTTGCTCTGCTTGGCCTCAAACTAGCAATTTTTCTAATCTTCTGATTCTTTCATAATCTCAGGTTCATTTTGCCTTCACTTGGGCCTTGTTGTTTCTCTCTTCAATATGTCTCTCTAAAAGGCTCCAGGTAAAAAATGCCTCCTCTCAGTGTCCCCTGGTTCTGGAAAGGCTCAGTGCAGCAGTATTGGGCAATACCAGAACAGGGAAATGGGAGGGGGGATGGGGGAGCAGGGGGAGAGAAGAGGGCTTATGAGACTTTCAGGGAGTGGGGAGCCAGAAAAGGGGAAATCATTTGAAATGTAAATAAAAAATATATAAAATTAAAAAGTGCCTCCTCTCTTCCTCTCCTCCTCTCTCCCCTCCTCTCCCCTCCTCTCCGCTCATTTGGGCTCCTCTCCCCTTAACCCCCCCCCTCTCTCTCCCTCCTTCTCTTTATTTCCTCTCTATCTCTACACTACCCTTCAAGTAGCTTCCACTTCCTCTTTCTTCTTGAGAGACTTGGGAATGCCTTGTTCTGTCAAATCCTTCTCTGATTCATCATTTTCTCTGCCATGCAATTACATATCTTTCTCAAACAAGGCACTTAATTCCACAAACTAATTTGACCTTGATTGTTCAGGATTAATGTGTTTACTAAGGAAGTGTCTGTATTCTGGCTAGAGAGATTAAAGTTCTGTGCAAAAGCTGAGCCACACAATAACTAGAAATGGGTTTATTGAGTAAACAACACAATAAAGCACAAGTACAGCATGATCAAATATCCTGCAACACCATGGACTTTAGTACACCAAGAGGATGTACATAATGACCTGATCCCCACCGCTGTGGCTGCTTGGATGTCAACAGTCCCATGGGATCATATAATGCTTGCTCTCTCCAGATGGCTGAACTCTTTTGGAAATGATGATGAGTTCTGGACTTTTTATAGGATTTATATCACTAGAATGGCATTTAAGATTTCAGTAGACTGGTGCCATATCCACAAAGTTCTCTCTTTCCTGTGTAGGTCAAGATGTGATCTCTCATCTGCTCCTTCAGTATCATGCCTGTCTGCCTGAACTGTGATGGTGAGGTGTGTATCCAACTGGAACCAGGAACCGTACTTGAAATGCACCCTTTCTTCTAGAAGTTGTCTTTCCCATGATATTTTGTCGCAGCAATAGCCAGTAACTAACATAACCATCATGTAGTTGCAGTAGGAGTGACTTGAAAAGTCTGAAGGATTCATTCCAAGCTGTGAAGGGGTTTTACCCAGTGGATTGGGGGATTGGGACACAATACAAGTGAGTAAATTCCCTAAGGCTAGCTTAGTTAGGATACTCAGAAAACCCATTGATTCAACCAGATAAATTTAGAAAATGTGAGTGTTGAAAGTGGATTTGATTCTGCATGGCAAATGGGAAGCCTCATGGACATTTATAAGATAACAAATAAGGTCTCCATACATTTGTTATTGCTTATGTCTCCATGAAACTCAAAGCTTAGCAGTCTACTTTAGCCTTTCAGTACCAGACTTGGTATATGCTACTTACATGAAAAACTCATACTCAAAAATATACTCTGAATTGTCAAGCAATATAACACAGAGAAGATTCAACAAAATAAGGTAAGAAACACTGTTGATCATGGTAAAACCACTCTGGAAATCAGTTTGGCAGTTCCTCAGAAAACTGGACATAGTACTGCCTGAAGATATAGCTATACCACTCCTGGGCATATACACAAAAGATGCTCCAACATGCAATAAGGACACGTGATCCACTATGTTCAGATAAGCCTTATTTCTAATAACCGTAAGCAGGAAAGAACCCACATGTTCTTTAATAGAGGAATGGACACAGAAAATGTGGTACATTTACACAATGGAGGTCTACTCAACTATTAAAAGCAATGCATGTATGAAATTCTTAGGCAAACGAATGGAACTAGAAAGTATCATCCTGAGCGAGGTAACCCAATCACAAAAGAACAAACAAGGTATGCACTTGCTGATAAGTGGATTTTAGCCCAAAAGTTTGAATACCCAAGATACAACTCACAACCCACATGAAACTCAAGAGGAGAAATAAAGCCACAGTGTGCATACTTTGATCCTTCTTAGAAGGTGGATCAAAATACCCATGGCTCACAGGCCACCAACAGACTGAACATAGAGTCCCCAGTGGAGTAGCTAGAATAAGGCTCCAAGGAACTGAAGAATTTTGCAGCCCCATAGGAGGAACAATAATATGAACCAACAGTACTCCCAGAACTGACAGGTACAAAACCACCAACCAGAGAGTACACATGGAGGGACCCATGCCTCCAACTTCATATGTAGCAGAGGCTGGCCTTTTCAGTCATCAATGAGAGGAGAGGCCATTGGTCCTGTGAAGGCTCGATCCCACAGTGTAGGGGAATGCCAGGTCAGGAAAGTGGAGGTAGGGTTTGGTAAGCAGGGGGAAGGGGATGGGATAAGGGCTTTTGGAAGGGTAACAAGGAAATGGGATACCATTTGAAATGTAAAGCACATATCTAATGAAATAAAAAAAGAAGCATTGTTGATCAAAGAAAGAGGATGAGGAAGCAGACATGTTACATGTGTGTTCACACTGTTCAAATGGATCATGTGAGAAATTCAGTTCAGTGGATTCCCTGAGAACGATGGACCTGAACACAGCAGGAATGTGGTATTTTTTGGACAGAGGCACGTTTTCATATGACCTGTGTTACCTGACTCATTACTTCCTCCTCATTCTGTAAATATGTTTGAGCCAGTTATGAATAAAAGAATGGTGTGTGGTTTTTTGCTTTGCCTTTTTTCTGGGTAATGTAGTTCAGGCTCACATTATTTTGTTTTGTTTTTTTATTTGTTTTTGGTTTTTCAAGACAGGGTTTCTCTGTGTATTCCTGGCTGTCCTGGAATTCACTCTATAGATCAGGCTGGCCTCAAACTCAGAAAATTTATCATAAGATAAATCATCAACTTTAATGCAAAAAAATCAATACTCAATAAAAATCTTGCCAACCGAATCCAAGAACACATCAAAAAACGATCATCCACCATGATCAAGTAGGCTTTCTCCCAGGGATGCAGGGTTGGTTCAATATAGGGAAATCCCTCAAGGCAATCCACTACATAAACAAACTCAAGGAAAAAAAACACATGGTCATTTCATTGGATGCTGAAAAAGCATTTGATAAAATTTAGCATCCTTTCCTGCTTAAAGTCTTGGAAAGAACAGGAATCCAAGGCCCATACCTAAACATAGTTAAAGCAATATACAGCAAACCGGTAGCCAGCATCAAACTAAATGGAGAGAAACTTGAAGCAATCCCACTAAAATCAGGGACTAGACAGGGGTGCTCCCTGTCTCCTTACCTTTTCAATATTGTATTTGAGGTACTAGCTCAGGCAATTAGACAACATAAGGAGGTCAAAGGGATACAAATTGGAAAGGAAGAAGTCAAACTATCATTATTTGCAGATGATATGATAGTCTACCTAAGTGACACAAAAAGTCCATTAGAGAAATCCTACAGCTGATAAACAGCTTCAACAAAGTGGCAGGTTATAAAATCAACTCAAGCAAATCAGTAGCCTTCCTATACTCAAAGGATAAGCAGGCTGAGAAAGAAATTAGGGAAATGACACCCTTTACAATAGACACAAACAGTATAAAGTACCTGGGGGTGAATCTTACTAAACATGTGAAAGATCTGTATGACAAGAACTTCAACACTCTGAGGAAGGAAATGGAAGACCTCAAAAAGTGGAAAAATCTCCCATGCTCATGAATCGGAAGGATTAATACAGTTAAAATGGCCATTTTGCCAAAAGCAATATACAGATTCAATGCAATACCCATCAAAAACCCAAGTCAGTTCTTCACAGAGCTAGAAAGAGCAATTCTCAAATTCATCTGGAATAACAAAAAACCCAGGATAGCTAAAACTATACTCAACAACAAAAGAAATTCTGGGGGAATCAGTATCCCTGACCTCAAGCAATCCGACAGAGAAATAGCGTTAAAAACTGCATGGTATTGGTACAGTGACAGGCAGGTGGACCAGTAGAACAGGATTGAAGGTCCAAAAATGAACCCACACACCTATGGACACTTAATCCTCGATAAAGGAGCTGAAAACATCCAAAGGAAAAAAGATAGCCTTTTCAACAAATGGTGCTGGTTCAACTGGAGGTCAGCATGCAGAAGAATGTGAATTGATCCATCCTTGTCTCCTTGTACTAAGCTCAAATCCAAATGGATCAAGGACGTCCACATAAAGCCAGACACTCTGAAGCTAATAGAAAAGAAACTGGGGAAGACCCTTGAGGACATCGGTACAGGGAGAAAGTTTATGAACAGAACACCAATAGCGTATGCTCTAAGATCAAGAATTGACAAATGGGACCTCATAAAATTACAAAGTTTCTGTAAGGCAAAGGACACCATCAAGAGGACAAATCAGCAACCAACAAATTGGGAAAGGATCTTCACCAATCCTACATCAGATAGAGGGTTAATATCGAATATATATAAAGAACTCAAGAAGTTAGACTCCAGAAAACCAAGCAACCCTATTAAAAATGGGGTACAGAGTTAAACAAAGAATTCTCACCTGAAGAACATCGGATGGCAGAGAAGCATCTTAAAAAATGCTCAACTTCATTAGTCATTAGGGAAATGCAAATCAAAACAAACCTGAGATTTCACCTTACACCAGTCAGAATGGCTAAGATTAAAAATTCAGGAGACAGCAAGTGTTGGAGAGGGTGTGGAGAAAGAGGAACACTCCTCCACTGCTGGTAGGGTTGCAAATTGGTACAACCACTCTGGAAATCAGTCTGGCGGTTCCTGCGAAAACTGCACCTCACTTCCAGAAGATCCTGCTATACCACGCCTAGGCATATACCCAGAGGATTCCCCACCATGTACTAAGGATACATGCTCTACTATGTTCATAGCAGCCCTATTTATAATTGCCAGACGCTGGAAAGAACCCAGGTATCCCTCAACAGAAGAGTGGATACAAAAAATGTGGTATATCTACACAATGGAGTACTATTCAGCCATTAGAAACAGTGAATTCATGAAATTCTTAGGCAAATGGATGGAGCTAGAGAACGTCATACTAAGTGAGGTAACCCTGACTCAAAAGGTGAATCATGGTATGCACTCACTAATAAGTGGATATTAACTTAGAAAACTGGAATACCCAAAACATAATCCACACATCAAATGAGGTACAAGAAGAAAGGAAGAGTGGCCCCCTGGTTCTGGAAAGATTCAGTGAAGCAGTATTCGGCAAAACCAGAATGGGGAAGTGGGAAGGGGTGGGGGGGAGGACAGGGGGAGAGAAGAGGGCTTGTGGGACTTTCGGGGAGTGGGGGGCTAGAAAAGGGGAAATCATTTGAAATGTAAATAAAAAATATATCAATTAAAAAAAATTCAGGAGACAGCAGGTGTTGGTGAAGATGTGGAGAAAGAGGAACACTCCTCCACTGCTGGTGGGTTTGCAAATTGATGCAATTACTCTGAAAATCAGTCTGGCGTTTCCTCAGAAAATTGGGCAGGTCAATTCTGGAGGATGCTGCTACACCACTCCTGGGCATATACCAAGAGGATTCCCAGCATGTAATAAGGATATGTTCTCAGTATGTTCATAGCAGCCCTATTTATAATAGCCAGAAGCTGGAAAGAACTCAGGTATACTTCAACAGAAGAATGGATGCAAAAAAAAAAATGTGGTATATATACACAATGGAGTACTATTCAGCCATTAGAAATGATCAATTCATAAAATTCTTAGACAAATGGATAGATCTGGAGAACATCATACTAAGTGAGGTAACCCAGTGTCAAAAGATCAATCATGGTATACACTCATTAATAAGTAGATATTAGCCTTGAAAATTGGAATACCGAAAACCTAATCCACACATCAAATGAGGTACAAGAAGAACAGAGGACTGGCCCCTTGTTCTGGAAAGACTCAGTGTAGCAGTATAGGGCAAACCCAGAACAGGGAAGTGGGAACGGTTGGGTGGGAGAACAGGGTGAGGGAAGGGGACTTATGGGACTTTTGGGGAGTGGGGGGCCAAAAAAGGGGAAATCACTTGAAGTGTAAATCTTCATAGAGCTAGAAAGAGCAATTCTTAAATTCATCTGGAATAACAAAAAACCCAGGATAGCTAAAACTATTCTCAACAGTAAAAGAACTTCAGAGGGATTCAGGATCCCAGCCTTTAAACTTTACTACAGAGCAATAGTGATAAAAACTGCATGGTATTGGTACAATATCAGGCATGCAGATCAATGGAATAGGATTGAAGACCCAGAAATAAACCAACACACCTATGGTCACTTGATCTTCGACAAAGGAGCTGAAAGCATCCAGTGGAAAAAAGATAGTCTTTTCAACAAATGGTGCTGGTTCAATTGAAGTTCAGCATGCAGAAGAATGTGAATCAATCCACTCTTATCTCCTTGTATTAAGCTCAACTCCAAATGGATCAAGGACCTCCACATAAAACCTGACACACTGAAACTAATTGAAAAGAAATTGGGGAAGACCCTGGAGGGTATGGGCACAGGGGAAAAGTTCCTGAATAGAACACCAATAGCTTATGCTCTAAGATCAAGAATTGACAAATGGGACCTCATAAAACTACAAAGTTTCTGTAAGGCAAAGGACACTGTCAAAAGGACAAAACGTCAACAAACAGATTGGGAAAGGATCTTCACCAACCCTAAATCCAACAGAGGGCTAATATCTAATATATACAAAGAACTCAAGAAAGTAGAACCTAGAGAACCAAATAACCCAAAACCAGAATGGGGAAGTGGGAAGGGGTGGGTGGGAGGACAGGGGGAGAGAAGGGGGCTTATGGGACTTTCGGGGAGTGGGGGTCTAGAAAAGGGGAAATCATTTGAAATGTAAATAAAAAATATATCGAATAAAAATAATTTTAAAAAAGTGGGGTACGGAGCTAAACAAAGAATTTTCACATGAAGAACTTTTGAGTTTGGTTTGTGACAATAGTAAATTTACAGTTTCTAATGATTTCACTAGGTGGAATAATTTTGTCTACTCTGCCACTTTTAAAATGGTGACTTCAGAGGTTTCAGATTAAGGTGCTGAGCTAGTTGTTAACAGTATGTAATGGAGTAAGTGGTGCAAGTAAGATCTGCAAACAGACCCTTCTTCTGCCTTTGTGCCTTCTGAATGGGGATTAAAACAGAATGGAGGGCTATTACTTTTTCCTTGCTTCTGTAGTTGCTGTGACAAAATATCTGATGGAGAACATCAGTCAGTTACTTCAAGGAAGGCAACAGGGTGCCCTGGTTTGTGGAAGTAGTCTGTTGTTTCTCACATGCCCGTAGACCAGGAAACAGATATCACAGAACCGGTACCACAAGTAGTCATAACCATTGAAATCTACCACTGACAACCTTGTGCTACCTAGGCCATAACCTGAAAGGTAAACCTCCAAAGAGTGGCCAAGTGTTCTAACACAGGAGAATCCATGTATCTCTGTCTGATCCTTCCATGTACCAGTTAGGATGCATGTTAATGTTAAATAACACACACACTTTTTATAATACAGGGTGTGTGTGTGTGTGTGTGTGTGTGTGTGTGTGTGTGTGTTAATACTAAAGTATTTTCAGTCAAAGTGTAAATCAGAGTGCCAGTGAGATGGCTAAGTAGATAAAGGTATTTGCCAGCATTACTGACAATTGGAATTTCATACCTGAGACTAAAATAGTGGGAGAAGACTGACTCCTATTAGTTTTCATTTGATACTCTAAATTCACCTTGCCTTCCCCTACTCCCCAAAGATATTAAGAACACATTGTCCTTAAACTGAAAGAGAATATCCTGTCTGCTTTATGAGTTCATATATTAAAGTTGTGCACCCATGCACACAGTATCCTATTGTGTACACCCTGCCTATGAGTCCTTAGGACTTCAATGGGTAAAATATGAAGGCTGAAACCAGGGGTCCAGGAAATTAACAAATATTCTTTTTCTTTTAGCAAGAACAGTAGGCAATTTTTATTTCTAGATACCTGCCCAGGAGCCTAGTGACTCCAGTATTTCTCAAAATTGTTAAATGAACATCAGACATGCATATGCTGGACATGATGTCAGGAACACGGTGACTTTAAACCACAGCATCCAGATTATGCTACAAATAGCAATGGAGAAACTTAATGCTCCACAAGCAATTATTATCAATACCATCAAATGGACATTATAAAACCATATTTATTTATATAACACTCCAAATTACAGACCTGAGGGTCATGAGCCAACCAGTTTGGGGGATGGTCACAGTACAGGGCCCCATTAATGTGACATGAGCTGTGAGAGTCATGCCTTTTTATTTGACAAAAACATTTTATAAATTATCAAAACTGTAGGTAAAAGATTTTTTCAATTTTCTTTGTTGTTTGGTAGAAATCCTCTACAGACCTAATAATCATAAGGTCGTTTACATTTTCTTACCAAACCCAAGCCCCTAAAGTCCTTAGCCTAGGTGAAGTTATGACTCAAACCACAGAGGAGTAATTAATGCTGATCATTTCTAACAGCCTTACAAAGGGCAGTTAGCAAGTCATGTATTACCTTAGCTAGAGACTATAGAAGACAACTGAAATTCCTCTTCAACAAGTTTATACACACGTTATGTAGACATGGAATAGAAGTGATAGTGTTCATCATGATGATAAGTTTCCCTTATACAAAGAACAAGTCAGATCCCAGAGTTGTTTACTTGATGCACTATCAGCAGAAAACAATCTCAACCTATATCTTCCTTTTCCATAGTTGGACCATCTAGGCACATGAACTGATAATTATGAAAGACATCTTTTTTCTTTTTTTCTATATTCTTTGTTTACATTCCAAATGCTTTCCTCTTTCCCAGTTCTCCCCTCCCCATATGTCCCATAAGCCCTCTTCTTTCTGCCCATTCTCCAATCACCCCCCTCCCATTTCTCTGGCCTGGAACTCCCCTAAGATGCTGGATCAAGCCTTTCCAAGACCAGGGCCCTCTCCTTCCTTCCTTCTTGGGAATCATTAGATATGCTAATTGTGTATTGAGTATTCAGAGCTTCTGGGCTAATTAATATCCACTTATCAGTGATTGCATTCCATGGGTATTCTTTTGTGATTGGGTTACCTCACTTAGGATGATATTTTCCAGTTCCAACCATTTGCCTAAAAATTGCATGAAATCATTGTTTTTAATTGCTGAGTAGTATTCCATTGTATAAATATACCACATTTTCTGTATCCATTCCTCCATTGAGGGACATCTGGGTTCTTTCCAGTTTCTGGCTATTATAAAGAAGGCTGGAGCAGCAGCAGCGGCTGGTCCAAAGGAAGGGCCATCAGTAGTAGAACCAAGCGGACAGGGTCCAGGCAGACCCTGCGCCCACGACTACTGGCCATCGCTGGCCAGCCAGGCTGCGAGCAGCGGAGGATTTAAGGCGCCTTTCACCACACAGAAGCCACATCAGAACTCTGCCTCCCACCAGTCAGTTACGAGGCCTCCATATTGGTTCTCGGTCGCCAGAGAAATCAGACTGAGGTACGCAAATATAACCCGAGACCAACATCGCGGGGGTCTAAGCCCGACGGGCGTTGGCCTGCACCCAGGCCCTGGGCTGATTGGGGGTCCACCGGGGTGCAAACCCAGCCAGGAGGTTTTTTTCCCCCGGGCCAGCACGCGCACCACCACCATTTTGCCTAAGGGAAGCCAGAGAGACCTAGCAGGCAAAATCAAACCGGCTAACAGGCATAGCCCGAGGCGGACATAGCAGGGGTCTCAGATGGTCAGGCCCTGGACTGCCCCCAGGTCCTGGGCTGCTCGGTGGGCCATCTGTGTGCTGACCCAGCCAGGAGCTTGTTTGCCCCCGGGCCAGCGCACTCCGCCGCCATTTTGCCTACGGGAAGCCAGAGAGACTAGCAGACAAAACCAAACCAGCTAACAGGCATAGCCTGAGGCGGACATAGCAGGGGTCTCAGACGGTCAGGCCCTGGACTGCCCCCAGGCCCTGGGCTGCTCGGTGGGCCATCTGTGTGCTGACCCGGCCAGGAGGTCGTTAGCCCAGCACACTCTCCCAGCACTCTCAGGGAGCGCGCCCACGCCACCATCCTAGCCACCTGACAGACCCAATTAACACTCACAGCTGAGGGGAACTTTGCTCTGACATTGGCCTGCCAGGTTTTGCCCAGACTCAGGGCCTGAACAGCTAGGCTAGCCTTGTGTGCACCAACCCGGTTGGGAGTTCTGCTGCCCATCAGAGAGATCAGCACACAAAAAAGGTCCCTGCAGCATACAGCCTCAGCGCTCCCTGAAGGAGCAAACGGGCACCTTCTGGCTCACAGACACAATCTGGGGCAAAGAACACTAGGGCTGCAAGGGCACCCAAGAGGAGGAAAGCACATCAGCAATCTGCAAAAGGGAAAACCCTGCCCTCCAGTGTTGCAGAAATAGCCCTAGAGCCTCTCAGGAGGCTGTAACACCAGCCGGAGACAAGACCAATTAGCTCCAGAAAACAAGATGGCAAAGGGCAAACGCAGGAATGCTACTAACAGAAATCTAGGCAATATGGCAGCATCTGAACCAAACTCTCCAACATCAGCAAGTCCTGGTTATGCCAACACACCAGAGAAACAAGATTTGGATTTAAAATCACTGTTCATGATGCTGCTAGAAGAACACAAAAAGGACATGAATGAATCTCTTAAAGCAATACAGGGGAACATGAATAAGCTAGAAACCCGTTTAATGGAAACAGAAAAAACACTTAAAGAAATGCAGGAGAATAAGGCCCAAGAGATAGAAGCCAATAAAGAAGAAAGGCAAAAAAAAAAAAACGTAAAGAAATGCAGGAGAACTTGAGTCAACAGGCAGAAGTCATGAAAGAGGAAACACAAAAATCTCTTAAAGAATTACAGGAAAACACAGACAAACAAATGATGGAAATGAGCAAAACCATCCTGGACCTAAAAACAGAAGTAGAAACAACTAAGAAATCACAAAGGGAGACAACTTTGGAGATAGAAAACCTTGAGAAAAAATCAGGGGCCATAGATGCAAATATAAACAACAGAATACAAGAGATGGAAGAAAGAATCTCAGATGCCGAAAATACTATAGAAACCATTGACTCAACTGTCAAAGAAAATGCAAAATGCAAAAAGCTTGTATCCCAGAACATCCAGGAAATCCAGGATACAATGAGAAGACCAAACCTAAGGATTATAGGTATAGATGAGAGTGAAGATTTACAACAGAAAGGGCCAGCAAATATCTTCAACAAAATTATGGAAGAAAACTTTCCTAACTTAAAGAGAGAGATGCCTATGAATATACAAGAAGCCTACAGAACTCCAAACAGACTGGACCTGAGCATAAATACCTCCCGTCACATAATAATCAAAACCCCAAATGCTCTAAACAAAGAAAGAATATTAAAGGCAGTAAGAGAGAAAGGCCAAGTAACATATAAAGGAAGACCTATCAGAATCACACCAGACTTCTCACCAGAGACCATGAAAGCTAGAAGATCCTGGGCAGATCTCATGCAGACTCTAAAAGAACACAAATGTCAGCCAAGACTACTATACCCAGCAAAACTCTCATTCACCATAGATAGAGAAACCAAGATATTCCATGACAAAACCAAATTCACACAATATCTTTCCACAAACCCAGCTCTGCAAAGAATAATAGGAGGAAAACTCCAATACAAGGAGGGAAACTACACACTGGAAAAAGCAAGATAGTTACCTTCCTTCATCAAACCCAAAAGAAGATAACCACTCAAATATAAAAAGAACATCAAAAATGACAGGAAGTAATAATAAATATTCCCTAATATCTCTTAACATCAATGGTCTCAATTCCCCAAGAAAAAGGCATAGACTAACAGACTGGATAAGGCAACAGGACCCTACAATTTGCTGTATACAGGAGACACACCTCAGGGTCAAAGATAAAAACTACCTCAGAGTAAAAGGCTGGAAGACAATCTTACAAGCCAATGGTCACAGGAAACGAGCAGGAGTAGCCATTTTAATATCAGATAAAATTGACTTTCAACCCAAAGTCATCAAAAGAGACACAGAAGGACACTTCTTGCTGGTCAAAGGAAAAATACAAAAAGAAGAACTGTCAATCCTGAACATCTATGCCCCAAATGCAAGGGCACCCTCTTTCGTAAAAGAAACTTTATTAAAACTAAAAGCACACATTGCACCTAACACAATAATTGTGGGTGACTTCAACACTGCACTTTCCTCAATGGACCGATCAGGAAAACAGAAACTAAACAGGGACACAATGAAACTAATTGAAGCTTTGGACCAATTAGATTTAACAGATATATATAGAACATTCTATCCTAAAACAAAAGAATATACCTTTTTCTCAGCACCTCATGGTACCTTCTCCAAAATCGACCATATAATTGGTCACAAGACAGACCTCAACAAATATAAGAAGATCGAACTAATCCCATGCCTCCTATCTGATCACTATGGAGTAAAAGTGGTCTTCAATAGCAACAGAAACAACAGAAAGCCCACATACACATGGAAACTGAACAATACTCTACTCAATGATACCTTGGTCAAGGAAGAAATAAAGAAAGAAATTAAAGACTTTTTAGAACACAATGAAAATGAAAACACAACATACCCAAATCTATGGGACACAATGAAAGCAGTGCTAAGAGGAAAACTCATAGCCCTGAGTGCCTCCAAAAAGAAAATGGAGAGAGCATACATTACCAGCTTAATGACACACCTGAAAGCCCTGGAACAAAAAGAAGCTATTTCGCCCAGGAGGAGTAGAAGGCAGGAAATCATCAAACTCAGGGCCGAAATCAATCAAGTAGAAACAAAGAGAACCATACAAAAAATCAACAATACCAGGAGCTGGTTCTTTGAGAAAATCAACAAGATAGATAAACCCTTAGCCAGAATGACCAAAGGGCACAGAGAAAGTATCCAAATTAACAAACTTAGAAATGAAAAGGGAGATATAACAACGGAAACTGAGGAAATCCAAAAAATCATCAGATCCTACTACAAGAGCCTATACTCAACACAACTGGAGAATCTGGAGGAATTGGACAATTTCCTTGACAGAAACCAAATACCAAAATTCAATCAGGACCAACTAGACCATCTAAACAGTCCCATAATGCCTAAAGAAATAGAAGAAGTCATAGAAAGTCTTCCAACCAAAAAAAGCACAGGACCAGATGGCTTCAGTGCAGAATTCTACCAGACCTTCAAAGAAGAGTTAACACCAATACTCTTCAAACTATTCCACAAAATAGAAACAGAAGGAACACTACCCAATTCCTTCTACGAAGCCACAATTACGCTGATACCAAAGCCACACAAAGATCCAACAAAGAAAGAGAACTTCAGACCAATTTCCCTTATGAACATCAATGCAAAAATACTCAATAAAATTCTTGCCAACCGAATCCAAGAACACATCAAAACGATCATCCACCATGATCAAGTAGGCTTTATCCCGGGAATGCAGGGTTGGTTCAATATACGGAAATCCATCAATACAATCCACTACATAAACAAACTCAAAGAACAAAACCACATGGTCATTTCATTGGATGCTGAAAAAGCATTTGACAAAATTCAGCATCCCTTCATGCTTAAAGTCATGGAGAGAACAGGAATTCAAGGCCCATACCTAAACATAGTAAAAGCAATATACAGCAAACCGGTAGCCAGCATCAAACTAAATGGAGAGAAACTTGAAGCAATCCCACTGAAATCAGGGACCAGACAAGGCTGCCCCCTTTCTCCTTATCTTTTCAATATTGTACTTGAGGTACTAGCTCGGGCAATTCGACAACATAAGGAGGTCAAAGGGATACAAATTGGAAAGGAAGAAGTCAAACTATCATTATTTGCAGACGACATGATCGTCTACCTAAGTGACCCAAAGAACTCCACTAGAGAGCTCCTACAGCTGATAAACAACTTCAGCAAAGTGGCAGGTTATAAAGTCAACACAAGCGAATCAGTGGCCTTCCTATACTCAAAGGATAAGCAGGCTGAGAAAGAAATTAGGGAAATGACCCCCTTCACAATAGCCACAAACAGTATAAAGTATCTTGGAGTGACTCTTACCAAACATGTGAAAGATCTGTATGACAAGAACTTCAAGACTCTGAAGAAGGAAATGGAAGAAGACCTCAAAAAATGGGAAAACCTCCCATGCTCATGGATCGGCAGAATCAATATAGTTAAAATGGCCATTTTGCCTAAAGCACTATACAGATTCAATGCAATACCCATCAAAATCCCAACTCAATTCTTCACAGAGTTAGAAAGAGCAATTATCAAATTCATCTGGAACAACAAAAAACCCAGGATAGCTAAAACTATTCTCAGCAACAAAAGAAAATCTGGGGGAATCAGTATCCCTGACCTCAAGCAATACTACAGAGCAATAGTGTTAAAAACTGCATGGTATTGGTACAGTGACAGGCAGGAGGATCAATGGAACAGGATTGAAGATCCAGAAATGAACCCACACACCTATGGCCACTTGATCCTCGACAAAGAGGCTGAAAACATCCAATGGAAAAAAGATAGCCTTTTCAACAAATGGTGCTGGTTCAACTGGAGGTCAGCATGCAGAAGAATGCGAATTGATCCATCCTTGTCTCCTTGTACTAAGCTCAAATCCAAATGGATCAAGGACCTCCACATAAAGCCAGACACTCTGAAGCTAATAGAAAAAAAACTGGGGAAGACCCTTGAGGACATCGGTACAGGGAGAAAGTTTCTGAACAGAACACCAATAGCGTATGCTCTAAGAGCAAGAATTGACAAATGGGACCTCATAAAATTACAAAGTTTCTGTAAGGCAAAGGACACCATCAAGAGGACAAATCGGCAACCAACAAATTGGGAAAAGATCTTCACCAATCCTACATCAGATAGAGGGCTAATATCCAATATATATAAAGAACTCAAGAAGTTAGACTCCAGAAAACCAAACAACCCTATTAAAAAATGGGGTACAGAGTTAAACAAAGAATTCTCACCTGAAGAACTTCGGATGGCGGAGAAGCATCTTAAAAAATGCTCAACTTCATTAGTCATTAGGGAAATGCAAATCAAAACAACCCTAAGATTTCATCTTACACCAGTCAGAATGGCTAAGATTAAAAATTCAGGAGACAGCAGGTGTTGGAGAGGGTGTGGAGAAAGAGGAACACTCCTCCACTGCTGGTGGGGTTGCAAATTGGTACAACCACTCTGGAAATCAGTCTGGCGGTTCCTCCGAAAACTGGGCACCTTACTTCCAGAAGATGCTGCTATACCACTCCTGGGCATATACCCAGAAGACTCCCCACCATGTAATAAGGATACATGTTCTACAATGTTCATAGTAGCCCTATTTATAATTGCCAGATGCTGGAAAGAACCCAGGTATCCCTCAACAGAAGAGTGGATACAAAAAATGTGGTATATCTACACAATGGAGTACTATTCAGCCATTAGAAACAATGAATTCATGAAATTCTTAGGCAAATGGATGGAGCTAGAGAATATCATACTAAGTGAGGTAACCCAGACTCAAAAGGTGAATCATGGTATGCACTCACTAATAAGTGGATATTAACCTAGAAAACTGGAATACCCAAAACATAATCCACACATCAAATGAGGTACAAGAAGAAAGGAGGAGTGGCCCCTGGTTCTGGAAAGACTCAGTGAAACAGTATTCAGCAAAACCAGAACGGGGAAGTGGGAAGGGGTGGGTGGGAGGACAGGGGAAGAGAAGGGGGCTTACGGGACTTTCGGGGAGTGGGGGGGCTAGAAAAGGGGAAATCATTTGAAATGTAAATAAATTATATCGAATAATAAAAAAAATGCACATAGGCACAACACCTGTGTGTGTTTATTTCTCTCTCTCTCTCTCTCTGTGTGTGTGTGTGTGTGTGTGTGTGTGTGTGTGTGTGAAAGAGAGAGGGCGTATGTGTTTTGCTGTGTGTGTTTGTCTACAAAATTTAAGTGTAAACATAAAAATAAAATGATGCAGTTTGGTTAAGGCCTAGGAGCTGCTGTTCCAGGGTGTGCAGGTCTCCTATGCCTCAGAGCACTAAACAAGTGACCATGCAGGGACCCAATGGAAATGAACCTAAGCACACCATCTCTCCTCCATTAGGATGGAGCCCTGGAAGCTGATTTTCTCCCTGCTTGGCTCTGAGTATGCCTGACAGGTCCTACTCTACTGTCCACCCCCTCCCCCTCACCAACTCCAATGCCCATTACCTGTTCCTCCTATCAGATTCATCCACATGATGTCGACTGGAGTGTATTAATCGTTCCGTTTTGTCCAGGTCACCCACACTGGCTGCTCGCTGCAAAGGACCCGTGGGGTCATATCCGATATAGGAGAGGGTAAATTTGTGCCTTCTCTGACGATTTATGCATGTACAGCCCAAACATGAATGCCACAGACGGGTGTACCAGCGTCTCCTTTGGGGGACGTTTCTTGTCTGGACATCATATCTAAGATCTTCCTCCATTATTGAGGCCTAGGGCCTCAGGGCCCCCTGAGGGCCACCCAAGATCTACTTTCCCTCTCTTCCCTTCCCTTTAGCTGATCACTGCTTCCCAAATTCTATAATAAAACAAAACAGATTTAAAACTCTTGCAAACAAAACACTAAACAGTCCAGCACGTTCAGTATCAACTGAACTATACTTCAGTATACAGCAGTACTGCTATGCTAGAACCACCACTGTTACATGCTGTGAGGTCACAACGGTGCTATGTTAATGTTCTATGCACACATGCCCCATTCTTCAGTGGTTGGAGGCCAGGTATCTAATACACTTATGTACAAAGCTCATTCTTTGAAAGTACACAATCTAGTAGTGTTTTCTTAGTATGTCATTAAAATTATGCACCCATCACCCTATTTGTTTTAAAAACATTTTTATCTTTGAGAAGAAATCCCGTGGCCATTAGAAGTTACTCTTTACTCCTCCAGAGCCTACCACCTATCAGATTGTTAGGTACCAGCTCAACACATCCCTCTTTGATGACAGAAGTGTTACCTCCTAAAATAGGAACTTTAATTCTGGTTGTATAGAGCATCAATACAATAGCCTTCTCAATAACCCATGATATGTGGGGGTTTCTGTGGGTCCCACTCCAACTTCTGCTTTTCAGTTCTCATTCTATTGGGTATTGTTGTGTTAGTGGCTACTGCTGCTGTTGTTTCATTTTTAGTTTAGGGGATTTGGCTATTTTTGTTTGATTTATTGATTGATTTGAGAGAGGGAAAGAGGGAGGAAGAAAGAGAGAAAGAGAGAGAGATTCACAGACACACAAAGATACACTCACAGGCACACAGGCTTGGGCACAGGCACAGGCACGTGCACGGGCACAGGCATGGGCATGGACACGGACACGGACACGGACACAGACACAGACACACACACAGACACAGACACAGAGGGAGAATATGTGTGTAGCCCTGTCTGTTCTGAACCTAGCTCTGTAGACCGAGATGGCTCTGTAGATCAGGGAACCTGATATAGCTGTATGGTAAGAGGCTCTGTCAGAGCCTGACATAAACAGAGGCAAATGCTTCAGCCAACCATTGGATTGAGCATGGCGTCCCCAATGGAGGAGTGAGAAAAAGGACTGAAGGACCTTAAAGTTTTGCAACCCCCTAGGAAGAATAATAATATCAACCAACCAGACCAACCACAGAGCTCCTGGGACTAAACCACCAACCAAAGAGTATACATGCAGGGACCCACAACTCCAGCTGCATATGTAGAAGAGGATGGCAAAGGATGGGCATGAATAGTATGAGAGGCCCTTGGTCCTGTGAAGGCTCGATACCCCAGTGTAGGGGAATGCAAGGTAGGAGAGGTGGGAGTGGATGGATAGAAAAACACCTTCAAAGAAGTAGGCGGAGGGGGATGGAATAGGTGGTTCCTGGCCTGCTTCAGATTATTATATAATCTGCAATCTGCAATAGGTGAGCCCTTATTAAGCAAGGCTGGAAGGGACTCATTTTAGGAAAGATTCCTGCTATTAATATGCTTATCCTCTTGTTATTCTTAAACATACATAATAATCAATAAATAATAGCACACTCCTTTGGAGCAGATTGCTGCAGATCCATGAAGATGCCCTGTCTTATAGTGATGCTATATAGACAAAGAGATGACTTAACTTTTAATGATGATCTATAAGAATTCCTAAAATTATATCTGTAATTATGAAGCTCTTTTGTAATAGGAATGCAATTGGGCCCTTTTTCTGATAGTCAAAACTGCAATGAGAACTCTGTCAGTCTCCCAAGTGTCACAAGTTAATTGCTCTTAGATGGGAACCAGACCTTCTCCTACTCAGAGCACATGTCAAGAGGTTGTTAAACAATTAACCAGAGGTCATGAAAAGGGAATTAAAGATTTATCATAGATGCTAGGACAGCAGATAAAATGTTGACTGGGTTTATCTATGCAAACAATCACTTACTTAGGGTTTTAAACCTTCAGTGAACCTGTGGAGCAGAGACAGGTAATAAATCTTAGCTAGATAATTACTCCTAATGGATATGCATGTAAACATTCTCTGTTGCCTACTTCTATCTCAATTTATGATTTGATATTTTCTGTGAACTTGTGATGAACATCATACCATGGTATCATGTATTCTGAAAGATGTACTGAAGACAAAGAAGAAAGGACTTTCTCTTTTTGCCTTTCCCCACTTTGAACAGGAACTTTTTATCCTTTCCCACTTAGAAGAATTTTTCCTTTTCCCTTCACATAGGATCTTCCTGCTCTTCCCCATAGATAGCTTTTATAGGAAACTTTTTATTTTTATTTATTCGATATATTCTTTATTTACATTTCAAATGATTTCCTCTTTTCTGGCTCCCCACTCCCTGAAAGTCCCATAAGCCCTCTTCCCTCCCCCTATTCCCAAATCCACCACTTCCAAATTCCCTGTTCTGGTATTCTCCTATACTGCTGCACTGAGCCTTTCCAGAACCAGGGGCCACTCCACAGTTCCTCTTGGACATCATTTAATATGTGGATTATGTCTTGGGTATTCCACGTTTCTAGGCTTATATCCACTTTGCAGTGAGTGCATATCATGATTGCTCTTTTGAGACTGGGTTGCCTCACTTAGTATGATGTTCTCCAGCTCCGTCCATTTGTCTAAGAATTTCATGAATTCATTGTTTCTGATGCTCCACTATGTTTATAGGAAACTTATTACAACTTAATAATAAATGATATTATAACTCTTTTAAGTGTCCCTTTTTCTTCCTGCTACTTCCAAGTAGCAGGTTGAAAGTTAGAACCCAAACAAAGGTGATTTTCTTAATCTCCTGTTGTTTTAGGATGAGGTGCTAAGTGCCTGAGACTGCAGTCTCTGACCTCAGAGGAACACAGAAGGCAGTTCAATTATAATAGCATAGCAAATTAAATGTAGATAAGTAAACTTTTTATTATACAGCAACTCTAAATATCTCATAAGACCGAGTCTTACCCACCCTCCAACACTCTTCCCCCTCCTCTGCCTCAAGAAGAACTTACAAGATAGACAATCACTTCCTGCTTGGTCTGGCCCCCTGCACAGCACTGTAATCTGAATAAACTTTCTGATTCTCCATTGCCCTTGTATGTGAGATAAGGGGACACATGATTGGCTGGCACAATGGGAACTCTACATCCTCCTCTAACAAATAGGCTCTCAAATGTGGCTGCTCTGTTTCTACATCCAAAGAGTGAGAAGACCTGTGTGTGTGACCTGGGAACAATTCAGATTCAGCCTGAGCCATGATTTTTCCCATCTCTGAAAGGAGTTTGACCATGCCTTTCCTTTGACCCCAGTCCACTTGGTTGTCTGGAAGGGAGACTCCAACAGTAAGATCAAAGGGGGAGAAAGATATAAGACTACTCTTCAGAAGGGGAGCCAGGAAGTGTTAGCCCTGTGTGTGAGAGGAGGGGCCTCTTACCAACAGAAAAGAGCATAAATGGATTGCTCTTCTTAAACTGCCCCCTGTTGTGCTGAAACTGCTGAGGGTTAAAGTCATTGGGATTGGAGAAGTACTTGGGATCTTTCAGCAAAGAGCCCAGTATAGGCAATACATCCGTGCCCTGGAAGACAGGAGCCATGGGACTAATTAGGCAAGGCGATAGATGAGCATCCCTCAGGGCTCACAAGATTGGAAGGAAGAGGAGAAAAGGAGAGGGGCTCAGCTAAGGGGGAAGTGTCGGCCAATGTGACAGGTTCTCTTGGAGCAGTGGTGGTTCAAGTTCTCTGAGGAAGGTCGCTTGAGAGACTCACAATCTCTTGGAACAGAATGTTAGGGAATGAACAAGCCCATGCCTGTCAATTCAGGAGGTTGTGGGCCCAGGAAGAAGTTCACACTCCCTGGTACAGCAATTTGGGGTTTGTGTGCCTCAGCAGGCTGTATGGAGGAAGTGAGCCTCTTCAACATAAGTAACAAATTCTAAAGAAACAGAGTCATGGTCCTTACCATGAGAGTTTGCTAAACATGGGGTTGATGCCTGAAAAACAGAGAGACCCAGGATTGAGGACAGCTTAAACACCATGGTGAAGGAGCAAAATTTTCATCGAGAAGGAAGTGTGTAAAACTCTGACTGGGGATGGCCTGCTGAGTCAAGAGGACTGGAATGAAGACTCTTAGGCTCGGCAGGGAAGTACCTTGGGGATGAGGATGCCCCAAAACTTGATGTCCTTGGTAGTTCTACAAGCCACACCAAGAGGAATTATGTCTCCATATCTCTGGGATCTCATGGATCACAGCCTTGGTGTAAGGTGTCTGCATTCTATCCTCATATTGAGGCTGTTGGTTCCTGCCAATCACCTGGTCAATCTCCTCATGCACCATAGCTGAGAAGAGAAGATGTGTTTATACATTTAGAAAGGGAAGATGCATTAAATATGCAAAAATATGGTGATGTGGAATTATGGGTGAAATGTTATAGACCATTTGCAGTAGATGCTAGCTATATATGGTGCTGGAATAGGATCCCATTAACCTTCTTGGGTTAGAATCAGAGGCATTAGCAGAAGACATTTACAGATTGGTAAGAGAAAAAAAAGCAAAGTACCTTCTATGATTGAGAGGAGCAGTTTCCAAATACGTTCAGGCCTTTTCATTTTTTAAATACAAGTGAGGCTCAGCATGAGATGGGAAGTTTTCAGCGATAAATTAGTAAGCCAGGATTCCCTCCAACACTGAGCCCCAGACACACTAGACAAGGCACACTACCATATGGAACATCACCATAGCAATACCATTGAATATATCTCAGAACTAGAGACATTGGACCATTCTAGCCTAAGCAGGCCTTAGGTGCATGCTGAATAAGGCAAATTGTAATTTTGAGCAATCAACCATTTGCCATCTTATGTCTGCCTGAAATTAGACATGCTCATGATTATATAAGTACATGCATTGTGGGAAATGGCATGCCCAGTTAGCAAAGGCTTACATAACTCAAGCCTGTCAATCAAAACCCAAAACCACACACACCCTGCCTTTAGCAATCAACCCTTTGTCTTTCTGAACTCATAAAAGGAAACCCTGGACAATCGCCTGGGCTCCTCAGCAAATCCTGCTCAACCCTCCACTCCTTTACACTGTAGCTATTCCTTACTTTCTCCTTGATTAGGAAAAATACCCCACAGCTTTTCCATTTGTTGCATTTCTTCAGAATTCTGAAAGTAGCTTAAAAAAATGCTAAGACCCTGGAGAAACCAGTCAGATGGTGACCAGCATTCACAATGGGTGCCTATCAGATCAGCTTCCTTCAGAGACTATCTTAAATCCCTGATATCTGGGAGAACTGGGGTAGGGATAGCCAATGTCCAGCACGGTGTAGTGGTCTGTGGCCTCTACCATCCCTGTCTCCCTCAACTTTACCTGCAACGGCAGGTGCTTCATGAGGAGCAAGAAGTTGAAGCTCATGGCTGTGCTGTCCATCTCTGTGCCCACGAAGAAAAGGTTCAGTGTGGTCATCAACAGATTCCTCTTGGGAAAATGAGTTTGGGGGTTCTTCTCCTACAGGGAGAGGGACATATATCTTAATTCCACTTAGCACTCTTTTAGACACTACTGGGAGTTTTCCCAGGATTCACTTTTCTTGGGTTCAGATTGAAGGTGGGAAGGGAGAGTCTGACCAATCAAGGCCCTCCCCAAGTGCTGGCTTCTCTCATACCCCGCAAGAAACAGACATAAAATCCTTCTTCCTTGGTCTTTCCCTTGGTGAATCTCTGTACTTTTGCTATCAACCTGGTTGGAATTTATTTAAAATAGTAATGATATTTTTAAAAAGAGGAGAGATGGTGGAGAGGGTAAGAAAGGGGAGAGAAGTAGAGAAGATAGAAATGAAGAGATGACAAAGGGAGGAGTTTCTGCAAGATGGAGAATCAGAATTGGCAATGAGAACAGCCTACTTTTTCACAATTTGAAGATGCCCTTGGAGGGAATTCTTCCCCTGCAGGTGTGCATTTGTGAAGCGTGCCTGCATGTGTTTTTGCACACATGTATGTGCCTAAATGAGCATGAGTGCCAGAGTGCATCTCTCTCACTGTGTGTATGTGTGTGTGTGGGGGGGTGTGCATGTGTGTGTGTGTGTCTGTGTGTGTGTGCATGCACATCTGTGTGCTGATTATTTCTGGGTACAAGTGTGCCTGTGGGTGTCCACACCCATAAGTATATATGAGACAGCCAGAAGAGAACATTGCATATCTTTTATCAGTCACTGCCCTATTCATTTGAGGCAGGGTCTGCTGTCGAACCTAGCTGTAAAAGAACTTCTGGGGAAATTAGTATCCCAGACCTCAAGCAATACTACAGAGCAATAGTGTTAAAAAACTGCATGGCAATGGCACAGTGACAGGCAAGTGGACCAATGGAATAGAATTGAAGACCAAGAAATGAATCCACACACCTAGGGTCACTTGATCTTCGACAAAGGAGCCAAAAACATCCAGTGGAAAAAAGATAGCCTTTTCAACAAATGGTGCTGCTTCAACTGGAGGTCAGCATGCAGAAGAATGCCAATTGATCCATTCTTATCTCATTGTACTAAGCTCAACTCCAAGTGGATCAAGGACCTCCACATAAAACCAGACACACTGAAACTAATAGAAAGGGATACCAAGCAGGATACCTGGGGGACAGTTAGAGAACCACAGAAATCCAGGGAGAACAGAATTCTAAAACAATCTCAAAAAGGCCAAAGAGCAAATTAACAGTAAACAGGAAAGTGGATCCAGGGCAGAAAGGGCTTCGAAAGGGCACTCAGGGAAGGCCATGGAACCTGCCACTACACATCTGTCAGGCCTAGTTCCCCATGTGCTGTGATTCTCGCCATAGCCTTTGAAGAACCAAGTGAAGAAAGCTTGCTCTCCACGACCACTGACTTCCTCAGCCTAGTTCTCCAGAGCCTCCCTCATGGCATCATTTCCCCATGGCACCACAGCAGGACAAGGCCCCAGAGGAGTGTTGAACACAGGAACATACTGCTCCCTGATCCGGTGAAGGGACAAGTTAGAGAGGCCATTCCTGGAACATCCCATGTCCTGATGTCAGGTACATAGATGCATTGCGGTGATGTATCAAACCTCTAAACTATGTCTGCATCCTGGCCTAGTCAGTCTTCTGCCTCAGAATCTGAGCCACACTGGGCATGCTCCACAGCTCAAATGCACCATCTCTCTGCCCAGTACTACCTTTAAGAGGGAATCATAAAACTTCTTTGTGTCCAGAAAGTTGCCAAGGAAGGGTAATGGGGTAGGTCCTTGAGGCATCTTCCTCAAGATTTTCCTCTGCCTCCACTCAGATGTTATGATTATGACACTGAAGCAGGTCAGCACAGCCACCAGGAGCATCCCAGAGGTCAACATGGAGGCAGTGGGATGGACATGCAGGTGGTTATCTCTGGGATGATGTATCTTTATACTCTAGGCTGGAAGGATGGCTCTAGCTCCTGTTTAATAATTATCTCATTTTTTCCTCCCAGCTATTGCCCATGGTGACATTGCCTTGGTTATGAAACTGGCAGCAAGAGAAGAGGAAGGGGGTTCACATGTAGTGGATGTTAGGACAGAAGAAAAGTGTACCAAGTTTGCATAATGAGATGAGAGTATGGATTAGGACATTTCTATAATTGAAGACATGGTAACATCTGCATGTGAAGGAAGCATGCAGATACAAGGTAGAGGGTCTCAGACAGAAAAAGAACATCACGGGGACATGGATTTATGGTTTTAAAAATAATCCAGGGGCTTGGGACTTTTATTTGATTGCACAGGACATGTTGCTGTGGATTCAGGACCCTCTAGTGAGAATGCATAGAAAGTTAGTACCTTAGAGGGGAGATTCTGGAGTTGTGATCTGAAGATATGGGGTTAATGGAGGATCCAGACCTGTGGGTTTGGAGTTCCTGGCAGGTGAAGTGTATTGAATGTCCAATAGGATCCTGCAGCCAGCACTGGATTCCAGCTGTTGCATTTTCTTTGACCCTATGCTGTCTCCCAATACTAAGAATTCTTAAGGAAGCCTCAAAGTGAGACCAGGACTGATACCATATAACCATATAAGCAAGACATTCCATTCCCACATGTGGCATGGAAAAGGGGAAAACAGCCAGGTCCTCATGTCCCTGGGACATTGCTTAGGATGAGGACAAAAGCAGGGGAAATCTCAGTTGTCAGAAGGCCTGAGCTGGTTTTATAAAGCAGTAATACCAACCACCAACACAGAGGAAAACCCCAACTGGCCCAAAACTTCCTAATTAGTTGTAAGTTAACTTAGATCTTAAAATTGCTTACACAATGTTCACATTGTCAAATTTCCTTTGAAGGATTTAGGTTTATATTTGGAGCCCTGGCAGCTCTCAGCCTTAGTCAGAGAAATCTCCTTAGGCAATAGACAGAAATCAGTGCAGAAATGCACAATTGGTCACAGTGCTAGGAACAGGAGATGGAGGGTCAGCCCTAAATAATTGGAAAGTCTTAACCAATGACCTCCCACCACCACAATGGCTCAGCAAATCTTGCACAAGAGGCAGGAAGAACGTAGGGGCTGGAGGATGAGAAGAAGGACTGTGGAGTGCTGTCTTCTAGATGTGACATAGTGGCTGCATTCATAAACTCACAAAAGCTGGGTCACTTACGGAAGACCTGGACAAGGTCAACTCAGCCAACTCTGGCATAAATGGTGAAAGTGCACCCCAAACCCTATTACTTAATGAAGAGCTATTGGCAATTGAGAGCTGATGGAGAGAGCCAACCATTCTTTGGGGAGGGGTGTTCCCACTGGTTGGATTCCCATGTTCTAAGTGAATGGCCCCCTCCTCACCCAGTCACACATGAGCAGCTCTAATTTAATGGGTTATCAAAAAAGAAGACATGACGTTGGGAAAGGAAATTTGGTAAGATTTGGAAGAAGAAAATGAGTTGTTGTGATCATATTTCATTACACATGTATACATTCCCTCTCAAGAATAAAGAAGAGTGTAACTAAAAACTGAGCACACAAAATAACGAGCTTCACTATGGCACAGCCACACACAGCTTGCACTCACTGGTCTCCCTCTCCACTCTTCTACCCATCCCCTCTATCTTCCTGCTCCGTCCTTCCCCACTCCTGGTACAGAACACACATTCTCTTAGTCTTTCTCCCCCATTGCCAATGTTCTCTCACGACAGCTGTGTCTCTTCTTTCTACTTCCAAGATCTACAACCCCATATGTGCACACAAGTCTAGGGTTTCTTCTTACAAGGGGCACAACTCTGGTCTTTGTGAGTCTGGGACACTTTGCTTAAATTTAGTAGTTTCTAGGTTCTTCCAGGTTCCTATCATTGCCATGGATTCATTTTCTGCTTCTGGGGGGACACATAGGTTGTCTCCATGAGGACCATGTATAAAATAAATATGGATGTCTAAATATCCTTATGGTAGGACTCAGCATATTTGTAAACTCCAATGGAATGGCACAGTGGGTAAAGAAGCTTGCAGCAGGCATGATGGTGAGTTAGTCCTCAGGAGGAAAGAACTGACTTCCACAGCTTTCCTAGAGTTTACACACACACACACACACACACACACTGGGTCTTTTTAACACACACACACACACACACACACACACACATGCACAAGTTCAAAACTGTAATACAATATTTTTAATAACAAATTCTGGACTTCTAAAAGAAAATGTAGGGAGAGGACACTGAACTATCAATATATACAAGAACTCGCTATAATATAATTATTACATATAGATATATACATATTAAATTCAGTGTAATGAATTCAGAGATAGAGAGAGAAATAATGTCCAGAAATGAAAAATAAGATTATATGAAGTTCAGAGAGCTTCTGCCTAGCATGGAGCACAGTTGGCAAAGTGAAGAGCAGATATGTATAATGGGTGGGAAAAGAATTTGTCAAACAATAAATAGATAAATGAACTGAATAGACAGTTCTCAAAAAAAAAAGGAAAGAAAAAACAAGTATCTAATAAGCAGAACTTATAGGGGCTGAACCTAGGCCTCCCTGCACATAGGTAGCACATGTGCACTTGGTTTTCATGTGAGTTCTGAACATCTGGAGCAGATGCTATCCCAACAGCTGTTGCCTGCACGTGGGATGTGTTCTACCAGTTGGGCTGCCTTGTCCGTCCCCAGTGGGAGAGGATGTGCACAGCCTTTCAGAGACTTGAAGTGCCAGGGTGAAGGGAGACACAGAGGGACCCTGCCCCTCAGAGGAGAAGGGGAGGGGAAATAGAGGAAGGATTGTGGGAGGGGTGACCAGGACGGGACAGTGAGCAGAATGTAGAGTCAATACATAAAAGAAAAGAAAAGAAACTTTTTAAAAAAGAAAGAATTTGCATCATACACCAACAGGGAAATAAAAACCAAAACTAGTTTGAGAGTCTCAGAAGTGGCTTCTAATTTATCAAACCCCACCCAACCTCCACTGCCACCACTGTACTGTTTACGCCCTGAACACAGGCTTGTCCTTCCTTGGACAATTTCAGTAGCTGTTGTGTTATCAAGGCATCCATTCCCCTATGGGGACACTACAGACAGGACAGAGAGGGTGAAAGGGGGCACATGACTTAGAGACCCTCAGGCTAAAGGCCTTGAACCTTTGTCTGTCCTGTTCACTCCACTTTTTCTGCTTCTGGGCTCTCATTTCCCCACCATTAAAAAGGGAAAGTCATAGCTAAGGCTGTGTTGCATCTCCTTTTGGAGTGATTCCTGGTGTCAAACAATTAGAAAACAGAAGAATGAAATCTGGTATGAGGCTTGAGTGAATTTGTGGAAAGCACAGTGGACTGTGGGGTGACCAGGATGGGAGCTGGAAAGAATGCATGCCACACTGTCTCCTGCATATTCTTTACATCTTCATAATGCTATTATTAACATACAAAGAATGCATTTCTCCCTGACCTTTTCTTACACACAGATCACTAACTATGTTCTCATTCACACACACACACACACACACACACACACACACACACACACACACACACACACCTTTATTGGCCTCCCCATAAAATTATTCACTGCTAGCTTATTCACACCTACCAAATTTTGAGCATGGTGCATTGCAGAAAGATTTCTTCATGCTGTCCTTGGCTTTCACCTAATCAAGTTTAACTATCCCAATGTCTCTCCTTTTGGAAGATGAGATTTTCAGAAAGGATTCACTCCTCTTTTTTCCTCATTCAGTCAAAGCTGCCCCACTGCAGCTGATGGAGGAAGCTCTCCTTCTGGTGGACAGACAGGAAGACAGGGAGGAAGACAGAAAGGAAGATGATAACACACTACAAGAATCAGATGGGTATATGCCCAGGAGTGGTATAGCAGGGTCCTCTGGAAGTCTCATGTCCAGTTTTCTGAGGAACCTCCAGACTGATTTCAAAACTGGTTGTACCATCTTACTGCCCCACCAGCAGTGGAGGAGTGTTCCTCTTTCTTTACATCCTCGCCAACAGCTGCTGTCTCCTGAGTTTTTTACCTTAGCCATTCTGACTGGTGTAAGGTGAAATCTCAGGGTTGTTTTGATCTGCATTTCCCAAATGACTGGGCATATACCCAAAGGATTCCCAGGCATGCAATAAAGACACATGCTCCATTATGTTCATAGCAGCCTTATTTGTAATAGGCAGAAGCTGGAAAGAACCCAGATGCCCCTCAAAGGAGGAATGGATACAGAAAATGTGGTATATTTACACATTGGAATACTACTCAGCAATTAGAAACAATGAATTCACAAAATGTTTAGGCAAATGGTTTGATCTGGAAAATATCATCCTAAGTGAGGTAACCCAATCACAAAAGAATACACATGGAATGCAATCTCTGATAAGTGGATATTAATTAGCCCAGAAGCCCTGAATACCCAAGGCACAAATTGCATAACAAATAACTCCCATGAAGAAGTATGGAGAAGGTCCTGATCCTGGAAAGGATTGATCTAGCATTGAAGGGAATATAAGGACAGAGAAAAAGGAGGGAAGTGATTGGAGAAGGGATGGAGAGAAGAAGGTTTATGGGACATATGGGGAGGGGAGATCCGGGAAAGGGGAAATAATTTGGAATGTAAATAAAGAATATAGAAAATAAAAATATTTAAAAAAAGAATCAGATGGGAATATGAGAGGAGGGAAGATCTAGGAGCAGTTTGGGAGAAAAGGGTAAATATGATAAGTATATATGGAATTTTCAAAGAAACAAATATATACAAAAGAATATGAAGAAAAAAGCATTATAAACAGTAAATAATCATATCAACAGTGAAGCCACAGAGCTAAAGGAAGAGGTGGGGACATGGGCAGAGGCTGACACTGGTACACTGTGATTGAGGTACACAGGAGTGGAGAGTCAGACATGACAGTGAGATGGGCTGACTGCAGACACCAAGAAACCCTGCATAAGGCAGGAGTCAGAGTCTCTCTCTCTCTCTCTCTTTCTCTCTCTCTCTCTCTCTCTCTCTCTCTCTCTCTCTCTCTCTCTCTCTCTCTTTCTCTCTCTCTCTCTCTGTCCTCTTTCTTGTCTTGCCCCCTTTCCTTCATTCAGAGCCCCCTCTCTGCCTCAGACTCTGCTCCCAATACTCTGCGTTTCTGATTTTCTATTATTCTCCTGGTACTCATGGTTGGTGCCCCTGTGGCTGTTCATTCTATGTCTCACCCTTGGTGCCAGAGCTGAGCGAAGTCATGATCAGGTCCCAGAAGGTGGGCTCACTCTGCCTGAAGTTCAGCATCTGAGCAGCAGGGATCTGTCCAGGGCTCCAGTGTTTGAGAACAGGGATGCAACGTGCAGACAACTGACTGCAATCCAGGGCATGAGTCTTCTCTAAACCTTCTCTCCAGAATTGGGATGATGTCAGTGAATGACGTGGAGATGTCAGAATAGAGGCTCACTCATCACTTTTTCACAGCGGTCCAATAAGAGCTGTGGAAACATTTACTTCTTGTGAAGACTATTTGTGAACGAGAGAACCACAATGGCATCTCCAACCCAGGGGCCCTTTAGCTTCTTTAGGACTAGAATTCGGTTCTGTATCTATGGTGCTTGCAATATGGGATTTAGTAAATGATTCTGCAATGAATTAGCAAATAGTGAAAGATCCCTATGCCGGTATATTGCACCACAGCTCTGAATCTTGTCAGAAGGGGTCTATCAGGATTGCCTTTTGGCAGAGGCTCACTCCTTCCCACTAAGCATCCTTTGTGAAAAGGACTGAGCAGCATTGGGATTTTGTCTGAGATGCCATTACCAACCTTTACTTAGCCTGTCCTCTTGATCACTGTTAGCATCTGAACCATCCAGGAACGCCAGAAGCTGTTTATAGCCAGCCTCTGAACCCAGTGATGACATCATCCCTAGGCGTCAAGACCTTTCTCTGTTGCCACAGCAACCACCCCATGCCACCAACTCTCGTGTTATTCATTTTACCTGCATTACCTGCACGACACTACTTGTGTTACCTACATCATGGCTCAGATAAAAGTCACGGACCCTGACCCATAGCTAGCTCTCTCTCTCTCTCTCTCTCTCTCTCTCTCTCTCTCTCTCTCTCTCTCTCTCTCTCTCTCTCTCTCTTCTTTCCTTCCTCTTCAGGAGTTCCTCTTTCAATAAAGACCACCGACGTGAGCACTGTGCTGGCTTGGAGTGATCTGTCCAGGAGTACTCTGCTTTTCATCTAACATTGAGGCTGAAACTCGCGCGTGACCACCCAGGCGGTTTCGCAGCTCCACTGCAAGCACCACCACCAGTGCTGCTGCGGGGCGCACAGGACTCCACCACGCAGTCTGGCCTCTGCCACTTGGGTTAAACCCCACAGGACCTCATCCGGACAGGTCAACAAGCTGCATAGGCTCACTTTTCCTGCCACCAGATCACCAAAACCTTCACACAGGCATCAGCAGATTGGTAAGGTTTTCCAGGGCAGGGCCCCTTCTCCAAAGAGATTCGGCCACCCTCTATGGGCTCAGGGGATGGACTTTCCAGGGTCCCTATGACCAGCCTCCCAGCCGACACCCCAGGTCATGACTTCAACCCTTGGGTGACCCCTCCCTCTCAGAAACGCTACTCATGAAGCAGTTTTCTCTTTTTGCTGTAGAGGAGTCCTAAGCTTAGGTAAATCGTTTTTTCCTGTGAGTCCTGGTCTCGCATAGCCACTAGCATACCTGTGACAACCCTGTTTGTCTAGATTGACTGTTTATTTGTATTAGTTATTGAATTTTTCTCAGAATGTGTGTAGGAATAGTTCAGTAACATCCCCACACCCAATGAGTATCTGTCATCTTCAGCCATACCTCAAGGTTTTCTTCTGAAATGTCTCCTGGAAAATCTCAAATCTCTAAAACTAACACCCGACTTTTGCCATAAGGTCTGAGATCAATACCCATTAGACAATGGCTGCAAACAGCCACTTAATGTCACATTTGATTCTGTCATTTTAAGGGATCTTCACGTGTACTGCCAGTGGTCCAATAAATGGAAAGAGGTCCTTTATGCTCAAACTTTTACCTATCTTCCGTCCAAACCCTCTCTCTGCAATTCTTGTACCATCAACTTCTTCTAGCTATGCAACCTCTACAGGATGACACCACAGTCCTCAATCCAGTTAAAGAACCACCCCTTACCACTGCAGACTTGTCTCTGCAACCTGGCCTAAAACCCCAGCCTCCTCAGCTTCCTCTTCTCACCAGACTTCCCCAGAGCCTCCTTGCTTGACCTCTCCAGACTCCTTCTCTCCTCCTGGCCCAGCTGCAGGCCACTCCAATCATTCCACACTGTTCCTACTTTCAGCCCTCCCACCACACCTAAGTCTACAGTTAAACCCCCTACTTCTCCCCTCCCCCACCCGACCCAACCCAGCAGCAGTCCTTCCTTTAAGGGAAGTTGCTGGGGTAGATGGTCCAATCAGAGTACATGTCCTTTTCTCACTAAGTGAACTTTCCCAAATAGAACAGAGACTGGGATCCTACACCTCTAACTCTTCGTCCTCCATTAAAGAATTTCAGTGTATTACTCAATCTTAGCTTGACCTTTCCTTGCTCGACCTCTCCAGACTCCTTCCCTAGAATACATGCAGACATGACTCATCAAACAAATCCAACATATCCAATCAGATCTGAGATAGTACCTGGCCAGGATGCTCAATGGAGTTATAATTCCCTAGGTGTTATTTTAGCCAGAGATGGATTCATAACATGCCTCCTGGCTGGTCTCTGTAGAGCAGCCTTAAAATCAGCAAATTTTGAAAAAGTCCAAGAGGTCATCCAAGATAAACAAGAAAACCAGTCTTGATTTTTAGAGACCATTACAAAGGCCCTTTTACAACATACTAATTTAGACCCTGAAAACCCAGAAGGTAAGCAATTCCTGATGACATACTTCTTTTCCCAGAGCTACCCTGACATTTTAAAGCCAAACTCAGACATTTGGAGAGGGAACCCCGACCTCCACAGGAAGGAGTCTAAGCACTGACCTGCAAATTGTAGCATCAGAGAGATGAAGAGACCTGCAGACAAAAGTACCATATGCTGGCAAAGGCTGTGTGACCATCCCCAGACACTGCCCAGGCTTCCTGGGCTTCTAAGGCTCAGGGACCACCAGGGTCCTGCTACAAAAGTGATCAACAAGGTCATTGGATGAAGGCTTGTCCTAACCCTGCAATCCAAAAGGGCCATGACCTAGGTGTCATGAGGAGGATTATTGGGCTATCAATTGTCCTGTGCGACTCAGGACAGAGGGACATCACTCTCAGGTAGCCCTCCAGCTGATGATCTAGGCTTGCCTATGGACGACTGAAGAGGCCTGAGCTCCCTTGATCCGACTGCTTCCATCACCACCAGAGAACCGAGGTAGTCATCATGGTACCTGGGCAGCCCATCTCCTTCCTCTTGGACTCTGGGACCGCTTACTCAGTCCTGATGTAGTTTTGGGAACTCACCTTTCATTCTTGTTCCCCTGTTGTCATTGTAGGGGGACAACCTTACCTTCCTCACCAAACACCACTGCTTTGTTGAATTTTTAGGGGTGTTCCTCTCACCCTTCCTGTTTGGTAGTACCAGTGTGTCCTGTCCCCTTATTTGGAAGGGATCTTCTAGCTAAGTGGGGAGCCTCTACTTCATTTGCTCCCCTCACTTGTCTAAACCCAACCTTGCCAGCAGACCCTCTCCTCCTCCTCCTAGCCAGTCAACCTTCTAAATCTAGCATGTTGTTCCCTTTTTCAGCTTCTCAGTAGACCCCCAAGTCTGTGATGATTAGAACCCCTCTGTTGCTAATCATCTTTCTCCTGTTGAGAAAGAGGAATACTCCTCCACTGCTGGTGGGATTGCAAGTTGGTAATAAGGACACATGATTCACTATGTTCATAGAAGCCTTATTTATAATAGCCAGAAGCTGGAGAGAACCCAGATGATGTATTTCCAAAGAGAAATGGATACAAAAATTTGGTATAATTATGCAATGGAGTACTACTCAGCTACTAAAAAGAATGAATTCATGAAATTGTTAGGCAAATGGATGGAACTAGAAAGTGCCATCCTGACTAAGGTAAACCAATCACAAAACAACACACACAGTATGCACTCACTGATAAGTGATACTGGTGTCAGTGTTGTAATCAGGTTGAACCCACTTCTATTAAACTTGACAGGACTGTAGAAGGACAATAGTTTTTAGTTCATGAATTCTACTTTTCAAATATATTAAAGCTTTGGGTGGGATAAAATCTCATACATAGATTTTCTCATGTCCCCTGTCTTCTATACTTTTGATTTAACCTAGCACAGTTATTTCCATTTCTTGAAAAATGAAGCCAACGTTTCTGTAGATGTCCTTTAGAAGGTCTGGCCATGTGGCACATAAATTAGCTCAAATGCTCAAAAAGACTGTCCTACCTGGGGATTCATCCTATAATGGCACCAAACACTGACACTATTGTGAATGCCAAAAAGTGCTTGCTGAAAGGAGCCTGATATGGCTGTCTCCTGAGGGACCCTGTCAGAGCCTTATAGATAGAGGCTGATGCTAGCAACCAACCATTGTGCTGAGCGTGGGGTCCCAAGGGAGAAGCTAGATGGAGGATTGGAGGAGCTGAAGGGGTTTGCCTACTCGTGGGAAGAAGGCCAATGACTGCCAATCAGACCCCCAAGGGCTCCCAGGGACTAAGCCATCAATCAAGGGTTATGAATGGTTCCAAGTGAAATTGTGGTAGAGGAATGACTTGTTGGGCATCAATGGGAGGAAAGGTCCTTGGTCCTATGAAGGTTTAATAGATGCCCC
This sequence comes from Apodemus sylvaticus, assembly GCF_947179515.1. Lineage (NCBI taxonomy): Eukaryota > Metazoa > Chordata > Mammalia > Rodentia > Muridae > Apodemus > Apodemus sylvaticus. Next base: position 186,736,218 of record NC_067472.1, read on the forward strand.
AGCATGGTGAAATGGAGAGGGGGTAGGTGGGAGTGGGTTGGGTTGAGGGGCAGCTTCTGGGAGGCAGTGGGAGGGAGGATGGATTGAGGGATTTCTGGGAGGGCAGAAACAAGGAAAGGATATATCATTTGAAATGTAAATGAAGAATATATTCAATAAAAAAAGAAAAGAAAATATCATCCTGACTGGGATAACCCACACCTAAAGGGACATTCAAAGTATGTACTCACTGATAAGTGGATATTAACCAAAATGTAAAGAATCCCGAAGATACAACCCACAGTCCATAAGAAGTTTAACAATACTGAAGGCCCAAGAGAGCATGCTTCAACCTTGTTTAGAAAGGGGCACCCAGCTGAGCAGTGGTGGTGCAAGCCCTTAATCCCAGCACTTGGGAGACAGAGAAAGGAGGATTTCTCAGTTGGAGGCCAGCCTGGTCTATAGAGTGAGTTTCAGGACAGCCAGAGCTACACAGAGAAACCCTATCTCAAAAAACCAAAAAAAAGAAAGAAGGAAGGAAGGAAAGAAAGAAAGAAAGAAAGAAAGAAAGAAAGAAAGAAAGAAAGAAAGAAAGAAAGAAAGAAAGAAAGAAAGGAAGGAAGGAAGGAAGGAAGAAAGACAAGAAAAGAAAAGAAAAGAAAAGAAAAGAAAAAGAAAGAAAAAGAAAAGGAAAAGGAAAAGAAAAAGAAAAAGAAAAGAAAAAGAAAGGGGAACACAATAATCCCAGGAGGCAGAGGAATGATGATTTTTTAAAATTTCTTTAGTTTCTGTATCTCCCTTTTCATTTCTGATTTTGTTAATTTGGATTCTGCCTCTGTGCACTTTGGTTACTCTGGCTAAGGGTTTGTCTGTCTAGTTGATTTTCTCAAAGAACCAGCTCCTAGACTTGTTTATTATTTCCTATACTTCTTTTTGTTTCTACTTGGTTGATTTCTGCCCTGAGTTTGATTATTTCCTGTCATCTTCTCCTCTTGAGTGTATTTGCTTCTTTTTGTTCTAAAGTTTTGAGGTCTGTTGTCAATGTGCTAGTGTATGCTCTCTCCAGTTTCTTTCTTTTGTTTACTCGATATATTCTATATTTACATTTCATTTACATTCTTTATTTACACTGGAAAAGCTCAGTGCAGCAGTGTAGGGGAATACCAGGACAGGGAAGTGGGAAGGGGTGGATTGGGGAACAGGGGGAGGGAAGAGGGCTTAAGGGACTTTTGGGGAGGGGGGATCCAGGAAAGGGTAAATCTCTCCAGTTTCTTTTTGGAGGCACACAGAGCTATGAGCTCTCTTCTTAGTACTTTCATTGTGTCCCATAAGTTTGGGTATGTTGAGCCTTTCTTTTAATTCTCAAATGTCTTCAACTTCTCTGTTTCTTCCTTGACCAAGTTATCATTGTGTAGGGCGCTGTTCAGCTTCCATATGTCTGTGAGCTTTCTGTTCTATTTGCTTCTATTGAAGACCATCCTTTGTCCATGTTGGTCTGATTGTACACAAGGGTTGTACCAGCTTGCATTCCCACCAGCAGTGGAGCCAGCATCCGCTGTCTCCTGATGTTTTTTTTTTAATTTCTTTTAAAAATGTATTTCTTTTTTTTTAAATTCTGTATATTCTATTTACGTTTCAAATAATTTCTCCTTTTCTAACTCCACACTCCCCGAAAGTCCCATAAGCCCTCTTCCCCTGTTCCCCCATCTACTCCTTCCCATTTCCCTGTTCTGGTATTCCCATATACTGCTGCACTGAGTCTTTCCAGAACCAGAGGCCACTCCTCCATTCTTCTTGGACATCATATAATATATGGATTATGTCTTGGGTATTCAAAGTTTCTAGGCTAATATCCACTTATCAGTGAGTGCACACCATGATTGATCTTTTGAGACTGGGTTACCTCACTTAGTATGATGTTCTCCAGCTCCAGCCATTTGTCTAAGAATTTCATGAATTCATTGTTTCTAATGGCTGAATAGTACTCCATTGTGTATATATACCACATTTTTTTGTATCCATTCCTCTGTTCAGAGTCACCTGGGTTCTTTCCCAGGTGAGAAACTTCTCTGTTTCTTCCTTGACCAAGGAAGCTTCTGGCTACTACAAATAGGGCTGCTATGAACATAGTAGAGCATGGGTCCTTATTGCATGCTCGGGAATCCTCTGGGTATATGCCCAGGAGTGGCATAGCAGTATCTTAGTCAGGGTTTCTATTCCTGCACAAACATCATGACCAAGAAGCAACTTGGAGGAAAGGGTTTATTGAGCTTACACTTCCACATTGAAGTTCATCACTAAAGGAAGTCAGGACTGGAACTCACGCAGGTCAGGAAGCTAATTTCTTTGTGATAACTCCACCCTGTGTCAAGTAGACACACAAAACTAGCCAGTACAATTGACCCCTTGTCAACTTGACACACAAACACATCACTATTGAGCCTCAACCCTTACTTTTTTATTCATCCCCAAGATCTAAATTACTTTAAATGTCCCACAGTCTTTACACATTAAAGGTTCAATCACCTTAAAATGTCCAATATCTTTAAAATTCAAAGTCTTTTAAAATTCAGTCTTTTAACTGTGGGCTCCACTAAAATACTTTCTTCCTTCGAGAGGGAAAAACATCTGGGCACAATCACAACCAAAAGCAAAACTCAAACTCCAGTGATTCAAAATCTGAGATCCAATTCACAATCTTCCGGGCTCCTCCGAGGGCGTGGGTCACTTCTCCAGCTCTGCCCTTTGTAGCACACAGCTTGTCTTCTAGGCGCCAGCTGCCTGTACTCCACTGCTGCTGTTGTTCTTGGTGGTCATCTCATGGCACTGGCATCTCCAAAACACTGCTGACTTCTACTGTAATTAGGCCTCAACAATAGCCTCTCATAGGCTCTCTTCATGGTGACAAGCCTCTGCTCCTATGCATGACCCCTTCAAGTCCTGGGCCATGAGTTGCAACTGAGGCTGCACCTTCACCAATGGCCTTCTGTGACCTGTTACTGTGCCAAGAGCCTCAGCTGCTCTTCATGATCCCTTCATGCCTTCAAAACCAGTACCATCTGGGTGACTCTTACACAGTACCAAGTCCAGCCACAGCACAAAATACAACTGTGGCTATCTCTGGAACACACTCTCTGTGCTCTCAGAAAACATTTTCAAGAAGATTTCATCTCAGTGATGCTGGTCTCTTCTTAATCACCGCTAATCTCTTAGCCCCAGCTAACCAGCATCTATAGTCCCAATAACACAAAGGTTTGCTTTAGTGGTTCTGGTATCTTGTTACTCACAGCTGATTCTTCAGCCCCAGCTAACCAAAACCACAGAATCTTCACAATCAAAACATGGCCACTATAAGAGTCTTTAATCTTCCCTCTGAAATTTCACAAGCCAGGCCTCCATCTTTTGCACTGTTCTTAACATTGTCTTCCAAGCTCCTTCAGAACTTTCCACTGAGCTCTTAATATTCTAATGGCTTTTCTAGCTCAAAGTTCCAAAGTCCTTCCACAGTCCTCCCCAAAACATGGTCAGGTTGTCACAGGAATACCCCACTATGCTGGTACCAATTTGTCTTAGTCAGTGTTTCTATTCCTGCACAAAGATCATGACCAAGAATCAAGTTGGGGAAGAAAGGGTTTATTGAGCTTACACATCCACGTTGAAGTTCATCACTAAAGGAAGTCAGGACTGGAACTCAAGCAGGTCAGGAAGCAGGAGCTGATGCAGAGGCCATGGAGGGATGTTTCTTACTGGCTTGCTTCCCCTGGCTTGCTCAGCCTGCTCTCTTATAGAACCCAAGAGCACCAATCCAAAGGAGGTACCACCCACAAGGGGCCCTCCCCACTTGATCACTAATTGAGAAAATGCCCCACAGCTGGATCTCATGGAGTCAGTTCTCCAACTGAAGCTCCTTTCTTTGTGATAACTCCAGTCTGTGTCAAGTTGACACATAAAACTAGCCAGTACAAGCAGGGTCCTCCAGAAATGTCATGTCCAGTTTTCTGAGAAACTGCCAGACTGATTTCCAAAGTGGTTGCACCATCTTGCAATCCCACCAGCAGTGCAGGAGTGTTCCTCTTTCTCCACATCCTTGCCAACACCTGCTGTCTCCTGTTATTTTGGTGTTAGCCATTCTGACTGGTGTGAGGTGAAATCTCAGGGTTGTTTTGATTTGCATTTCCCTGATAACTATGAATGTTGAACAGTTCTTTAGGTGCTTGTCAGCCCAGAAGCTCAGAATACCCAGGACACAATTCACATATCAAATGATGCCCAGGAACGAAGCAAGGAGAGGCCGCTGGTCCTGCAAAGGCTCTATGAAGCAGTGTAGGGTAATACCAGGACAGGAAAGCAGGAGGGGGGTGATTGGAGAACAGGGGGAGGGGAGAGGGCTTATGAGACTTTCAGGGAGGTGGAAACAAGAAAATGTAAATAAAAAATCGAATATATACATAAAATATATCTAATAATATTTGTGATGTTAAAAGGTGCAGAAGAATGGATGCAAAAAATGTGGTATATATACACAATGGAGTACTATTCAGCCATTAGAAACAATGAATTCATGAAATTCTTAGGCAAATAGATGGAGCTGGAGAACATCATACTAAGTGAGGTAACCCAGTCTCAAAAGATCAGTCATGGTATGCACTCACTAATAAGTGGATATTAACCTAGAAAACTGTAATACCCAAAACATAATCCACACATCAAGTGAGGTACAAGAAGAAAAGAGGAGTGGCCCCTGGTTCTGGAAAGACTCAGTGAAGCAGTATTCGGCAAAACCAGAACGGGGAAGTGGGGAGGGGTGGGTGGGAGGACAGGGGAAGAGAAGGGGGCTTACGGGACTTTCGGGGAGTGGGGGGCTAGAAAAGGGGAAATCATTTGAAATGTAAATAAATTATATCGAATAAAAAAAAGTGTTACTTAAAAAAAAAAAAAGAATTGAGGAGTGGCCCCTTGTTCTGGAAAGACTCAGTGAAGCAGTATAGGGCAAAACCAGAACAGGGAAGTGGGAAGGGGTGGGTGGGAGAACAGGGGGAGGGAAGGGGGCTTATTTGACTTTCAGGGAGTGGGGGGACAGAAAAGGGGAAATCATTTGAAATGTAAATAAAAAAGTGTATCGAATGAAATAAATTAATTAATTGATTAAATTTAAAAAAATAAAAATGAAAAAGGTGATGTTAAAAGGTATTAAAAAGTAGTGATTGTTGCTTCTGTTATTTTTTATCTTATTTTTATGTTTGTGTGGCTATCCTCTTTTGGGTTTCCTTAAAGAAGATAACGTTCTTGCTTTTTTTTCCTTAAAGAAGATAACTTAGCCTATGACATATACCCAAGATTTCTGGCTTTCTCTGGTGAGAAGTCTGGTGTAATTCTGATAGATCTGACTTTTTATGTTACTTGACCTTTTCCCCTGTCTGCTTTTAATATTCTTTCTTTGTTTTGTGCACGTGGTGTTTTGACTATTATATGGCAGAAGGATTTTTTCTGGTCCAATCTATTTGGAGTTCTGTAGGATTCTTGTATGTTTATTGTGCCCTGGAATTTCTAGATGTTTCTCATTAGCAGCATTTTGCATTTTTTCATTTTCTTTGACTCTTGTTTCAGTATTTTCTATAGTATATTCTGCACCTGAGATTCTTTTTTTTTAAGATTTATTATTATATGTAAGTACACTGTAGCTGTCTTTAGACACACCAGAAGAGGGTTTCTCATCTCATTACAGATGAATGTGAGCCACCATGTAGTTGCTGGGATTTGTACTCAGGACCTTCAGAAGAGAAGTCAATGCTCTTAACCACTGTTCCAGCTCACCATCCCTGAACTTGAGGTTCTTTCTTCTATCTCTGGTATTCTGCTGGGGATGGATGAACCCCTGAACTCTTTCCTCAGTTTTCTATCTCTAGGGTTCTCTCCTTTTGTGATTTCTTAATTGTTTCTATTTTCATTTTTAGATCCTGTATGATTTTGCTCAATTCCTTTACCTGTTTTTTTCCTGTAGTTCTTTAAAAGATTCATGTGTTTCCTCTTTAAGAGTTTCTAGCTGTTTGCCTGCCTTCTCCTGTATTTCTTTAAGGGAGTTGTTTATGTCCTACTTAAAGTTCTCTATCATCATCATGAGATGTGATTTTACATCAGAGTCTTGCTTTTCTGGTATGTTGAAGTACCCAGGGCTCACTGTGGTGGGAGAGCTGGGTTCTGATGATGCCAAGTAGCCTTGGTTTCTGTTGCTTATGTTCTGTTCTTATGTTTGCCATCTCATTACGTCTGGTGTTGGCTGTTCTTGCTGTTTCACTGTGGCTTGTCCCTTTTGGGAGCCTGTGTGTCGGTGCTCCTGTGAGACCAGCTCTCTCTGGGAGGAATTTTGGTATGCGGCTTTATGGCCCTGGGTCATCTCTGGGGTGCAGACAGAAACCCAAAGGATCCTTTGCCCATGTGTGCCTTGGTGCCTATGTCCTGAGGGTTCCTTGTGAGTCCCTCTGAGCAGAATCAGTGGTCTTACCTTTGCTCACGGGCATGTGTGCACTCCTTGGTGACCCCCACAATCCTGGCAGTATTTGGGTTTTGGCTATGTGCATTTCTTCTGGATAATTCTCAGGTTGTGGGCAATTCCAATGGATTAGTGATAGCATGCAGCTTTTTTCTCCAAATGATTGCCATGCTGGGGGTATGCCATGTGCATGGCTGTCGCTATTTCCTATGAGTGATTGACGGGTTGTGGGCATTTCCTATGAATGACTGACAAGTTGTGGGTACTTTCTATGAATAGTTGACAATCTGTACTTGCTACCTATGTCTGACAGGTTGTGAAAATGTCCTAAAAAAATTGAGACGATATGGGTATATCCTATTAATGACTGAAAGTCTGTGGGCATTTTCTGTAGATGATTAGCAAGCTATGGTTATATGTTGTGGGTAAATGACAGCTTTGGGCATTTCTTAGGCATGATTGATAGCCTGTAGACTTTTCCTATGGATGATTTGCACATGGTGGTCATTTTCTGTGGATGACTGACAAGCTGTGGACATATCCTGGGGATGACAGAAAGGCTGTGCATGTTGGCAATGCATATTGAAAAGTTGAACATATGTAGTATGTATGACAGGCTTTGGAGGTTTCCTGTGAATGATTGACAGGGCATAGGCATTTTCTATGGATGATTAACAGAGTGTGAGCTTGTCCTTTGGAGGAGTCACAGGGTTGGTGTGTGTTTCCTGTGGTTGATTGACAGGCTGTTGGCATTACCTATGAATGGTTGACAGGGTCTCAGATATCCTATGAAAGATTGACCGGCTATGAGTGTTTCCATGGGATAATTGACAGGGTATAGGAGTTTCCAATGAATAATCGACAATCTTTGAGTGCTTTGTATGTAAGATTGATAGGTTATAGCCATATCCTGTGAATGATTAACAGACTATGGCCATATTTTATACATGACTGACAGGTTGTGACTGCTTTCTGTGGCTGATTGACAGGCAGAGGGCATGGCTTGTGAATTAAGGACAAGCTGTGGGAGTTTCCTGTCGATGAGTGACAGGCTGTGATAATTTCTTCTGGTTGACTCCCAGGCTTTGTGAGTTGCTTGTAGATGATTGACAGGCCAGGGATGTTTCCAGTAGATGATTGACAGGACTTGGGCATTCCTTATGGATGATAGCCAGGTTGATAGTTTTTCCTCTGGATAATTAACAGGCTGTGGGGGCTGTTGGACAGAGTTTTGGTAAGCTGTGTGTGTCTTGTGCAAAACTGTCAGGCTGTGGGTCAGGTTGGATGATTGACAAAATATAGACCAACAGATGCAATTCTACAGATCACTTGTATCTGTGCAAATTTTTAACAACAAATGGAAATCTATATTGCTAGTCATGAGCACTTTCTTTTCATTTCCACATTTCATTTTTTAATGCTCATGAGTAGTGTCTCTATATTTGCAGCCAGCAAAAGCACAGCATATCCGAAGGTAATAAGTAAAGTATCCATGGTAATCCAGGTGGTAAATGGTACCAAAGCAGGACCACATGCTTTGACATAAAAAGGTCAATGTGCCCCTGGACTCACACCAAATTTGGGAAAATATTCCCATAAGGTGATAACCTATGCCATCGAAGATCTCATGCTTGATATTCAAAAGCTTTAGGCAAAATGAAACTAGGGTTCCAAAGAGTACAGTTCATTTCATGTAATATTTATATTTATAGAGTGTAAAGAAAACTAGACTGACAGAATGGCTAATATTAAAGACTCAGGAGACAACAGGTGTTGGCGAGGATGTGGAGAAAGAGGAACACTTCTCCACTGCTGGTGGGGTTGCAAATTGGTACAACCACTCTGGAAATCAGTCTGGCAGTTCCTCAGAAAACTTGGCACCTCACTTCCGAAAGATCCTGCTATACAACTCCTGGACATTTACCCAGCGATTTCCCAGCATGTAATATGGATATATGCTTCACTATGTTCATAGCAGCCCTATTTATAATAGCTAGAAGCTGGAAAGAACCGAGCTATCCCTCAACAGAAAAATGGATGCAAAAAATGTGGTATATATACACAATGGAGTACTATTCAGCCATTAGAAACAATCAATTCATGAAATTCTTAGGCAAATGGATGGAGCTGGAGAACATCATACTAAGTGAGGTAAACGAGTCTCAAAAGATCAATCATGGTATGCACTCACTAATAAGTGGATATTAGCCTGGAAAACTGAAATGCACAAAACATAATCCACACATCAAATGAGGTACAAGAAGATCGGAGGAGTGGCCCCTGGTTCTAGAAAGACTCCGTGTAGCACTATAAGGCAAAACCAGAACAGGGAAGTGGGAAGGGGTGGGTGGGAGAACAGGGGGAGGGAAGGGGGCTTTCGGGGAGTGGGGACCCAGAGAAGGGAAAATCATTTGAGAGTAAATAAAAAATATATCCAATAAGAGAAAAAAAAGAAAACTAGACTTGGCAGAAGAACATAAATGTGTAAGAACAGAAAGAGCTGGAGAGAAGTAGAATATATATTCTACATAGTGGATATCTAAGTTATGTGTGGGGAATAAATGGACTGACAGAAAAAAATTACAGTTGGACAATTCACCGTTTTTAAAGAAAACATTCAATAAACAAAAGAATATCTTGGAACTATCCTTTACAGTCTATTCTTCTATTATTTCTATGAACCTCCAACATAAAAAAATGATTAGCAATTTAGAACTACAAAATGTTCCAGAATCATGTGGAAAACAGAAAATCTACTGTTGTGTCTTTGGTTCCCCTCTGTAACCTAGCAGAGAATAATAGCAAATAAGAATGAGGGACTGGGGTGGCTGAGTGCAGATATGTGGATAAGGAGATCCCCAAAGCATACTTGCCTGCGAGTCTGAGTATCAGTGTACTCCAAGAGAGTAAATCTATCACATCTGGGATTTGGGTGAGTGAACATTAGCTGTTATGGAAGAAGAAGAAGAGGAAGAGTAAGAGGAAGAGGAAGAGGAAGAGGAAGAGGAAGAGGAAGAGGAAGAGGAAGAGGAAGAGGAAGAAGAAGAAGAAGAAGAAGAAGAAGAAGAAGAAGAAGAAGAAGAAGAAGAAGAAGAAGAAGAAGAAGAAGAAGAAGAAGGATGAGGAGGAGGAGAAGGAGAAGGAGGAAGAAGAGGAGGAGGAGGAAGAAAAGGAGGAGGGATGGCAGTCCATATGGAGATAGGAATTTCACAGGAAGAACAACAGAATCAGCTAACATGGACTCTTTGGGCTCTCAGAGACTGAACCACCAACCAAAGAACATACACAGTCTGGCCCTAAGCCTCCATGCACATAGATAGGAGATGTGCAGCTTGGTCTTCATGTGCGCACCAAACAAGTAGAGGTGGGGCTATCTCAAAGGCTGTTGCATGTATGAGGGATATGTTCTTCTAGCTTGACTGCCTTGAATGGATTCAGTGGAAGTGAAAGCACATAGCCTCACAGAGACTCCATGTTCCAGGGTTGGGATATAACCAGGCAACCACCACCCTCTCAGGGGACGAGGGGAGGGTAAGAAAGGGCAAAGATTGCAGGAGAAGCAGACTGGGAGGGGGAAGTTATCTGGATGTAAAGTAAACAAGTAAAAAATAAAAATAAATGAAATTTTTTCCAGAAAACATCACATGGCTCAAGTGAGACTCCAATAAAACAATAAATTTTGACTTCAGTCTACTTTAAGTTATATCATTTTAATTTAATATTTCAATATATACATATATTATGCAGTTTTTCTTTACACACTGCATCTTGATGCGTTTAGAGTGTTCTGTCCCCTGCTTCAAGGGACTGATGATCAGCTGCAGCAGCAACTAGAAGGAAAGCAAGAAGCATCAATAGTATCATCAGGCACATCATTGGTGGTATTGTCACCATCACCATCAGTAACATCAGTGTCAATATCATCAGAATCAACTACATGAGAAACTGAGATGGTGGAGGCTTATTTTGTTAAATTTATTCTCAGATGTTGCTTCTTCTGGAATGCTTGTTTCCAGGCTGATGCTATCCTCACAAGTCAGAGTTCAGAAAACAGAGATAGATACTAATGTTTAAGAGGAAGATTTCTCTGCTTAGCCATTCAGAAAAGACAAGGTTTTCCCTGGGAGTGAAAAAAATGTCCTCATTCCAGAATGGGAGACAACCAAGTACCAATCAACTTGACATGGTCAGTTGTGTTGGTCTAAACTGGTTTTGTTACACTATGTGAAGTATCTTCAGTAAATTGGGAAAAGGAAACCCTTTTTTCTGGGTCTAGGTAATGCTTAAATAGCCAGATAGAAGCAAGAAATGTAATAAGAATAATTCCATATAAAAGTTCATCTATTTTAGCAACTACTGTGCTCTAACTTACCTGACCCTTCTTTTCTGTTAGTTGGAGGTCCTTGGCCATTTTCTTCAGGCCACACTTGTTGAAAGAGATTACTCATCCCTGCAATTATTGATAAGAGGTATGCCAGGAGCCACAGGAAGGGCATTAACATCATCAGTAGGCTCTCTTGTTCCGGGAGATACCCAGGCTCCCTGACAGTGGTCTTGCTATGGCCAGTGTGGTCAGCTGACAGTAAATTATCATAAAAAACGTTACCATCCCGAGTAGGGGTCAGATGTTCATCTAGGTCAGGAACTTGAGTAGGTTCCTCATCTAAAGAAAAGCTATCATACTTGTCTTGTGCTTTGAGCAAGGTCAAATTGTTCAGGTCAGCTCTTTCAGTGGAGTCTATGGAATAACAAGTGTGGGGACCAGGAGTAGGCTCTGGGTCAGCCCAGGGAGCGTCCCTTGCATGCTCCGTGTAAACGGCTAAATCACTTATGGAATCTAACTCAATGTCACTAGCTGTTTCTGAGTCATGTTTCTCATCTGACTCAGCAATGTCAGCAGGACCTGGGGCAAAAGTTGCTTCAACTTCAGCAATAGCCACATTGTCAGCAGCACATTGGGAAGGAGTTATTTCAATGTCAGCAGGAGCTCTGCTGCTGGCAGCACTGGTTGAAGGAATTTTCTCAGTATCAGCAGGAGCACCCCTGTCAGCATTACTTTGGGGAGAAATTGCCTCACTTTCCATGTTCAACAGCATGATTCCTCTGTCTAGCCATTCAACAAACTCAAGGTTTTCTCTGGGAGTGACAGAAAATCTCCTCCTGCCAGAAAACTCGCTGTCAGTAGCACTGGGGGAAGGAGTTGACTCAATGCCAACTGTTGCCCCAATGACAGCAGAACTGGTGGAAGGTGTTAGCTCAATATCCATAGTCGCCCCAATATCAGCAGCACTGGTGGAAGGCGTTGGTTCAACAGCAACAGGAGCCTCGGGCACAGAAATTCTATGCTCCTGATGTATTTGATGGCAATTTTCTGGTTTACATCCTTCAACCTATTAGGAAAATTGGCAATGTTACTTTTGATTTAAAATTTTTACTGATTTTATTTATTTGAGCATCGGTCTGCTAATGTAACAATCTTGATTTATAGTCCCCAAAATGTCTCTGTATTCACACCAACTTCATCACTAACTACACTCACTGATATTCAGCAACCTCTGCTTCTTTTATGCTTGAGTAAAAGGCCCAGAGTTTCTAGAAATCTTTGTAAGGGACCTGCTCAGATTTATGCTTTCCTTTCTCCTGCTTTTTGCTACATAACATCATTCTCTGTAAAATGGAAAAATATAAAAAGAAAGCACAGAAGGTGTCTTCTCCTCTCTTTAGGTCCTGAATTTTGAATTCCGCCAGACTAAGAGAATGGGACAGTGAGGTGCTTTGGGAACAAAATGAACCTCTCTCTTCTGCACCATATTAACCCTTCCCCAATGTACAGCCTTTCTCAGTTGCCCATTAGGATCCTGGGATACCAGAACAAAGGAAAGGAATTTTGAAATGCATGAACAAAGTATGTCACCACCTACACCAGAAGGCAATTGCTGAGTTCCAGGTGTGGATTCTATAACTTTTATTCACTAGGTGAAATTGTAATCTCTGAGGTTTACTGCCTCCAAGTCCTAACCTAGACCAAATCCTAGAAGGTTATAGCTTCTGTAAAATTTAGCTTAGGCTAGAATATTTTTATTCTCTCATACTTACTGCTGAATTAATACGCCATTGTTTCTGGTTCTTCATCTCTTTCTAACAGATTCAACTCAGCTGTTCTAGCTCAAAGCTCCTCTCTATGGTAACTGATTCAATTTGGATTCTCTCTGGGCCTGTGATATTTTGCTCTGCTTGGCCTCAAACTAGCAATTTTTCTAATCTTCTGATTCTTTCATAATCTCAGGTTCATTTTGCCTTCACTTGGGCCTTGTTGTTTCTCTCTTCAATATGTCTTTCTAAAAGGCTCCAGGTAAAAAATGCCTCCTCTCAGTGTCCCCTGGTTCTGGAAAGGCTCAGTGCAGCAGTATTGGGCAATACCAGAACAGGGAAATGGGAGGGGGGATGGGGGAGCAGGGGGAGAGAAGAGGGCTTATGAGACTTTCAGGGAGTGGGGAGCCAGAAAAGGGGAAATCATTTGAAATGTAAATAAAAAATATATAAAATTAAAAAGTGCCTCCTCTCTTCCTCTCCTCCTCTCTCCCCTCCTCTTCCCTTCTCTCCTCTCATTTGTGCTCCTCTCCCCTTCTCTCTCTCTCTCCTTCTCTCCTTCTCTTTATTTCCTCTCTATCTCGACACTACCCTTCAAGTAGCTTCCATTTCCTCTTTCTTCTTGAGAGAGTTGGGAATGCCTTGTTCTGTCAAATCCTTCTCTGACTCATCATTTTCTCTGCCATGCAATTACATATCTTTCTCAAACAAGGCACTTAATTCCACAAACTAATTTGACCTTGATTGTTCAGGATTAAGGTGTTTACTAAGGAAGTGTCTGTATTCTGGCTAGAGAGATTAAAGTTCTGTGCAAAAGCTGAGCCACACAATAACTAGAAATGGGTTTATTGAGTAAACAACACAATAAAGCACAAGTACAGCATGATCAAATATCCTGCAACACCATGGACTTTAGTACACCAAGAGGATGTACATAATGACCTGATCCCCACCGCTGTGGCTGCTTGGATGTCAACAGTCCCATGGGATCATATAATGCTTGCTCTCTCCAGATGGCTGAACTCTTTTGGAAATGATGATGAGTTCTGGACTTTTTATAGGATTTATATCACTAGAATGGCATTTAAGATTTCAGTAGACTGGTGCCATATCCACAAAGTTCTCTCTTTCCTGTGTAGGTCAAGATGTGATCTCTCATCTGCTCCTTCAGTATCATGCCTGTCTGCCTGAACTGTGATGGTGAGGTGTGTATCCAACTGGAACCAGGAACCGTATTTGAAATGCACCCTTTCTTCTAGAAGTTGTCTTTCCCATGGTATTTTGTCGCAGCAATAGCCAGTAACTAACATAACCATCATGTAGTTGCAGTAGGAGTGACTTGAAAAGTCTGAAGGATTCATTCCAAGCTGTGAAGGGGTTTTACCCAGTGGATTGGGGGATTGGGACACAATACAAGTGATTAAATTCCCTAATGCTAGCTTAGTTAGGATACTCAGAAAACCCATTGATTCAACCAGATAAATTTAGAAAATGTGAGTGTTGAAAGTGGATTTGATTCTGCATGGCAAATGGGAAGCCTCATGGACATTTATAAGATAACAAATAAGGTCTCCATACATCTGTTATTGCTTACGTGTCCATGAAACTCAAAGCTTAGCAGTCTACTTTAGCCTTTCAGTACCAGACTTGGTATATGCTACTTACATGAAAAACTCATACTCAAAAATATACTCTGAATTGTTAAGCAATGTAACACAGAGAAGATTCAACAAAATAAGGTAAGAAACACTGTTGATCATGGTAAAACCACTCTGGAAATCAGTTTGGCAGTTCCTCAGAAAACTGGACATAGTACTGCCTGAAGATCTAGCTATACCACTCCTGGGCATATACACAAAAGATGCTCCAACATGCAATAAGGACACGTGATCCGCTATGTTCAGATAAGCCTTATTTCTAATAACCGTAAGCAGGAAAGAACCCATATGTTCTTCAATAGAGGAATGGACACAGAAAATGTGGTACATTTACACAATGGAGGTCTACTCAGCTATAAAAAGCAATGAATGGCCATTTTAACTATATTGATTCTACCGATCCATGAGCATGGGAGGTTTTCACATTTTTTGAGGTCTTTTTCCATTTCCTTCTTCAGAGTCTTGAAGTTCTTGTCATACAGATCTTTCACATGTTTGGTAAGAGTCACCCCAAGATACTTTATACTGTTTGTGGCTATTATGAAGGGGGTCATTTCCCTAATTTCTTTCTCAGCCTGCTTATCCTTTGAGTATAAGAAGGCCACTGATTTGCTGGAGTTGATTTTATAACCTGCCACTTTGCTGAAGTTGTTTATCAGCTGTAGGAGCTCCCTAGTGGAGTTCTTTGGGTCACTTAGGTAGACGATCATGTCGTCTGCAAATAATGATAGTTTGACTTCCTCCTTTCCAATTTGTATCCCTTTGACCTCCTTATGTTGTCGAGTTGCCCGAGCTAGTACCTGAAGTACAATATTGAAAAGATAAGGAGAAAGGGGGCAGCCTTGTCTGGTCCCTGATTTCAGTGGGATTGCTTCAAGTTTCTCTCCATTTTGTTTGATGCTGGCTACCGGTTTGCTGTATATTGCTTTTACTATGTTTGGGTATGGGCCTTGAATTCCTGTTCTCTCCAAGACTTTAAGCATGAAGGGATGCTGAATTTTGTCAAATGCTTTTTCAGCATCCAATGAAATGACCATGTGGTTTGTACTTTGAGTTTGTTTATGTAGTGGATTGTATTGATGGATTTCCGTATGTTGAACCAACCCTGCATTCCCGGGCTAAAGCCTACTTGATCATGGTGGATGATCGTTTTGATGTGTTCTTGGATTCGGTTGGCAAGAATTTTATTGAGTATTTTTGCATCGATGTTCATAAGGGAAATTGGTCTGAAGTTCTCTTTCTTTGTTGGATCTTTTTGTGGCTTTGGTATCAGCGTAATTGTGGCCTAAAGCACTATACAGATTCAATGCAATTCCCATCAAAATCCCAACTCAATTCTTCACAGAGTTAGAAAGAGCAATTATCAAATTCATCTGGAACAACAAAAAACCCAGGATAGCTAAAACTATTCTCAGCAACAAAAGAAAATCTGGGGGAATCAGTATCCCTGACCTCAAGCAATACTACAGAGCAATAGTGTTAAAAAACTGCATGGTATTGGTACAGTGACAGGCAGGAGGATCAATGGAACAGGATTGAAGATCCAGAAATGAACCCACACACCTATGGCTACTTGATCCTCGACAAAGAGGCTGAAAACATCCAATGGAAAAAAGATAGCCTTTTCAACAAATGGTGCTGGTTCAACTGGAGGGCAGCATGCAGAAGAATGCAAATTGATCCATCCTCGTCTCCTTGTACTAAGCCCAAATCCAAATGGATCAAGGACCTCCACATAAAGCCAGACACTCTGAAGCTAATAGAAAAGAAACTGGGGAAGACCCTTGAGGACATCGGTACAGGGAGAAAGTTTATGAACAGAACACCAATAGCGTATGCTCTAAGAGCAAGAATTGACAAATGGGACCTCATAAGGTTACAGAGTTTCTGTAAGGCAAAGGACACCATCAAGAGGACAGATCGGCAACCAACAAATTGGGAGAAGATCTTCACCAATCCTACATCAGATAGAGGGCTAATATCCAATATATATAAAGAACTCAAGAAGTTAGACTCCAGAAAACCAAACAACCCTATTAAAAAATGGGGTACAGAGTTAAACAAAGAATTCTCACCTGAAGAACTTCGGATGGCAGAGAAGCATCTTAAAAAAAATGCTCAACTTCATTAGTCATTAGGGAAATGCAAATCAAAACAACCCTAAGATTTCATCGTACACCAGTCAGAATGGCTAAGATTAAAAATTCAGGAGACAGCAGGTGTTGGAGAGGATGTGGAGAAAGAGGAACACTCCTCAACTGCTGGTGGGGTTGCAAATTGGTACAACCACTCTGGAAATCAGTCTGGCGGTTCCTCCGAAAACTGGGCACCTCACTTCCAGAAGATCCTGCTATACCACTCCTGGGCATATATCCAGAGGATTCCCCACCATGTAATAAGGATACATGCTCTACTATGTTCATAGCAGCCCTATTTATAATTGCCAGATGCTGGAAAGAACCCAGGTATCCCTCAACAGAAGAGTGGATGCAAAAAATGTGGTATATCTACACAATGGAGTACTATTCAGCCATTAGAAACAATGAATTCATGAAATTCTTAGGCAAATGGATGGAGCTAGAGAACATCATACTAAGTGAGGTAACCCAGACTCAAAAGGTGAATCATGGTATGCACTCACTAATAAGTGGGTATTAACCTAGAAAACTGGAATACCCAAAACATAATCCACACATCAAATGAGATACAAGAAGAAAGGAGGAGTGGCCCCTGGTTCTGGAAAGACTCAGTGAAACAGTATTCGGCAAAACCAGAACAGGGAAGTGGGAAGGGGTGGGAGGGAGGACAGGGGAAGAGAAGGGGGCTTACGGGACTTTTGGGGAGTGGGGGGCTAGGAAAGGGGAAATCATTTGAAATGTAAATAAATTATATCGAATAAAAAAAAAAAGAACCAGGCAAGGAAAAAAAAAAAAGCAATGAATGTATGAAATTCTTAGGCAAACGAATGGAACTAGAAACTATCATCCTGAGCGAGGTAACCCAATCACAAAAGAACAAACAAGGTATGCACTTGCTGATAAGTGGATTTTAGCCCAAAAGTTTGAATACCCAAGATACAACGCACAACCCACATGAAACTCAAGAAGAAATAAAGCCACAGTGTGCATACTTTAATCCTTCTTAGAAGGTGGATCAAAATACCCATGGCTCACAGGCCACCAATAGACTGAACATAGAGTCCCCAGTGGAGGAGCTAGAATAAGGCTCCAAGGAACTGAAGAATTTTGCAGCCCCATAGGAGGAACAATAATATGAACCAACCAGTACTCCCAGAACTGACAGGTACAAAACCACCAACCAGAGAGTACACATGGAGGGACCCATGCCTCCAACTTCATATGTAGCAGAGGCTGGCCTTTTCAGTCATCAATGAGAGGAGAGGCCATTGGTCCTGTGAAGGCTCGATCCCACAGTGTAGGGGAATGCTAGGTCAGGAAAGTGGAGGTAGGGTTTGGTAAGCAGGGGGAGGGGGATGGGATAGGGGCTTTTGGAAGGGTAACAAGGAAATGGGATACCATTTGAAATATAAAGCACATATCTAATGAAATAAAAAAAGAAGCATTGTTGATCAAAGAAAGAGGATGAGGAAGCAGACATGCTACCAATGTGTTCACACTGTTCAAATGGATCATGTGAGAAATTCAGTTCACTGGATTCCCTGAGAACGATGGACATGAACACAGCAGGAATGTGGTATTTTTTGGACAGAGGCACGTTTTCATATGACCTGTGTTACCTGACTCATTACTTCCTCCTCATTCTGTAAATATGTTTGAGCCAGTTATGAATAAAAGAATGGTGTGTGGTTTTTTCCTTTGCCTTTTTTCTGGGTAATGTAGTTCAGGATCACATTCTTTTGTTTTGTTTTTTTATTTGTTTTTGGTTTTTCAAGACAGGGTTTCTCTGTGTATTCCTGGCTGTCCTGGAATTCACTCTATAGATCAGGCTGGCCTCAAACTCAGAAAATTTATCATAAGATAAATCATCAACTTTAATGCAAAAAAATCAATACTCAATAAAAATCTTGCCAACCGAATCCAAGAACACATCAAAAAACGATCATCCACCATGATCAAGTAGGCTTTATCCCAGGGATGCAGGGTTGGTTCAATATAGGGAAATCCCTCAATGCAATCCACTACATAAACAAACTCAAGGAAAAAAAACACATGGTCATTTCATTGGATGCTGAAAAAGCATTTGATAAAATTTAGCATCCTTTCCTGCTTAAAGTCTTGGAAAGAACAGGAATCCAAGGCCCATACCTAAACATAGTTAAAGCAATATACAGCAAACCGGTAGCCAGCATCAAACTAAATGGAGAGAAACTTGAAGCAATCCCACTAAAATCAGGGACTAGACAGGGCTGCTCCCTGTCTCCTTACCTTTTCAATATTGTATTTGAGGTACTAGCTCAGGCAATTAGACAACATAAGGAGGTCAAAGGGATACAAATTGGAAAGGAAGAAGTCAAACTATCATTATTTGCAGATGATATGATAGACTACCTAAGTGACCCAAAAAGTCCATTAGAGAAATCCTACAGCTGATAAACAGCTTCAGCAAAGTGGCAGGTTATAAAATCAACTCAAGCAAATCAGTAGCCTTCCTATACTCAAAGGATAAGCAGGCTGAGAAAGAAATTAGGGAAATGACACCCTTTACAATAGACACAAACAGTATAAAGTACCTGGGGGTGAATCTTACTAAACATGTGAAAGATCTGTATGACAAGAACTTCAACACTCTGAGGAAGGAAATGGAAGACCTCAAAAAGTGGAAAAATCTCCCATGCTCATGAATCAGAAGGATTAATACAGTTAAAATGGCCATTTTGCCAAAAGCAATATACAGATTCAATGCAATACCCATCAAAATCCCAAGTCAGTTCTTCACAGAGCTAGAAAGAGCAATTCTCAAATTCATCTGGAATAACAAAAAACCCAGGATAGCTAAAACTATACTCAACAACAAAAGAAATTCTGGGGGAATCAGTATCCCTGACCTCAAGCAATCCGACGGAGAAAGAGCGTTAAAAACTGCATGGTATTGGTACAGTGACAGGCAGGTGGACCAGTAGAACAGGATTGAAGGTCCAAAAATGAACCCACACACCTATGGACACTTAATCCTCGATAAAGGAGCTGAAAACATCCAAAGGCCAAAAGATAGCCTTTTCAACAAATGGTGCTGGTTCAACTGGAGGTCAGCATGCAGAAGAATGTGAATTGATCAATCCTTGTCTCCTTGTACTAAGCTCAAATCCAAATGGATCAAGGACCTCCACATAAAGCCAGACACTCTGAAGCTAATAGAAAAGAAACTGGGGAAGACCCTTGAGGATATCGGTACAGGGAGAAAGTTTATGAACAGAACACCAATAGCGTATGCTCTAAGATCAAGAATTGACAAATGGGACCTCATAAAATTACAAAGTTTCTGTAAGGCAAAGGACACCATCAAGAGGACAAATCAGCAACCAACAAATTGGGAAAGGATCTTCACCAATCCTACATCAGATAGAGGGCTAATATCGAATATATATAAAGAACTCAAGAAGTTAGACTCCAGAAAACCAAACAACCCTATTAAAAATGGGGTACAGACTTAAACAAAGAATTCTCACCTGAAGAACATCGGATGGCAGAGAAGCATCTTAAAAAATGCTCAACTTCATTAGTCATTAGGGAAATGCAAATCAAAACAAACCTGAGATTTCACCTTACACCAGTCAGAATGGCTAAGATTAAAAATTCAGGAGACAGCAAGTGTTGGAGAGGGTGTGGAGAAAGAGCAACACTCCTCCACTGCTGGTAGGGTTGCAAATTGGTACAAC
This sequence comes from Apodemus sylvaticus, assembly GCF_947179515.1. Classification (NCBI taxonomy): domain Eukaryota; kingdom Metazoa; phylum Chordata; class Mammalia; order Rodentia; family Muridae; genus Apodemus; species Apodemus sylvaticus. The sequence continues at coordinate 186,756,292 of NC_067472.1, forward strand.
CACTCTGGAAATCAGTCTGGCGGTTCCTGCGAAAACTGTGCACCTCACTTCCAGAAGATCCTGCTATACCATGCCTGGGCATATACCCAGAGGATTCCCCACCATGTACTAAGGATGCATGCTCTACTATGTTCATAGCAGGCCAATTTATAATTGCCAGACGCTGGAAAGAACCCAGGTATCCCTCAACAGAAGAGTGGATACAAAAAATGTGGTATATCTACACAATGGAGTACTATTCAGCCATTAGAAACAGTGAATTCATGAAATTCTTAGGCAAATGGATGGAGCTAGAGAACGTCATACTAAGTGAGGTAACCCTGACTCAAAAGGTGAATCATGGTATGCACTCACTAATAAGTGGATATTAACTTAGAAAACTGTAATACCCAAAACATAATCCACACATCAAATGAGGTACAAGAAGAAAGGAAGAGTGGCCCCCTGTTCTGGAAAGATTCAGTGAAGCAGTATTCGGCAAAACCAGAATGGGGAAGTGGGAAGGGGTGGGTGGGAGGACAGGGGGAGAGAAGAGGGCTTGTGGGACTTTCGGGGAGTGGAGGGCTAGAAAAGGGGAAATCATTTGAAATGTAAATAAAAAATATATCAATTAAAAAAATTCAGGAGACAGCAGGTGTTGGTGAAGATGTGGAGAAAGAGGAACACTCCTCCACTGCTGGTGGGTTTGCAAATTGATGCAATTACTCTGAAAATCAGTCTGGCGTTTCCTCAGAAAATTGGGCAGGTCAATTCTGGAGGATGCTGCTACACCACTCCTGGGCATATACCAAGAGGATTCCCAGCATGTAATAAGGATATGTTCTCAGTATGTTCATAGCAGCCCTATTTATTATAGCCAGAAGCTGGAAAGAACTCAGGTATACCTCAACAGAAGAATGGATGCAAAAAAAAAATGTGGTATATATACACAATGGAGTACTCTTCAGCCATTAGAAATGATCAATTCATAAAATTCTTAGACAAATGGATAGATCTGGAGAACATCATACTAAGTGAGGTAACCCAGTGTCAAAAGATCAATCATGGTATACACTCATTAATAAGTAGATATTAGCCTTGAAAATTGGAATACCGAAAACCTAATCCACACATCAAATGAGGTACAAGAAGAACAGAGGACTGGCCCCTTGTTCTGGAAAGACTCAGTGTAGCAGTATAGGGCAAACCCAGAACAGGGAAGTGGGAACGGTTGGGTGGGAGAACAGGGTGAGGGAAGGGGACTTATGGGACTTTTGGGGAGTGGGGGGCCAAAAAAGGGGAAATCACTTGAAGTGTAAATCTTCATAGAGCTAGAAAGAGCAATTCTTAAATTCATCTGGAAGAACAAAAAACCCAGGATAACTAAAACTATTCTCAACAGTAAAAGAACTTCAGGGGGATTCAGTATCCCAGCCTTTAAACTTTACTACAGAGCAATAGTGATAAAAACTGCATGGTATTGGTACAATATCAGGCATGCAGATCAATGGAATAGGATTGAAGACCCAGAAATAAACCAACACACCTATGGTCACTTGATCTTCGACAAAGGAGCTGAAAGCATCCAGTGGAAAAAAGATAGTCTTTTCAACAAATGGTGCTGGTTCAATTGAAGTTCAGCATGCAGAAGAATGTGAATCAATCCACTCTTATCTCCTTGTATTAAGCTCAACTCCAAATGGATCAAGGACCTCCACATAAAACCTGACACACTGAAACTAATTGAAAAGAAACTGGGGAAGACCCTGGAGGGTATGGGCACAGGGGAAAAGTTCCTGAATAGAACACCAATAGCTTATGCTCTAAGATCAAGAATTGACAAATGGGACCTCATAAAACTACAAAGTTTCTGTAAGGCAAAGGACACTGTCAAAAGGACAAAACGTCAACAAACAGATTGGGAAAGGATCTTCACCAACCCTAAATCCAACAGAGGGCTAATATCTAATATATACAAAGAACTCAAGAAAGTAGAAACTAGAGAACCAAATAACCCAAAACCAGAACGGGGAAGTGGGAAGGGGTGGGTGGGAGTACAGGGGGAGAGAAGGGGGCTTATGGGACTTTCAGGGAGTGGGGGGCTAGAAAAGGGGAAATCATTTGAAATGTAAATAAAAAATATATCGAATAAAAATAATTTTAAAAAAGTGGGGTACGGAGCTAAACAAAGAATTTTCACATGAAGAACTTTTGAGTTTGGTTTGTGACAATAGTAAATTTACAGTTTCTAATGATTTCACTAGGTGGAATAATTTTGTCTACTCTGCCACTTTTAAAATGGTGACTTCAGAGGGTTCAGATTAAGGTGCTGAGCTAGTTGTTAACAGTATGTAATGGAGTAAGTGGTGCAAGTAAGATCTGCAAACAGACCCTTCTTCTGCCTTTGTGCCTTCTGAATGGGGATTAAAACAGAATGGAGGGCTATTACTTTTTCCTTGCTTCTGTAGTTGCTGTGACAAGATATCTGATGGAGAACATCAGTCAGTTACTTCAAGGAAGGCAACAGGGTGCCCTGGTTTGTGGAAGTAGTCTGTTATTTCTCACATGCCCGTAGACCAGGAAACAGATATCACAGAACCGGTACCACAAGCAGTCATAACCCTTGAAATCTACCACTGACAACCTTGTGCTACCTAGGCCATAACCTGAAAGGTAAACCTCCAAAGAGTGGCCAAGTGTTCTAACACAGGAGAATCCATGTCTCTCTGTCTGATCCTTCCATGTACCAGTTAGGAAGCATGTTAATGTTAAATAACACACACACTTTTTATAATACAGGGTGTGTGTGTGTGTGTATGTGTGTGTGTGTGTGTGTGTGTGTGTGTGTGTGTGTGTGTGTGTGTGTTAATACTAAAGGATTTTCAGTCAAAGTGTAAATCAGAGTGCCAGTGAGATGGCTAAGTAGATAAAGGTATTTGCCAGCACTACTGACAACTGGAATTTCATACCTGAGACTAAAATAGTGGGAGGAGAAGACTGACCTATTAGTTTTCATTTGATACTCTAAATTCACCTTGCCTTCCCCTACTCCCCAAAGATATTAAGAACACATTGTCCTTAAACTGAAAGAGAATATCCTGTCTGCTTTATGAGTTCATATATTAAAGTTGTGCGCCCATGCACACAGTATCCTATTGTGTACACCCTGTCTATGAGTCCTTAGGACTTCAATGGGTAAAATATGAAGGCTGAAACCAGGGGTCCAGGAAATTAACAAATATTCTTTTTCTTTTAGCAAGAACAGTAGGCCACTTTTACTCCATAGTGATCAGATAGGAGGCATGGGATTAGTTCGATCTTCTTATATTTGTTGAGGTCTGTCTTGTGACCAATTATATGGTCGATTTTGGAGAAGGTACCATGAGGTGCTGAAAAAAAAGGTATATTCTTTTGTTTTAGGATAGAATGTTCTATATATATCTGTTAAATCTAATTGGTCCAAAGCTTCAATTAGTTTCATTGTGTCCTTGTTTAGTTTCTGTTTTCCTGATTGGTCCATTGAGGAAAGTGCAGTGTTGAAGTCACCCACAATTATTGTGTTAGGTGCAATGTGTGCTTTGAGTTTTAATAAAGTTTCTATTATGAAAGAGGGTGCCCTTGCATTTGGAGCATAGATGTTCAGGATTGAGAGTTCTTCTTGTTGTATTTTTCCTTTGACCAGCAAGAAGTGTCCCTCAGAGTCTCTTTTGATGACTTTGGGTTGAAAGTCAATTTTATCTGATATTAAAATGGCTACTCCAGCTTGTTTCCTGAGACCATTTGCTTGTAAAATTGTCTTCCAGCCTTTTACTCTAAGGTAGTGTTTGTCTTTGACCCTGAGGTGTGTTTCCTGTAAGCAGCAAAATGTAGGGTCCTGTTTACGTATCCAGTCAGTTAGTCTGTGTCTTTTTATTGGGGCATTAAGTCCATTGATGTTTAGAGATATTAAGGAATAGTGATTGTTACTTCCTATCATTTTTGACGTTATTTTTTAAATTTGATTGCTTAACTTCTTTTGGGTTTGATGAAAGGTTACTATCTTGCTTTTTCCAGGGTGAAGTTTACATTTGAAATGTAAATAAATTATATCGAATAAAAAAAAATTAAAAAAAAAAAGAACTGTAAGCAACTTTTATTTCTAGACACCTGCCCAGGAGCCTAGTGACTCCAGTATTTCTCAAAATTATTAAATGAAACTCAGACATGCATATGCTGGACATGATGTCGGGAACACGGTGACTTTAAACCACAGCATCCAGAATATGCTGCAAATAGCAATGGAGAAACTTAATGCTCCACAAGCAATTATTATCAATACCATCAAATGGACATTATAAAACCATATTTATTTATATAACACTCCAAATTACAGACCTGAGGGTCATGAGCCAACCAGTTTGGGGGATGGTCACAGTACAGGGCCTCATTAATGTGAAATGAGCTGTGAGAGTCATGCCTTTTTATTTGACAAAACATTTTATAAATTATCAAAACTGTAGGTAAAAGATTTTTTCAATTTTCTTTGTTGTTTGGTAGAAATCCTCTACAGACCTAATAATCATAAGGTCGTTTACATTTTCCATTCAAACCCAAGCCCCTAAAGTCCTTAGCACAGGTGAGGTTATGACTCAAACCGCAGAGGAGTAATTAATGCTGATCATTTCTAACAGCCTTACAAAGGGCAGTTAGCAAGTCATGTATTACCTTAGCTAGAGACTATAGAAGACAACTGAAATTCCTCTTCAACAAGTTTATACACACATGTTATGTAGACATGGAATAGAAGTGATAGTGCTCATCATGATGATAAGTTTCCCTTATACAAAGAACAAGTCAGATCCCAGAGTTGTTTATTTGATGCACTATCAGCAGAAAACAATCTCAACCTATATCTTCCTTTTCCATAGTTGGACCATCTAGGCACATGAACTGATAATTATGAAAGACATCTTTTTTCTTTTTTTCTATATTCTTTGTTTACATTCCAAATGCTTTCCTCTTTCCCAGTTCTCCCCTCCACATATGTCCCATAAGCCCTCTTCTTTCTGCCCATTCCCCAATCACCCCCTTCCCATTTCTCTGTCCTGGTACTCCCCTAAGATGCTGGATCAAGCCTTTCCAAGACCAGGGCCCTCTCCTTCCTTCCTTCTTGGGAATCATTAGATATGCTAATTGGGTATTGAGTATTCAGAGCTTCTGGGCTAATTAATATCCACTTATCAGTGATTGCATTCCATGGGTATTCTTTTGTGATTGGGTTACCTCACTTAGGATGATATTTTCCAGTTCCAACCATTTGCCTAAAAATTGCATGAAATCATTGTTTTTAATTGCTGAGTAGTATTCCATTGTATAAATATACGACATTTTCTGTATCCATTCCTCCATTGAGGGACATCTGGGTTCTTTCCAGTTTCTGGCAATTATAAAGAAGGCTGCTAAACTCTCAATAACCATAGATGGAGAAACCAAGATATTCCATGACAAAGCCAAATTTACACAATATCTTTCCACAAACACAGCCCTACAAAGAATAATAGGGGAAAAACACACATACAAAGAGGGAAACTACACCCTGGAAAAAGCAAGATAGTAACCTTCTTTCATCAAACCCAAAAGAAGATAACCAATCAAATTTAAAAAATAACATCAAAAATGACAGGAAGTAATAATCACTATTCCTTAATATCTCTTAACATGAATGGACTCAATTCCCCAATAAAAACACATAGACAAACAGACTGGATACAAAAACAGGACCCTACATTTTGCTGCATACAGGAAACACACCTCAGTGTCAAAGACAAAAACTACCTAAGAGTAAAAGGCCAGAAGACAATTTTACAAGCAAATGGTCTCAGGAAACAAGCTGGAATAGCCATTCTAATATCAGATAAAATTGACTTTCAACATAAAGTCATCAAAAGAGACATGGAAGAACACTTCTTACGGGTCAAAAAAAAAAAAAATACACCAAGAAGAACTTTCAATCCTGAACATCTATGCTCCAAATGCAAGGGCACCCTCATTCATAAAATAAACTTTACTAAAGCTCAAAGAACACATTGCACCTAACATAATAATTGTGGGTGACGTCAACACTCCAATCTCCTCAATGGGCCGATCAGGAAAACAGAAACTAAACAGCAACCCAGTGAAACTAATTGAAGCTTTGGATAACTTGGATTTAATGGAGATATATATAGGACATTTCATCCTAGGGCAAAAAATAAAGCTTTCTCCCAGCACATCATGGTACCTTCTCCAAAATCGATCATATAATTGGCCACAAGACAGAACTCAACAAATATAAGAAGATCGAATTAATCCCATGCCTCCTATCAGATCACAATAGAGAAAAGTCGTCTTCAGTAGCAACGAAAAACAACAGAAAGCCCACATACACATGGAAACTGAACAATACTCTACTCAATGATACCTTGGTCAAGGAAGAAATAAAGAAATCAAAGACATTTTTAGAATATAATGAAAATGAAGACACAACATACCCAAATCTATGGGACACAATGAAAGCAGTGCTAAGAGGAAAACTCATAGACCTGACTGCCTCCAAAAAGAAACTGGTTTAACAAATATTCTAAGACAGACTACTTGTTTCCCCTGATGATACTTTAAATCATTTGCATATCAAACATATTCACTCTGTGTGCTGGAAAAGTCTTGCAGTATAGCTCTAGCCCAGCATCTTAGTTTGATTTGTAATACACAAACGTTGGCTAACAAAATTCTGGAACACCAAGTCCAGGGGATGAAATGACCTCTACTGATGTCTGCGGGAAGCACACACACGTGCTACACAGACAGAATACACATGCCAAACATTCACAAACTTAAAGTCAGTCGATCTAAGAAAGGAAACACAAATACATTGGTTGCTTTCATGTTGACTCTACCTACTTCCAGGAGCCTGTATTGCCTATTTTCTGCAATTATATGAGTTCTCCTCACTGTGTTACAAACATGCTCATTTTCTGTTTTTTTCTTTTGCTTCCATAGTCTAAATTCCTATCACTTACACTTTAGAACATTGGTTCTCAACCTGTCTGTCATAAACAACCGGAGGAGGGGCATAGAACAGACTCTCACAAGTTACCTTAAGACCTTCTGCAAACACAAATATGACATTACAACTGATAACATTATCAAACCTACAGTTAGGAGTAGCAACAAAAACAATTTTATGGTTGGGAGTCACCACATCATGACGAACTCTATGCCAGGGTCACAGCATTAATGAAATTGAGAAGCCCTGCCTAACACAGTGACTGGCAAGGAGTGAGGATATGAAGGAGTTGAAGGGAACGTTCAAGGCTAGCTTTCTCTTCTCTGATGACACTGGCAGTACTCAAGGCACAGGCACACACACACACACACACACACACACACACACACACACACACACACACACACACATCCTTCCCCTTCCCAACAAGCAAATCTATTACTTATTGAATTAGGGAGAATTACCATTACGGATGCTTTTTCTTCGTAATTGTCAGGTATTGGCTCTCCCTGAGAACATAAATAAACTTCAGATTTTGTAAAAACCTTCTGCATCCGCTTCTGGGGTCTAGGTACAGGTTTGCTAGATGCTTCCTGCAGGGCAAAAGAAGAAAGTTAACTTTTTGTTTGGTTCTTGAATTAACACTTGCTTTTGTATGCGTGCTTTCAAATCAAGTTTATTCCTTAGTAATCACAGGGTATTGACACATGAAAAGTAAAAACCATTAAATGTGAAATGTCTCCTAATATGTTGATCTTTTTACAAATTGCTAGGATATCCTCAAGATGTAAAAATATTTATGCTAGTGAAGAGAAAATCATGACATGAGAAACAGGAACTTGTTCTTCTGATGAACTAGGCTCACTTCATCATGTGTCAAATTTTCTACATATTGTATAAGATGATCATTAATATTAATAAAACCTCTTTTGACAGTCTCTTTCTTCCATTTTTGGAGGGCACAAAATGCACATTCTCCATTTATAAATAAATGCCAATTAAATTGCCAGTGCTATCCATATCATAGTACCTGTGGAACTGCTTGACAAAAACCTATTGGTCTACTGAGTTACATTCAAATGTCATGTATCATTTATACAGCCCCTCCCTCTAGGGTTACAGGTAATACAGAACCAGGTTTCCCAACCTCCAGCAACTAATAGTGATGAAGAGGCTTCAAACTGAATATGGAAATATCTCAGTAAAACACTACAACATTTTGTGCATTTGAATGTGACACAAAGAATATAAGTGTATATTATTTTCAAACACAAAAAGAAGAAATTAAATGGAACTATATAGCGCTTGACTCTCTGCTTCTAGAAATGCTGGCTAATTGGGGAAAGACACTTATTGTTTAACTATATGAAGACCTTTCGACATACCCTTATAAGAATCAAATAGAAAATGCTCTAATCTCTTCATAAGGAAAACTTCATGAACATATTACATATTGCTAAATATCTACAATTACTTCTCAGTCTAAATATAGATGAAAGGGAGAAACTAGAGATGCTCTCACATATGATCCTGAAATAGGAGTGTACAAGGACAGATAAAACTTATGGGCATTTTGCTGAGGATAAAAGCACTTTGGAGATTCCTCGATTATTTAAATATCTGGAGATCTTAAAAATGTATTCTGGACTATTATCACACTCACATAGTTAAATCAGTCTAAGGTGTATTTCTTTCTGCAAACCATACTTTGTCAAACATCAAACATCTTCTACTACGTGAAAACTGCACTCAGTCTTCTACTCACTGTCTTTTGAGTCCATTCACACATTGGGCCACCATTACCCATAAGGACTTACTGCTCACTTGAAATTTATAGACTTCCACATCCTCAATATGGTTTCCTCTGAAGCACCTTTCCATATAAAACTGGGATAGTTAGACTACTGCTGAATGAAGACACAATTCATAGGAAAATTAATTTCACAAAGAAGCATTTTACCTTGTTCGAGGAAGTATACCTGACCTTGTCTCCTTTTATACACCTAGGAACAACAATGGGAGGTTTGTCAGGGAGCCTTTAGAACAAAAACATGCAACCTTCTTTCAACCTTAGTTTTGTGGCTGGATCTCTTGTTCTTTAATGGAAACCCTAGGGTAACTATCAAGTAAACTTTAGGGGATTCTCTGTCATCACCTCCTGTCTCACCATAAAGGCCCCAGGATACAGTAGCTCATGAGACTATCAGACCTCATGTGGATTCTGGCATCCAAACTCCCATTCTAACACATGCATGGCAAACACTTCAACTACTGGATCTTCTCCCTAGCTATGAATTCTTGTCAGCATTTCATGCTGTGTGAGAGATATAATCATTAATTTCAACATGCTTTGCTCTATAAATAGTAATTCAGCATGTGATTTCAGAAGAAATAAAGAAGCTACAACTGTCTTACACAGAGACAAAGACAGTCAGGTTCTGAATGTTGTGTTTTCAACGGATTAATATATTGTAAAATGCATATATTCTTACCGCAGTGATTTTCTTGTCACTTCATCACTGGCTACAAAAGAGAGAGGCAAAATTTGTCATTAAACAACTGTAGGAAATATGACTATCATGTGCCAAGGCTATTTTTTGATACCCTATATGCTTTGAAACCATTTATGAAAAGCCTTTAAAGTGAATATTTATTTGTAAGCACTAAATATATGGGGAAATCTACCTTTCCTCTTCCTTCTATTTTTAAAATACAAAGAGAAAACCTTATCAACAGTTACTACTTATGATAAATTGTTGTGCAAACTACTTAAGATGGTGAGCACTATCAGACACAAGAAGTGTCACCTTAGTCTGTATTGTTATCCCATAGTGAACTGTGAAAAGGATAGCTTCGTGTTGCCTTTGCTGCTTTTTGTCTCTAGTCTTGGGATGCTGGTAGAATTCTTAGTGAGCATACCCATCTTGTGCAGAAGTGAAAGGGGCATCTCCAAGTATTGACTTGAACTTCCTTCACTGGGGAGGAATATTCACTCCTAAGAACAGGGAATCTCAGTCTATGGTGACTGTCATTGCAACATAGCTAAACACAGGAGACCCAAGACCTTTACAAAGCAATTCCAGCTGCAAGTGTGACACAGCTCCAGAGAGATCAGTGCATTACTCTTTGCAAATTCTTCTGAGGAAGATGCTAGAGGCCCTCAGTTCTAGCATTGGTCCCACCTCATGTGCAGTGCAAAAAAAGTTCAGCATCAACTTCCATTGCCTCCCATGGGAAGACCACCTTAGGAGTTATGTGAACTGAACTATTACTCCACAGGGAGACACGTGGAAGAAACCTGGGCACAAAGAAGCAATTCGAAGGGATTAATGCCTCACATGAAACATTTTTAAATTTACTTCCACATATAAAACACTGATGGACTCAAGTATCACTCTATGTAAAAAGCCTGCCCTCCAAACAAGCTAACACATGAACAATTCTTGTTTACTTCCTTTATAGTATGTAAGACTCCACTCTACCTTCCTATGCATTACCCATGGCCAGAGCAGAGCATTTGTCCCACCAAGAAATGGGCTGAGAAAGTGGCTCTTTGGTGGACCTTATGCTTGGCATGTGAGGGGTCTCTGTCAATCCTTATCACCACAAAGAAAGCTCCATTGCTGAAATAACTTAAAAGAAACTCACCCACATTACACTAATGCTATTTCACATCGTGCTTATGTGAAGAGTCATTTAGATTCCTCTACACTATTCTCTAGCTGGTGCTTGCCAAAGGCAAATGTAGGTGTGAGAGATGCTGTGGTGACAGCTGCTGAAAGCATGAACTCTGTGGTGTTTCTCTCATTGTGAGAATCATATTTACACTCCTGGGCATATACCCAGAGGATTCCCCAGCAGATAATAAGGATACGTGCTCCACTATGTTCATAGCAGCCTCATTTATAATAGCCAGAAGCTGGAAAGAACCCAGGTATCCCTCAACAGAAGAATGGATGCAAAAATATTTGGTATATATACACAATGGAGTACTATTCAGCCATTAGAAACAATGAATTCATGAAATTCTTTGGCAAATGGATGGAGCTAGAGAACATCATACTAAGTGAGGTAACCCAGACTCAAAAGGTGAATCATGGTATGCACTCACTAATAATTGGATATTAACCTAGAAAACTGGAATACCCAAAACATAATCCACCCATCAAATGAGGTACAAGAAGAACAGAGGAGTGGCCCCTTGTTATGGAAAGACTCAGCGAAGCAGTATAGGGCAAAACCAGAACAGGGAAATGGGAAGGGTTGGGTGGGAAAACGGAGATGTAAGGGGGATGATGGGACTTTCAGGGAGTAGGGGTCTAGAAAAGGGGAAATCATTTGAAATGTAAATAAAAAAAACTAAAAAAAAAATTAAAATATTCCTGAGTGAGCCAGTTATTTATAATGTTAAGTTCTTCACATTCAAACTGAAGAAAATTAAAAATAACCGAAGATAATATATGAATTATCAAATAAATTGAGACTGAGAAATTCTAACAAGGAAAAAATCTAGATGGCTGTAATGGAATTTGGTAAATCTTCAAGTTTATCAGAAAATGTTTATAATTCCACTTTTAATCAACATAGGAATACTTTTATACCCACCATAATTGTATCTATATAAAATTTTCCATGATAATCTTCAAATCTGACATGTGTTTCTACATTTTTCTACAAATTTACCAGAAATATTTTCCATGTAAATCTTCAATTCTGTCATAAAATGTTTCTTTCCCATATTTCAATTAATTTAGCAATGTTTACATATCTACCTCTTTACTCCTTAATTTTCCATGAAAATTGCCAATCTTAACATGTTTTTCTGAAATATTTTACATGTAAATCTTTAATTTGATCATAAAGTGTTTTTACTTCCCTTTAAAAAATAAAAAAAATAAAATAAAATAACATCCATTCTGTAAAAATCAACTTGCTGTTATGTGACTAGAGAGGACACACCTCATGGAATAGGTGAAAAAAAATCTTTTAACTTATAAAAAGTTGATACATCAGTACATTGTTTTAAATAGACAAACATATAATAATTGTATGTAATTGTAATATCATTACAAATACAGATATAATTGTATTTAAAATTTCTTAGAAACAATTTCTTAAATAAATCTGCTTCTTAAAAGTGTTTGGCAGCTTAGAAACAATGAATTCATGAAATTCTTAGGCAAATGGATGGAGCTAGAAAACATCATACTAAGTGAGGTAACCCAGACTCAAAAGATGACTCATGGTATGCACTCACTAATAAGTGGATATTAACCTAGAAAACTGGAATACCCCAAACATAATACATACATCAAATGAGGTACAATAAGAAAGGAGGAGTGGCCCCTTGTTCTAGAAAGACTCAGTGAAGAAGTATAGGGCAAAACCAGAATGGGGAAGTGGGAAGGGGTGGGTGGGAGGACAGGGGGAGAAAAGGGGGCTTATGGGACTTTTGGGGAGTGGGGGGCTAGAAAAGGGGAAATCATTTGAAATGTAAATAAAAAATATATCGAAGAAAAAAAAAGAAAAAAAAGTGTTTGGCAGCAAATTAAGAAAGGATATAAATACTGGAAATCTTGATTACCTTACTATTCTAGCAGGAACAAAACTCTTTTTCTAATTAGGATAGAATCAGTATTAATACTTGCCAATATTCTTACCTATATTATCCTGGGAAGACTTTTTCAGGATGGATTTCGGCTGTCCTCGTGGTCTTACTCCACTGAGGTATATTTTAAGAGTGTTATTTTAATAGTCATATAAAACATTAATGAAAGGCTTTGATTTCTTTGTTGTTTGATTTCCTAATTTATATTACATTACAAATTAAAAAACTATTAATTTGTTCTTCAACCAGTTGATTGCATTTGGAGACATTTTCTTTACAACTTTTCCTAATGTGGAATATAGGGGAGAATTCAGCCCACAAAAATTAGCCCCCCCCCAAAAAAACATACACAGATACAGAAAAATGCACACACACTCATGAACACACACACACACACACACACACACACACACAATTACTAGTACCTCTTCAGCCTTTGTTTTGATAGTTGTACTGACTGGTATTTTTACTCTATAGACTCAATGTCAGTCTTTGGCCCTGGAGCAGCACAGCACCTTCTCTCATGGTACCTTGTGCATATTTCACTGACTATGATGTTACCACCCAAAAGGTTGATTTCTGGACCATCAAATAGATTTCTAGAACTCTTAAAATCCCACCACAGCTTTCACATTATTCAAGCCATTCCTTCATAACTCATGCATGGATGAATCCTGAAATCACAATCTTCCTGTTTCTGTGACAAACAAGCATTTCTATGATTTAGTAAGATAATGACAAGAGCAAAGGACAATAAAACCTAGTGGGCACTTGTGGTTTTACTGTGGAACTGTTCAGAATTCCAAATAGAAGTTAACATGTGTAATTTGAAAGGAGTCTGAATAGTTTTGAGTACTGAAAAGTTTTGAATATTCATTTTCAACATTAGCTTTGATGATTTGGGAAATTTTCAAACATTTTCAATATTATTTTCCTCTCTTGTGGAAGTAATTAATCGTAATGAGCACAGAATTGGCTTGAAATACAACTTTAAATTTTCTACCAAACCATTTTCTAAACAGGAATGGATAGGCCTTGGCCTTTATGTTCATGTCCAAATGAGGTGGAAGACAAAAGCCCCCATTGTAGAGAGGTAAATATTAGTTACACTATCATTCAGATAATCGATTGAGAGTGAAAGGATTCATTTCTGTGGAAAACAGATGTGAACAGATCATTGATGGATGGAGCATTCTGGAAGACATGGGTGCCTTCCAACAACTACGAAAGACGCTACACCTGACAAAATGGTCCTTTGCATGTAAAGCTAGTTGTCAGAGGAGGAAGGAAATGCATTGGCATCCTGTAGTAATGACTGAAAATGGAGAACCACCCCAATTTATGTAAACGTACTGACAAGAGAAATGAGTGAAATGACAGCTACTAGTGTGGGTCTTAGTTCACAAATTGAATTCAGTAAGGCTTGGAAAGCCAAGGAAGCTTAGATGGACAGCCATGTTCCTAGCTAATCCCAGCAGGCTCTTTTTCCAAACTGCAGAGTTGGTTCTTGGAAATGGTGGGGGAATGTGATGGGCATGTTCATAGGAACCACACTGAGAACGTTTTCAACTGAATAAGCATGCATTATACTGTGAAACTTGTAAGACAAAGGTCTCAAAGTACTCCCAACAAGAATTTGCTTCCTCTCTTTGAATTTATCTACTATTACTGTATAGTTAATAAACCTTACCAGGACAAAGGTCTTTCATCGTTAAAATAAAAGACTTCTGAAAATAAAAACAAAATATATTTTATTACAACTAGAGAAAAACCTTACCTATAAAAATGATCAAATTCAATGTTAGTATCAATTTCTATGAGACAAAATATAAATTCACACACACAATTGTGTGTAAAATGAACTCTCTCATACTGATAGAGAGCATAAAACTGATCAGAAAAAAGTCAATTGTTTTGAAAATGAATTCTTATGATTCTTTTTAAACCTAGGCTGATGGTTCTGGGAAGAATTATAGATTGAGTCTGGCCGCATATCATATGAATATCAAAACTTAGGAGGCAAAAGCAGATGGATTGCTGTGATTTCCTAGACAAACAGAGCTACATTTAGTGAGACCATGTCTCAACCCCACTGTTAAAAGAGTTAAACCCAGAACTGAGCTGAAAGCTGTCCCTTGAGTGCCATTCTCTGGCCAAAATTTAACCCAACATAAGCAGGCCTGCTGTACCAGGAACTTAAAAGTTTGACCTCTTCTCATTGAATGCTCTGCCCATTTTCCAGAAGACATACACCATGCCCTGATTTCCAATGTCCAGGCAAAGGCAGCCAACCTCAGGACTCCTGCACCAGAAACACCCATGGATAACCAGTTGCCTAAAGGTCACAATGAAAACACTAACCACAAGTGCTAATTCAATATGACACATCCAGAGCCCAGGTATCCTACTATAGCAATCTCTGGATATCCTATCATGATCCAAGCACAATAAAATGTCATTAAATCCAATCTTATGAAGATGGTAAACGAATTTAAAGGAAAAATTAACAAATGCCTTAATTAAACTGGAAACTACAATCAAGCAAGTGAAGAAAATGAATAAAACAATTCAATACCTGCAAATGGTCAAAGAAGTGGTAAAGAAAACACAGAGGGAACCATGGAGATGGAAAATCTAAGAAAGACAACAGGAACAGAAGCACAGCCAACAGAATAAAAATAATGGAAGAGTCGATCTCGGGTATAGATGATATGAAAAAAGAACCTAACACATCAACCAAAGAAAATGTTAAACCTAAAAAAATTACTGACTCAAAGTATACAGAAATTCTGAGTCTGTATAGTAAAATCCTACTAAGAGTAATGGGAATGAACAAGAGTGAAGACAGTTCCAGCTGCAAGGACAAGAAAATATTTGAAAGAAAAAACATAGAAAAAATTCACCCAACCTAAAGAAAAAATGCCTATCAACAACCAAGTTGATTGGTGTTCCCAAAAAATAATAATCCTATGCTCTCTATGTTCTATGCTCTATGCTCAGTGACCTCCGGAGAAAGAAGAAATCAGAGTTTCTAGAATTCAATGAAAATGAAGGCACAAAGTATCCAAATTTATGGGACACAATCAAAGCAATGCACAACAAAATGTTCATAGAACTTTGTCTATTCAAAAAATTGGAGAGATTTCACACCACTAACTTAACAGCACATCTGCAACCTGAAGAAGAAACAGAAGCAAGCACACTCCAGAGGAGTAGATGGCACGAAATAGTCAACAGAGAAACAAAGAAAACAATACAAAGAATCAACAAAACCAAGAGCTGCTTAATCAACTCTGAGATTCCATTCTACACACATCACAAAAGCAAAGACGCAGCTATACCACTCCTGGGCATATATCCAAAGGATGCTTCACCATGCCACCTCAAGGAAACTTGCTCAACTATGTTCATAAAACCTTGATTTGTAAAAGCCAGAAACAGAAAACAACCAGGATGGACTTCAACTGAAAAATGGTTCAGGAAAATTTGACATATTTACAAAATGAAATGCCATTCATTTATTTAAAAACAAGGAATTAATGAAATTTGAAATCAAATGAATGGGATTTAAAAATTTCATCGTGAGTGTGGCAATCCAAACCCAGAAATGCAGATGTAGTACGTACTCACTTAGAAGTGAGTACTTCTTTACCCATATAGTACAGAATAATCATGCTAAAATCCACAGACCTAAAGGCTAAAACATGAGGGCCCCAGGGTAGAAGCTTTAATCTCACTCAGAGGCGAAAACATAGAAATCAGGTTTCCATTTAGGCAGGGAAAATTTTGGGAGATGGGGAAGGGAACTGATGTGGGAGCAAGTGTAGGTAGTATCAGGGACAAGAGATACCTGGAGGTATCCTCCAGGGAAAGGAGGAGAATACCAATGCACTCACAAAAACATCAGCCCAAAATTCATCCTACCTACAAGATATTCAGGGATTAAAATGGAACATAGATTAAGGGAATAGCCACCCATTATCTGGCTCAAACTGAAACCATTAATAATATTCTGCTATTCTTGCACACAGGATCCAAGGATAACTCTTATGAGAGGATACATCCAGCACAGAATGGAAAGAGATGTATGTACCCACATCCAAACATCAAGTAGAGTTTGGACTGTCTTGTGGAAGAATTGGGGAAGGACATTGAACACAAAGGCCAACAGTGTGATTGAGGGCTCTGGGACAAGAAAACCTAAAGAATCAACTAAACTGGGCCCATGAGGGCTCACAGAAATTGAACCACCCATGAAAGAGAACAAATGGGGTACACATAGGCATCCTCCCCATAAGGAGCAGATGTGCAGCTTGGTCTTCATGTGGGTTCTCTAAAAACTGAAGTGAGGACTGTTTCACACTGTTGGATGCATTTGGATTCCTTTCTGGTAGTAGAGCTGCTTTCTCTGGTCTCAGTGGGAGAAGGAGCTAAAATCTCTACTCTTATTTAAGGTAATAGGACCAGCTACTATATGCTATATTAATAATCATTATAAAAACCTTACTTTCATTGAAGCTGACATGCTTCACTCCGGTTTTCTGGGCTGGTGTCTCTGTCCTGTGACATAGGTTTAAAAGTTATAATTATTGTGCTATTCATAAAAACATTTGGCAAGTGTATTAAGCACTTTATATTTGAGTCCCTACTCTATCTTACTCTAGAGGGTTACTAACAGTATTTTTTGGAACAGGATCTCACTATGTAGGCATGCTCCTCTGAAATCTGCTCTATGGACCATGATGGCCTTAACTCACAGAGATCTGTGTATCTTCTACTTCCACAGTTCCGGGATAAAATGCATGGGCCAACAGGAATAGACAAACACTGTTGAATTTGCTTTTCAGCAATTGACTGTGATTGCTGACTGCTATCCTTTCCAGCTTTTCTCAAGAGAAAACATGAGGAATACTAAGCACTTAATCAAACACAAACAAAAGTGCTCAGACAAACCCCCACCACACACAAATACACTTTTCAAAAGCATTAAAGACAAAATTAGACATGCTTGATATAATATGTCTGTTGACACTTATGAAAGACTAGGAGGAAGGAATCGAGGCCTGAGGGAGATAGGAACCCCAGAGGTCGACCAACAGAAGCAGATAAACTGGACACTTAGGGTTCTCAGAGACTGAACCACCTATCCTAGAACAAACATGCACTGGACGGACACCTCCTGACACATATGTAGCAGATATACAGCTAAGTCTTCACACAGATACCAATCAACTGGGACTCGGTCTATCCATAAGGCTGTTGCCTGTACATGGGGTATATCCTTCTAGCTGCGCTGTTTTGTCTGGACTCAGAGAGAGGAAGGGCCTACCCTTGCAGAAATGAACTGCCATGGTAGGGACATACAGGAGATCCCCAACTGATCAGAGGTGAAGTGGAGGAGGAACAGAGAAAGAAATATGGGATGGAACAGAGAAAGAAATGTAGGAACAGGAAATGTAGGATGGATGACCAGGAAGGAGTCAGTTAAGCTAGATGTAATGTGAATAAAATAAAATAGAATAAAATAAAATAAGTTTTTACAAAAGGCATTAAAGATTTGAAAGGAGAGTAAGCTACCTCTACCAAGGCTCATCGTAAAACACAGAGCTATTTTGTGGGAATAATGGCTCAAAATAAACAGGTATACATATGGTCTAAACAGAAAATTCAAGCATACATAAGTGTGTTTCATATGGAAAGGGCATATAGCATTGTAAGAACAAGCTGTTTCAGAGCTAAACATTCACAGAATTCAGGACAAGATTGAAAATGCTAAAGTACCAGACTCTGTGGAAAGAAATGAACTACTTATATATCCACTTTGAAAGCTCCATCTGAAATGGGGAAGAAAAATGTCTTGACCTGTGGAATTACCAAACTAGCTGGGTACTTGTACTATGTCTCTTAAAGTACATCTTCCAGCGAAAGTTCGTTTCCTGCTGAGTTGGACATTTCAAACTTAAACAGATCATTAGGAAACACTATTTGTTACCTGTGATTATGATGTCATCTTTAGGGTCATAGAATATAAAATTTCAGGCTTAGGGACTATCGGTGTTTATCCATGATAAAACACTTGCCAATGACACCTATGGACCTTAATTCAGTGACAAACACTGTCAAAAGCAAAAATATGATGGTCGAGCAACAATTGTTCTACCTTATCCTTTGGTTTGGTTGAAGGCTCATGAGTTGAACTCCTTAACTAGCTAGTGATCCCTGGTGTGTGCTGTTCTTGTGTTGTGTTGAAACAGTCTCTTTTCTAGCTCCCACTTCATGTGTGCTAAGGTTTCTAACTATGTGCCTCTGAGTTTCTCAAAATCTTCCTGTCATTTTAATATTCCTGACCTAAGCAATTGTCACTCTCAATAACAGCACTAAGATTGAAGAAAAGAAGAAACTGTACCCATTTATCTCTACCGGTGCATGTGCGTTAGCACACATTGCTTCTAAAAATTCTACCATTTCAGGTTTCCGTTCATATGTAGCAAGCAGTAAGGGGGTCAAGCCATACTGTAAAGGAAAGAATATTGCATTTTACAAAATGAATTGTTTCTCAATGAAAATTCATCACAGATTTGGTAAGCATAAATATACTGTAAAGTGTTACAAGGGTTCATTTATCCTACAACACCAGTTGCCCTTTCCCACACACAGCTTTTTCCCTATGAGACACCTTTTCCCTGTCCAACATTATCTGTGAACAACACTCCCTTCCAGAACTCTCCCCAAACACTCAATGTTTCCAGTCTACTTAGCTCCATGGAGTAGGCCCTCCATTGACACAGCCCTGATACATAAAGTTTGGTATGTCCCTGTTGAAGAACTGGGCTCCAGAAAGGTGTGGAGCGTTTCTCAATCTGTGTGTGAAATACATTTATTTGCTAAACTAAGAATTACCTTGCAAGCTCAACAGCATTTCCTATGTATATCAAAGTTTTTAAAAATTAAATAATTTTTTTTAATTTTCTCCAATGATCAAATTTCCTAATTTTTCTGTCACCTCTCTCACTTTCCAGTGCACTCTCATACTCGAGTCAAACCCACATCAGTACCTTCTTTGCAACAACACACTTCTATCTATTCTATAATCATATAACGTGAAAGGAATTTATTTTTATTGTCTGTGTATATGTGATGTGTATGTGTAGTCCTAAATCCTTTATTTTTGAATGTTAAAATCAAGGCCAATTCTGAGACAAAATATGCTATGCTGTGTTTTTCTGAACTAACTACCAAAAATATGAAAAACATGTTTGGAGAAAGCAGCGTTCCTGTAAACAGATATATTGAGAATGCTTGAACTTCTGCACGTAGAAAACAGATGTGAGTGTCACTGCTAGAAGTGCACTGGGAATGAAGTTGAGTGATCTTTACCTTTGTTTTGGCTTCAATATCTACATTGTGCTTTAGAAGCATTTTTACAATGGGTAGGTTACCCGTGGATACAGCATGGTGTAAGGCTGTATTCCCAATAAAATCCATCACATTTGGATCAGCATTGTAGTCGAGCAATACAGAAACACAATGTATATTGCCTCGCTGGGCAGCCTGTAGAAATTGGACAAAAAAAAAAAAAAATACATCTTCAATTCAAGGAATCCAAGAGAGACATTTCTACCATCACACTGAATAGTTCCCCTTAAAGCAAACACAGAGTTTCAGTTATGCATATTATCTATTTTGACACAAAGTCTTAAGTACTCCAGACTCACCTGATTTTAGAATCTCCCCACAACATCTTTTTACAAGCGGTAGAATTTAAAGGTAGAATGCACCCAGATTTTCTAAGAATTCTGGTCTGTGCTGGTTTTCTGTCGCAGTGCAGAGATTAGTTGTTGTTTGGTTAGTTTTTGTTCTCTTTGCCAGTTTGACATAGGCTAACACACCTGGAAAGATTGTCACTTGAGGAACTTCCCCTATCAGAGTTCCTTCTGGGCAACTATGTGTAATATATTTTTGATTTTGATGGAAGTAGGAGGGCCCAGGGTCTTAGGGTTGGAGCTACAGCTGGGAGAATATTCTCAGATGTATGAAAATAATCTGTGCAAGCCCTGGTAAAAGTCATGGAAAAGCTGCATTCGCCCATGATCTCTAGTTTAGCTCTTCCCTCCAGTTCCTGATTATGAGCTCCTGCCCTGGTTCCCCTTGAGAATGAACTGTGACATGTAAATATAAACCAAATAACCATTTCCTTTCCTGACTTGTTTTTGGTCAGTGTTTTATTACAGCCACAGAAACCAAACAAGGACAACCTCTAATCCATTTCATACCACAACAGATGTCCAATAGCTACCTTAATCAAGGGTGTGCAGCCTTCATCATCCCGGATATTAACGCTGGAGTTATTTTCTAATAATAGTAATACCACGTCTGGATGGTTGTGGGCACATGCATAATGCAGTGATGTCCTGCAAAAGGAAAGGACATTTAGGAACATTTCTGAATGCTAAATAAGAGCCCCATCACTTTTAAGTGCTACATAGTATGGAGGTAATTTCCATCTGATGTAAGCAAGGAACTGGAGTTTCCTTACTTGGTTATGTCTATCCAGGTGTTCATTTGCTGTGCTAGGGATATAATGCACGACTGATCTGAGTAAGGCAGGAGTTCTATCAAGGCTCTCATCCTGCACAAAGCAGCCTGTCTGGATCATAGAAAAGCTCCCACTAAATTATCTCAGCTTGAATTTAAATCCTACTCTACTATCTGGGATTTCTATGAAGCCCATGACTCCATTTCATAATAACTGACTCCCATGAAGAAGTATGGAGAGGGTCCTGATCCTGGAAAGGACTGATCTAGCATTGGTGGGGAATATAAGGACAGAGAAAAGGGAGGGAGGTGATTGGAGAATGGATGGAGAGGAGAAGGTTTATGATACATATGGGGAGGTGAGATCTGGGAAAGGGGTAATCATTTGGAATGTAAACAAAGAATATAGAAAATAAAAATATTAAAAAAAACTAGGGTTTCAAAGAGTATGGTTCATTTCATTTCATATTTAAATTTTAGAATATAAGGAAATTTTGGGCAGAAAAACATAATCGTTTAAAAATGGGAAGATGGATTTCGGCAGCGGAGGCGGCAGCGGCAGCAGTGGCTGCTCCAGCTGAAGGGCCATCAGCAGTGGAACCAAGGCGTCACAGGGACCAGTTAGGCCCTGCGCCCACGACCACTGACCTTCGCTGACCAGCCGGGCAGCAAGCAGCTGCAGTTGTGCGGTGCCTTTCCTGCACGGAGGCCACTTCAGAACTCGGCCTCCCACCAGTCAGGAGAGGCGCATCCATCTTGGTTCCGTACTCCACGGATCGGACTGAGGTACACAAACATAATCCGAGGCCAACACCGCGGTGGTCTGAGCCCGACGGGCGTTGGCCTGCACCCAGGCCCTGGGCGGGTCGGGGGGCCATCGGGGTGCCAACCCAGGGAGGAGGTTTTTTTTGCACAGGCCTGCGAGCGCGCCGCTGCCATTTTGCCTGCAGGACGACAGAGAGCTCAGGCGGGCAGACCTGTAACAGGCATAGCCTAAGGCTAACAAAGCGGGGGTCCAGGCCCCAAAAGGCACAGGACTGACCCCAAGAACTGGGCGGCTTGGTGGGCCATCTGCGAGTCAACCTGCCCAGGTGATTGTTAGCAAAGCAGACTCTCCCGGCACTTTCAGGGAGCGCGGGCGCGCACGCCCGCCATCCTAGTCACCTGGCAGACCCAATTAACAGTCATAGCCCTAGGGGAACTTTGCTCGGACCTTGGCCTCCCAGGCTTTTGCCTGGACTCAGGGACTGGGCGGCCAGGCTAACCTTGTGTGCGACAGCCCGGTTGGCGGATCGGCTGCCCAGCGGAGTGAGCGGAACACAGGGGAGGTCATAGTAGCATACACCGTCTGCACTCCCTGGGAGTGCACACGGGCTCCATCTACTCCACAGACACAATCTGGGGCAAGGCCTCAGGCAGAAGCCCTTAGCTCTACTCTCTCTGCTTCCGGATCCAGATCAGTCTGGGCGGCAGCATTACATCTCCAAGTCCTGCAAGTGGCTAGCTGGGCTTCCGGGCGGCCAGCTGGGAGAAGTCAGTGTGCTCCAGTGAATCCAGCGGGCCCCAGCGGGAGCCTTTGGGTGCCTGCTTTGGGATCGGAACAGCCTGGGCAGCATCACACTGTCTACAAGCAGTGCAGGAGGTAAGCTGTGCACCAGAGGCCAACTGGGAAGGGGCAGCTTGCACTGGTGAGTCCAGCACTGAGAAGATAAACTAACACCAGTGAGAACTAGATGGCAAAAGGCAAACGCAGGAACGTCACTAACAGAAATCAAGGCAATATGGCAACATCTGAACCCAATTCTCCTCTACCAACATGTCCTGGATACCCCAGCACACCAGTAAAACAAGATTTGGATTTAAAATCACTGGTCATGATGCTGGTACAGGAACACATGAAGGTCATACATAAAGAAATTCAGGAGAAAATGGATCAAAAGTTAGAAGCCCTTGCAAGGGAAACACAAAAATCATTGAAAGAAATCCAGGAGAATACAAAAGCCAACAAGGAGGAAATGCAAAAAACACTTAAAGAAATACAGGAGAACTTTGCTCAACAGGCTGAGGTCATGAAAGACGAAACACAAAAATCTCTTAAAGAAATACAGGAGAACTTTGGTCAACAGGCTGAGCTCATGAAAGAGGAAACACAAAAATCTCTTAAAGAATTACAGGAAAACACAAACATGCAAGTGAAGGAGCTAAGCAAAACCATCCAGGATCTAAAATCAGAAGTAGAAACAACTAAGAAAACTCAAAGGGAGACAACTTTGGAGATAGAAAGCCTTGGGAAGAAATCAGGGGACAGAGATGCAAATATCAACAACAGAATACAAGAGATAGAAGAAAGAATCTCAGATGCTGAAGATTCCATAGAAACCATGGACTCAACAGTTAAAGAAAATGCAAAATGCAAAAAGCTTGTAACCCAAAATATCCAGGAAATCCAGGACACAATGAGAAGACCAAACCTAAGGATTATAGGCATAGATGAGAGTGAAGATTTACAACTTAAAGGGCCAGCAAACATCTTCAATAAAATTATGGAAGAAAACTTCCCTAACCTAAAGAGAGAGATGCCCATGAATATACAAGAAGCCTACAGAACTCCAAACAGACTGGACCAGAGCAGAAATACTTCCCGTCACATAATAATCAAAACACCAAATGTTCTAAACAAAGAAAGAATACTAAAGGCAGTAAGAGAAAAAGGCCAAGTAACATATAAAGGAAGACCTATCAGAATCACAGCAGACTTTTCACCTGAGACTATGAAGGCTAGAAGGTCCTGGGCAGATCTCATGCAGACTCTAAGAGAACACAAATGCCAACCAAAACTACTATATCCAGCAAAACTCTCAATCACCATAGATGGAGAAACTAAGATATTTCATGACAAAACCAAGTTTACCCAATATCTATCCACAAACCCGGCCCTAAAAAGGATAATAGGAGGACAACACCAATACAAGGAGGGAAACTTCACCCTGGAAAAAGCAAGATAGTAACCTTTCATCAAACCCAAAGGAAGTTAAGCATTAAAATTTAAAAAATAACGTCAAAAATGATAGGAAGGAACAATCACTATTCCTTAATATCTCTTAACATCAATGGACTTAATGCCCCAATAAAAAGACACAGACTAACTGAATGGATACGTAAACAGGACCCTACATTTTGCTGCTTACAGGAAACACACCTCAGGGTCAAAGACAAACACTACCTTAGAGTAAAAGGCTGGAAGACAATTTTACAAGCAAATGGTCTCAGGAAACAAGCTGGAGTAGCCATTTTAATATCAGATAAAATTGACTTTCAACCCAAAGTCATCAAAAGGGACCCTGAGGGACACTTCTTGCTGGTCAAAGGAAAAATACAAAAAGAAGAACTGTCAATCCTGAACATCTATGCCCCAAATGCAAGGGCACCCTCTTTCGTAAAAGAAACTTTATTAAAACTAAAAGCACACATTGCACCTAACACAATAATTGTGGGTGACTTCAACACTGCACTTTCCTCAATGGACCGATCAGGAAAACAGAAACTAAACAGGGACACAATGAAACTAATTGAAGCTTTGGACCAATTAGATTTAACAGATATATATAGAACATTCTATCCTAAAACAAAAGAATATACCTTTTTCTCAGCACCTCATGGTACCTTCTCCAAAATCGACCATATAATTGGTCACAAGACAGACCTCAACAAATATAAGAAGATCGAACTAATCCCATGCCTCCTATCTGATCACTATGGAGTAAAAGTGGTCTTCAATAGCAACAGAAACAACAGAAAGCCCACATACACGTGGAAACTGAACAATACTCTACTCAATGATACCTTGGTCAAGGAAGAAATAAAGAAAGAAATTAAAGACATTTTAGAACACAATGAAAATGAAAATGAAAACACAACATACCCAAACCTATGGGACACAATGAAAGCAGTGCTAAGAGGAAAACTCATAGCCCTGAGTGCCTCCAAAAAGAAAATGGAGAGAGCATACATTACCAGCTTAATGACACACCTGAAAGCCTTAGAACAAAAAGAAGCTATTTCGCCCAGGAGGAGTAGAAGGCAGGAAATCATCAAACTCAGGGCCGAAATCAATCAAGTAGAAACAAAGAGAACCATACAAAAAATCAACAATACCAGGAGCTGGTTCTTTGAGAAAATCAACAAGATAGATAAACCCTTAGCCAGAATGATCAAAGGGCACAGAGAAAGTATCCAAATTAACAAACTTAGAAATGAAAAGGGAGATATAACAACGGAAACTGAGGAAATCCAAAAAATCATCAGATCCTACTACAAGAGCCTATACTCAACACAACTGGAGAATCTGGAGGAAATGGACAATTTCCTTGACAGATACCAAATACCAAAATTAAATCAGGACCAACTAGACCATCTAAACAGTCCCATAATGCCTAAAGAAATAGAAGGAGTCATAGAAAGTCTTCCAACCAAAAAAAGCACAGGACCAGATGGCTTCAGTGCAGAATTCTACCAGACCTTCAAAGAAGAGTTAACACCAATACTCTTCAAACTATTCCACAAAATAGAAACAGAAGGAACACTACCCAATTCCTTCTACGAAGCCACAATTACGCTGATACCAAAGCCACACAAAGATCCAACAAAGAAAGAGAACTTCAGACCAATTTCCCTTATGAACATCGATGCAAAAATACTCAATAAAATTCTTGCCAACCGAATCCAAGAACACATCAAAACGATCATCCACCATGATCAAGTAGGCTTTATCCCGGGAATGCAGGGTTGGTTCAATATACGGAAATCCATCAATACAATCCACTACATAAACAAACTCAAAGAACAAAACCACATGGTCATTTCATTGGATGCTGAAAAAGCATTTGACAAAATTCAGCATCCCTTCATACTTAAAGTCATGGAGAGAACAGGAATTCAAGGCCCATACCTAAACATAGTAAAAGCAATATACAGCAAACCGGTAGCCAGCATCAAACTAAATGGAGAGAAACTTGAAGCAATCCCACTGAAATCAGGGACCAGACAAGGCTGCTCCCTTTCTCCTTATCTTTTCAATATTGTACTTGAGGTACTAGCTCGGGCAATTCGACAACATAAGGAGATCAAAGGGATACAAATTGGAAAGGAAGAAGTCAAACTATCATTATTTGCAGACGACATGATCGTCTACCTAAGTGACCCAAAGAACTCCACTAGAGAGCTCCTACAGCTGATAAACAACTTCAGCAAAGTGGCAGGTTATAAAATCAACTCAAGCAAATCAGTGGCCTTCCTATACTCAAAGGATAAGCAAGCTGAGAAAGAAATTAGGGAAATGACCCCCTTCACAATAGCCACAAACAGTATAAAGTATCTTGGGGTGACTCTTACAAAACATGTGAAAGATCTGTATGACAAGAACTTCAAGACTCTGAAGAAGGAAATGGAAGAAGACCTCAAAAAATGGGAAAACCTCCCATGCTCCTGGATCGGTAGAATCAATATAGTTAAAATGGCCATTTTGCCTAAAGCACTATACAGATTCAATGCAATACCCATCAAAATCCCAACTCAATTCTTCACAGAGTTAGAAAGAGCAATTATCAAATTCATCTGGAACAACAAAAAACCCAGGATAGCTAAAACTATTCTCAGCAACAAAAGAAAATCTGGGGGAATCAGTATCCCTGACCTCAAGCAATACTACAGAGCAATAGTGTTAAAAACTGCATGGTATTGGTACAGTGACAGGCAGGAGGATCAATGGAACAGGATTGAAGATCCAGAAATGAACCCACACACCTATGGCCACTTGATCCTCGACAAAGAGGCTGAAAACATCCAATGGAAAAAAGATAGCCTTTTCAACAAATGGTGCTGGTTCAACTGGAGGTCAGCATGCAGAAGAATGCGAATTGATCCATCCTTGTCTCCTTGTACTAAGCTCAAATCCAAATGGATCAAGGACCGCCACATAAAGCCAGACACTCTGAAGCTAATAGAAAAGAAATTGGGGAAGACCCTTCAGGACATCGGTACAGGGAGAAAGTTTCTGAACAGAACACCAATAGTGTATGCTCTAAGAGCAAGAATTGACAAATGGGACCTCATAAAATTACAAAGTTTCTGTAAGGCAAAGGACACCATCAAGAGGACAAATCGGCAACCAACAAATTGGGAAAAGATCTTCACCAATCCTACATCAGATAGAGGGCTAATATCCAATATATATAAAGAACTCAAGAAGTTAGACTCCAGAAAACCAAACAACCCTATTAAAAATGGGGTACAGAGTTAAACAAAGAATTCTCACCTGAAGAACTTCGGATGGCGGAGAAACATCTTAAAAAATGCTCAACTTCATTAGTCATTAGGGAAATGCAAATCAAAACAACCCTAAGATTTCATCTTACACCAGTCAGAATGGCTAAGATTAAAAATTCAGGAGACAGCAGGTGTTGGAGAGGATGTGGAGAAAGAGGAACACTCCTCCACTGCTGGTGGGGTTGCAAATTGGTACAACCACTCTGGAAATCAGTCTGGCGGTTCCTCCGAAAACTGGGTACCTTACTTCCAGAAGATCCTGCTATACCACTCCTGGGCATATACCCAGAAGACTCCCCACCATGTAATAAGGATACATGTTCTACTATGTTCATAGCAGCCCTATTTGTAATTGCCAGATGCTGGAAAGAACCCAGGTATTCCTCAACAGAAGAGTGGATGCAAAAAATGTGGTATATCTACACAATGGAGTACTATTCAGCCATTAGAAACAATGAATTTATGAAATTCTTAGGCAAATGGATGGAGCTAGAGAATATCATACTAAGTGAGATAACCCAGACTCAAAAGGTGGATCATGGTATGCACTCACTAATAAGTGGATATTAACCTAGAAAACTGGAATACCCAAAACATAATCCACACATCAAATGAGGTACAAGAAGAAAGGAGGAGTGGCCCCTGGTTCTGGAAAGACTCAGTGAAACAGTATTCAGCAAAACCAGAACGGGGAAGTGGGAAGGGGTGGGTGGGAGGACAGGGGAAGAGAAGGGGGTTTGCGGGACTTTCAGGGAGTGGGGGGGCTAGAAAAGGGGAAATCATTTGAAATGTAAATAAATTATATCGAATAAAAAAATCAAAAAAAAATAAAAATGGGAAGATCTGTTAAGAGAGTAGAATGTGTATTTTATACAGTAGATATCTAATATATGTGTGGGGAATAAATGGACCAACTGAAAATCTACAGTTGGACAATTCAGTCTTTTTAAAGAAAACAATCAGTAAGCAAGAGAATATCTTGAAACTATAATGTATACTTTATTTTTCATGAACCTTGAACTTGAAGACTAATTAACCCCTTAGAACTACTAGACTCTGAAGAAGGAAATGGAAGAAGATCTCAAAAAAGGGGAAAACCTCCCATACTCATGGATCGGTAGAATCAATATAGTTAAAATGGCCATTTTGCCAAAAGCAATGTACAGATTCAATGCAATACTCATCAAAATCTCAACTCAATTCTTCACAGAGATAGAAAGAAGAATTATCAAATTCATCTGGAATAACAAAAAACCCAGGATAGCTAAAACTATTCTCAGCAACAAAAGAAATTCTGGGGGAATCAGTATCCCTGACCTCAAGTAATACTACAGAGCAATAGTGTTTAAAACTGCATGGTATTGGTACAGTGACAGGCAGGCAGATCAATGGAACAGGACTGAAGATCCAGAAATGAACCCACACACCTATGGCCACTTGATCCTTGACAAAGGGGCTGAAAACATCCAATGGAAAAAAGATAGCCTTTTCAACAAATGGTGCTGGTTCAACTGGAGGTCAGCATGCAGAAGAATGCAAATTGATCTATCCTTGTCTCCTTGTACTAAGCACAAATCCAAATGGATCAAGGACCTCCACATAAAGCCAGACACTCTGAAGCTAATAGAAAAGAAACTGGGGAAGACCCTTGAGGACATCGGTACAGGGAGAAAGTTTCTGAACAGAACACCAATAGCTTATGCTCTAAGATCAAGAACTGACAAATGGGACCTCATAAAATTACAAAGTTTCTGTAAGGCAAAGGACACCATCAAAAGGACAAATCGGCAACCAACAAATTGGGAAAAGATCTTCACCAATCCTACATCAGATAGAGGGCTAATATCGAATATATATAAAGAACTCAAGAAGTTAGACTCCAGAAAACTAAACAACCTTATTAAAAAATGCGGTACACAGTTAAACAAAGAATTCTCACCTGAAGAACTTTAGATGGCAGAGAAGCAGCTATAAAAATGCTCAACTTCATTAGTTATTAGGGAAATGCAAATCAAAACAACCCTGAGATTTCACCCTACACCAGTCAGAATGGCTAAGATTAAAAATTCAGGAGACAGCAGGTGTTGGAGAGGATGTGGAGAAAGAGGAACATTCCTTCATTGCTAGTGGGGTTGCAAATTGGTACAACCACTCCGGAAATAAGTCTGGCAGTTCCTCTGAAAACTGGGCACCTCACTTCCAGAAGATCCTGCTATACCACTCCTGGGCATATACCCAGAATATTCCCCACCATGTAATAAGGATACATGCTCTACTATGTTCATAGCAGCCCTATTTATAATTGCCAGAAGCTGGAAAGAACCCAGGTATCCCTCAACAGAAGAGTGGATGCAAAAAATGTGGTATATCTACACAATGGAGTACTATTCAGCCATTAGAAACAATGAATTCATGAAATTCTTAGGCAAATGGATGGAGCTAGAGAACATCATACTGAGGTAACCCAGACTCAAAAGGTGAATCATGGTATGCACTTACTAATAAGTGGATATTAACCTAGAACACTGGAATACCCAAAACATAATCCACACATCAAATGAGGTACAAGAAGAACGGAGGAGTAGCCCCTTGTACTGGAAAGACTCAGTGAAGCAGTATTTGGGAAAACCAGAACGGGAAAATGGGAAGGGGTGGGTGGGAGGACAGGGGGATAGAAGGGGGCTTATGGGACTTTCGGGGAGTGGGGGACTAGAAAAGGGGAAATCATTTGAAATGTAAATAAAAATATATGGAATAAAAAATAGAACTACAAAATGATCATGAATCATGTAGACGAGAGAAAATCTTCTGTTGTGTCATTAGTTCCCCTTCATAAACTAGAACGGAGTAAAAATAGGAAATAAGAATGAGAGGCTGGGGTGATTGGAAGAACTCAATTGGTAAATCACTTTCCCTGAAAACCTGAGTGCAGATATGTGGATAAGGGGATCCCCAAAGCTACTTACTTACCCAAAGTCTGAGAATCAATGTGTTCCAAGAGAGTAAATTAAACATTCCAGGGATTTGGCCGAATGAACATGTCTCTCTAAAACTGAGGGACCACGTGCTGGAACCCATAGGGAGGCCTGATGGCCTGAGGTCAGTCCCCAGAACACACAGTAGGGCAGAAGACAAATGTCCAGTGGCGAGTCCTCGGACCATCACACACTTAGCTCCACATGTGTGGGACAAGGGAAAGTGAGAGGAAGACAATGCCCATCTCTTTCCTTCACATGTGTATCAATGCATGCACAACATCTACCTAGGGTGAGTATGGGGTACAGGGTCAGAGTTCAAAATGTCTTTGTATGATCCATTCGCAAACACAGGTCATATTGACCTAAGATTTCTCAGTGATTTTTTGCATTAAAGTGGATGATTTATCTTATGATAAATTTTCCATTGTTGAATAATAGTATTTATTAATGGCTTATATATTAAGACAAATCTAGACGGGTGGCTTGGTAGTTAACAGCTCTAGTTGTGTTTTCTCAGATACTCAGTTTTTGTTGCTAGCACACACATTGCAGCACTGTGTGTAGCTCCAGTTCCAGGGGATCAAGCACTTGATTCCATCACACATGTTGCTTCAAAAATGCACATAGGCACAACACCTCTGTGTGTTTATTTCTCTCTCTCTCTCTGTGTGTGTGTGAGTGTGTGTGTGTGTGTGTGTGTGTGTGTGTGTGTGTGTGAAAGAGAGAGGGGGTATGCGTTTTGCTGTGTGTTTTTGTCTACAAAATTTAAGTGTAAACATAAAAATAAAATGATGCAGTTTGGTTAAGGCCTAGGAGCTGCTGTTCCAGGGTGTGCAGGTCTCCTAAGGCTCAGAGCACTAAACAAGTGACCATGCAGGGACCCAATGGAAATGAACCTAAGCACACCATCTCTCCTCCATTAGGATGGAGCCCTGGAAGCTGATTTTCTCCCTGCTTGGCTCTGAGAATGCCTGACAGGTCCTACTCCACTGTCCACCCCCTCCCCCTCACCAACTCCAATGCCCATTACCTGTTCCTCCTATCAGATTCATCCACATGATGTCGACTGGAGTGTATTAATCGTTCAGTTTTGTCCAGGTCACCCACACTGGCTGCTCGCTGCAAAGGACCCGTAGGGTCATATCCGATATAGGAGAGGGTAAATTTGTGCCTTCTCTGATGATTTATGCATGTACAGGCCAAACATGAATGCCACAGACGGGTGTACCAACGTCTCCTTTGGGGGACGTTTCTTGTCTGGACATCATATCTAAGATCTTCCTCCATTATTGAGGCCTAGGGCCTCAGGGCCCCCTGAGGGCCACCCAAGATCTACTTTCCCTCTCTTCCCTTCCCTTTAGCTGATCACTGCTTCCCAAATTCTATAATAAAACAAAACAGATTTAAAACTCTTGCAAACAAAACACTAAACAGTCCAGCACGTTCAGTATCAACTGAACTATACTTCAGTATACAGCAGTACTTCTATGCTAGAACCACCACTGTTACATGCTGTGAGGTCACAATGGTGCTATGTTAATGTTCTATGCACACATGCCCCATTCTTCAGTGGTTGGAGGCCAGGTATCTAATACACTTATGTACTAAGCTCATTCTTTGAAAGTACACAATCTAGTAGTGTTTTCTTAGTATGTCATTAAAATTATGCACCCATCACCCTATTTGTTGTAAAAACATTTTTATCTTTGAGAAGAAATCCTGTGGCCATTAGAAGTTACTCTTTACTCCTCCAGAGCCTACCACCTATCAGATTGTTAGGTACCAGCTCAACACATCCCTCTTTGAAGACAGAAGTGTTACCTCCTAAAATAGGAACTTTAATTCTGGTTGTATAGAGCATCAATACAATAGCCTTCTCAATAACCCATGATATGCGGGGGTTTCTGTGGGTCCCACTCCAACTTCTGCTTTTCAGTTCTCATTCTATTGGGTATTGTTGTGTTAGTGGCTACTGCTGCTGTTGTTTCATTTTTAGTTTAGGGGATTTGGGTATTTTTGTTTGATTTATTGATTGATTTGAGAGAGGGAAAGAGGGAGGAAGAAAGAGAGAGAAAGAGAGAGAGATTCACAGACACACAAAGATACACTCACAGGCACACAAGCTTGGGCACAGGCACAGGCACAGGCACGGGCACAGGCATGGGCATGGACATGGACACGGACACGGACACGGACACAGACACAGACACAGAGGGAGAATATGTGTGTAGACCTGTCTGTTCTGAACCTAGCTCTGTAGACCGAGATGGCTCTGTAGATCAGGGAACCTGATATAGCTGTATGGTAAGAGGCTCTGTCAGAGCCTGACATAAACAGAGGCAAATGCTTCAGCCAACCATTGGATTGAGCATGGCGTCCCCAATGGAGGAGTGAGAAAAAGGACTGAAGACCTTAAAGTTTTGCAACCCCCTAGGAAGAATAATAATATCAACCAACCAGACCAACCACAGAGCTCCTGGGACTAAACCACCAACCAAAGAGTATACATGCAGGGACCCACAACTCCAGCTGCATATGTAGAAGAGGATGGCAAAGGATGGGCATGAATAGTATGAGAGGCCCTTGGTCCTGTGAAGGCTCGATACCCCAGTGTAGGGGAATGCAAGGTAGGAGAGGTGGGAGTGGATGGATAGAAAAACACCTTCAAAGAAGTAGGTGGAGGGGGATGGAATAGGTGGTTCCTGGCCTGCTTCAGATTATTATATAATCTGCAATCTGCAATAGGTGAGCCCTTATTAAGCAAGGCTGGAAGGGACTCATTTTAGGAAAGATTCCTGCTATTAATATGCTTATCCTCTTGTTATTCTTAAACATACATACTAACCAATAAATAATAGCACACTCCTTTGGAGCAGATTGCTGCAGATCCATGAAGATGCCCTGTCTTATAGTGACGCTATATAGACAAACAGATGACTTAACTTTTAATGATGATCTATAAGAATTCCTAAAATTATATCTGTAATTATGAAGCTCTTTTGTAATAGGAATGCAATTGGGCCCTTTTTCTGATAGTCAAAACTGCAATGAGAACTCTGTCAGTCTCCCAAGTGTCACAAGTTAATTGCTCTTAGATGGGAACCAGACCTTCTCCTACTCAGAGCACATGCCAAGAGGTTGTTAAACAATTAACCAGAGGTCATGAAAAGGGAACTAAAGATTTATCATAGATGCTAGGACAGCAGATAAAATGTTGACTGGGTTTATCTATGCAAACATTCACTTACTTAGGGTTTTAAACCTTCAGTGAACCTGTGGAGCAGAGACAGGTAATAAATCTTAGCTAGATAATTACTCCTAATGGATATGCATGTAAACATTCTCTGTTGCCTACTTCTATCTCAATTTATGATTTGATGTTTTCTGTGAACTTGTGATGAACATCATACCATGGTATCATGTATTCTGAAAGATGTACTGAAGACAAAGAAGAAAGGACTTTCTCTTTTTGCCTTTCCCCACTTTGAATGGGAACTTTTTATCCTTTCCCACTTAGAAGAATTTTTCCTTTTCCCTTCACATAGGATCTTCCTGCTCTTCCCCATAGATAGCTTTTATAGGAAACTTTTTTATTTTTATTTATTCGATATATTCTTTATTTACATTTCAAATGATTTCCTCTTTTCTGGCTCCCCACTCCCTGAAAGTCCCATAAGCCCTCTTCCCTCCCCCTATTCCCAAATCCACCACTTCCAAATTCCCTGTTCTGGTATTCCCCTATACTGCTGCACTGAGCCTTTCCAGAACCAGGGGCCACTCCACAGTTCCTCTTGGACATCATTTAATATGTGGATTATGTCTTGGGTATTCCACGTTTCTAGGCTTATATCCACTTTGCAGTGAGTGCATATCATGATTGCTCTTTTGAGACTGGGTTGCCTCACTTAGTATGATGTTCTCCAGCTCCGTCCATTTGTCTAAGAATTTCATGAATTCATTGTTTCTGATGCTCCACTATGTTTATAGGAAACTTATTACAACTTAATAATAAATGATATTATAACTCTTTTAAGTGTCCCTTTTTCTTCCTGCTACTTCCAAGTAGCAGGTTGAAAGTTAGAACCCAAACAAAGGTGATTTTCTTAATCTCCTGTTGTTTTAGGATGAGGTGCTAAGTGACTGAGACTGCAGTCTCTGACCTCAGAGGAACACAGAAGGCAGTTCAATTATAATAGCATAGCAAATTAAATGTAGATAAGTAAACTTTTTATTATACAGCAACTCTAAATATCTCATAAGACCGAGTCTTACCCACCCTCCAACACTCTTCCCCCTCCTCTGCCTCAAGAAGAACTTAAAAGATAGACAATCACTTCCTGCTTGGTCTGGCCCCCTGCACAGCACTGTAATCTGAATAAACTTTCTGATTCTCCATTGCCCTTGTATGTGAGATAAGGGGACACATGATTGGCTGGCACAATGGGAACTCTACATCCTCCTCTAACAAATAGGCTCTCAAATGTGGCTGCTCTGTTTCTACATCCAAAGAGTGAGAAGACCTGTGTGTGTGACCTGGGAACAATTCAGATTCAGCCTGAGCCATGATTTTTCCCATCTCTGAAAGGAGTTTGACCATGCCTTTCCTTTGACCCCAGTCCACTTGGTTGTCTGGAAGGTAGACTCCAACAGTAAGATCAAAGGGGGAGAAAGATATAAGACTACTCTTCAGAAGGGGAGCCAGGAAGTGTTAGCCCTGTGTGTGAGAGGAGGGGCCTCTTACCAACAGAAAAGAGCATAAATGGATTGCTCTTCTTAAACTGCCCCCTGTTGTGCTGAAACTGCTGAGGGTTAAAGTCATTGGGATTGGATAAGTACTTGGGATCTTTCAGCAAAGAGCCCAGTATAGGCAATACATCCGTGCCCTGGAAGACAGGAGCCATGGGACTAATTAGGCAAGGTGATAGATGAGCATCCTCAGGGCTCACAAGATTGGAAGGAAGAGGAGAAAAGGAGAGGGGCTCAGCTAAGGGGGAAGTGTTGGCCAATGTGACAGGTTCTCTTGGAGCAGTGGTGGTTCAAGTTCTCTGAGGAAAGTCGCTTGAGAGACTCACAATCTCTTGGAACAGAATGTTAGGGAATGAGCAAGCCCATGCCTGTCAATTCAAGAGGTTGAGGGCCCAGGAAGAAGTTCACACTCCCTGGTACAGCAATTTGGGGTTTGTGTGCCTCAGCAGGCTGTATGGAGGACGTGAGCCTCTTCAACATAAGTAACAAATTCTAAAGAAACAGAGTCATGGTCCTTACCATGAGACTTTGCTAAACATGGGGTTGATGCCTGAAAAACAGGGAGACCCAGGATTGAAGACAGCTTAAACACCATGGTGAAGGAGCAAAATTTTCATCGAGAAGGAAGTGTGTAAAACTCTGACTGGGGATGGCCTGCTGAGTCAAGAGGACTGGAATGAAGACTCTTAGGCTCGGCAGGGAAGTACCTTGGGGATGAGGATGCCCCAAAACTTTATGTCCTTGGTAGTTCTACAAGCCACACCAAGAGGAATTATGTCTCCATATCTCTGGGATCTCATGGATCACAGCCTTGGTGTAAGGTGTCTGCATTCTATCCTCATACTGAGGCTGTTGGTTCCTGCCAATCACCTGGTCAATCTCCTCATGCACCATAGCTGAGAAGAGATGTGTTTATACATTTAGAAAGGGAAGATTCATTAAATATGCAAAAATATGGTGATGTGGAATTATGGGTGAAATGTTATAGACCATTTGCAGTAGATGCTAGCTATATATGGTGCTGGAATAGGATCCCATTAACCTTCTTGGGCTAGAATCAGAGGCATTAGCAGGAGACATTTACAGATTGGTAAGAGAAAAAAAAGCAAAGTACATTCTACGATTGAGAGGAGCAGTTTCCAAATACGTTCAGGCCTTTTCATTTTTTTAAATACAAGTGAGGCTCAGCATGAGATGGGAAGTTTTCAGCGATAAATTAGTAAGCCAGGATTCCCTGCAACACTGAGCCCCAGACACACTAGACAAGGCACACTACCATATGGAACATCACCATAGCAATACCATTGAATATATCTCAGAACTAGAGACAGTGGACCATTCTAGCCTAAGCAGGTCTTAGGTGCAT
Source organism: Apodemus sylvaticus (assembly GCF_947179515.1). Classification (NCBI taxonomy): domain Eukaryota; kingdom Metazoa; phylum Chordata; class Mammalia; order Rodentia; family Muridae; genus Apodemus; species Apodemus sylvaticus. The sequence goes on from NC_067472.1 coordinate 186,792,852, forward strand.
GCTGAATAAGGCAAATTGTAATTTTGAGCAATCAACCATTTGTCATCTTATGTCTTCCTGAAATTAGACATGCTCATGATTATATAAGTACATGCATTGTGGGAAATGGCATGCCCAGTTAGCAAAGGCTTACTTAACTCAAGCCTGTCAATCAAAACCCAAAACTACACACACCCTGCCTTTAGCAATCAACCCTTTGTCTTTCTGAACTCATAAAAGGAAACCCTGGACAATCGCCTGGGCTCCTCAGCAAATCCTGCTCAACCCTCCACTCCTTTACACTGTAGCTATTCCTTACTTTCTCCTTGATTAGGAAAAATACCCCACAGCTTTTCCATTTGTTGCATTTCTTCAGAATTCTGAAAGTAGCTTAAAAATATGCTAAGAACCTCGAGAAACCAGTCAGATGGTGACCAGCATTCACAACGGGTACCTATCAGATCAGCTTCCTTCAGAGACTATCTTAAATCCCTGATATCTGGGAGAACTGGAGTAGGGATAGCCAATGTCCATGGTGTAGTGGACTGTGGCCTCTACCGTCCCTGTCTCCCTCAACTTTACCTGCAACTGCAGGTGCTTCATGAGGAGCAAGAAGTTGAAGCTCATGGCTGTGCTGTCCATCTCTGTGCCCACGAAGAAAAGATTCAGTGTGGTCATCAACAGATTCCTCTTGGGAAAATGAATTTGGGGGTTCTTCTCCTATAGGTAGAGGGACATTTATCTTAATTCCACTTAGCACTCTTTTAGACACCACTGGGAGTTTTCCCAGGACTCACTTTTCTTGGGTTCAGATTGAAGGTGGGAAGGGAGAGTCTGACCAATCAAGGCCCTCCCCAAGTGCTGGCTTCCCTCATACCCCGCAAGAAACAAACATAAAATCCTTCTTCCTTGGTCTTTCCCTGGGTGAATCTCTGTACTTTTGCTATCAACCTGGTTGGAATTTATTTAAAATAGTAATGATGTTTTTAAAAAGAGGAGAGATGGTGGAGAGGGTAAGAAAGGGGAGAGAAGTAGAGAAGATAGAAATGAAGAGATGACAAAGGGAGGAGTTTCTGCAAGATGGAGAATCAGAATTGGCAATGAGAACAGCCTACTTTTTCACAATTTGAAGATGCCCTTGGAGGAAATTCTTCCCCTGCAGGTGTGCATTTGTGAAGCGTGCCTGCATGTGTTTTTGCACACATGTATGTGCCTAATTGAGCATGAGTGCCAGAGTGCATCTCTCTCACTGTGTGTGTGTGTGTGTGCGTGTGTGCGTGTGTGTGTGTGTGTGTGTGTGTGTGTGTGTGTGTGTGTGTCTGTGTGTGTGTGCATGCACATCTGTGTGCTGATTATTTCTGGATACTAGTGCGCCTGTGGGTGTCCACACCCATAAGTATATATGAGGCAGCCAGAAGAGAACATTGCATATCTTTTATCAATCACTGCCCTATTCATTTGAGGCAGGGGCTGCTGTCGAACATAGCTGTAAAAGAACTTCTGGGGAAATTAGTATCCCAGACCTCAAGCAATACTACAGAGCAATAGTTTTAAAAAACTGCATTGTAATGGCACAGTGACAGGCAAGTGGACCAATGGAATAGAATTGAAGACCCAGAAATGAATCCACACACGTAGGGTCACTTGATCTTTGACAAAGGAGCCAAAAACATCCAATGGAAAAAAGATAGCCTTTTCAACAAATGGTGCTGCTTCAACTGGAGGTCAGCATGCAAAAGAATGCCAATTGATCCATTCTTATCTCATTGTACTACGCTCAACTCCAAGTGGATCAAGGACCTCCACATAAAACCAGACATAACTGAAACTATTTCTGACACTAATAGAAAGGGATACCAAGCAGGATACCTGGGGGACAGTTAGAGAACCACAGAAATCCAGGGAGAACACAATTCTAAAACAATCTCAAAAAGGCCAAAGAGCAAATTAACAGTAAACAGGAAAGTGGATCCAGGGCAGAAAGGGCTTCGAAAGGGCACTCAGGGAAGGCCATGGAACCTGCCACTACACATCTGTCAGGCCTAGTTCCCCATGTGCTGTGATTCTCGCCATAGCCTTTGAAGAACCAGGTGAAGAAAGCTTGCTCTCCACGACCACTGACTTCCTCAGCCTAGTTCTCCAGAGCCTCCCTCATGGCATCATTTCCCCATGGCACCACAGCAGGACAAGGCCCCAGAGGAGTGTTGAACACAGGAACATACTGCTCCCTGATCCGGTGAAGGGACAAGTTAGAGAGGCCATTCCTGGAACATCCCATGTCCTGATGTCAGGTACATAGATGCATTGCGGTGATGTATCAAACCTCTAAACTATGTCTGCATCCTGGCCTAGTCAGTCTTCTGCCTCAGAATCTGAGCCACACTGGGCATGCTCCACAGCTCAAATGCACCATCTCTCTGCCCAGTACTACCTTTAAGAGGGAATCATAAAACTTCTTTGTGTCCAGAAAGTTGCCAAGGAAGGGTAATGGGGTAGGTCCTTGAGGCATTTTCCTCAAGATTTTCCTCTGCCTCCACTCAGATGTTATGATTATGACACTGAAGCAGGTCAGCACAGCCACCAGGAGCATCCTAGAGGCCAACATGGAGGCAGTGGGATGGACATGCAGGTGGTTATCTCTGGGGTGGTGTATCTTTATACTCTAGGCTGGAAGGGTGGCTCTAGCTCCTGTTTAATAATTATCTCATTTTCTCCTCCCAGCTATTGCCCATGGTGACATTGCCTTGGTTATGAAACTGGCAGCAAGAGAAGAGGAAGGGGGTTCACATGTAGTGGATGTTAGGACAGAAGAAAAGTGTACCAAGTTTGCATAATGAGATGAGAGTATGGATTAGGACATTTCTATAATTGAAGACATGGTAACATCTGCATGTGAAGGAAGCATGCAGATATAAGTTAGAGGGTCTCAGACAGAGAAAGAACATCACGGGGACATGGATTTCTGGTTTTAAAAATAATCCAGGGGCTTGGGACTTTTATTTGATTGCACAGGACATGTTGCTGTGGATTCAGGACCCTCTAGTGAGAATGCATAGAAAGTTAGTACCTTAGAGGGGAGATTCTGAATTTGTGATCTGAAGATGTGGGGTTAATGGAGGATCCAGACCTGTGGGTTTGGAGTTCCTGGCAGGTGAAGTGTATTGAATGTCCAATAGGATCCTGCAGCCAGCACTGGATTCCAGCTGTTGCATTTTCTTTGACCCTATGCTGTCTCCCAATACCAAGAATTCTTAAGGAAGCCTCAAAGTGAGACCAGGACTGATACCATATAACCATATAAGCAAGACATTCCATTCCCACATGTGGCATGGAAAAGGGGAAAACAGCCAGGTCCTCATGTCCCTGGGACATTGCTTAGGATGAGGAGTAAAGCAGGGGAAATCTCAGTTGTCAGAAGGCCTGAGCTGGTTTTATAAAGCAGTAATACCAACCACCAACACAGAGGAAAACCCCAACTGGCCCAAAACTTCCTAATTAGTTGTAAGTTAACTTAGATCTTAAAATTGCTTACACAATGGTCACATTGTCAAATTTCCTTTGAAGGATTTAGGTTTATATTTGGGGCCCTGGCTGCTCTCAGCCTTAGTCAGAGAAATCTTCTTAGGCAATAGACAGAAATCAGTGCAGAAATGCACAATTGGTCACAGTGCTAGGAACAGGAGATGGAGGGTCAGCCCTAAATAATTGGAAAGTCTTAACCAATGACCTCCCACCACCACAATGGCTCAGCAAATCTTGCACAAGAGGCAGGAAGAACGTAGGAGCTGGAGGATGAGAAGGAGGACTGTGGAGTGCTGTCTTCTAGATGTGACATAGTGGCTGCATTCATAAACTCACAAAAGCTGGGTCACTTACAGAAGACCTGGACAAGGTCAACTCAGCCAACTCTGGCATAAATGGTGAAAGTGCACCCCAAACCCTATGACTTAATGAAGAGCTATTGGCAATTGAGAGCTGATGGAGAGAGCTAACCATTCTTTGGGGAGGGGTGTTCCCACTGGTGCGATTCCCATTTTCTAAGTGAATGGCCCCCTCCTCACCCAGTCACACATGAGCAGCTCTAATTTAATGGGTTATCAAAAAAGAAGACATGACGTTGGGAAAGGAAATTTGGTAAGATTTGGAAGAAGAAAATGAGTTGTTGTGATCATATTTCATTACACATGTATACATTCCCTCTCAAGAATAAAGAAGAGTGTAACTAAAAACTGAGCACACAAAATAACGAGCTTCACTATGGCACAGCCACACACAGCTTGCGCTCGCTGGTCTCCCTCTCCACTCTTCTACCCATTCCCTCTGTCTTCCTGCTCCGTCCTTCCCCACTCCTGGTACAGAACACACATTCTCTTATTCTTTCTCCCCCATTGCCAATGTTCTCTCATGATAGCTGTGTCTCCTCTTTCTACTTCCAAGATCTACAACCCCATATGTGCACACAAGTCTAGGGTTTCTTCTTACAAGGGGCACAACTCTGGTCTTTGTGAGTCTGGGACACTTTGCTTAAACTTAGTAGTTTCTAGGTTCTTCCATGTTCCTATCGTTTCCATGGTTTCATTTTCTTCTTCTGGGGAGACACGTAGGTTCTCTCCATGAGGATTGTGTATAAAATAAATATGGATGTCTAAATATCCTTATGGTAGGACTCAGCATATTTGTAAACTCCAATGGAATGACACAGTGAGTAAAGAAGCTTGCAGCAGGCATGATGGTGAGTTAGTCCTCAGGAGGAAAGAACTGACTTCCACAGCTTTCCTAGAGTTTACACACACACACACACACACACACACACACACACACACACACACACACACATGCACAAGTTCAAAACTGTAATACAATATTTTAATAACAAATTCTGGACTTCTAAAAGAAAATGTAGGGAGAGGATACTGAATTCTCAATATATACAAGAAGTCGCTATAACATAATTATTATGTATAGATATATACATATTAAATTCAGTGTAATAAATTCAGAGATAGAGAAATAATGTCCAGAAATGAAAAATAAGATTATATGAAGTTCAGAGAGCTTCTGCCTAGCACGGAGCACAGTTGGCAAAGTGAAGAGCAGATATGTATAATGGGTGGGAAAAGAATTTGTCAAACAATAAATAGATAAATGAACTGAACAGACAGTTCTCAAAAAAAAAGGAAAGAAAAAACAAGTATCTAATAAGCAGAACTTACAGGGGCTGAACCTAGGCCTCCCTGCACATAGGTAGCACATGTGCACTTGGTTTTCATGTGAGTTCTGAACATCTGGAGCAGATGCTATCCCAACAGCTGTTGCCTGCACATGGAATGTGTTCTACTAGCTGGGCTGCCTTGTCCATCCCCAGTGGGAGAGGATGCGCACAGCCTTTCAAAGACTTGAAGTGCCAGGGTGAAGGGAGACACAGAGGGACCCTGGCCCTCAAAGGAGTAGGGGAGGGGAAATAGAGGAAGGATTGTGGGAGGGGTGACCAGGACGGGACAGTGAGCAGAATGTAGAGTCAATACATAAAAGAAAAGAAAAGAAACTTTTTAAAAAAGAAAGAATTTGGCATCGTACACCATCAGGGAAATAAAAACCAAAACTAGTTTGAGAGTCTCAGACCAGTGGCTTCTAATTAATCAAACCCCACCCCACCTCCACTGCCACCACTGTACTGTTTACACCCTGAACAGAGGCTTGTCCTTCCTTGGACAATTTCAGTAGCTGTTGTGTTATCAAGGTATCCATTCTCCTATGGGGACACTACAAACAGGACAGAGAGGGTGAAAGGGGCACATGACTTAGAGACCCTCAGGCTAAAGGTCTTGAACCTTTGTCTGTCCTGTTCACTCTACTTTTTCTGCTTCTGGGCTCTCATTTCCTCACCATTAAAAAGGGAACGTCATAGCTAAGGCTGTGTTGCATCTCCTTTTGGAGTGATTCCTGGTGTCAAACAATTAGAAAATGGAAGAATGAAATCTGGTATGAGGCTTGAGTGAATTTGTGGAAAGCACAGTGGACTGTGGGGTGACCAGGATGGGAGCTGGAAAGAATGCAAGGCCACACTGTCTCCTCCATATTCTTTACATCTTCATAATGCTATTATTAACATACAAAGGAATGCATTTCTCCCTGATCTTTTCTTACACACAGGTCACTACCTATGTTCTCATTCACACACACACACCTTTATTGGACTCCCCACAAAACTATTCACTGCTAGCTTATTCACACCTACCAAATTTTGAGCGTGGTGCATTGCAGAAAGATTTCTTCATGCTGTCCTTGGCTTTCACCTAATCAAGTTCAACTATCCCAATGTCTCTCCTTTTGGAAGATGAGATTTTCAGAAAGGATTCACTCCTCTTCTTTCCTCATTCAGTCAAAGCTGCCCCACTGCAGCTGATGGAGGAAGCTCTCCTGGTAGACAGACAGGAAGACAGAGAGGAAGACAGAAAGGAATATGATCAAACAGTACAAGAATTAGATGGGAATTTGAGACGAGGTAAATCTAGGAGGAGTTTGGGAGGAAAGGGTAAATAAGATAAGTATATATGGAATTTCCAAAGAAACAAATATATACAAAAGAATATGAAGAATAAAGACATTATAAACAGTGAATAATCATATCAACAGTGAAGCCACAGAGCTGAAGGAAGAGGCGGGGACATGGGCAGAGGCTGACACTGGTACACTGTGATTGACATACACAGGAGTGGAGAGTCAGACGTGACAGTGAGATGGGCTGACTGCAGACACCAAGACACCCTGCATCAGGCAGGAGATCAGAGTCTCTCTCTCTCTCTCTCTCTCTCTCTCTCTCTCTCTCTCTCTCTCTCTCTCTCTCTCTCTCTCTCTCTCCCTCTGTTTCTTGTCTTGCCCCCTTTCCTTCATTCAGAGCCCCCTCTCTGCCTCAGACTCTGCTCCCAATACTCTGCGTTTCTGATTTTCTATTATTCTCCTGGTACTCATGGTTGGTGCCCCTGTGGCTGTTCATTCTATGTCTCACCCTTGGTGCCAGAGCTGAGCGAAGTCATGATCAGGTCCCAGAAGGTGGGCTCACTCTGCCTGAAGTTCAGCATCTGAGCAGCAGGGATCTGTCCAGGGCTCCAGTGGTTGAGTACAGGGATGCAACGTGCAGACAACTGACTGCAATCCAGGGCATGAGTCTTCTCTAAACCTTCTCTCCAGAGTTGGGATGATGTCAGTGAATGACGTGGAGATGTCAGAATAGAGGCTCACTCATCACTTTTTCACAGCTGTCCAATAAGAGCTGTGGAAACATTTACTTCTTGTGAACGACAGAACCACAATGACATCTCCAACCCAGTGGCCCTTTAGCTTCTTTAGGACTAGAATTTAGTTCTGTATCTATGGTGCTTGCAATATGGGATTTATTAAATGATTCTGCAATGAATTAGCAAATAGTGAAAGATCCCTACGCTGGTATATTGCACCACAGCTCTGAACCTTGTCAGAATGGGTCTATCAGGATTGCCTTTTGGCAGAGGCTCACTCCTTCCCACTATGCGTCCTTTGCCAAAAGGACTGAGCAGCACTGGGACTTTGTCTGAGATGCCATTACCAACCCTTACTTAGTGTGTCCTCTTGATCACTGTTAGCATCGGAACCATCCAGGAACACCAGAAGCTGTTTATAGCCAGCCTCTGAACCCAGTGATGACATCATCCCTAGGCGACAAGACCTTTCTCTGTTGCCACAGCAACCACCCCATGCCTCCAGCTCTTGTGTTATTAATTTTACCTGCATTACCTGCACGACACTACTTGTGTTACCTACATCATGGCTCAGATAACAGTCATGGACCCCGACCAATAGCTCTCTCTTTCTCTCTCTCTCTCTCTCTCTCTCTCTCTCTCTCTCTCTCTCTCTCTCTCTCTCTGTTCTTTCCTTCACCCCCTCTTTCAGAGTTCCTCTTTCAGTAAAGACCTCCCATGTGAGCACTGTGCTGGCTTGGAGTGATCTGTCCAGGAGTACTCTGCTTTTCATCTAACATTGAGGCTGAAACTCGCTCGTGACCACCCAGGCGGTTTCGCAGCTCCACTGCAAGCACCACCACCACTGCTGCTGCAGGGCGCACAGGACTTCACCAAGCAGTCTGGCCTCTGCCACGTGGGTTAAACCCCGCAGGACCTCATCCGGACAGGTCAACAAGCTGCATAGGCTCACTTTTCCTGCCACCAGATCACCAAAACCTTCACACAGGCATCAGCAGATTGGTAAGGTTTTCCAGGGCAGGGCCCCTTCTCCAAAGAGATTCGGCCACCCTCTATGGGCTCAGGGGATGGACTTTCCAGGGTCCCTATGACCAGCCTCCCAGCCGACACCCCAGGTCATGATTTCAACCCTTGGGTGACCCTTCCCTCTCAGAAACCCTACTCATGAAGCGGTTTTCTCTTTTTGCTGTAGAGGAGTCCTAAGCTTAGGTAAATCGTTTTTTCCTGTGAGTCCTGGTCTCACATAGCCACTAGCATACCTGTGACAACCCTGTTTGTCTAGATTGACTGTTTGTTTGTATTAGTTATTGATTTTTTTCTCAGAATGTGTGTAGGAATAGTTCAGTAACATCCCCACACCCAGTGAGTATCCGTCACCTTCAGCCATACCTCAAGGTTTTCTTCTGAGATGTCTCCTGGAAAATCTCAAATCTCTAAAACTAACACCCGGCTTTTGCAATAAGGTCTGAGATAAATACCCATTAGACAACAGCTGCAAACAGACACTTAATGGCACATTTGATTCTGTCATTTTAAGGGATCTTCACATGTACTGCCAGTGGTCCAATAAATGGAAAGAGATCCTTTATGCTCAAACTTTTACCTATCTTCGGTCCAAACCCTCTCTCTGCAATTCTTGTACTGCCAACTTCTTCTAGCTATGCAACCTCTACAGGATGACACCACAGTCCTCAATCCAGTTAAAGAACCACCCCTTACCACTGCAGACTTGTCTCTGCAACCTGGCCTAAGACCCCAGCCTCCTCAGCTTCCTCTTCTCACCAGACTTCCCCAGAGCCTCCTTGCTTGACCTCTCCAGACTCCTTCTCTCCTCCTGGCCCAGCTGCAGACCACTCCAATCATTCCACACTGTACCTACTTTCAGCCCTCCCACCACACCTAAGTCTACAGTTAAACCCCCTACTTCTCCCCTCCCCCACCCAACCCAACCCAGCAGCAGTCCTTCCTTTAAGGGAAGTTGCTGGGGCAGATGGTCCAATCAGAGTACATGTCCTTTTCTCACTAAGTGAACTTTCCCAAATAGAACACAGACTGGGATCCTATACCTCTAACTCTTCATCCTCCATTAAAGAATTTCAGTGTATTACTCAATCTTAGCTTGACCTTTCCTTGCTCGACCTCTCCAGACTCCTTCCCTAGAATACATGCAGATATGACTCATCAAACAAATCCAACATATCCAATCAGATCTGAGATAGTACCTGACCAGGATGCTCAATGGAGTTATAATTCCCTAGGTGTTATTTTAGCCAGAGGTAGATTCATAACATGCCTCCTGGCTGGTCTCTGTAGAGCCGCTTTAAAATCAGCAAATTTTGAAAAACTCCAAGAGGTCATCCAAGATAAACAAGAAAACCAGTCTTGATTTTTAGAGACCATTACAAAGGCCCTTTTACAACATACTAATTTAGACCCTGAAAACCCAGAAGGTAAGCAATTCCTGATGACATACTTCTTTTCCCAGAGCTACCCTGACATTTTAAAGCCAAACTCTGACATTTGGAGAGTGAACCCCTACCTTCACAGGAAGGAGTCTTAGCACTGACCTGCAAATTGTAGCATCAGAGAGATGAAGAGGCCTGCAGACAAAAGTACCATATGCTGGCAAAGGCTGTGTGACCATCCCCAGACACTGCCCAGGCTTCCTGGGCTTCTAAGGCTCAGGGACCACCAGGGCCCTGCTACAAAAGTGATCAACAAGGTCATTGGATGAAGGCTTGTCCTAACCCTGCAATCCAAAAGGGCCATGACCTAGGTGTCATGAGGAGGATTATTGGGCTATCACTTGTCCTGTGCGACTCAGGACAGAGGGACATCACTCTCAGGTAGCCCTCCAGCTGATGATCTAGGCTTGCCTATGGACGACTGAAGAGGCCTGAGCTCCCTTGATCCGACTGCTTCCATCACCACCAGAGAACCGAGGTAGTCATCATGGTATCTGGGCAGCCCATCTCCTTCCTCTTGGACTCTGGGACCACTTACTCAGTCCTAATGTAGTTTTGGGAACTCACTTTCATTCTTGTTCCCCTGTTGTCATTGTAGGAGGACAACCTTACCTTCCTCACCAAACACCACTGCTTTGTTGCATTTTTAGGGGTGTTCCTCTCACCCTTCCTGTTTGGTAGTACCAGTGTGTCCTGTCCCCTTATTTGGAAGGGATCTTCTAGCTAAGTGGGGAGCCTCTACTTCATTTGCTCCCCTCACTTGCCTAAACCCAACCTTGCCAGCAGACCCTCTCCTCCTCCTCCTAGCCAGTCAACCTTCTAAATCTAGCATGTTGTTCCCTTTGTCAGCTTCTCAGTAGACCCCCAAGTCTGTGATGATTAGAACCCCTCTGTTGCTAATCATCTTTCTCCTGTTGAGAAAGAGGAACACTCCTCCACTGCTGGTGGGATTGCAAGTTGGTAATAAGGACACATGATTCACTATGTTCATAGAAGCCTTATTTATAATAGCCAGAAGCTGGAGAGAACCCAGATGATGTATTTCCAAAGAGAAATGGATACAAATATTTGGTATAATTATGCAATGGAGTACTACTCAGCTACTAAAAAGAATGAATTCACGAAATTGTTAGGCAAATGGATGGAACTAGAAAGTGCCATCCTGACTAAGGTAAACCAATCACAAAAGAACACACACAGTATGCACTCACTGATAAGTGATACTGCTGTCAGTGTTGTAATCAGGTTGAAACCACTTCTATTAAACTTGACAGGACTCTAGAAGGACAATTGTTTTTAGTTCATGAATTCTACTTTTCAAATATATTAAAGCTTTGGGTGGGATAAAATCTCATACATAGATTTTCTCGTGTCCCCTGTCTTCTATACTTTTGATTTAACCTAGCACAGTTATTTCCATTTCTTGAAAAATGAAGCCAACGTTTCTGTAGATGTCCTTTAGAAGGTCTGGCCATGTGGCACATAAATTAGCTCAAATGCTCAAAAAGACTGTCCTACCTGGGGATTCATCCTATAATGGCACCAAACACTGACACTATTGTGAATGCCAAAAAGTGCTTGCTGAAAGGAGCCTGATATGGCTGTCTCCTGAGGGACCCTGTCAGAGCCTTATAGATAGAGGCTGATGCTAGCAACCAACCATTGTGCTGAGCGTGGGGTCCCAAGGGAGAAGCTAGATGGAGGATTGGAGGAGCTGAAGGGGTTTGCCTACTCGTGGGAAGAAGGCCAATGACTGCCAATCAGACCCCCAAGGGCTCCCAGGGACTAAGCCATCAATCAAGGGTTATGAATGGTTCCAAGTGAAATTGTGGTAGAGGAATGACTTGTTGGGCATCAATGGGAGGAAAGGTCCTTGGTCCTATGAAGGTTTAATAGATGCCCCAGCATGGTGAAATGGAGAGGGGGTAGGTGGGAGTGGGTTGGGTTGAGGGGCAGCTTCTGGGAGGCAGTGGGAGGGAGGATGGATTGAGGGATTTCTGGGAGGGCAGAAACAAGGAAAGGATATATCATTTGAAATGTAAATGAAGAATATATTCAATAAAAAAAGAAAAGAAAATATCATCCTGACTGGGATAACCCACACCTAAAGGGACATTCAAAGTATGTACTCACTGATAAGTGGATATTAACCAAAATGTAAAGAATCCCCAAGATACAACCCACAGTCCATAAGAAGTTTAACAATACTGAAGGCCCAAGAGAGCATGCTTCAACCTTGTTTAGAAAGGGGCACCCAGCTGAGCAGTGGTGGTGCAAGCCCTTAATCCCAGCACTTGGGAGACAGAGAAAGGAGGATTTCTCAGTTGGAGGCCAGCCTGGTCTATAGAGTGAGTTTCAGGACAGCCAGAGCTACACAGAGAAACCCTATCTCAAAAAACCAAAAAAAAAGAAAGAAGGAAGGAAGGAAGGAAGGAAAGAAAGAAAGAAAGAAAGAAAGAAAGAAAGAAAGAAAGAAAGAAAGAAAGAAAGAAAGAAAGAAAGAAAGAAAGAAAGGAAGGAAGGAAGGAAGAAAGACAAGAAAAGAAAAGAAAAGAAAAGAAAAAGAAAGAAAAAGAAAAGGAAAAGGAAAAGAAAAAGAAAAAGAAAAGAAAAAGAAAGGGGAACACAATAATCCCAGGAGGCAGAGGAATGATGATTTTTTAAAATTTCTTTAGTTTCTGTATCTCCCTTTTCATTTCTGATTTTGTTAATTTGGATTCTGCCTCTGTGCACTTTGGTTACTCTGGCTAAGGGTTTGTCTGTCTAGTTGATTTTCTCAAAGAACCAGCTCCTAGACTTGTTTATTATTTCCTATACTTCTTTTTGTTTCTACTTGGTTGATTTCTGCCCTGAGTTTGATTATTTCCTGTCATCTTCTCCTCTTGAGTGTATTTGCTTCTTTTTGTTCTAAAGTTTTGAGGTCTGTTGTCAATGTGCTAGTGTATGCTCTCTCCAGTTTCTTTCTTTTGTTTACTCGATATATTCTATATTTACATTTCATTTACATTCTTTATTTACACTGGAAAAGCTCAGTGCAGCAGTGTAGGGGAATACCAGGACAGGGAAGTGGGAAGGGGTGGATTGGGGAACAGGGGGAGGGAAGAGGGCTTAAGGGACTTTTGGGGAGGGGGGATCCAGGAAAGGGTAAATCTCTCCAGTTTCTTTTTGGAGGCACACAGAGCTATGAGCTCTCTTCTTAGTACTTTCATTGTGTCCCATAAGTTTGGGTATGTTGAGCCTTTCTTTTAATTCTCAAATGTCTTCAACTTCTCTGTTTCTTCCTTGACCAAGTTATCATTGTGTAGGGCGCTGTTCAGCTTCCATATGTCTGTGAGCTTTCTGTTCTATTTGCTTCTATTGAAGACCATCCTTTGTCCATGTTGGTCTGATTGTACACAAGGGTTGTACCAGCTTGCATTCCCACCAGCAGTGGAGCCAGCATCCGCTGTCTCCTGATGTTTTTTTTTTAATTTCTTTTAAAAATGTATTTCTTTTTTTTTTAATTCTGTATATTCTATTTACGTTTCAAATAATTTCTCCTTTTCTAACTCCACACTCCCCGAAAGTCCCATAAGCCCTCTTCCCCTGTTCCCCCATCTACTCCTTCCCATTTCCCTGTTCTGGTATTCCCATATACTGCTGCACTGAGTCTTTCCAGAACCAGAGGCCACTCCTCCATTCTTCTTGGACATCATATAATATATGGATTATGTCTTGGGTATTCAAAGTTTCTAGGCTAATATCCACTTATCAGTGAGTGCACACCATGATTGATCTTTTGAGACTGGGTTACCTCACTTAGTATGATGTTCTCCAGCTCCAGCCATTTGTCTAAGAATTTCATGAATTCATTGTTTCTAATGGCTGAATAGTACTCCATTGTGTATATATACCACATTTTTTTGTATCCATTCCTCTGTTCAGAGTCACCTGGGTTCTTTCCCAGGTGAGAAACTTCTCTGTTTCTTCCTTGACCAAGGAAGCTTCTGGCTACTACAAATAGGGCTGCTATGAACATAGTAGAGCATGGGTCCTTATTGCATGCTCGGGAATCCTCTGGGTATATGCCCAGGAGTGGCATAGCAGTATCTTAGTCAGGGTTTCTATTCCTGCACAAACATCATGACCAAGAAGCAACTTGGAGGAAAGGGTTTATTGAGCTTACACTTCCACATTGAAGTTCATCACTAAAGGAAGTCAGGACTGGAACTCACGCAGGTCAGGAAGCTCCTTTCTTTGTGATAACTCCACCCTGTGTCAAGTAGACACACAAAACTAGCCAGTACAATTGACCCCTTGTCAACTTGACACACAAACACATCACTATTGAGCCTCAACCCTTACTTTTTTATTCATCCCCAAGATCTAAATTACTTTAAATGTCCCACAGTCTTTACACATTAAAAGTTCAATCACCTTAAAATGTCCAATATCTTTAAAATTCAAAGTCTTTTAAAATTCAGTCTTTTAACTGTGGGCTCCACTAAAATACTTTCTTCCTTCGAGAGGGAAACATATCAGGGCACAATCACAACCAAAAGCAAAACTCAAACTCCAGTGATTCAAGGTCTGGGATCCAACTCACAATCTTCCGGGCTCCTCCGAGGACGTGGGTCACTTCTCCAGCTCTGCCCTTTGTAGCACACAGCTTGTCTTCTAGGCGCCAGCTGCCTGTACTCCACTGCTGCTGCTGTTCTTGGTGGTCATCTCATGGCACTGGCATCTCCAAAACACTGCTGACTTCTACTGTAAAAGGATAAGGAAAAGGAAAAGGAAAAGGAAAAGAAAATGAAAAGAAAAAGAAAGGGGAACACAATAATCCCAGGAGGCAGAGGAATGCAGGGACCTGGGTGGAGAGGGGAGGGGAAATGGAGCAGGATCAGGTTTGAGGGGAGACAGGAGAGAAGCCCAGAGGGCCTGAAAAATGAATGGAAATATGCAGCTGTGGGGGTGGGGTAGGGTAAGGGGAACCTCTAGAAATTCCCATAGACCTGGGATGTGAGAGGCTTGTAGGATTCATTGAGGATACCCTTATTCAAAATGCCCAAGAGTGGGGAGATGTACCCTTTATTTGTAAAAGCTAGAAACAGAAAACAACCAGGATGGACTTCAACTGAAAAATGGATTAGGAAAATGTGGCATATTTACAAACTGAAATATCATTCAGCTATTAAAAACAAGGAAACCATGAAATTTGAAGGAAAATGAATGGGATTTAAAATTTTCATTCTGAGTGTGACTGCTATCCATGCCAGCTTTTCTCAAGAGAAAACTTGAAAACCTGAGAATTTCATGAAGTTGTTGTTTTTAATAGCTGTGTAGTATTCCATTGTGTAAATATACCTTTTTTTTTATCCACTACTATGTTGAAGGACATCTGGTTTCTTTCCAGCTTCTGGCTATTATAAATTAGGCTTCTATGAACATAGTGGAGCATGTGTCCTTATTACATGTTGGAGCATCTTCTGGGTATATGCCCAGGAATGATATACCTGGGTCCTCAGGTAGTACTATGTCTAATTTTCTGATGAAGCTCCAAACTGATTTCCAGATTGGTTGTCCCAACTTGCAATACCACCAGCAATGGAGGAGTGTTTCTCTTTCTCTGCATCCTTGACAACATCTGCTGTCCCCTGAGTTTTTCATCTTAGCCTTTGTGACTGGTGTGAGGTGGAATCTCAGGATCGTTTTGATTTGCATTTCCCTGATAACTAAGGATATAGAACATTTTTTTATGTGCTTCCCAGCCATTCAAGTTTCCTCAGTTGAGAATTCTCTGTATCATTGTGTACCTCATTTTTTAACAGTTTTAATTGACTCTAGAGTCTCACTTCTAAGGTTCTTTGTATACATTGGATATTAGCCCTCTATCAGATGTATGTATCAGGATTGGTAAAGATCTTTTCCCAATCTGTTGGCTTCCATTTTTTCCTGTTGACAGTGTCCTTTGCCTTACAGGAGCTTTGCAATTTTATGAGGTCACTTTCATCGATTCTTGTTCTTAGAGGATAAGCCATTGGTGCTCTTCTGTTCAGGAAATTTTTCCCTGTGCTGACATATTCAAGGCTCTTCCCCACTTTCTCCTCTATAAGCTTCAATGTATCTGGGTTCATGTGAAGGTCCTTGATCCACTTAGACTTGAGCTTTGTACAAGGAGATCAGAATAGGTTGATTTGCATTTTTTGCATGCAGATCTCCAGTTGACCCAGCACCATTTGTTAAAAATGCTGTCTTTTTTCCACCGGATGTTTTTTAGCTCCTTTGTCTAAGATCAAGTGGCCATAGGTGTGTGGGTTCATTTCTGGATCTTCAAATTTGTTCCTTATTATACCTTCCTGTCTCTGTATCAATACCATGCAATTTTTGTCATTATTGCTTTGTAATACAACTTGATGTCAGGGATGGTTATTCCCCCTGAAATTCTTTTATTGTTGAAAATAGTTTTCACTCTCCTGGGCTTTTTGTTATTCTTAATGAATTTGCTAATTGCTCTTTCTAACTCTATGAAGAATTAAGTTGGTGTTTTGGTGGGGATTGCACTGACTCTGTAGATCTCTTTCAGTAAGATGGCTAGTCTTACTATATTAATCCTGCCAATCCACAAGCACGTGAGGTCTTTCCATCTTTGAGTTCTTTCTCCAGAGACTCCAAGTTCTTATCACACAGATCTTTCACTTGCTTGGTTAGAGTCACACCAAGGTATTTTATGTTATTTGTGACTATTGTGAAGGGTGTCACTTCCCTAATTCCCTTTTTTCAATTGCACATTTTCTTTATTCACATTTCAAGTCTTATCCCCTTTCCATTTCTTATCATCACTGCCCAGCTTGTGTGCAGGATTATGTGCCACATGGCCAGACCTTCTAAAGGACATCTACAGAAACGTTGGCTTCATTTTTCAAGAAATGGAAATAACTGTGCTAGGTTAAGTCAAAAGTATAGAAGACAGGGGACAGGAGAAAATCTATGTATGAGATTTTATCCCACCCAAAGCTTTAATATATTTGAAAAGTAGAATTCATGAACTAAAAACTATTGTCCTTCTAGAGTCCTGTCAAGTTTAATAGAAGTGGGTTTAACCTGATTACAACACTGACACCAGTATCACTGATCTGATATTTACAAAAAAGTAATATTTTTCAATAAATTAATGTCAATGCAACACCCAAGTCAGTTATAATACTAGCTGTTTGGTGAACAAGGTCCTAACATCAGACCAAGTCTATAAAGTCCAAATGGATATTTTCCAAACTTCACACATTGAAGATGTGAAACCCAAACCTGTTTCTCTTTGTGTGTGGGTTTGCAATCATACTGAGCATCAAGATTTCAAAAAAAACTTCTTGTTGCTTCAAAGTCTTTTAACTTTCTTTATCAATGGAGCTATAGCCAACTTCATCTTCACTCTTAATGCCCATTAACGTCCTAAATTTGACATTTTGGTCCTTGTTTCCAAAATTCATTTTTTTAAGATTTCAGCAGACTGAGATTTGTTGCCTTCTTTCTTGCCTTGCCAGAGCATTTTCCTCTCTCTTGCTCAGCAAATTTCACTGGATTCACAGCTGCTGGGTTATAGTAACTGGGCTCTGCTGCTATACCTGTCTCTGCCAAGGCTTTAGCTTCCAGGGCCACTATTTGGGCAGCCATAGCTATCTGAGGAGTAACCTGGGTAACCTGGGTTCCTGATTTCAACACTGCCTCCAGTTGCTGCAGCCACTGCAGCCATTTCTTGTTTTTTCTGATTTTGACCACTTCATTTTTTGTTCTTATAGTTTCTTTGTCCTTTTTCATCTAGCTAATCTTCATGGGTAAATTGCTGTGTTTCTGCCTCCGAAGGGAGTTGGACTAGGTGTCTGGCTTAGGCTTCTGCTAAATCTTCTTGGGTTTTTTTTATCCTCTTCTATCTTGACTTCAACTGCATATTCTGCTCCTGGTTCTAGTCCTATGCCTGTGTATGGATCTTAATCAGGAGAATGTTCTGATCCTTCTTTTTCTATATCTGCTTCTAGATGGTGACATCTTCCTGCCTCTGCTTCTGGGTTGGGATTGATTTTCCAATCCCTACTTCTTGAGCAAGACTTCTTCCTTTCCCTGTTTCTACTGCTATAGAGTCTTTAACATGATCTAACTTCTGCCCCATGATGACTTCCTTTCTTTGTGTTTGTGTCTGTCCTCACCATTCCCAGATGAATTTAATCATTCTCTTCCTTTGTCAGTAGAGTGTTCTTTGTCATTGTGCTCCTCAGACTTGTGTCTCTTAGAGGCCTTATCTTTGGATTCTTGACTCTGCTTCTGCTCAGGCTCCTGTGCTTGCTTCCATCATTAACTAATTTTTGTTTTCTTTCTCTTGACCTTGACCTCAACTTTGAAAAATGATGTTTTGAGGCTACTGAAAAAATAGATATATTTGACTACTCTTTTTTTCTTTTCTCTATCTGGTGATGTCTTTTCTGGGCCTAATCTCATTCTGTATCAATAGCCACCATTGCTTTTTAGTCCCAGCTGCTAAATTGGTGCTTCTGCTTACCCACACTCAACAGTACTCCCTAATTTCTTTCTCAGCCCGTTTGTCCTTTGAGTAGAGGAAGGTTATTGATTTGGTTGAGTTTATTGTATATCCAGCCATCTTGATGAAGTTCATTATCAGGTTTAGGAGTTCACTGGTGGAATTTTAAGTAGACTATCATATCGTCTGCTAATAGTGATATTTTGACTTCTTCCTTTCCAATTTTTATCCGTTTGACTTCCTTGTTGTCTAATTGCTCTGGCTAGGACTTCAAGTACTATATTGAATAGGTAGGAGGAGAGTAGGCAGCCTTGTCAACTCCCTGATTTTAGTGGGATTGCTTCTAATTTCTCTTCATTTAGTTTGATGTTGGCTACTGGTTTCCTGTATATTCCCTTCACTATGTTTAGGTATGGGACTTGCATTCCTGCTGTTTCCAAGACTTTTACCCTGAAGGAGTGTTGGATTTTGTCAAATGCTTTCTCAGTATCTAATGAGATGATTGTGTGGTTTTTTCTGTGGGTTTGGTGCATAATTTTATCAGACCTTCAATGAAGACCTAATTCCAATACTCTTCAAATTATTCCACAAAATAGAAACAGAAGGAATGCTACCCAATTTGTTCTATGAAGCCACAGTTATGCTTATACCTAAATCACACAAAGGCCCAACATAGAAAGAGAACTTCAGAGCAATTTCCTTTATGAATATTGATGCAAAATTCTTGCAAAAAAATCCAAGAACACATCAAAATAATCATTCACCATGATCCAGTAGTCTTCAT
Source organism: Apodemus sylvaticus (assembly GCF_947179515.1). Lineage (NCBI taxonomy): Eukaryota > Metazoa > Chordata > Mammalia > Rodentia > Muridae > Apodemus > Apodemus sylvaticus. The sequence goes on from NC_067472.1 coordinate 186,811,824, forward strand.
CCCAGGAATGCACGATGGTTCCATATATGGAAATCCATTTATATAATCCACCATATAAACAAACTCAAGGAAAAAAACACACAATCATCTCATTAGATACTGAGAAAGCATTTGACAAAATCCAACACTCCTTCATTATAAAAGTCTTGGAAACCTCAGGTATTCTAGTCCCATACCTAAACATTTGAAGTGAGAAAACACATTACAAATTCAGATCTTTGGAGGTGGTGATATTTAATTAAATATAGGCTAAGCCTTCTATGGATAAAATATCTTGTTCTCCAGGGTAAAAGAGAGGAGAGCAAGATAAAATTTGCTGCATTGAAGATAACAAACAATAACAATTATAAAGTCACTGAAGACAATGAAGGATTAATTTCCTCAGTCAGAGGTAGAAAGCCAATACTTCAAGGGGTATGGAGAGGGGTGCATCTTATAAGGAGGGTGGAAAGTCTATTACTTTGGGTGATATAAGCCCTTGAGAATCTGAAAGTTCAAAGTTCCCAGCCTCATGGTGTCCTGCCACACAGCTCCGTCCCAGGTTACAGGATCCCATCCTTTTTTTTCTTTCCATTTTTTTAATTCGATATATTTTTTATTTACATTTCCAATTGTTTCTGCTTTTCTAGCCTTCCCACTCCCCGAAAGTCCCATAAGCCCCCTTCTCTCCCCCTGTCCTCCTACCCAACCCTTCCCACTTCCCCATTCTGGTTTTGCCCTACACTGCTTCACTGAGTCTTTCCAGAACAAGGGGTCACTCCTCCGTTCTTCTTGTGCCTCATTTGATGTTTGGATTATGTTTTGGGTATTCCAGTTTTCTAGGTTAATATCCACTTATTAGTGAGTGCATAACATGATTCACCTTTTGAGTCTGGGTTACCTCACTTAGTATGATGTTCTCCAGCTCCATCCATTTGCCTACAAATTTCATGAATTCATTGTTTCATTGTGGCAGAATAGTACTCCATTGTGTATATATACCACATTTTTTGCATCCACTCTTCTGTTGAGGGATACCTGGGTTGTTTCCAGCTTCTGGCAATTATAAATAGGGCTACTATGAACATAGTGGAAAATGGATCCTTATTACATGCTGGGGAATCTTCTGGGTATATGCCCAGGAGTGGTATAGCTGGATCTTCTGGAAGTGAGGTGCCCAGTTTTCAGAGGAACCACCAGACTGATTTCCAGAGTGGTTGTACCAATTTGCAACCCCACCAGCAGTGAAGGAGTGTTCCTCTTTCTCCACATCCTTTCCAACCCCTGATGTCTCCTGAATTTTTAATCTTAGCCATTCTGACTGGTTTAAGGTGAAAACTCAGGGTTGTTTTGATTTGATTTCCCTAATGACTAATGAAGTTGAGCATTTTTTAAGATCTTTCTCTTCCTTCTGAAGTTCTTCAGGTGAGAATTCCTTGTTTAACTCTGTACCCCATTTTTAATAGGGTTGTTTGGTTTTCTGGAGTCTAACTTCTTGAGTTCTTTATATATATTGGATATTAGCCCTCTATCTGATGTAGGATTGGTGAAGATCTTTTCCCAATTTGTTGGTTGCCGATTTGTCCTTTTGATGGTGTCCTTTGCCTTACAGAAACTTGGCAATGTTATGAGGTCCCATTTGTCAATTGATCTTAGAGCATACGCTATTGGTGTTGGCCACTTGATCCTCGACAAAAGGGCAGAAAATATCCAATGGAAAAAAGATAGCCTTTTCAACAATGGTGCTGGTTCACTATAGGTCAGCATGCAGAAGAATGCGAAAAGATCCATCCTTGTCTCCTTGTACTAAGCTCAACTCCAAATGGATCATGGACCTCCACATAAAGCCAGACACTCTGAAGCTAATAGAAAAGAAACTGGGGAAGACTCTTGAGGACATCGGTACAGGGGGAAAGTTCCTGAACAGAACACCAATAGCTTATGCTCTAAGAGCAAGAATTGACAAACGGGACTTCATAAAATTACAAAGTTTCTGTAAGGCAAAGGACACCATCAAAAGGGCAAATCAGCAACCAACAAATTGGGAAAAGATCTTCACCAACCTTACATCAGATAGAGGGCTAATATCCAATATATACCAAAAACTCTAGTAGTTAGACCCCAGAAAACCAAATAACCCTATTAAAAAAAATGGAGTACATAGTGAAACAAAGAATTTTCACCTGAAGAATTTCAGATGGTGGAGAAGCATCTTAAAAATGCTCAACTTCATTAGTCATTAGGGAAATGCATATCAAAACAACTCTGAGATTTCACCTCACACCAGTCAGAATAGCTAAGGTTAAAAACTCAGGAGACAGCAGGTGTTGGCAAGGATGTGGAGAAAGAGGAACACTCCTCCACTGCTGGTGGGATTGCAAGCTAGTACAACCACTATGGAAATCAGTCTGGTGGTTACTCAGAATACTGGACATGACACTTCTGGAGGACCCTGCTATACCTCTCCTGGGCATATACCCAAAGGATTCCCAGGCATGCAATAAAGACACATGCTCCATTACGTTCATAGCAGCCTTATTTATAATAGCCAAAAGCAGGAAAGAACCCAGATGTCCCTCAGTGGAGGAATGGATACAGAAAATGTGGTATATTTACACAATGGAATACTACTCAGCAATTAAAAACAATGAATTCATGAAATTTTTAGGCAAATGGTTGGAAATGGAAAATATCATCCTAAGTGAGGTAACCCAATCACAAAAGAATACACATGGAATGCAATCCCTGATAAGTGGATATTAATTAGCCCAGAAGCTCTGAGTACCCAAGGCACAATAAGCATAACAAATGACTCCCATGAAGAAGTAAGGAGAGGGTCCTGATCCTGGAAAGGCTTGATCTAGCATTGTAGGGGAGTACCAGGACAGAGAAAAAGGAGGGAGGTAATTGGGAGAATGGGTGGAGAAAAGAAGGCTTATGGGACATATGGGGAGGGGGGAACTGGAAAAGGGGAAATCATTTGGAATGTAAAGAAAGAATATAGAAAAATATATATACATATATATTTTATATATATACACGCATATGTATATATATATATATATATATATATATATATATATATATATATATATATATATATATAAAAGAACTGGGAAAGGGGAAATCATTTGGAATGTAAACAAAGAATATAGAAAAAATATATATATATAAAAGAAATGTTCAACATCATTAGTCATTAGGGAAATGCAAATTGAAACAATCCTGAGATTTCACCTCACACCAGTCAGAATAGCTAAGGTTAAAAACTCAGGAGACAGCGGGTGTTGATGAGGATGTGGAGAAAGAGGAACACTCCTCCACTGCTGGTGGGATTGCAAGCTGGTACAACCACTATGGAAATCAGTCTGGCGGTTCCTCAGAAAACTGGGCATGACATTCCAGAGGACCCTGCCATATTACTCTTGGGCATATACCCAGAGGATTACCCTGGCATGCAACAAAGGCACATGCTCCACTATGTTCATAGCAGCCTTATTTATAATAGCCAGAAACTGGAAAGAACCCAGATGTCCCTCAGTGGAGGAACGGATTCAGAAAATGTGGTATATTTACACAACGGAATACTACTCAGGAATTAAAAACAATGATTTCATTAAATTTTTAGGCAAATGGTTGGAACTGGTAAATATCACCCTAAGTGAGGTAACCCAGTCTCAAAAGAACACTCATGGTATGCACTCACTGATAAGTGGATATTAGACCAGAAGCTTGGAATAACCAAGACACAATGCACATATCAAATGATGCCCAAGTAGAAGGAAGAAGTGGCCCCCCAGTCCTGGAAAAGCTCAGTACAACAGTGTCAGGGAATACCAGAACATGGAAGTGGGAAGGGGTGGATTTGGTAACAGGGGTAGGGAAGAGGGCTTATGGGACTCTCAGGAAGGGTGGCATCCAGGAAAGGAAAACTCACTTGAAATGTAAATAAAGAATATATCGAATAAAAATAAACAGGAGACAGCAGGTGTTGGCAAGGATGTAGAGAAAGAGGAACAGTCCTCCACTGCTGGTGGGATTGCAAGCTGGTACAACCACTCTGGAAATCAGTCTGGTGGTTCCTAAGAAAACTGGGCATGACACTTCTGGAGGACCCTGTTATACCTCTCCTCGGCATTTACCCAGAGGATTCCCTGGCATGCAATAAGGACAAATGCTCCATTATGTTCATAGCGGCCTTATTTATAATAGCCAGAAGCTGGAAAGAACCCAGATGTCCCTCAGTGGAGGAATGGATACAGAAAATGTGGTATATTTACACAATGGAATACTACTCAGCAATTAAAAACAATGAATTCATTAAATTTTTAGGCAAATAGTTGGAACTGGAAAATATCATCCTAAGTGAGGTAACCCAATCACAAAATAATACACATAGAATGTAGTCACTGATAAGTGGATGTTAATTAGCCCAGAAACTTTGAATACTCAAGACACAATTAACATATCAAATGATTCCCAAGAGGGAAGGAGAGTGCCCTCTTCCTGGAAAGGCTTTATGCAACAATGTAGGGGATTGCCAGGACAGAGAAGTGGGAGGGGAATGGGCAGAGGAAAGAAGGCTTATGGTACTTATGGGGAGCAGGAAATCAAGAAGGGGGAAATCATTTGGAATTTAAACAAAGAATATAGAAAATTGAAAAAAAAGGAAAAGAAAAAAAGAAAACGGAAAAAAAGATGCTACAATGAAAGAAAAAGTACTTTGTCCTTGCGACTTGTTTCAATGATAAAGACTGAAATATGCAGCATTCTGTCCATTGCTCCATAACAGACCTACCTCTTCCTGACCATTGCTTTCCCATGGCTACAGTTATCTCATGGTGAACCATGATCAAAGCTGCTGTTATGAATTGGGCATTTAGAGATGTCAGCAGAGCTGTCCCTCAGGTTCTCACAGCATTTCTGCCATGATCCTATTCCTTCCTGCTCAGTGTGACTTCCACAAATAGACTTCTCATGAGGCTTTCAGTAACTTTCACATACTCTCTATAAGATCTCTTCCTGCAGGAACTGTGAGGACAAAGCACAATGATCAGTGGCCTTTGAGAGTTTGATGTTTTCCCATATTACTCTGTTCATTAGGACATGTGGACAGCCCAAATTGGGAATTTTATTGATGACAGTCATATGCTCGATATTCTAGATAATAAATGAATAAAACAGGCAGTTAGGTTAATGCATTCATTAGAATATGTGTACTTCTTTGAGAGTATGAGGTGATATTGACCACAACTATTTCTTAAATCCTCTGTCACGGGTTATCATAAAAGATTTTTCCTCTGTTAGCTGTGAATATTTAAGAGGCAGAAAGAAGAATTACACACTGGTTCAGTGTTGTTACCAGTGTTGCCATTGTGGAAGATGTCTCTGTCTTTTCTTTTTATTAATTGACTGTTTATATCTTTTAAAACATTTGACTCTTAGTCTACATGTATTCCATTATTCTTACATTTATGAATATATCTATACAAAGTATACATCATAAATTCAGCTCTTCCAATTGGTGCCACTAATTGATATGTGTATCAAATCTACTGAATTTGTTATGCATTTAAATATTTCTTGCCTCTTCCTCTTGGTGTATGTAGAGAGAATTTTTATCAATAACAGTTTTTATAGGTGACAATAAAAACCAATCCAAAGGGAAATCCACACAGGTAAAAGAACTCATATTGAGTTTCCTGTTTGGATGTTTGGGTTAAGTTCTAAATATGCCATATGCAGATATAATCCAAAGTGACAAATTGATTTTAGAGTTGGTGTCTGTCAGAAGACAAGAGCATTAGTAGTAACAATCTGAATACTGACCGAAGATTTTGATGAGAATGAGTTGAAGTGTTTTAATGGAAAACTGGTTTGTGTGATCAAAAATACTTTTGGGCATATCGGAAACTGAGGAAGTTTGGGATAGGAGAGTGATTACATATCTAAAATGGCTATATTGATGTAGTGTGATTTACACTAAAACTTAGCCTGAATCTTAAAAGATGATTCCTACATGAGGAAAACTATGAGAGCCCTCAAAATTTGAACAAGAGAAAAATGCTTGTTTAAAGTACAGTTTCAGCATGCTCTACCAGGATCTGAGGCTTTGAGTTTCTGTTTAAATAAAAAGTGAAGTTGAATTCACCTGCAGTTCTATAATTCTATTTATGTTGGGTTCTCCATTCTCATCATCTCAAGGATTAAATGTTCCTCAGCAAATAGCTCTATTCAGATTTCTGTGCTGGAAGCTTCAGTATCTGAAGTGAACATGGTTGAAATTTTATGAGTCTTTCATATCTGAGTAGTCATATATTGACTCAAAAGTAAATATAGGGACTTCATTGTATATTTTAATTCCCCTAAATTCAGGGGGATAAAATGTGTATTACGTCATGGAAAATATTTTCGTGTGTAAATTTCTATGTTCAGATTTTATAATCTGATGCATATTTTTCTGTCCAATAGGAGATTGCAGTATTTTACAACTCAAATGAAATTTTTACTATACTATATTAGTGGATATTTCAAAAGACATATCACCTACAAATTATTTGATAATCTTATATCTGTAATGGAACCTGCTGTTGTATCATTGTAATTAACAACATAGTAGCAGGCAGCATTCTTTGATTTGATTTTTTGGGTTTTTTGTTTGTTTGTTTTGTTTTTTTGAGGCAGGGTTTCTCTGTATAGCCCTGGCTGTCCTGGAACTCACTCTGTAGACCTGGCTGGCCTCGAACTCAGAAATCCACCTGCCTCTGCCTCCCAGAGTGCTAGGATTACAGGCATACGCCACCACCGCCCAGCTAGCAGGCAGCATCTTATGCACACATTTTCATAATCTGTGACTAATTAATGTGGTTGTAAAATCACGGTAGACATTTTCTGTCTTTTTGAATTGTTTTTTAGATTGACATAATTTTATAATTTTAGATTTTATATATGTATATGAATATTTATGTATGCTTGTAATACATTGGAAAAATAGAAAGGTTGTTATTAAATAGAAAGAAATATACTTTTATCTTTTTTATAGGATATTTTCTTTATTTACATTTCAAATATTATCCCCTTTCCAAGTCCAACCCACAAAACTCCTATCCCATCGCCCCTGTTCCTGCTTCTATGAGTGTGTTCCTCCACCCACCCAACCACTCCCACTTCCCCCGCCTTGCCATTCCCCTACATTGGGGCATCAAACCTTCACAAAACCAAAGGCCCCTCCTCCCATTGATGTCCAACAAGTCCATCCTCTGCTACAAATAAGGTGGAGCCATGGGTTACTACATATATACTCTTTGGTTGCTGGTTTAGTCCCTGCGAGCTCTGGGAGGGTTTGGTTGGTTGATATTATTGTTCCTACTATGGGGTTGCAAACACCTTCAGCTCCTACAGACCTTTCTCTACATCTTCCACTGGGGACCCTGTATTCAATCCAATGGTTGGCTGCAAGCCTCTGTATTTGTCAGATTCTGACAGAGGCTATCAAGAGACAGCTACATCAGGCTCCTGTCTGAAAGTACTTCTTGGAATTCATAATAGTGGCTGGGCTTGATAACTGTGTATGATATAGATTCCCAGGTGGGGCAGTCTCTGGATGGACTTTTCTTCAGTCTCTGCTCCACACTTTGTATCTCCTCCCGTGGGTATTTTATTCCCCCTTCTAATAAGGACAGAAGTATCCATACTTTGGTCTTCCTTCTTCTTGAGCTTCATGTGGTCTATGAATTGTATCTTGGGTATTCCAAGCTTTGGGGCTAATATCCACTTATCAGTGAGTGCATACCATGTGCATTGTTTGTGACTGGCTTACCTCACTCAGGATGATATTTTCTACTTCCTTCCATTTGCCTAAGAATTTCAGCAAGTCATTGTTTTAATAGCTGAGTAGTACTCCATTGCCTCAAAGTACAACACTTTCTGTAACATGGATTGTGTTTTAAATATAATCAGGAGATATAATTATATCCATAACATTTGTTCCACTACTGCACCAGAATAGCTTACAGGCCAGTCACTATTTTAGTTTGCAATGTTTGTAACTTTGAGATAGCCATGCTTACATTTCTGTTCTGGTAGCATGCAGAGTACCTTGCATATCTTGAATGCTACTTAGGAGAGTGAAGCTTAATACATAATGTTTTACTTGTGTTTATATTGTAAATATACTTTTTTTTATAAGGCATTAGTAAGATTTTATATTTTTGGATTTTATATATGTATATGAATATGTATGTTTGTAGTAGTGAAAAAATAGAAAGGTTGTTATTAAATAGAAAGAAAAATACACATGATAGAGGCGTCTGTTTCTTTCAAATAATGGTGTTCTTTGATTTAAACTTTTGAATTTCATAATGTCTGATTTATGAATTTTTGTTTTTATTCTCTATACTTTTGGAGTACTTCTCAGGAAGTAGTATTCTGTATAATGAAGTCAAGTGAATTTTCTACTTCCAGGTAAAAAGTGACCTTCAGAATTCATAAGACAAAACTCGGTTCAATATAAAAAATGGAATGTTCTGAGATCCCTCAGCATCTCCTAAACTTTCTGCAGCCATTTACTTATGTTAATTGCTTTTAGAAAATGACTTAGTCCCCTTGATTTTCAGTTTTTATGGGAATAGCCCTCTACTTTTTAAAGAGTTTCCACTGTACAGTCAACTTCAACAAGCACGCTGGAATTTAGTTCCATTAGGAAATTTTAGGATGTGGACATCAGTGGGCCTGCTCAGATATCCATCAGAAAGGGATAAAATCATTATGATTGTAAACAGTCTATTACAAATCCATTGCAATTAAATTTAATTACAGTCATGATAAGTATCCCAGGAAGTTTTATAAAGGAAAGCTGGCCAGGCAGCCTGAAGTCAGTGGCTTTTGGTGTGAGAGGAATAGATAGATCCAGGGAATGCATTTTTGAAGGAGTAACATTTTAAAGGAAACTTGTGTGAATCAGGGAAAAGAGACAGAAGAGTAAGTTCCAGGCAAAGAACATCAAAACCTCAGGTAGGAAAATGAATGTAGCCCATTGAAGTTAACTTGAAGAAGAAAGTCTGTCTGGCAATGCACCAGTGAAAAGCTGTAGGAGGGACACTGTCTCCTAATGTGATCCTGTTTGTCCCCTGAATGCACTTTGTGAAGCCACATTCAAGTTACACCCATTGTAGTAAAGAGTCATTGTTGGACCTAGCTGAGTGTGCTCAGCCTTCTTTGAAACGTCTGTGACTCAAACAAAGCTATAGCCAGGCAGAGCAACCCAAACCAAGGTCAGTGCTCATGCCCCACTCTGTGTGGGGGTCATATTTATACTCTATCACAGGTCCTTTCACATATCTGCTATATCAAAACTTCCGTCATCTGTGTTTGCTTCAGGTAAGCATTCTTTCCTGTGTCTGTTGCAGCAAAACATCTTTTCTCCTGTGTCTGCTTCAGGTAAACATTCTCCCGCATGTTTGATTTAGCAAGACATCCTTTAATCTGTGTGCAGCAGCAAAACATCATTTGTCATAGCTGAATGTCGACGAACTAGAAGTTTCCACTTTGGTGTATGTGGTCCACACATAGGTAAATGTGGGCACATCCTATGGATGATTGACAGACTGTGGTTGTTTAATATGGATGACTGACAGGCTTGAGCCTTGTCCTGTGAACAAATCACAGGCTGTGGCCTTCTCCTCTGGAAGACAAACACAGCTGTAGCCTTGCCCTTGAAATCTGATCATCTGTAGGTGTGTCCTCTGGAGGATTGACACACTGAGGGCATTTCCTATAGATGATTAATAGTCTGTGTTCCACTACCATGTATGAGTGACAGATTGTGGGTGTTTACTATGGGTGATTGACAGGGTATGGGTGTTTCCTTCCTATAGGTAATAGAATGAGGTTGTTTTCTGAGCTTGATACTTTTTAGATATTTCCTATAGATGACTGACTGAATGAATGAATTTTGTCTCCAAGATAGGCCTGCTCTTGGTCTTTACTTTGGATCATTGCCTGTCTGTTTGAGTTTTCTCTTGAAAACTGACAGACTGAGCCAGATTCCTACACATTATTGATAGGCTGAGGTCATTTCCTATACATACATGACAAGTTCTTAGCTCTTCCTAGGAATGACTGACAAGCAATGTCTTTGTCCTGGGAATGACAGACTGTTCCCTGACTGAAAGGTTGTTGGTGTCCCTGTGGATGATTGATAGGCTATATGTTTTTTATTTGTTATTCCATTTTTTGTAATTGCCCTTTTTTCTTTTTTCTTCGATATTTTCTTATTTACACATCAGATGTTTTCACCTTTCCAGTTCTCCCCTAAGGAAACCTCCTATCCCATCCCCTCCTGCTGATTCTATGACAGTGCTCCCCCATCCACCCACATACTCCCTTCTTCCTGCCCTGGTATTCCCCTACAGGGAGATAAGAAAGGAACAATTTGCATTCTTCTACATGTTGACTAACAGTTGAATGACCACAATTTGTTGAAAATGCTACCTTCTTTCTACTGGCTGGTTTTAGCTCCTTTATGAAAAATCAAGTGACCATGGTTGTGTGGGTTCATTTCTGGATCTTCCTGCCTAACACTGTACCAATGCCATGCAGTTTTTATCACTATTGCTCTGCCCTACAGCTTGAAGTCAGGAATGATGACTCCCCCAGAATTTCTTTTATTGTTGAAAATTGTTTTCACTATCCTGGATTTTTTCTTAATTCAAATGATTTTGAGAATTGTTCATTCTAAGACTATGAAAAATTGAGTGGAAATTTTGATGGGGATTGCGTTGAATCTGGAGACTGCTTTTGGCAGAGTGGTCATTTTTACTATAATAATCCTGCCAATACACAAGCATAGGAGAACTTCCTCATTCTGAGGGCTTCTTCGATTTCTTTCTACAAAAACTTAAAGTTTGTGTCATACTGATCTTTCACTTATTAGGTTTGAGTCACAGAAAGGTATTTTATATATTTCACTTAATGGGTTAGAGTCAAACAAAGATATTTTATATTGTTTGTGACTATTGTGAAGGGTGGTATTTTCCTAATTTCTTTCTCAGCCTGTTTATCCTTTGAGTATAGGAAGGCTACTGATTTGTTTGAGTTTATTGTATATCCAGCTACTTTGTTGAAGTTGTCAGCTGTAGAAGTTCTCTGGTGAAATTTTTGGGGCCACTTAAGTATACTATCATATCTGCAATTAGTGATATTTTGAATGTATCCTTTTGACTTCCTTTTGTGGTGTAATTGATCTAGCTAGACCTTCAAGTACTATATTGAGTAGATAGGGAGAGAGTGGGCAGCCTTGTCTAGTCCCTGATGTTAGTGGGATTGCTTCAAGTTTCTCTTCATTTAGTTTGATGTTGGCTACTGATTTGGTGTATGTATGTTGCTTTCACTAAGTTTCGGTATGGGCTTTCCATTTCTGATCTCTCCAAGACATTTTATTTTTAAATTTATTGATATATTTATTTACATTTCAAATGATTTCCCCTTTTCTGGACCCCCACTCCCGGAAAGTCCCATCAGTCCCTTTCCCTCCCCCTGTTTTCCCACCCAACCCTTCCCACTTCCCTGTTCTGATTTTGCTCTATACTGCTTAACTGAGTCTTTCAGAATAAGGGGACACTCCTCTTTTCTTCTTGTACCTCATTTGATGTGTGGATTATGTTTTGGGTATTCCAGTTTTCTAGGTTAATATCCACTTATTAGTGAGTGCATACCATGATTTATCTTTTGAGTCTGGGTTACCTCACTTAGTATGATATTCTCCAGCTCCATCCATTTGCCTAAGAATTTTATGAATTCGTTGTTTCTGATGGCTGAATAGTAATCCATTGTGTATATATACCACATTTTTTGCATCCACTCTTCTTTTGAGGGATACCTGGGTTCTTTCCAAATTCTGGCAATTATAAATAGGGCTGCTATGAACATAGTGGAACATGTATCCTTATTACATGCTGGGGAATCTTTTGGGTATATGCCCAGGAGTGGTATAGCAGGATCTTCTGGAAGTGAGGTGCTCAGTTTTCGGAGGAACCACCAGACTGATTTCCAGAGTGGTTGTACCATATTGGTACAGTGACAGGCAGGCAGATCAATGGAACAGGATTGAAGATCCAGAAATGAACCCACACACCTATGGCCACTGGAACCTCGAAAAAGGGACTGAAAACATCCAATGGAAAAAAGATAGCCTTTTCAACAAATGGTGCTGGTTCAACTGGAGGTCGGCATGCAGAAGAATTCGAATTGATCCATTCTTATCTCCTTGTATTAAGCTCAAATCCAAATGGATAAAGGACCTCCACATAAAGCCAGACACCCTGAAGCTAATAGAAAAGAAACTGGGGAAGACCCCTGAGGACATCGGTACAGGGAGAAAGTTTCTGAACAGAATACCAATAGCATATGCTCTAAGATCAAGAATTGACAAATGGGACCTCATAAAATTACAAAGTTTCTGTACTGCATAGGACACCATCAAGAGAACAAATCGGCAACCAACAAATTGGGAAAAGATCTTCACCAATCCTACATCAGATAGAGGGCTAATATAGAATATATATAAAGAACTTAAGAAGTTAGACTCCAGAAAACCAAACAACTGTATTAAAAAATGGAGTACAGAGTTAAACAAAGAATTCTCACCTGAAGAAGTTAGGATGGCAGAGAAACACCTTAAAAAATGCTCAACTTTATTAGTCATTAGGGAAATGCAAATCAAAACAACCCTGAGACTTCACCTTACACCAATCAGAATGGCTAAGATTAAAAATTCAGGAGACAGCAGGTGTTGGCAAGGATGTGGAGAAACAGGAACACTTCTCCAAGATTTTCAACATGAAGGGATGCTACATGTTGTCAAATGCTTTTGCAGCATCTAATGAAATGATCATGTGCTTCTTTTCTTTGAGTTTATGTAGTGGATTACATTGATGGACTTCAGTATATTGAACCATCCCTGCATCCCTGGGATGAAGCCTGCTTGATCACGATGATCATTTGGAAGTGTTCTTGGATTCAGTTTTTGACAATTTTATTGAGTATTTTTGCATCAATATTCACAAGGGAAATTGGTCTGACATTCTCTTTGTTGGCTCTTTGTGCAGTTTTGGTATCAGCTTAACTGTTGATTCATAGAATGAATTGGGTAGTGTTCCTTCTGTTTCTATTTTGTGGAATAATTTGAAGAGTATTGGTATTAGGTCGTCTTTGAAGTTCTGATAGAATTCTGCACTAAACCCATTTGATCCTGGGCATTTTTGGTTGGGAGACTTTTAACAACTGCTTCTATTCATATAAAGGTTTTGGGAGAGTTTGGATGTTTTATCTGATTCTGATTTAACTTTGGTATTTAGTATTTGTCTAGAAAATTTCTACTTCAACTTGCTTTTCCAGTTTAGCTGAATATAGACTTTTGAAGTAGGATTTGATGATTTTTTTTAAAATTTTCTTTAGTTTCTGTATCTCCCTTTTCATTTCTGATTTTCTTAATTTGGATTCTGCCTCTGAGCACTTTGGTTACTCTGGCTAAGGGTTTGTCTGTCTAGTTGATTTTCTCAAAGAACCAGCTCCTAGATTTGTTTATTATTTCCTATACTTCTTTTTGTTTCTACTTGGTTGATTTCTGCCCTGAGTTTGATTATTTCCTGTCATCTTCTCCTCTTGAGTGTATTTGCTTCTTTTTGTTCTAAAGTTTTGAGGTCTGTTGTCAATGTGCTAGTGTATGCTCTCTCCAGTTTCTTTTTTTTTATTCGATATATTCTATACTTACATTTCATTTACATTCTTTATTTACACTGGAAAAGCTCAGTGCAGCAGTGTAGGGGAATACCAGGACAGGGAAGTGGGAAGGGGTGGATTGGGGAACAGGGGGAGGGAAGAGGGCTTATGGGACTTTTGGAGAGGGGGGATCCAGGAAAGGGAAAATCTCTCCAGTTTCTTTTTGGAGGCACTCAGAGCTATGGGCTCTCTTCTTAGTACTTTCATTGTGTCCCATAAGTTTGGATATGTTGAGCCTTTCTTTTAATTCTCAAATGTCTTCAACTTCTCTGTTTCTTCCTTGACCAAGTTAACATTGTGTAGGGCGCTGTTCAGCTTCCATATGTCTGTGAGCTTTCTGTTCTATTTGCTTCTATTGAAGACCATCCTTTGTCCATGTTGGTCTGATTGTACACAAGGGTTGTACCAGCTTCCATTCCCACCAGCAGTGGAGCCAGCATCCGCTGTCTCCTGATGTTTTTTTTTTTTTTCTTTTTTTTTTTCTTTTTTTTATTCGATATAATTTATTTACATTTCAAATGATTTCCCCTTTTCTAGCCCACCCACTCCCCGAAAGTGCCGTGAGCCCCCTTCTCTTCCCCTGTCCTCCCACCCACCCCTTCCCACTTCCCCGTTCTGGTTTTGCTGAATACTGTTTCACTGAGTCTTTCCAGAACCAGGGGCCACTCCTCCTTTCTTCTTGTACCTCATTTGATGTGTGGATTATGTTTTGGGTATTCCAGTTTTCTAGGTTAATATCCACTTATTAGTGAGTGCATACCATGATTCACCTTTTGAGTCTGGGTTACCTCACTGAGTATGATATTCTCTAGCTCCATCCATTTGCCTAAGAATTTCATGAATTCCTTGTTTCTAATGGCTGAATAGTACTCCATTGTGTAGATATACCACATTTTTTGCATCCACTCTTCTGTTGAGGGATACCTGGGTTCTTTCCAACATCTGGCAATTATAAATAGGGCTGCTATGAACATAGTAGAACATGTATCCTTATTACATGGTGGGGAGTCTTCTGGGTATATGCCCAGGAGTGGTATAGCAGGATCTTCTGGAAGTGAGGTGCCCAGTTTTCTGAGGAACCGCCAGACTGATTTCCATAGTGGTTGTACCAATTTGCAACCCCACCAGCAGTGGAGGAGTGTTCCTCTTTCTCCACACCCTCTCCAACACCTGTTGTCTCCTGAATTTTTAATCTTAGCCATTCTGACTGGTGTAACATGAAATCTTAGTGTTGTTTTGATTTGCATTTCCCTAATGACTAATGAAGTTGAGCATTTTTTAAGATGCTTCTCTGCCATCCGATGTTCTTCAGGTGAGAATTCTTTGTTTAACTCTGTACCCCATTTTTAATAGGGTTGTTTGGTTTTCTGGAGTCTAACTTCTTGAGTTCTTTATATATATTGGATATTAGCCCTCTATCTGATGTAGGATTGGTGAAGATCTTTTCCCAATTTGTTGGTTGCCGATCTGTCCTCTTGATGGTGTCCTTTGCCTTACAGAAACTCTGTAACCTTATGAGGTCCCATTTGTCAATTCTTGCTCTTAGAGCATACGCTATTGGTGTTCTGTTCAGAAACTTTCTCCCTGTACCGATGTCCTCAAGGGTCTTCCCCAGTTTCTTTTCTATTAGCTTCAGAGTGTCTGGCTTTATGTGGAGGTCCTTGATCCATTTGGAGTTGAGCTTAGTACAAGGAGACAAGGATGGATCAATTCGCATTCTTCTGCATGCTGACCTCCAGTTGAACCAGCACCATTTGTTGAAAAGGCTATCTTTTTTCCATTGGATGTTTTCAGCCTCTTTGTCGAGGATCAAGTGGCCATAGGTGTGTGGGTTCATTTCTGGATCTTCAATCCTGTTCCATTGATCCTCCTGTCTGTCACTGTACCAATACCATGCAGTTTTTAACACTATTGCTCTGTAGTATTGCTTGAGGTCAGGGATACTGATTCCCCCAGATTTTCTTTTGTTGCTGAGAATAGTTTTAGCTATCCTGGGTTTTTTGTTGTTCCAGATGAATTTGATAATTGCTCTTTCTAACTCTGTGAAGAATTGAGTTGGGATTTTGATGGGTATTGCATTGAATCTGTATAGTGCTTTAGGCAAAATGGCCATTTTAACTATATTGATTCTACCGATCCATGAGCATGGGAGGTTTTCCCATTTTTTGAGGTCTTCTTCCATTTCCTTCTTCAGAGTCTTGAAGTTCTTGTCATACAGATCTTTCACATGTTTGGTAAGAGTCACCCCAAGATACTTTATACTGTTTGAGGCTATTGTGAAGGGGGTCATTTCCCTAATTTCTTTCTCAGCCTGCTTATCCTTTGAGTATAGGAAGGCCACTGATTTGCTTGAGTTGATTTTATAACCTGCCACTTTGCTGAAGTTGTTTATCAGCTGTAGGAGCTCTCTAGTGGAGTTCTTTGGGTCACTTAGGTAGACGATCATGTCGTCTGCAAATAATGATAGTTTGACTTCTTCCTTTCCAATTTGTATCCCTTTGACCTCCTTATGTTGTCGAATTGCCCGAGCTAGTACCTCAAGTACAATATTGAAAAGATAAGGAGAAAGGGGGCAGCCTTGTCTGGTCCCTGATTTCAGTGGGATTGCTTCAAGTTTCTCTCCATTTAGTTTGATGCTGGCTACCGGTTTGCTGTATATTGCTTTTACTATGTTTAGGTATGGGCCTTGAATTCCTGTTCTCTCCAAGACTTTAAGCATGAAGGGATGCTGAATTTTGTCAAATGCTTTTTCAGCATCCAATGAAATGACCATGTGGTTTTGTTCTTTGAGTTTGTTTATGTAGTGGATTGTATTGATGGATTTCCGTATATTGAACCAACCCTGCATTCCCGGGATAAAGCCTACTTGATCATGGTGGATGATCGTTTTGATGTGTTCTTGGATTCGGTTGGCAAGAATTTTATTGAGTATTTTTGCATCGATGTTCATAAGGGAAATTGGTCTGAAGTTCTCTTTCTTTGTTGGATCTTTGTGTGGCTTTGGTATCAGCGTAATTGTGGCTTCGTAGAAGGAATTGGGTAGTGTTCCTTCTGTTTCTATTTTGTGGAATAGTTTGAAGAGTATTGGTGTTAACTCTTCTTTGAAGGTCTGGTAGAATTCTGCACTGAAGCCATCTGGTCCTGTGCTTTTCTTGGTTGGAAGACTTTCTATGACTCCTTCTATTTCTTTAGGCATTATGGGACTGTTTAGATGGTCTAGTTGGTCCTGATTTAATTTTGGTATCTGGTATCTGTCAAGGAAATTGTCCATTTCCTCCAGATTCTCCAGTTGTGTTGAGTACAGGCTCTTGTAGTAGGATCTGATGATTTTTTGGATTTCCTCAGTTTCCGTTGTTATATCTCCCTTTTCATTTCTAAGTTTGTTAATTTGGATACTTTCTCTGTGCCCTTTGGTCAGTCTGGCTAAGGGTTTATCTATCTTGTTGATTTTCTCAAAGAACCAGCTCCTGGTTTTGTTGATTTTTTGTATGGTTCTCTTTGTTTCTACTTGATTGATTTCGGCCCTGAGTTTGATGATTTCCTGCCTTCTACTCCTCCTGGGCGAAGTAGCTTCTTTTTGTTCTAGGGCTTTCAGGTGTGTCATTAAGCTGGTAATGTATGCTCTCTCCATTTTCTTTTTGGAGGCACTCAGGGCTATGAGTTTTCCTCTTAGCACTGCTTTCATTGTGTCCCATAGATTTGGGTATGTTGTGTTTTCATTTTCATTGTGTTCTAAAAAGTCTTTAATTTCTTTCTTTATTTCTTCCTTGACCAAGGTATCATTGAGTAGAGTATTGTTAAGTTTCCACGTGTATGTGGGTTTTCTGTTGTTTCTGTTGCTATTGAAGACCACTTTTACTCCATAGTGATCAGATAGGAGGCATGGGATTAGTTCTATCTTCTTATATTTGTTGAGGTCTGTCTTGTGACCAATTATATGGTCGATTTTGGAGAAGGTACCATGAGGTGCTGAGAAAAAGGTATATTCTTTTGTTTTAGGATAGAATGTTCTATATATATCTGTTAAATCTAATTGGTCCAAAGCTTCAATTAGTTTCATTGTGTCCCTGTTTAGTTTCTGTTTTCCTGATCGGTCCATTGAGGAAAGTGCAGTGTTGAAGTCACCCACAATTATTGTGTTAGGTGCAATGTGTGCTTTTAGTTTTAATAAAGTTTCTTTTACGAAAGAGGGTGCCCTTGCATTTGGGGCATAGATGTTCAGGATTGACAGTTCTTCTTTTTGTATTTTTCCTTTGACCAGCAAGAAGTGTCCCTCAGGGTCTCTTTTGATGACTTTGGGTTGAAAGTCAATTTTATCTGATATTAAAATGGCTACTCCAGCTTGTTTCCTGAGACCATTTGCTTGTAAAATTGTCTTCCAGCCTTTTACTCTAAGGCAGTGTTTGTCTTTGACCCTGAGGTGTGTTTCCTGTAAGCAGCAAAATGTAGGGTCCTGTTTACGTATCCATTCAGTTAGTCTGTGTCTTTTTATTGGGGCATTAAGTCCATTGATGTTAAGAGATATTAAGGAATAGTGATTGTTACTTCCTATCATTTTTGACGTTATTTTTTAAATTTTAATGCTTAACTTCTTTTGGGTTTGATGAAAGGTTACTATCTTGCTTTTTCCAGGGTGAAGTTTCCCTCCTTGTATTGGTGTTGTCCTCCTATTATCCTTTTTAGGGCCGGGTTTGTGGATAGATATTGGGTAAACTTGGTTTTGTCATGAAATATCTTAGTTTCTCCATCTATGGTGATTGAGAGTTTTGCTGGATATAGTAGTTTTGGTTGGCATTTGTGTTCTCTTAGAGTCTGCATGAGATCTGCCCAGGACCTTCTAGCCTTCATAGTCTCAGGTGAAAAGTCTGCTGTGATTCTGATAGGTCTTCCTTTATATGTTACTTGGCCTTTTTCTCTTACTGCCTTTAGTATTCTTTCTTTGTTTAGAACATTTGGTGTTTTGATTATTATGTGACGGGAAGTATTTCTGTTCTGGTCCAGTCTGTTTGGAGTTCTGTAGGCTTCTTGTATATTCATGGGCATCTCTCTCTTTAAGTTAGGGAAGTTTTCTTCCATAATTTTATTGAAGATATTTGCTGGCCCTTTAAGTTGTAAATCTTCACTCTCATCTATGCCTATAATCCTTAGGTTTGGTCTTCTCATTGTGTCCTGGATTTCCTGGATATTTTGGGTTACAAGCTTTTTGCATTTTGCATTTTCTTTAACTGTTGAGTCCATGGTTTCTATGGAATCTTCAGCATCTGAGATTCTTTCTTCTATCTCTTGTATTCTGTTGTTGATATTTGTATCTCTGTCCCCTGATTTCTTCCCAAGGCTTTCTATCTCCAAAGTTGTCTCCCTTTGAGTTTTCTTAGTTGTTTCTACTTCTGATTTTAGATCCTGGATGGTTTTGCGTAGCTCCTTCACTTGCATGTTTGTGTTTTCCTGTAATTCTTTAAGAGATTTTTGTGTTTCCTCTTTCATGAGCTCAGCCTGTTGACCAAAGTTCTCCTGTATTTCTTTAAGAGATTTTTGTGTTTCGTCTTTCATGACCTCAGCCTGTTGATCAAAGTTCTCCTGTATTTCTTTAAGTGTTTTTTGCATTTCCTCCTTGTTGGCTTTTGTATTCTCCTGGATTTCTTTCAATGATTTTTGTGTTTCCCTTACAAGGGCTTCTAACTTTTGATCCATTTTCTCCTGAATTTCTTTAAGTGTGTCCTTCATGTGTTCCTGTACCAGCATCATGACCAGTGATTTTAAATCCAAATCTTGTTTTACTGGTGTGATGGGGTATCCAGGACATGTTGGTAGAGGAGAATTGGGTTCAGATGTTGCCATATTGCCTTGATTTCTGTTAGTGACGTTCCTGCGTTTGCCTTTTGCCATCTAGTTCTCACTGGTGTTAGTTTTTCTTGTCAGTGCTGGACTCACCAGTGCAAGCTGCCGCTTCCCAGTTGGCCTCTGGTGCACAGCTTACCTCCTGCGCTGCTTGTAGACAGGGTGCTGCTGCCCAGGCTGTTCAGATCCCAAAGCAGGCACCCGAAGGCTCCCGCTGGGGCCCGCTGGATTCACTGGAGCACACTGACTTCTCCCAGCTGGCCGCCCGGAAACCCAGCTAGCCACTTGCAGGACTTGGATATGTGGTGCTGCCGCCCAGGCTGATCTGGGCAGCAGAACTCCCAACCGGGTGGTGTACACAAGGCTAGCCTAGCTGCTCAGGCCCTGAGTCTAGGCAAAAGCCTGGCAGGCCAATGTTGGTGCAAAGCTCCCCTCAGCTGTGGGTGTTAATTGGGTGTGTCAGGTGGCTAGGATGGTGGCATGCGCGAGTTCCCTGAGAGTGCTGGGAGAGTCTGCTGGGCTAACAACCTCCTGGCTGGGTCAGCACACAGATGGCCCAACGAGCAGCCCAGGGCCTGGGGGCAGTCCAGGGCCTGACCGTCTGAGACCCCTGCTATGTCCTCCTTGGGCTATGCCTGTTAGCTGGTTTGGTTTTGCCTGCTAGGTCTCTCTGGCTTCCCGTAGTCAAAATGGCGGTGGTTCGCAAACTGGCCCGGATAAACAACCTCCTGGCCGGGTTGGCACACAGATGGCCCACCGAGCAGCCCAGGGCCTGGGGGCAGTCCAGGGCCTGACCGTCTGAGACCCCTGCTATGTCCGCCTTGGGCTATGCCTGTTAGCCGGTTTGGTTTTGTCTGCTAGTCTCTCTGGCTTCCCGTAGGCAAAATGGCGGCGGTGCGCCGGCCCGGGCAAACAAGCACCTGGCTGGGTTGGCACACAGATGGCCCGCCGAGCAGCCCAGGACCTGGGGGCAGTCCGGGGCCTGACCGTCTGAGACCCCTGCTATGTCCGCCTCGAGCTATGCCTGTTAGCCGGTTTGGTTTTGCCTGCTAGGTCTCCCTGGCTTCCCTTAGGCAAAATGTTGGTGGTGCGCGCGCCGGCCCGGGAGGAAAAAAAAAACCTCCTGGCCGGGTTTGCACCCCGGTGGACCCCCGATCAGCCCAGGGCCTGGGTGCAGGCCAACACACGTCGGGCTTAGACCCCCGCGATGTTGGTCTCGGGTTATATTTGCGTACCTCAGTCTGATTTCTCTGGCGACCAAGAACCAATATGGAGCCCTGGTAACTGACTGGCAGGAGGCAGAGTTCTGATGTGGCTTCTGTGTGGTGAAAGGCACCGTAAATCCGCCGCTGCTTGCAGCCTGGCTGGCCAGTGATGGCCAGTGGTCGTGGGCGCGGGGTCTGCCTGGACCCTGTCCGCTTGGTTCTACTGCTGATGGCCCTTCCTCTGGACCAGCCGCTGCTGCTGCTGCTGCTGCTGCTGCTGCCGGTCTCCAGAGCTATCTTTTAAACTCCTGATGTTTTTTTTTTTTTAATTTCTTTTAAAAATGTATTTCTATTTTTTTTAATTCTGTATATTCTATTTACGTTTCAAATAATTTCTCCTTTTCTGACTCCCCACTCCCCGAAAGTCCCATAAGCCTTCTTCCCCTGTTCCCCCATCTACTCCTTCCCATTTCCCTGTTCTGGTATTCCCCTATACTGCTGCACTGAGTCTTTCCAGAACCAGAAGCCACTCCGCCATTCTTCTGGGACATCATATAATATGTGGATTATGTCTTGGGTATTCAAAGGTTCTAGGCTAATATCTACTTATCAGTGAGTGCATACCATGATTGATCTTTTGAGACTGGGTTACCTCACTTAGTATGATGTTCTCCAGCTCCATCCATTTGTCTAAGAATTTCATGAATTCATTGTTTCTAATGGCTGAATAGTACTCCATTGTATATATATACCACATTTTTTTTCGTATCCATTCCTCTGTTCAGAGTCACCTGGGTTCTTTTCAGCTTCTGGCTACTACAAATAGGGCTGCTATGAACATAGTGGAGCATGGGTCCTTATTGCATGCTGGGGAATCCTCGGGGTATATGCCCAGGAGTGGTATAGCAGTATCTTAGTCAGGGTTTCTATTCCTGCACAAACATCATGACCAAGAAGCAACTTGGAGGAAAGGGTTTATTGAGCTTACACTTCCACATTGAAGTTCATCACTAAAGGAAGTCAGGACTGGAACTCACGCAGGTCAGGAAGCTCCTTTCTTTGTGATAACTCCAGCCTGTGTTAAGTAGACACACAAAACTAGCCAGTACAATTGACCCCTTGTCAACTTGACACACAAACACATCACTATTGAGCCTCAACCCTTACTTTTTTATTCATCCCCAAGATCTAAATTACTTTAAAAGTCCCACAGTCTTTACACATTAAAAGTTCAATCACCTTAAAAAGTCCAATATCTTTAAAATTCAAAGTCTTTTAAAATTCAGTCTTTTAACTGTGGGCTCCACTAAAATACTTTCTTCCTTTGAGAGGGAAACACATCAGGGCACAATCACAACCAAAAGCAAAACTCAAACTCCAATGATTCAAGGTCTGGGATCCAACTCACAATCTTCCGGGCTCCTCCAAGGGCGTGGGTCACTTCTCCAGCTCTGCCCATTGTAGCACACAGCTTGTCTTCTAGGCTCCAGCTGCCTATACTCCACTGCTGCTGCTGTTCTTGGTGGTCATCTCATGGCACTGGCATCTCCAAAACACTGCTGACTTCTACTGTAATTAGGCCTCAACAATAGCCTCTCATAGGCTCTCTTCATGGTGACAAGCCTCTGCTCCTATGCATGACCCCTTCAAGTCCTGGGCCATCAATTGCAACTGAGGCTGCACCTTCACCAATGGCCTTCTGTGACCTCTTACTGTGCCAAGAGCCTCAGCTGCTCTTCATGATCCCTTCATGCCTTCAAAACCAGTACCATCTGGGTGACTCTTACACAGTACCAAGTCCAGCCACAGCACAAAATACAACTGTGGCTATCTCTGGAACACACTCTCTGTGCTCTCAGAAAACATTTTCAAGAAGATTTCATCTCAGGGATGCTGGTCTCTTCTTAATCACCGCTAATCTCTTAGCCCCAGCTAACCAGCATCTATAGTCCCAATAACACAAAGGTTTGCTTTAGTGGTTCTGGTATCTTGTTACTCACAGCTGATTCGTCAGCCCCAGCTAACCAAAACCACAGAATCTTCACAATCAAAACATGGCCACTATAAGAGTCTTTAATCTTCCCTCCGAAATTTCACAAGCCAGGCCTCCATCTTTTGCACTGTTCTTAACATTGTCTTCCAAGCTCCTTCAGAACTTTCCACTGAGCTCTAAATATTCTAATGGCTTTTCTAGCTCAAAGTTCCAAAGTCCTTCCACAGTCCTCCCCCAAACATGGTCAGGTTGTCACAGGAATACTCCACTATGCTGGTACCAATTTGTCTTAGTCAGGGTTTCTATTCCTGCACAAAGATCATGACCAAGAATCAAGTTGGGGAGGAAAGGGTTTATTGAGCTTACACATCCACGTTGAAGTTCATCACTAAAGGAAGTCAGGACTGGAACTCAAGCAGGTCAGGAAGCAGGAGCTGATGCAGAGGCCATGGAGGGATGTTTCTTACTGGCTTGCTTCCCCTGGCTTGCTCAGCCTGCTCTCTTATAGAACCCAAGAGCACCAATCCAAAGGTGGTACCACCCACAAGGGGCCCTCCCCACTTGATCACTAATTGAGAAAATGCCCCACAGCTGGATCTCATGGAGTCAGTTCTCCAACTGAAGCTCCTTTCTTTGTGATAACTCCAGTCTGTGTCAAGTTGACACACAAAACTAGCCAGTACAAGCAGGGTCCTCCAGAAATGTCATGTCCAGTTTTCTGAGAAACTGCCAGACTGATTTCCAAAGTGGTTGCACCATCTTGCAATCCCACCAGCAGTGGAGGAGTGTTCCTCTTTCTCCACATCCTTGCCAACACCTGCTGTCTCCTGTTATTTTGATGTTAGCCATTCTGACTGGTGTGAGGTGAAATCTCAGGGTTGCTTTGATTTGCATTTCCCTGATAACTATGGATGTTGAACATTTCTTTAGGTGTTTCTCAGCCCAGAAGCTCAGAATACCCAAGACACAATTCACATATCAAATGATGCCCAGGAACGAAGCAAGGAGAGGCCACTGTTCCTGCAAAGGCTCTATGCAGCAGTGTAGGGTAATACCAGGACAGGAAAGCAGGAGGGGGGTGATTGGAGAACAGGGGGAGGGGAGAGGGCTTATGAGACTTTCAGGGAGGTAGAAACAAGAAAATGTAAATAAAAAATCGAATATATACATAAAATATATCTAATAATATTTGTGATGTTTAAAGGTGCAGAAGAATGGATGCAAAAAATGTGGTATTTATACACAATGGAGTACTATTCAGCCATTAGAAACAATGAATTCATGAAATTCTTAGGCAAATGGATGGAGCTGGAGAACATCATACTAAGTGAGGTAACCCAGTCTCAAAAATCAGTCATGGTATGCACTCACTAATAAGTGGATATTAACCTAGAAAACTGGAATACCCAAAACATAATCCACACATCAAATGAGGTACAAGAAAAAAAGAGGAGTGGCCCCTGGTTCTGGAAAGACTCAGTGAAGCAGTATTCTGCAAAACCAGAACGGGGAAGTGGGTAGGGGTGGGTGGGAGGACAGGGGAAGAGAAGGGGGGTTACGGGACTTTCAGGGAGTGGGGGGCTAGAAAAGGGGAAATCATTTGAAATGTAAATAAATTGTATCGAAGAAAAAAAAAGTGTTACTTAAAAAAAAAAAAGAATGGAGAGTGGCCCCTTGTTCTGGAAAGACTCAGTGAAGCAGTATAGGGCAAAACCAGAACAGGGAAGTGGGAAGGGGTGGGTGGGAGAACAGGGGGAGGGAAGGGGGCTTATTGGACTTTCAGGGAGTGGGGGGACAGAAAAGGGGAAATCATTTGAAATGTAAATAAATTATATCGAATAAAAAAAAAAAAGAATGGAGGAGTGGCCCCTTGTTCTGGAAAGACTCAGTGAAGCAGTATAGGGCAAAACCAGAACAGGGAAGTGGGAAGGGGTGGGTGGGAGAACAGGGGGAGGGAAAGGGGCTTATTGGACTTTCAGGGAGTGGGGCGATAGAAAAGGGGAAATCATTTGAAATGTAAATAAAAAAGTGTATCGAATTAAATAAATTAATTCATTGATTAAATTAAAAAAAATAAAAATGAAAAAGGTGATGTTAAAAGGTATTAAAAAGTAGTGATTGTTGCTTCTGTTATTTTTTTATCTTATTTTTATGTTTGTGTGGCTATCTTCTTTTGGGTTTCCTTAAAGAAGATAACTTTCTTGCTTTTTTTTTTCTTAAAGAAGATAACTTACCCTATACCCAGGATTTCTGGCTTTCTCTGGTGAGAAGTCTGGTGTAATTCTGATAGATCTGCCTTTTTATGTTACTTGACCTTTTCCCCTGTCTGCTTTTAATATTCTTTCTTTGTTTTGTGCACATGGTGTTTTGACTATTATATGGCAGAAGGATTTTTTCTGGTCCAATCTATTTGGAGTTCTGTAGGATTCTTGTATGTTTATTGTGCCCTGGAATTTCTAGATGTTTCTCATTAGCAGCATTTTGCATTTTTTCATTTTCTTTGACTCTTGTTTCAGTATTTTCTATAGTATATTCTGCACCTGAGATTCTTTTTTTTAAGATTTATTATTACATGTAAGTACACTGTAGCTGTCTTTAGACACACCAGAAGAGGGCTTCTCATCTCATTACAGATGAATGTGAGCCACCATGTAGTTGCTGGGATTTGTACTCAGGACCTTCAGAAGAGAAGTCAATGCTCTTAACCACTGTTCCAGCTCACCATCCCTGAACTTGAGGTTCTTTCTTCTATCTCTGGTATTCTGCTGGGGATGGATGAACCCCTGAACTCTTTCCTCAGTTTTCTATCTCCAGGGTTCTCTCTTTTTGTGATTTCTTAATTGTTTCTATTTTCATTTTTAAATCCTGTATGGTTTTGCTCAATTTCTTTACCTGTTTGTTTTTTTCCTGTAGTTCTTTAAAAGATTCATGTGTTTCCTCTTTAAGAGCTTCTAGTTGTTTGCCTGCCTTCTCCTGTATTTCTTTAAGGGAGTTGTTTATGTCCTACTTAAAGTTCTCTATCATCATCATGAGATGTGATTTTACATCAGAGTCTTGCTTTTCTGGTATGTTGAAGTATCCAGGGCTCACTGTGGTGGGAGAGCTGGGTTCTGATGATGCCAAGTAGCCTTGGTTTCTGTTGCTTATGTTCTGTTCTTCTGTTTGCCATCTCATTACGTCTGGTGTTGGCTGTTCTTGCTGTTTCACTGTGGCTTGTCCCTTTTGGGAGCCTGTGTGTCGGTGCTCCTGTGAGACCATCTCTCTCTGGGAGGAATTTTGGTATGCGGCTTTATGGCCCTGGGTCATCTCTGGGGTGCAGACAGAAACCCAAAGCATCCTTTGCCCATGTGTGCCTTGGTGCCTTTGTCCTGAGGGTTCCTTGTGAGTCCCTCTGAGCAGAATCAGTGGTCTTACCTTTGCTCACGGGCATGTGTGCACTCCTTGGTGACCCCCACAATCCTGGCAGTATTTGGGTTTTGGCTATGTGCATTTCTTCTGGATAATTCTCAGGTTGTGGGCAATTCCAATGGATTAGTGATAGCATGCAGCTTTTTTCTCCAAATGATTGCCATGATGGGGGTATGCCATGTGCATGGCTGTCGCTATTTCCTATGGGTGATTGACGGGTTGTGGGCATTTCCTATGAATGACTGACAAGTTGTGGGTACTTTCTATGGATAGTTGACAATCTGTACTTGCTACCTATGTCTGACAGGTTGTGAAAATGTCCTAAAAAAATTGACACGATATGGGTATATCCTATTAATGACTGAAAGTCTGTGGGCATTTTCTGTAGATGATTAGCAAGCTATGGTTATATGTTGTGGGTAAATGACAGCTTTGGGCATTTCTTAGGCATGATTGATAGCCTGTAGACTTTTCCTATGGATGATTTGCACATGGTGGTCATTTTCTGTGGATGACTGACAAGCTGTGGACATATCCTGGGGATGACAGAAAGGCTGTGCATGTTGGCAATGCATATAGAAAAGTTGAAGGTACGTAGTATGTATGTGTGACAGGCTTTGGATGTTTCCTGTGAATGACTGACAGGGCATAGGCATTTTCTATGGATGATTAACAGAGTGTGAGCTTGTCCTTTGGAGGAGTCACAGGGTTGGTGTGTGTTTCCTGTGGTTGATTGACAGGCTGTTGGCATTACCTATGAATGGTTTGCAGGGTCTCAGATATCCTATGAAAGATTGACCGGCTATGAGTGTTTCCATGGGATAATTGACAGGGTATAGGAGTTTCCAATGAATAATCGACAATCTTTGAGTGCTTTGTATGTAAGACTGATAGGTTATAGCCATATCCTGTGAATGATTAACAGACTATGGCCATATTTTATACATGACTGACAGGTTGTGACTGCTTTCTGTGGCTGATTGACAGGCAGGGGGCATGGCTTGTGAATTAAGGCCAAGCTGTGGGAGTTTCCTGTCGATGAGTTACAGGCTGTGATAATTTCTTCTGGTTGACTCCCAGGCTTTGTGAGTTGCCTGTAGATGATTGACAGGCCAGGGATGTTTCCAGTAGATGATTGACAGGACTTGGGCATTCCTTATGGGTGATAGCCAGGTTGATAATTTTTCCTCTGGATAATTAACAGGCTGTGGGGGCTGTTGGACAGAGTTTTGGTAAGCTGTGTGTGTCTTGTGCAAGACTGTCAGGCTGTGGGTCAGGTTGGATGATTGACAAAATATAGACCAAGAGATGCAATTCTACAGATCACTTGTATCTGTGCAAATTTTTAACAACAAATGGAAATCTATATTGCTAGTCATGAGCACTTTCTTTTCATTTCCACATTTCATTTTTTAATGCTCATGAGTAGTGTCTCTATATTTGCAGCCAGCAAAAGCACAGCATATCCGAAGGTAATAAGTAAAGCATCCATGGTAATCCAGGTGGTAAATGGTACCAAAGCAGGACCACATGCTTTGACATAAAAAGGTCAATGTTCACCTAAACTCACACCAAATTTGGGAAAATATCCCCATAAGGTGATAACCTATGCCATCGAAGATCTCGTGCTTGATATTCAAAAGCTTTAGGCAAAATGAAACTAGGGTTCCAAAGAGTATGGTTCATTTCATGTAACATTTATATTTATAGAGTGTCAAGAAAACTAGACTGGCAGAATGGCTAAGATTAAAGATTCAGGAGACAACAGGTGTTGGCGAAGATGTGGGTGGGGCTGCAAATTGGTACTAGCACTCTGGAAATCAGTCTGGCAGTTCCTCAGAAAACTTGGCACCTCACTTCTGAAAGATCCTTCTATACAACTCCTGAGCATTTACCCAGCGATTTCCCAGCATGTAATATGGATATATGCTCCACTATGTTCATAGCAGCCCTATTTATAATAGCTAGAGGCTGGAAAGAACCCAGGTATCCCTCGACAGAAGAATGGATGCAAAAATGTGGTATATATACACAATGGAGTACTATTCAGCCATTAAAAACAATGAATTCATGAAATTCTTAGGCAAGTGGATGGAGTTGGAGAACATCATGCTAAGTGAGGTAAACGAGTCTCAAAAGATCAATCATGGTATGCACTCACTAATAAGTGGATATTAGCCTGGAAAACTGGAATACACAAAACATAATCCACACATCAAATGAGGTACAAGAAGAACGGAGGAGTGGCCCCTGGTTCTAGAAAGAGTCCGTGTAGCACTATAAGGCAAAACCAGAACAGGGAAGTGAGAAGGGGTGGGTGGGAGAACAGGGGGAGGGAAGGGGGCTTATGTGGCTCTCGGGGAGTGGGGACCCAGAAAAGGGAAAATCATTTGAAAAGTAAATAAAAAATATATCGAATTAAAAAAAAGAAAACTAGACTGGGCAGAAGAACATAAATGTGTAAGAACAGAAAGAGCTGGAGAGAAGTAGAATATATATTCTACATAGTGGATATCTAAGTTATGTGTGGGGAAAAAATGGACTGACAGAAAAAAATTACAGTTGGACAATTCACTGTTTTTAAAGAAAACATTCAATAAACAAAAGAATATCTTGGAACTATCCTTTACAGTCTATTCTTCTATTATTTCTATGAAACTCCAACATAAAAAATGATTAGCTGTTTAGAACTACAATGTTCCAGAATCATGTGGAAAACAGAAAATCTACTGTTGTGTCTTTGGTTCCCCTCTGTAACCTATCAGAGAATAATAGCAAATAAGAATGAGGGACTGGGGTGGCTGAGTGCAGATATGTGGATAATGGGATCCCCAAAGCATACTTGCCTGGAAGTCTGAGAATCAGTGTACTCCAAGAGAGTAAATCTATCACATCTAGGATTTGGGTGAGTGAACATTGGCTGTTATTGAAGAAGAAGAAGAGGAAGAGGAAGAGGAAGAGGAAGAGGAAGAGGAAGAGGAAGAGGAAGAGGAAGAGGAAGGACAATGAGGATGAGGAGAGAAGGAAAAGGAGGAAGAAGAGGAGGAGGAGGAGGAAGAGGAGGAGGAGGAGGGATGGCAGTCCATATGGAGATAGGAATTTCACAGGAAGAACAACAGAATCAGCTAACATGGACTCTTTGGGCTCTCAGAGCCTGAACTACCAACCAAAGAACATACACCGTCTGGCCCTAAGCCTCCATGCACATAGATAGCAGATGTGCAGCTTGGTCTTCATGTGGGCCCCAAACAAGTAGGGGGGGGGCTATCTCAGAGGCTGTTGCATGTATGTGAGATATGTTCTTCTAGCTTGACTGCCTTGAATGGATTCAGTGGAAGTGAAAGCACATAGCCTCACAGAGACTCCATGTTCCAGGGTTGGGATATAACCAGGCAACCACCACCCTCTCAGGGGACGAGGGGAGGGTAAGAAAGGGCAAAGATTGCAGGAGATGCAGACTGGGAGGGGCAGTTATCAGGATGTAAAGTAAACAAGTAAAAAATAAAAATAAATGAAATTTTTTCCAGAAAACATCACATGGCTCAAGTGAGACTCCAATAAAACAATAAATTTTGACTTCAGTCTACTTTAAGTTAAATCATTTTAATTTAATATTTCAATATATACATATACAGTTTTTCTTTACACACTGCATCTTGATGTATTTAGTGTGTTCTGTCCCCTGCTTCAAGGGACTGATGATCAGCTGCAGCAGCAACTAGAAGGAAAGCAAAAAGCATCAATAGTATCATCAGGCACATCATTGGTGGTATTGTCACCATCAGCATCAGTAACATCAGTGTCAGTATCATCAGAATCAACTACATGAGAAACTGAGATGGTGGAGGCTTATTTTGTTAAATTTATTCTCAGATGTTGCTTCTTCTGGAATGCTTGTTTCCAGGCTGATGCTATCCTAACAAGTCAGAGTTCAGAAAACAGAGACAAATATATTCTAATGTTTAAGAGGAAGATTTCTCTGCTTAGCCATTCAGAAAGCACAAGGTTTTCCCTGGGAGTGAAAAAAAATGTCCTCATTCCAGAATGGGAGACAACCAAGTACCAATAAACTTGACATGGTCAGTTGTGTTGGTCTAAACTGGTTTTGTTACACTATGTGAAGTATTTTCAGTAAATTGGGAAAAGGAAACCATTTTCTGGGTCTAGGTAATGCTTAAATAGCCAGATAGAAGCATGAAATGTAATAATAATAATACCATATAAAAGTTCATCTATTTTAGCAACTACTGTGCTCTAACTTACCTGACCCTTCTTTTCTGTTAGTGGGAGGTCCTTGGCCATTTTCACCATGCCACACGTGTTGAAAGAGATTACTCATCCCTGCAATTATTGATAAGAGGTATGCCAGGAGCCACAGGAAGGGCATTAACATCATCAGTAGGTTCTCTTGCTCCAGGAGATACCCAGGCTCCCTGACAGTGGTCTTGTTATGGCCAGTGTGGTCAGCTGACAGTAAATTATCATAAAAAACGTTAGCATCCCGAGTAGGGGCCAGATGTTCATCTAGGTCAGGAACTTGAGTAGGTTCCTCATCTAAAGAAAAGCTATCATACTTGTCTTGTGCTTTGAGCAAGGTCAAATTGTTCAGGTCAGCTCTTTCAGTGGAGTCTATGGAATAACAAGTGTGGGCACCAGGAGTAGGCTCTGGGTCAGCCCAGGTCGCGTCCCTTGCATGCTCCATGTAAACGGCTAAATCACTTATGGAATCTAACTCAATGTCACTAGCTGTTTCTGAGTCATGTTTCTCATCTGACTCAGCAATGTCAGCAGGACCTGGGGCAAAAGTTGCTTCAACTTCAGCAATAGCCACACTGTCAGCAGCACATTGGGAAGGAGTTATTTCAATGTCAGCAGGAGCTCTGCTGCTGGCAGCACTGGTGGAAGGAATTTTCTCAGTATCAGCAGGAGCACCCCTGTCAGCATTACTTTGGGGAGAAATTGCCTCACTTTCCATGTTCAACTGCATAATTCCTCTGTCTAGCCATTCAACAAACTCAAGGTTTTCTCTGGGAGTGACAGAAAATCTCCTCCTGCCAGAAAACTCCCTGTCAATAGCACTGGGGGAAGGAGTTGACTCAATGCCAACTGTTGCCCCAATGACAACAGCACTGGTGGAAGGTGTTAGCTCAATATCCATAGTCGCCCCAATATCAGCAGCACTGGTGGAATGTGTTGGTTCAACAGCAACAGGAGCCTCGGGCACAGAAATTCTATGCTCCTGATGTATTTGATGGCAATTTTCTGGTTTACATCCTTCAACCTATTAGGAAAATTGGCAATGTTACTTTTGATTTAAAATTTTTACTGATTTTATTTATTTGAGCATTGGTCTGCTAATGTAAGAATCTTGATTTATAGTCCCCAAAATGTCTCTGTATTCACACCAACTTCATCACTAACTACACTCACTGATATTCAGTAACCTCTGCTTCCTTTATGCTTGAGTAAAAGGCCCAGAGTTTCTAGAAATCTTTGTAAGGGACCTGCTCAGATTTATGCTTTCCTTTCTCCTGCTTTTTGCTACATAACATCATTCTCTGTAAAATGGAAAAATATAAAAAGAAAGCACAGAAGGTGTCTTCTCCTCTCTTTAGGTCCTGAATTTTGAGTTCCGCCAGACTAAGAGAATGGGACAGTGAGCTGCTTTGGGAACAAAATGAACCTCGCTCTTCTGCACCATATTAACCCTTCCCCAATGTACTGCCTTTCTGTTGCCCATTAGGATCCTGGGATACGAGAACAAAGGAAAGGAATTTTGAAATGCATGAACAAAGTATGTCACCACCTACACCAGAAGGCAATTGCTGAGTTCCAGGTGTGGATTCTATAACTTTTATTCACTAGGTGAAATTGTAATCTCTGAGGTTTACTGCCTCCAAGTCCTAACCTAGACCAAATCCTGGAAGGTTATAGCTTCTGTAAAATTTAGCTTAGGCTAGAATATTTTTATTCTCTCATACTTACTGCTGAATTAATACGCCATTGTTTCTGGTTCTTCATCTCTTTCTAACAGATTCAACTCAGCTGTTCTAGCTCAAAGCTCCTCTCTATGGTAACTGATTCAGTTTGGATTCTCTCTGGGCCTGTGATATTTTGCTCTGCTTGGCCTCAAACTAGCAATTTTTCTAATCTTCTGATTCTTTCATAATCTCAGGTTCATTTTGCCTTCACTTGGGCCTTGTTGTTTCTCTCTTCAATATGTCTCTCTAAAAGGCTCCAGGTAAAAAATGCCTCCTCTCAGTGTCCCCTGGTTCTGGAAAGGCTCAGTGCAGCAGTATTGGGCAATACCAGAACAGGGAAATGGGAGGGGGGATGGGGGAGCAGGGGGAGAGAAGAGGGCTTATGAGACTTTCAGGGAGTGGGGAGCCAGAAAATGGGAAATCATTTGAAATGTAAATACAAAATATATAAAATTAAAAAGTGCCTCCTCTCTTCCTCTCCTCCTCTCTCCCCTCCTCTCCCCTCCTCTCCTCTCATTTTGGCTCCTCTCCCCTTAACTCCCCCCCCCCTCTCTCTCCCACCTTCTCTTTATTTCCTCTCTATCTCTACACTACCCTTCAAGTAGCTTCCACTTCCTCTTTCTTCTTGAGAGACTTGGGAATGCCTTGTTCTGTCAAATCCTTCTCTGATTCATCATTTTCTCTGCCATGCAATTACATATCTTTCTCAAACAAGGCACTTAATTCCACAAACTAATTTGACCTTGATTGTTCAGGATTAAGGTGTTTACTAAGGAAGTGTCTGTATTCTGGCTAGAGAGATTAAAGTTCTGTCCAAAAGCTGAGCCACACAATAACTAGAAATGGGTTTATTGAGTAAACAACACAATAAAGCACAAGTACAGCATGATCAAATATCCTGCAACACCATGGACTTTAGTACACCAAGAAGATGTACATAATGACCTGATCCCCACCGCTGTGGCTGCTTGGATGTCAACAGTCCCATGGGATCATATAATGCTTGCTCTCTCCAGATGGCTGAACTCTTTTGGAAATGATGATGAGTTCTGGACTTTTTATAGGATTTATGTCACTGGAATGGCATTTAAGATTTCAGTAGACTGGTGCCATTTCCACAAAGTTCTCTCTTTCCTGTGTAGGTCAAGATGTGATCTCTCATCTGCTCCTTCAGTATCATGCCTGTCTGCCTGAACTTTGATGGTGAGGTGTGTATCCAACTGGAACCAGGAACCGTACTTGAAATGCACCCTTTCTTCTAGAAGTTGTCTTTCCCATGATATTTTGTCGCAGCAATAGCCAGTAACTAACATAACCATCATGTAGTTGCAGTAGGAGTGACTTGAAAAGTCTGAAGGATTCATTCCAAGCTGTGAAGGGGTTTTACCCAGTGGATTGGGGGATTGGGACACAATACAAGTGAGTAAATTCCCTAACGCTAGCTTAGTTAGGATACTCAGAAAACCCATTGATTCAACCAGATAAATTTAGAAAATGTGAGTGTTGAAAGTGGATTTGATTCTGCATGGCAAATGGGAAGCCTCATGGACATTTATAAGATAACCAATAAGGTCTCCATACATTTGTTATTGCTTATGTCTCCATGAAACTCAAAGCTTAGCAGTCTACTTTAGCCTTTCAGTACCAGACTTGGTATATGCTACTTACATGAAAAACTCATACTCAAAAATATACTCTGAATTGTCAAGCAATATAACACAGAGAAGATTGAACAAAATAAGGTAAGAAACACTGTTGATCATGGTAAAACCACTCTGGAAATCAGTTTGGCAGTTCCTCAGAAAACTGGACATAGTACTGCCTGAAGATCTAGCTATACCACTCCTGGGCATATACACAAAAGATGCTCCAACATGCAATAAGGACACGTGATCCACTATGTTCAGATAAGCCTTATTTCTAATAACCGTAAGCAGGAAAGAACCCATATGTTCTTCAATAGAGGAATGGACACAGAAAATGTGGTACATTTACACAATGGAGGTCTACTCAACTATTAAAAGCAATGCATGTATGAAATTCTTAGGCAAACGAATGGAACTAGAAAGTATCATCCTGAGCGAGGTAACCCAATCACAAAAGAACAAACAAGGTATGCACTTGCTGATAAGTGGATTTTAGCCCAAAAGTTTGAATACCCAAGATACAACTCACAACCCACATGAAACTCAAGAGGAGAAATAAAGCCACAGTGTGCATACTTTGATCCTTCTTAGAAGGTGGATCAAAATACCCATGGCTCACAGGCCACCAACAGACTGAACATAGAGTCCCCAGTGGAGTAGCTAGAATAAGGCTCCAAGGAACTGAAGAATTTTGCAGCCCCATAGGAGGAACAATAATATGAACCAACAGTACTCCCAAAACTGACAGGTACAAAACCACCAACCAGAGAGTACACATGGAGGGACCCATGCCTCCAGCTTCATATGTAGCAGAGGCTGGCCTTTTCAGTCATCAATGAGAGGAGAGGCCATTGGTCCTGTGAAGGCTCGATCCCACAGTGTAGGGGAATGCCAGGTCAGGAAAGTGGAGGTAGGGTTTGGTAAGCAGGGGGAGGGGGATGGGATAGGGGCTTTTGGAAGGGTAACAAGGAAATGGGATACCATTTGACATATAAATAAAGCACATATCTAATGAAATAAAAAAAGAAGCACTGTTGATCAAAGAAAGAGGATGAGGAAGCAGACATGTTACATGTGTGTTCACACTATTCAAATGGATCATGTGAGAAATTCAGTTCAGTGGATTCCTGAGAACGATGGACATGAACACAGCAGAAATGTGGTAGTTTTTGGACAGAGGCACGTTTTCATATGACCTGTGTTACCTGACTCATTAATTCCTCCTCATTCTGTAAATATGTTTGAGCCAGTTATGAATAAAAGAATGGTGTGTGGTTTTTTCCTTTGCCCTTTTTCTGGGTAATGTAGTTCAGGCTCACATTCTTTTGTTTTGTTTTTTATTTGTTTTTGGTTTTTCAAGACAGGGTTTCTCTGTGTATTCCTGGCTGTCCTGGAATTCACTCTATAGATCAGGCTGGCCTCGAACATAGAAAATTTATCATAAGATAAATCATCAACTTTAATGCAAAAAAATCAATACTCAATAAAAATCTTGCCAACCGAATCCAAGAACATATCAAAAAATGATCATCCACCATGATCAAGTAGGCTTTATCCCAGGGATGCAGGGTTGGTTCAATATACGGAAATCCCTCAATGGAATCCAGTACATAAACAAACTCAAGGAAAAAAAACACATGGTCATTTCATTGGATGCTGAAAAAGCATTTGATAAAATTTAGCATCCTTTCCTGCTTAAAGTCTTGGAAAGAACAGGAATCCAAGGCCCATACCTAAACATAGTTAAAGCAATATACAGCAAACCGGTAGCCAGCATCAAACTAAATGGAGAGAAACTTGAAGCAATCCCACTAAAATCAGGGACTAGACAGGGCTGCTCCCTGTCTCCTTATCTTTTCAATATTGTATTTGAGGTACTAGCTCAGGCAATTAGACAACATAAGGAGGTCAAAGGGATACAAATTGGAAAGGAAGAAGTCAAACTATCATTATTTGCAGATGATATGATAGTCTACCTAAGTGACCCAAAAACTCCATTAGAGAAATCCTACAGCTGATAAACAGCTTCAGCAAAGTGGCAGGTTATAACATCAAGTCAAGCAAATCAGTAGCTTTCCTATACTCAAAGGATAAGCAGGCTGAGAAAGAAATTAGGGAAATGACACCCTTTACAATAGACACAAAGAGTATAAAGTACCTGGGGGTGACTCTTACTAAACATGTGAAAGATCTGTATGACAAGAACTTCAACACTCTGAGGAAGGAAATGGAAGACCTCAAAAAGTGGAAAAATCTCCCATGCTCATGAATCGGAAGGATTAATACAGTTAAAATGGCCATTTTGCCAAAAGCAATATACAGATTCAATGCAATACCCATCAAAATCCCAAGTCAGTTCTTCACAGAGCTAGAAAGAGCAATTCTCAAATTCATCTGGAATAACAAAAAACCCAGGATAGCTAAAACTATACTCAACAACAAAAGAAATTCTGGGGGAATCAGTATCCCTGACCTCAAGCAATCCTACAGAGAAATAGCGTTAAAAACTGCATGGTATTGGTACAGTGACAGCCAGGTGGACCAGTGGAACAGGATTGAAGGTCCAGAAATGAACCCACACACCTATGGACACTTAATCCTCGATAAAGGAGCTGAAAACATCCAAAGGAAAAAAGATAGTCTTTTCAACAAATTGTGCTGGTTCAACTGGAGGTCAGCATGCAGAAGAATGTGAATTGATCCATCCTTGTCTCCTTGTACTAAGCTCAAATCCAAATGGATCAAGGACCTCCACATAAAGCCAGACACTCTGAAGCTAATAGAAAAGAAACTGGGGAAGACCCTGGAGGACATCGGTACAGGGAGAAAGTTTATGAACAGAACACCAATAGCGTATGCTCTAAGATCAAGAATTGACAAATGGGACCTCATAAAATTACAAAGTTTCTGTAAGGCAAAGGACACCATCAAGAGGACAAATCAGTAACCAACAAATTGGTAAAGGATCTTCACCAATCCTACATCAGATAGAGGGCTAATATCGAATATATATAAAGAACTCAAGAAGTTAGACTCCAGAAAACCAAACAACCCTATTAAAAAATGGAGTACAGAGTTAAACAAAGAATTCTCACCTGAAGAATATCGGATGGCAGAGAAGCATCTTAAAAAATGCTCAACTTCATTAGTCATTAGGGAAATGCAAATCAAAACAACCCTGAGATTTCACCTTACACCAGTCAGAATGGCTAAGATTAAAAATTCAGGAGACAGCAAGTGTTGGAGAGGGTGTGGAGAAAGAGGAACACTCCTCCACTGCTGGTGGGGTTGCAAATTGGTACAACCACTCTGGAAATCAGTCTGGTGGTTCCTCCGAAAACTGTGCACCTCACTTCCAGAAGATCCTGCTATACCACTCCTGGGCATATACCCAGAGGATTCCCCACCATGTACTAAGGATACATGCTCTACTATGTTCATAGCAGCCCAATTTATAATTGCCAGACGCTGGAAAGAACCCAGGTATCCCTCAATAGAAGAGTGGATACAAAAAATGTGGTATATCTACACAATGGAGTACTATTCAGCCTTTAGAAACAGTGAATTCATGAAATTCTTAGGCAAATGGATGGAGCTAGAGAACGTCATACTAAGTGAGGTAACCCAGACTCAAAAGGTGAATCATGGTATGCACTCACTAATAAGTGGATATTAACTTAGAAAATGGAATACCCAAAACATAATCCACACATCAAATGAGGTACAAGAAGAAAGGAAGAGTGGCTTCTGGAAAGACTCAGTGAAGCAGTATTCAGCAAAACCAGAACGGGGAAGTGGGGAGGGGTGGGTGGGAGGACAGGGGGACAGAAGGGGGCTTGCGGGACTTTCGGGGAGTGGGGGGCTAGAAAAGGGGAAATCATTTGAAATGTAAATAAAAAATATATCAATTAAAAAAATTCAGGAGACAGCAGGTGTTGGTGAAGATGTGGAGAAAGAGGAACACTCCTCCACTGCTGGTGGGTTTGCAAATTGATGCAATTACTCTGAAAATCAGTCTGGCGTTTCCTCAGAAAATTGGGCAGGTCAATTCTGGAGGATGCTGCTACACCACTCCTGGGCATATACCAAGAGGATTCCCAGCATGTAATAAGGATATGTTCTCAGTATGTTCATAGCAGCCCTATTTATAATAGCCAGAAGCTGGAAAGAACTCAGGTATACCTCAACAGAAGAATGGATGCAAAAAAAAATGTGGTATATATACACAATGGAGTACTATTCAGCCATTAGAAATGATCAATTTATAAAATTCTTAGACAAATGGATAGAGCTGGAGAACATCATACTAAGTGAGGTAACCCAGTGTCAAAAGATCAATCATGATATACACTCACTAATAAGTGGATATTAGCCTTGAAAATTGGAATACCGAAAACCTAATCCACACATCAAATGAGGTACAAGAAGAACAGAGGAGTGGCCCCTTGTTCTGGAAAGACTCAGTGTAGCAGTATAGGGCAAACCCAGAACAGGGAAGTGGGAACGGTTGGGTGGGAGAACAGGGTGAGGGAAGGGGACTTATGGGACTTTTGGGGAGTGGGGGGCCAAAAAAGGGGAAATCACTTGAAGTGTAAATCTTCATAGAGCTAGAAAGAGCAATTCTTAAATTCATCTGGAATAACAAAAAACCCAGGATAGCTAAAACTATTCTCAACAGTAAAAGAACTTCAGGGGGATTCAGTATCCCAGCCTTTAAACTTTACTACAGAGCAATAGTGATAAAAACTGCATGGTATTGGTACAATATCAGGCGTGCAGATCAATGGAATAGGATTGAAGACCCAGAAATGAACCAGCACACCTATGGTCACTTGATTTTCGACAAAGGAGCTGAAAGCATCCAGTGGAAAAAAGATAGTCTTTTCAACAAATGGTGCTGGTTCAATTGAAGTTCAGCATGCAGAAGAATGTGAATCGATCCACTCTTATCTCCTTGTACTAAGCTCAACTCCAAATGGATCAAGGACCTCCACATAAAACCTGACACACTGAAACTAATCGAAAAGAAACTGGGGAAGACCCTGGAGGGTATGGGCACAGGGGAAAAGTTCCTGAATAGAACACCAATAGCTTATGCTCTAAGATCAAGAATTGACAAATGGGACCTCATAAAACTACAAAGTTTCTGTAAGGCAAAGGACACTGTCAAAAGGACAAAACGTCAACAAACAGATTGGGAAAGGATCTTCACCAACCCTAAATCCAACAGAGGGCTAATATCTAATATATACAAAGAACTCAAGAAAGTAGAACCTAGAGAACAAAATAACCCAAAACCAGAACGGGGAAGTGGGAAGGGGTGGGTGGGAGGACAGGGGGAGAGAAGGGGGCTTATGGGACTTTCGGGGAGTGGGGGGCTAGAAAAGGGGAAATCATTTGAAACGTAAATAAAAAATATATCGAATAAAAATAATTAAAAAAAGTGGGGTATGGAGCTAAACAAAGAATTTTCACATGAAGAACTTTTGAGTTTGGTTTGTGACAATCGTAAATTTACAGTTTCTAATGATTTCACTAGGTGGAATAATTTTGTCTACTCTGCCACTTTTAAAATGGTGACTTCAGAGGTTTCAGATTAAGGTGCTGAGCTAGTTGTTAACAGTATGTAATGGAGTAAGTGGTGCAAGTAAGATCTGCAAACAGACCCTTCTTCTGCCTTTGTGCCTTCTGAATGGGGATTAAAACAGAATGGAGGGCTATTACTTTTTCCTTGCTTCTGTAGTTGCTGTGACAAGATATCTGATGGAGAACATCAGTCAGTTACTTCAAGGAAGGCAACAGGGTGCCCTGGTTTGTGGAAGTAGTCTGTTGTTTCTCACATGCCGGTAGACCAGGAAACAGATATCACAGAACCGGTACCACAAGTAGTCATAACCATTGAAATCTACCACTGACAACCTTGTGCTACCTAGGCCATAACCTGAAAGGTAAACCTCCAAAGAGTGGCCAAGTGTTCTAACACAGGAGAATCCATGTCTCTCTGTCTGATCCTTCCATGTACCAGTTAGGAAGCATGTTAATGTTAAATAACACACACACTTTTTATAATACAGGGTGTGTGTGTGTGTGTGTGTGAATACTAATGTATTTTCAGTCAAAGTGTAAATCAGAGTGCCAGTGAAATGGCTAAGTAGATAAAGGTATTTGCCAGCATTACTGACAACTGGAATATCATACCTGAGACTAAAATAGTGGGAGGAGAAGACTGACTCCTATTAGTTTTCATTTGATACTCTAAATTCACCTTGCCTTCCCCTACTCCCCAAAGATATTAAGAACACATTGTCCTTAAACTGGAAGAGAATAGCCTGTCTGCTTTATGAGTTCATATATTAAAGTTGTGCACCCATGCACACAGTATCCTATTGTGTACACCCTGCCTATGAGTCCTTAGGACTCCAATGGGTAAAATATGAAGGCTGAAACCAGGGGTCCAGGAAATTAACAAATATTATTTTTCTTTTAGCAAGAACAGTAGGCAACTTTTATTTCTAGACACCTGCCCAGGAGCCTAGTGACTCCACTATTTCTCAAAATTATTAAATGAAACTCAGACATGCATATGCTGGACATGATGTCAGGAACACGGTGACTTTAAACCACAGCATCCAGAATATGCTGCAAATAGCAATGGAGAAACTTAATGCTCCACAAGCAATTATTATCAATACCATCAAACGGACATTATAAAACCATATTTATTTATATAACACTCCAAATTACAGACCTGAGGGTCATGAGCCAACCAGTTTGGGGGATGGTCACAGTACAGGGCCTCATTAATGTGAAATGAGCTGTGAGAGTCATGACTTTTTATTTGACAAAACATTTTATAAATTATCAAAACTGTAGGTAAAAGATTTTTTCAATTTTCTTTGTTGTTTGGTAGAAATCCTCTACAGACCTAATAATCATAAGGTCGTTTACATTTTCCATTCAAACCCAAGCCCCTAAAGTCCTTAGCACAGGTGAGGTTATGACTCAAACCGCAGAGGAGTAATTAATGCTGATCATTTCTAACAGCCTTACAAAGGGCAGTTAGCAAGTCATGTATTACCTTAGCTAGAGACTATAGAAGACAACTGAAATTCCTCTTCAACAAGTTTATACACACATGTTATGTAGACATGGAATAGAAGTGATAGTGCTCATCATGATGATAAGTTTCCCTTATACAAAGAACAAGTCAGATCCCAGAGTTGTTTATTTGATGCACTATCAGCAGAAAACAATCTCAACCTATATCTTCCTTTTCCATAGTTGGACCATCTAGGCACATGAACTGATAATTATGAAAGACATCTTTTTTCTTTTTTTCTATATTCTTTGTTTACATTCCAAATGCTTTCCTCTTTCCCAGTTCTCCCCTCCACATATGTCCCATAAGCCCTCTTCTTTCTGCCCATTCCCCAATCACCCCCCTCCCATTTCTCTGTCCTGGTACTCCCCTAAGATGCTGGATCCAGCCTTTCCAAGACCAGGGCCCTCTCCTTCCTTCCTTCTTGGGAATCATTAGATATGCTAATTGGGTATTGAGTATTCAGAGCTTCTGGGCTAATTAATATCCACTTATCAGTGATTGCATTCCATGGGTATTCTTTTGTGATTGGGTTACCTCACTTAGGATGATATTTTCCAGTTCCAACCATTTGCCTAAAAATTGCATGAAATCATTGTTTTTAATTGCTGAGTAGTATTCCATTGTATAAATATACGACATTTTCTGTATCCATTCCTCCATTGAGGGACATCTGGGTTCTTTCCAGTTTCTGGCAATTATAAAGAAGGCTGCTAAACTCTCAATAACCATAGATGGAGAAACCAAGATATTCCATGACAAAGCCAAATTTACACAATATCTTTCCACAAACACAGCCCTACAAAGAATAATAGGGGATAAACACACATACAAAGAGGGAAACTACACCCTGGAAAAAGCAAGATAGTAACCTTCTTTCATCAAACCCAAAAGAAGATAACCAATCAAATTTAAAAAATAACATCAAAAATGACAGGAAGTAATAATCACTATTCCTTAATATCTCTTAACATGAATGGACTCAATTCCCCAATAAAAACACATAGACAAACAGACTGGATACAAAAACAGGACCCTACATTTTGCTGCATACAGGAAACACACCTCAGTGTCAAAGACAAAAACTACCTAAGAGTAAAAGGCCAGAAGACAATTTTACAAGCAAATGGTCTCAGGAAACAAGCTGGAATAGCCATTCTAATATCAGATAAAATTGACTTTCAACATAAAGTCATCAAAAGAGACATGGAAGAACACTTCTTACGGGTCAAAAAAAATACACCAAGAACAACTTTCAATCCTGAACATCTATGCTCCAAATGCAAGGGCACCCTCATTCATAAAATAAACTTTACTAAAGCTCAAAGAACACATTGCACCTAACATAATAATTGTGGGTGACTTCAACACTCCAATCTCCTCAATGGACCGATCAGGAAAACAGAAACTAAACAGCAACCCAGTGAAACTAATTGAAGCTTTGGATAACTTGGATTTAATGGAGATATATATAGGACATTTCATCCTAAAGCAAAAAATAAAGCTTTCTCCCAGCACATCATGGTACCTTCTCCAAAATCGATCATATAATTGGTCACAAGACAGAACTCAACAAATATAAGAAGATCGAATTAATCCCATGCCTCCTATCAGATCACAATAGAGAAAAGTCGTCTTCAGTAGCAACGAAAAACAACAGAAAGCCCACATACACATGGAAACTGAACAATACTCTACTCAATGATACCTTGGTCAAGGAAGAAATAAAGAAATCAAAGACATTTTTAGAATATAATGAAAATGAAGACACAACATACCCAAATCTATGGGACACAATGAAAGCAGTGCTAAGAGGAAAACTCATAGACCTGACTGCCTCCAAAAAGAAACTGGTTTAACAAATATTCTAAGACAGACTACTTGTTTCCCCTGATGATACTTTAA
The DNA here is from genome assembly GCF_947179515.1 of Apodemus sylvaticus. Taxonomy (NCBI): domain Eukaryota; kingdom Metazoa; phylum Chordata; class Mammalia; order Rodentia; family Muridae; genus Apodemus; species Apodemus sylvaticus. The sequence goes on from NC_067472.1 coordinate 186,854,657, forward strand.
ATCATTTGCATATCAAACATATTCACTCTGTGTGCTGGAAAAGTCTTGCAGTATAGCTCTAGCCCAGCATCTTAGTTTGATTTGTAATACACAAACGTTGGCTAACAAAATTCTGGAACACCAAGTCCAGGGGATGAAATGACCTCTACTGATGTCTGCGGGAAGCACACACACATGCTACACAGACAGAATACACATGCCAAACATTCACAAACTTAAAGTCAGTCGATCTAAGAAAGGAAACACAAATACATTGGTTGCTTTCATGTTGACTCTACCTACTTCCAGGAGCCTGTATTGCCTATTTTCTGCAATTATATGAGTTCTCCTCACTGTGTTACAAACATGCTCATTTTCTGTTTTGTTCTTTTGCTTCCATAGTCTAAATTCCTATCACTTACACTTTAGAACATTGGTTCTCAACCTGTCTGTCATAAACAACTGGAGGAGGGGCATAGAACAGACTCTCACAAGTTACCTTAAGACCTTCTGCAAACACAAATATGGCATTACAACTGATAACATTATCAAACCTACAGTTAGGAGTAGCAACAAAAACAATTTTATGGTTGGGAGTCACCACATCATGACGAACTCTATGCCAGGGTCACAGCATTAATGAAATTGAGAAGCCCTGCCTAACACAGTGACTGGCAAGGAGTGAGGATATGAAGGAGTTGAAGGGAACGTTCAAGGCTAGTTTTCTCTTCTCTGATAACACTGGCAGTAGTCAAGGCACAGGCACACACACACACACACACACACACACACACACACACATCCTTCCCCTTCCCAACAAGCAAATCTATTACTTATTGAATTAGGGAGAATTACCATTACGGATGCTTTTTCTTCGTAATTGTCAGGTATTGGCTCTCCCTGAGAACATAAATAAACTTCAGATTTTGTAAAAACCTTCTGCATCCGCTTCTGGGGTCTAGGTACAGGTTTGCTAGATGCTTCCTGCAGGGCAAAAGAAGAAAGTTAACTTTTTGTTTGGTTCCTGAATTAACACTTGCTTTTGTATGCATGCTTTCAAATCAAGTTTATTCCTTAGTAATCACAGGGTATTGACACATGAAAAGTAAAAACCATTAAATGTGAAATGTCTCCTAATATGTTGATCTTTTTACAAATTGCTAGGATATCCTCAAGATGTAAAAATATTTATGCTAGTGAAGAGAAAATCATGACATGAGAAACAGGAACTTGTTGTTCTGGTGAACTAGGCTCACTTCATCATGTGTCAAATTTTCTACATATTGTATAAGATGATCATTAATATTAATAAAACCTCTTTTGACAGTCTCTTTCTTCCATTTTTGGAGGGCACAAAATGCACATTCTCCATTTATAAATAAATGCCAATTAAATTGCCAGTGCTATCCATATCATAGTACCTGTGGAACTGCTTGACAGAAACCTATTGGTCTACTGAGTTACATGCAAATGTCATGTATCATTTATACAGCCCCTCCCTCTAGGGTTACAGGTAATACAGAACCAGGTTTCCCAACTTCCAGCAACTAATAGTGATGAACAGGCTTCAAACTGAATATGGAAATATCTCAGTAAAACACTACAACATTTTGTGCATTTGAATGTGACACAAAGAATATAAGTGTATATTATTTTCAAACACAAAAAGAAGAAATTAAATGGAACTATATAGCGCTTGACTCTCTGCTTCTAGAAATGCTGGCTAATTGGGGAAAGACACTTATTGTTTAACTATATGAAGACCTTTCGACATACCCTTATAAGAATCAAATAGAAAATGCTCTAATCTCTTCATAAGGAAAACTTCATGAACATATTACATATTGCTAAATATCTACAATTACTTCTCAGTCTAAATATAGATGAAAGGGAGAAACTAGAGATGCTCTCACATATGATCCTGAAATAGGAGTGTACAAGGACAGATAAAACTTATGGGCATTTTGCTGAGGATAAAAGCACTTTGGAGATTCCTGGATTATTTAAATATCTGGAGATCTTAAAAATGTATTCTGGACTATTATCACAGTCACATAGTTAAATCAGTCTAAGGTGTATTTCTTTCTGCAAACCATACTTTGTCAAACATCAAACATCTTCTACTACGTGAAAACTGCACTCAGTCTTCTACTCACTGTCTTTTGAGTCCATTCACACATTGGGCCACCATTACCCATAAGGACTTACTGCTCACTTGAAATTTATAGACTTCCACATCCTCAATATGGTTTCCTCTGAAGCACCTTTCCATATAAAACTGGGATAGTTAGACTACTGCTGAATGAAGACACAATTCATAGGAAAATTAATTTCACAAAGAAGCATTTTACCTTGTTCCAGGAAGTATACCTGACATTGTCTCCTTTTATACACCTAGGAACAACAATGGGAGGTTTGTCAGGGAGCCTTTAGAACAAAAACATGCAACCTTCTTTCAACCTTAGTTTTGTGGCTGGATCTCTTGTTCTTTAATGGAAACCCTAGGGTAACTATCAAGTAAACTTTAGGGGATTCTCTGTCATCACCTCCTGTCTCACCATAAGGGCCCCAGGATACAGTAGCTCATGAGACTATCAGACCTCATGTGGATTCTGGCATCCAAACTCCCATTCTAACACATGCATGGCAAACACTTCAACTATTGGATCTTCTCCCTAGCTATGAATTCTTGTCAGCATTTCATGCTGTGTGAGAGATATAATCATTAATTTCAACTTGCTTTGCTCTATAAATAGTAATTCAGCATGTGATTTCAGAAGAAATAAAGAAGCTGCAACTGTCTTACACAGAGACAAAGACAGTCAGGTTCTGAATGTTGTGTTTTCAACGGATTAATATATTGTAAAATGCATATATTCTTACCGCAGTGATTTTCTTGTCACTTCATCACTGGCTACAAAAGAGAGAGGCAAAATTTGTCATTAAACAACTGTAGGAAATATGACTATCATGTGCCAAGGCTATTTTTTGATACCCTATATGCTTTGAAACCATTTATGAAAAGCCTTTAAAGTGAATATTTATTTGTAAGCACTAAATATATGGGGAAATCTACCTTTCCTCTTTCTTCTATTTTTAAAATACAAAGAGAAAACCTTATCAACAGTTACTACTTATGATAAATTGTTGTGCAAACTACTTAAGATGGTGAGCACTATCAGACACAAGAAGTGTCACCTTAGTCTGTATTGTTATCCCATAGTGAACTGTGAAAAGGATAGCTTCGTGTTGCCTTTGCTGCTTTTTGTCTCTAGTCTTGGGATGCTGGAGGAATTCTTACTGAGCATACCCATCTTGTGCAGAAGTGAAAGGGGCATCTCCAAGTATTGACTTGAACTTCCTTCACTGGGGAGGAATATTCACTCCTAAGTACAGGGAATCTCAGTCTTTGGTGACTGTCATTGCAACATAGCTAAACACAGGAGACCCAAGACCTTTACAAAGCAATTCCAGCTGCAAGTGTGACACAGCTCCAGAGAGATCAGTGCATTACTCTTTGCAAATTCTTCTGAGGAAGATGCTAGAGGCCCTCAGTTCTAGCATTGGTCCCACCTCATGTGCAGTGCAAAAAAAGTTCAGCATCAACTTCCATTGCCTCCCATGGGAAGACCACCTTAGTGGTTATATGAAATGAACTATTACTCCACAGGGAGACACGTGGAAGAAACCTGGGCACAAAGAAGCAATTCGAAGGGATTAATGCCTCACATGAAACATTTTTAAATTTACTTCCACATATAAAACACTGATGGACTCAAGTATCACTCTATGTAAAAAGCCTGCCCTCCAAACAAGCTAACACATGAACAATTCTTGTTTACTTCCTTTATAGTATGTAAGACTCCACTCTACCTTCCTATGCATTACCCATGGCCAGAGCAGAGCATTTGTCCCACCAAGAAATGGGCTGAGAAAGTGGCTCTTTGGTGGACCTTATGCTTGGCATGTGAGGGGTCTCTGTCAATCCTTATCACCACAAAGAAAGCTCCATTGCTGAAATAACTTAAAAGAAACTCACCCACATTACACTAATGCTATTTCACATCGTGCTTATGTGAAGAGTCATTTAGATTCCTCTACACTATTCTCTAGCTGGTGCTTGCCAAAGGCAAATGTAGGTGTGAGAGATGCTGTGGTGACAGCTGCTGAAAGCATGAACTCTGTGGTGTTTCTCTCATTGTGAGAATCATATTTACACTCCTGGGCATATACCCAGAGGATTCCCCAGCAGATAATAGGTATACGTGCTCCACTATGTTCATAGCAGCCCCATTTATAATAGCCAGAAACTGGAAAGAACCCAGGTATCCCTCAACAGAAGAATGGATGCAAAAAAAATTGGTATATATACACAATGGAGTACTATTCAGCGATTAGAAACAATGAATTCATGAAATTCTTTGGCAAATGGATGGAGCTAGAGAACATCATACTAAGTGAGGTAACCCAGACTCAAAAGGTGAATCATGGTATGCACTCACTAATAATTGGATATTAACCTAGAAAACTGGAATACCCAAAACATAATCCACCCATCAAATGAAGTACAAGAAGAAAGGAGGAGTGGCCCCTTGTTCTGGAAAGACTCAGTGAAGCAGTATTCAGCAAAACCAGAATGGGAAGTGGGAAGGGGTGGGTGGGAGGACAGGTGGAGGGAAGGGGGCTTATGGGACTTTTGGGGAGTGGGGGGCTAGAAAAGGGGAAATCATTTGAAATATAAATAAAAAATATATCGAATAAAAAAATAAAAATAAAACTTCAATCACCTTAAAAAATGCTCAACTTAATTAGTCATTAGTGAAATGCAAATAAAAACAACCCTGAGATTTTACCTTACACAAGTCAGAATGGCTTAGAATAAAAATTCAGGAGACAGCAGATGTTGGCGAGGATGTGAAGAAAGAGGAACACTCCTTCACTGCTGGTGGGATTGCAAATTGGTACAACCACTCTGGAAATCAGTCTGGCGGTTCCTCAAAACCTGGGCACCTCACTTCTAGAAAATCCTGCTATACCACTCCTGGGCATATACCCAGAAGATTCCCCAGCATGTAATAAGTATACAAGTTCCACTATGTTCATAGCAGCCCTATCTATAATTGCCAGATGCTGGAAAGAACCCAGGTATCCCTCAACAGAAGAGTGGATGCAAACAATGTGGTATATATATATACAATGGAGTACTATTCAGCCATTAAAAACAAGGAATTCATGAAATTCTTAGGCATATGGAGCTGAAGAGCATCATACTAAGTGAGGTAACACAGACTCAAAAGATGAATCATGGTATGCACTCACTAATAAATGGATATTAACCTAGAAAACTGGAATACCCAAAACATAATCCACACATCAAATGAGGTACAAGAAGAACAGAGGAGTGGCCCCTTGTTATGGAAAGACTCAGCGAAGCAGTATAGGGCAAAACCAGAACAGGGAAATGGGAAGGGTTGGGTGGGAAAACGGGGATGTAAGGGGGATGATGGGACTTTCAGGGAGTAGGGGTCTAGAAAAGGGGAAATCATTTGAAATGTAAATAAAAAAAACTAAAAAAAAAAATTAAAATATTCCTGAGTGAGCCAGTTATTTATAATGTTAAGTTCTTCACATTCAAACTGAAGAAAATTAAAAATAACCGAAGATAATATATGAATTATCAAATAACTTGAGACTGAGAAATTCTAACAAGGAAAAAATCTAGATGGCTGTAATGGAATTTGGTAAATCTTCAAGTTTATCAGAAAATGTTTATAATTCCACTTTTAATCAACATAGGAATACTTTTATACCTACCATAATTGTATCTATATAAAATTTTCCATGATAATCTTCAAATCTGACATGTGTTTCTACATTTTTCTACAAATTTACCAGAAATATTTTCCATGTAAATCTTCAATTCTGTCATAAAATGTTTCTTTCCCATATTTCAATTAATTTAGCAATGTTTACATATCTACCTCTTTACTCCTTAATTTTCCATGAAAATTGCCAATCTTAACATGTTTTTCTGAAATATTTTCCATGTAAATCTTTAATTTGATCATAAAGTGTTTTTACTTCCCTTTAAAAAATAAAAAAAAATAAAATAAAATAACATCCATTCTGTAAAAAGTCAACTTGCTGTTATGTGACTAGAGAGGACCCACCTCATGGAATAGGTGAAAAAAATCTTTTAACTTATAAAAAGTTGATACATCAGTACATTGTTTTAAATAGACAAACATATTATAATTGTATGTAATTGTAATATCATTACAAATACAGATATAATTGTATTTAAAATTTCTTAGAAACAATTTCTTAAATAAATCTGCTTCTTAAAAGTGTTTGGCAGCTTAGAAACAATGAATTCATGAAATTCTTAGGCAAATGGATGGAGCTAGAAAACATCATACTAAGTGAGGTAACCCAGACTCAAAAGGTGACTCATGGTATGCACTCACTAATAAGTGGATATTAACCTAGAAAACTGGAATACCCCAAACATAATACATACATCAAATGAGGTACAAGAAGAAAGGAGGAGTGGCCCCTTGTTGTAGAAAGACTCAGTGAAGAAGTATAGGGCAAAACCAGAACGGGGAAGTGGGAAGGGGTGGGTGGGAGGACAGGGGGAGAAAAGGGGACTTATGGGACTTTCGGGGAGTGGGGGGCTAGAAAAGGGGAAATCATTTGAAATGTAAATAAAAAATATATCGAAGAAAAAAAAAGAAAAAAAGTGTTTGGCAGCAAATTAAGAAAGGATATAAATACTGGAAATCTTGATTACCTTACTATTCTAGCAGGAACAAAACTCTTTTTCTAATTAGGATAGAATCAGTATTAATACTTGCCAATATTCTTACCTATATTATCCTGGGAAGACTTTTTCAGGATGGATTTCGGCTGTCCTCGTGGTCTTACTCCACTGAGGTATATTTTAAGAGTGTTATTTTAATAGTCATATAAAACATTAATGAAAGGCTTTGATTTCTTTGTTGTTTGATTTCCTAATTTATATTACATTACAAATTAAAAAACTATTAATTTGTTCTTCAACCAGTTGATTACATTTGGAGACATTTTCTTTACAACTTTTCCTAATGTGGAATATAGGGGAGAATTTAGCCCACAAAAATTAGCCCCCCCCCAAAAAAAATACACAGATACAGAAAAATGCACACACACTCATGAACACACACACACACAATTACTAGTACCTCTTCAGCCTTTGTTTTGATAGTTGTACTGACTGGTATTTTTACTCTATAGACTCAATGTCAGTCTTTGGCCCTGGAGCAGCACAGCACCTTCTCTCATGGTACCTTGTGCATATTTCACTGACTATGATGTTACCACCCAAAAGGTTGATTTGTGGACCATCAAATAGATTTCTAGAACTCTTAAAATCCCACCACAGCTTTCACATTATTCAAGCCATTCCTTCATAACTCATGCATGGATGAATCCTGAAATCACAATCTTCCTGTTTCTGTGACAAACAAGCATTTCTATGATTTAGTAAGATAATGACAAGAGCAAAGGACAATAAAACCTAGTGGGCACTTGTGGTTTTACTGTGGAACTGTTCAGAATTCCAAATAGAAGTTAACATGTGTAATTTGAAAGGAGTATGAATAGTTTTGAGTACTGAAAAGTTTTGAATATTCATTTTCAACATTAGCTTTGATGATTTGGGAAATTTTCAAACATTTTCAATATTATTTTCCTCTCTTGTGGAAGTAATTAATCGTAATGAGCACAGAATTGGCTTGAAATACAACTTTAAACTTTCTACCAAACCATTCTCTAAACAGGAATGGATAGGCCTTGGCCTTTATGTTCATGTCCAAATGAGGTGGAAGACAAAAGCCCCCGTTGTAGAGAGGTAAATATTAGTTACACCATCATTCAGATAATCGATTGAGAGTGAAAGGATTCATTTCTGTGGAAAACAGATGTGAACAGATCATTGATGGATGGAGCATTCTGGAAGACATGGGTGCCTTCCAACAACTACGAAAGACGCTACACCTGACAAAATGGTCCTTTGCATGTAAAGCTGGTTGTCAGAGGAGGAAAGAAATGCATTGGCATCCTGTAGTAATGACTGAAAATGGAGAACCACCCCAATTTATGTAAACTTACTGACAAGAGAAATGCCTGAAATGACAGCTACTAGTGTGGGTCTTAGTTCACAAATTGAATTCAGTAAGGCTTGGAAAGCCAAGGAAGCTTAGATGGACAGCCATGTTCCTAGCTAATCCCAGCAGGCTCTTTTTCCAAACTGCAGAGTTGGTTCTTGGAAATGGTGGGGGAATGTGATGGGCATGTTCATAGGAACCACACTGAGAACGTTTTCAACTGAATAAGCATGCATTATACTGTGAAACTTGTAAGACAAAGGTCTCAAAGTACTCCCAACAAGAATTTGCTTCCTCTCTTTGAATTTATCTACTATTACTGTATAGTTAATAAACCTTACCAGGACAAACGTCTTTCATCGTTAAAATAAAAGACTTCTGAAAATAAAAACAAAATATATTTTATTACAACTAGAGAAAAACCTTACCTATAAAAATGATCAGATTCAATGTTAGTATCAATTTCTATGAGACAATTCTAGAGACTATTCTAGAAGAAATATTCATTTGTAGCAAATGACTTCATGAAGAACTGTTATATTTTAAATCAAAGATGACAATAGTTTATCAAACATTAATGCCTAAATATAAATTCACACACACAATTGTGTGTAAAATGAACTCTCTCATACTGACAGAGAGCACAAAACTGATCAGAAAAAAGTCAATTGTTTTGAAAATGAATTCTTATGATTCTTTTTAAACCTAGGCTGATAGTTCTGGGAAGAATTATAGATTGAGTCTGGCCGCATATCATATGAATATCAAAACTTAGGAGGCAAAAGCAGATGGATTGCTGTGATTTCCTAGACAAACAGAGCTACATTTAGTGAGACCATGTCTCAACCCCACTGTTAAAAGAGTTAAACCCAGAGCTGAGCTGAAAGCTGTCCCTTGAGTGCCATTCTCTGGCCACAATTTAACCCAACATAAGCAGGCCTGCTGTACCAGGAACTTAAAAGTTTGACCTCTTCTCATTGAATGCTCTGCCCATTTTCCAGAAGACATACACCATGCCCTGATTTCCAATGTCCAGGCAAAGGCAGCCAACCTCAGGACTCCTGCACCAGAAACACCCATGGATAACCAGTTGTCTAAAGGTCACAATGAAAACACTAATCACAAGTGCTAATTCAATATGACACATCCAGAGCTCAGGTATCCTACTATAGCAAGCTCTGGATATCCTATCATGATCCAAGCACAATAAAATGTCATTAAATCCAATCTTATGAAGATGGCAAACGAATTTAAAGGAAAAATTAACAAATGCCTTAATTAAACTGGAAAATACAATCAGGCAAGTGAAGAAAATGAATAAAACAATTCAATACCTGCAAATGGTCAAAGAAGTGGTAAAGAAAGCACAGAGGGAACCATGGAGATGGAAAATCTAAGAAAGACAACAGGAACAGAAGCACAGCCAACAGAATAAAAATAATGGAAGAGTCGATCTCAGGTATAGATGATATGAAAAAAGAACCTAACACATCAATCAAAGAAAATGTTAAACCTAAAAAAAATACTGACTCAAAATATACAGAAATTCTGAGTCACTGTAAAATCCTACTAAGAGTAATGGGAATGAACAAGAGTGAAGACAGTTCCAGCTGCAAGGACAAGAAAATATTTGAAAGAAAAAACATAGAAAAAATTCACCCAACCTAAAGAAAAAATGCCTATCAACAACCAAGTTGATTGGTGTTCCCAAAAAATAATAATCCTACGCTCTCTATGTTCTATGCTCTATGCTCAATGACCTCCGGAGAAAGAAGAAATCAGAGTTTCTAGAATTCAATGAAAATGAAGGCACAAAGTATCCAAATTTATGGGACACAATCAAAGCAATGCACAACAAAATGTTCATAGAACTTTGTCTATTCAAAAAATTGGAGAGATTTCACACCACTAACTTAACAGCACATCTGCAACCTGAAGAAGAAACAGAAGCAAGCACACTCCAGAGGAGTAGATGGCACGAAATAGTCAACAGAGAAACAAAGAAAACAATACAAAGAATCAACAAAACCAAGAGCTGCTTAATCAACTCTGAGATTCCATTCTACACACATCACAAAAGCAAAGACGCAGCTATACCACTCCTGGGCATATATCCAAAGGATGCTTCACCATGCCACCTCAAGGAAACTTGCTCAACTATGTTCATAAAACCTTGATTTGTAAAAGCCAGAAACAGAAAACAACCAGGATGGACTTCAACTGAAAAATGGTTCAGGAAAATTTGACATATTTACAAAATGAAATGCCATTCATTTATTTAAAAACAAGGAATTAATGAAATTTGAAATCAAATGAATGGGATTTAAAAATTTCATCGTGAGTGTGGCAATCCAAACCCAGAAATGCAGATGTAGTATGTACTCACTTAAAAGTGAGTACTTCTTTACCCATATAGTACAGAATAATCATGCTAAAATCCACAGACCTAAAGGCTAAAACATGAGGGCCCCAGGGTAGAAGCTTTAATCTCACTCAGAGGCGAAAACATAGAAATCAGGTTTCCATTTAGGCAGGGAAAATTTTGGGAGATGGGGAAGGGAACTGATGTGGGAGCAAGTGTAGGTAGTATCAGGGACAAGAGATACCTGGAGGTATCCTCCAGGGAAAGGAGGAGAATACCAATGCACTCACAAAAACATCAGCCCAAAATTCATCCTACCTACAAGATATTCAGGGATTAAAATGGAACATAGATTAAGGGAATAGCCACCCATTATCTGGCTCAAACTGAAACCATTAATAATATTCTGCTATTCTTGCACACAGGATCCAAGGATAACTCTTATGAGAGGATACATCCAGCACAGAATGGAAAAAGATGTATGTACCCACATCCAAACATCAAGTAGAGTTTGGACGGTCTTGTGGAAGAATTGGGGAAGGACATTGAACACAAAGGCCAACAGTGTGATTGAGGGCTCTGGGACAAGAAAACCTAAAGAATCAACTAAACTGGGCCCATGAGGGCTCACAGAGATTGAAGCACCCATGAAAGAGAACAAATGGGGTACACATAGGCATCCTCCCCATAAGGAGCAGATGTGCAGCTTGGTCTTCATGTGGGTTCTCTAAAAACTGAAGTGAGGACTGTTTCACACTGTTGGATGCATTTGGATTCCTTTCTGCTAGTAGAGCTGCTTTCTCTGGTCTCAGTGGGAGAAGGAGCTAAAATCTCTACTCTTATTTAAGGTAATAGGACCAGCTACTATATGCTATATTAATAATCATTATAAAAACCTTACTTTCATTGAAGCTGACATGCTTCACTCCGGTTTTCTGGGCTGGTGTCTCTGTCCTGTGACATAGGTTTAAAAGTTATAATTATTGTGCTATTCATAAAAACATTTGGCAAGTGTATTAAGCACTTTATATTTGAGTCTCTACTCTATCTTACTCTAGAGGGTTACTAACAGTATTTTTTGGAACAGGATCTCACTATGTAGGCATGCTCCTCTGAAATCTGCTCTATGGACCATGATGGCCTTAACTCACAGAGATCTGTGTATCTTCTACTTCCACAGTTCCGGGATAAAATGCATGGGCCAACAGGAATAGACAAACACTGTTGAATTTGCTTTTCAGCAATTGACTGTGATTGCTGACTGCTATCCTTTCCAGCTTTTCTCAAGAGAAAACATGAGGAATACTAAGCACTTAATCAAACACAAACAAAAGTGCTCAGACAAACCCCCACCACACACAAATACACTTTTCAAAAGCATTAAAGACAAAATTAGACGTGCTTGATATAATATGTCTGTTGACAGTTATGGAAGACTAGGAGGAAGGAATCAAGGCCTGAGGGAGATAGGAACCCCAGAGGTCGACCAACAGAAGCAGATAAACTGGACACTTAGGGTTCTCAGAGACTGAACCACCTATCCTAGAACAAACATGCACTGGACGGACACCTCCTGACACATATGTAGCAGATGTACAGCTAAGTCTTCACACAGATACCAATCAACTGGGACTCGGTCTATCCATAAGGCTGTTGCCTGTACATGGGGTATATCCTTCTAGCTGCACTGTTTTGTCTGGACTCAGAGAGAGAGGAAGTGCCTACCCTTGCAGAAATGAACTGCCATGGTAGGGACATACAGGAGATCCCCAACTGATCAGAGGTGAAGTGGAGGAGGAACAGAGAAAGAAATATGGGATGGAACAGAGAAAGAAATGTAGGAACAGGAAATGTAGGATGGATGACCAGGAGGGAGTCAGTTAAGCTAGATGTAATGTGAATAAAATAAAATAGAATAAAATAAAATAAGTTTTTACAAAAGGCATTAAAGATTTGAAAGGAGAGTAAGCTACCTCTACCAAGGCTCATTGTAAAACACAGAGCTATTATGTGGGAATAATGGCTCAAAATAAACAGGTATACATATGGTCTAAACAGAAAATTCAAGCATACATAAGTGTATTTCATATGGAAAGGGCATATAGCATTGTAAGAACAAGCTGTTTCAGAGCTAAACATTCACAGAATTCAGGACAAGATTGAAAATGCTAAAGTACCAGACTCTGTGGAAAGAAATGAACTACTTATATATCCACTTTGAAAGCTCCATCTGAAATGGGGAAGAAAAATGTCTTGACCTGTGGAATTACCAAACTAGCTGGGTACTTGTACTATGTCTCTTAAAGTACATCTTCCAGCGAAAGTTCGTTTCCTGCTGAGTTGGACATTTCAAACTTAAACAGATCATTAGGAAACACTATTTGTTACCTGTGATTATGATGTCATCTTTAGGGTCATAGAATATAAAATTTCAGGCTTAGGGACTATCGGTGTTTATCCATGATAAAACACTTGCCAATGACACCTATGGACCTTAATTCAGTGACAAACACTGTCAAAAGCAAAAATATGATGGTCGAGCAACAATTGTTCTACCTTATCCTTTGGTTTGGTTGAAGGCTCATGAGTTGAACTCCTTAACTAGCTAGTGATCCCTGGTGTGTGCTGTTCTTGTGTTATGTTGAAACAGTCTCTTTTCTAGCTCACACTTCATGTGTGCTAAGGTTTCTAACTATGTGCCTCTGAGTTTCTCAAAATCTTCCTGTCATTTTAATATTCCTGACCTAAGCAATTGTCAGTCTCAATAACAGCACTAAGATTGAAGAAAAGAAGAAACTGTACCCATTTATCTCTACCGGTGCATGTGCGTTAGCACACATTGCTTCTAAAAATTCTACCATTTCAGGTTTCCGTTCATATGTAGCAAGCAGTAAGGGGGTCAAGCCATACTGTAAAGGAAAGAATATTGCATTTTACAAAATGAATTGTTTCTCAATGAAAATTCATCACAGATTTTGTAAGCATAAATATACTGTAAAGTGTTACAAGGGTTCATTTATCCTACAACACCAGTTGCCCTTTCCCACACACAGCTTTTTCCCTATGACACACCTTTTCCCTGTCCAACATTATCTGTGAACAACACTCCCTTTCAGAACTCTCCCCAAACACTCAATGTTTCCAGTCTACTTAGCTCCATGGAGTAGGCCCTCCATTGACACAGCCCTGATACATAAAGTTTGGTATGTCCCTGTTGAAGAACTGGGCTCCAGAAAGGTGTGGAGCAGCGTTTCTCAATCATTGTGTGAAATACATTTATTTGCTAAACTAAGAATTACCTTGCAAGCTCAACAGCATTTCCTATGTATATCAAAGTTTTTAAAAATTAAATAATTTTTTTTAATTTTCTCCAATGATCAAATTTCCTAATTTTTCTGTCACCTCTCTCACTTTCCAGTGCACTCTCATACTCCAGTCAAACCCACATCAGTACCTTCTTTGCAACAACACACTTCTATCTATTCTATAATCATATAACGTGAAATGAATTTATTTTTATTGTCTGTGTATATGTGATGTGTATGTGTAGTCCTAAATCCTTTATTTTTGAATGTTAAAATCAAGGCCAATTCTGAGACAAAATATGCTATGCTGTGTTTTTCTGAACTAACTACCAAAAATATGAAAAACATGTTTGGAGAAAGCAGCGTTCCTGTAAACAGATATATTGAGAATGCTTGAACTTCTGCACGTAGAAAACAGATGTGAGTGTCACTGCTAGAAGTGCACTGGGAATGAAGTTGAGTGATCTTTACCTTTGTTTTGGCTTCAATATCTACATTGTGCTTTAGAAGCATTTTTACAATGGGTAGGTTACCCGTGGATACAGCATGGTGTAAGGCTGTATTCCCAATAAAATCCATCACATTTGGATCAGCATTGTAGTCGAGCAATACAGAAACACAATGTATATTGCCTCGCTGGGCAGCCTGTAGAAATTGGACAAAAAAAAAAATACATCTTCAATTCAAGGAATCCAAGAGAGACATTTCTACCATCACACTGAATAGTTCCCCTTAAAGCAAACACAGAGTTTCAGTTATGCATATTATCTATTTTGGCACAAAGTCTTAAGTACTCCAGACTCACCTGATTTTAGAATCTCCCCACAACATCTTTTTACAAGCGGTAGAATTTAAAGGTAGAATGCACCCAGATTTTCTAAGAATTCTGGTCTGTGCTGGTTTGCTGTCGCAGTGCAGAGATTAGTTGTTTGGTTAGTTTTTGTTCTCTTTGCCAGTTTGACATAGGCTAACACACCTGGAAAGATTGTCACTTGAGGAACTTCCCCTATCAGAGTTCCCTCTGGGCAACTATGTGGAATATATTTTTGATTTTGATGGAAGTAGGAAAGCCCAGGGTCTTAGGGTTGGAGGCACAGCTGGGAGAATATTCTCAGATGTATGAAAATAATCTGTGCAAGCCCTGGTAAAAGTCATGGAAAAGCTGCATTCGCCCATGATCTCTAGTTTAGCTCTTCCCTCCAGTTCCTGATTATGAGCTCCTGCCCTGGTTCCCCTTGAGAATGAACTGTGACATGTAAATATAAACCAAATAACCATTTCCTTTCCTGACTTGTTTTTGGTCAGTGTTTTATTACAGCCAAAGAAACCAAACAAGGACAACCTCTAATCCATTTCATACCACAACAGATGTCCAATAGCTACCTTAATCAAGGGTGTGCAGCCTTCATCATCCCGGATATTAACGCTGGAGTTATTTTCTAATAATAGTAATACCACGTCTGGATGGTTGTGGGCACATGCATAATGCAGTGATGTCCTGCAAAAGGAAAGGACATTTAGGAACATTTCTGAATGCTAAATAAGAGCCCCATCACTTTTAAGTGCTACATAGTATGGAGGTAATTTCCATCTGATGTAAGCAAGGAACTGGAGTTTCCTTACTTGGTTATGTCTACCCAGGTGTTCATTTGCTGTGCTAGGGATATAATGCACGGCTGATCTGAGTAAGGCAGGAGTTCTATCAAGGCTCTCATCCTGCACAAAGCAGCCTGTCTGGATCATAGAAAAGCTCCCACTAAATTATCTCAGCTTGAATTTAAATCCTACTCTACTATCTGGGATTTCTATGAAGCCGATGACTCCATTTCATAATAACTGACTCCCATGAAAAGTATGGAGAGGGTCCTGATCCTGGAAAGGACTGATCTAGCATTGGTGGGGAATATAAGGACAGAGAAAAAGGAGGGAGGTGATTGGAGAATGGATGGAGAGGAGAAGGGTTATGATACATATTGGGAGGTGAGATCTGGGAAAGGGGAAATCATTTGGAATGTAAACAAAGAATATAGAAAATAAAAATATTAAAAAAAACTAGGGTTTCAAAGAGTATGGTTCATTTCATTTCATATTTAAATTTTAGAATATAAGGAAATATTGGGCAGAAAAACATAATCGTTTAAAAATGGGAAGATCTGTTAAGAGAGTAGAATGTGTATTTTATACAGTAGATATCTAATATATGTGTGGGGAATAAATGGACCAACTGAAAATCTACAGTTGGACAATTCAGTCTTTTTAAAGAAAACAATCAGTAAGCAAGAGAATATCTTGAAACTATAATGTATAATTTATTTTTCATGAACCTTGAACTTGAAGACTAATTAACCCCTTAGAACTACTAGACTCTGAAGAAGGAAATGGAAGAAGATCTCAAAAAATGGGAAAACCTCCCATGCTCATGGATCGGTAGAATCAATATAGTTAAAATGGCCATTTTGCCAAAAGCAATGTACAGATTCAATGCAATACTCATCAAAATCTCAACTCAATTCTTCACAGAGTTAGAAAGAGGAATTATCAAATTCATCTGGAATAACAAAAAACCCAGGATAGCTAAAACTATTCTCAGCAACAAAAGAAATTCTGGGGGAATCAGTATCCCTGACCTCAAGCAATACTACAGAGCAATAGTGTTTAAAACTGCATGGTATTGGTACAGTGACAGGCAGGCAGATCAATGGAACAGGATTGAAGATCCAGAAATGAACCCACACACCTATGGCCACTTGATCCTTGACAAAGGGGCTGAAAACATCCAATGGAAAAAAGATAGCCTTTTCAACAAATGGTGCTGGTTCAACTGGAGGTCAGCATGCAGAAGAATGCAAATTGATCTATCCTTGTCTCCTTGTACTAAGCACAAATCCAAATGGATCAAGGACCTCCACATAAAGCCAGACACTCTGAAGCTAATAGAAAAGAAACTGGGGAAGACCCTTGAGGACATCGGTACAGGGAGAAAGTTTCTGAACAGAACACCAATAGCTTATGCTCTAAGATCAAGAACTGACAAATGGGACCTCATAAAATTACAAAGTTTCTGTAAGGCCAAGGACACCATCAAAAGGACAAATCGGCAACCAACAAATTGGGAAAAGATCTTCACCAATCCTACATCAGATAGAGGGCTAATATCGAATATATATAAAGAACTCAAGAAGTTAGACTCCAGAAAACTAAACAACCTTATTAAAAAATGCGGTACACAGTTAAACAAAGAATTCTCACCTGAAGAACTTTAGATGGCAGAGAAGCAGCTATAAAAATGCTCAACTTCATTAGTTATTAGGGAAATGCAAATCAAAACAACCCTGAGATTTCACCCTACACCAGTCAGAATGGCTAAGATTAAAAATTCAGGAGACAGCAGGTGTTGGAGAGGATGTGGAGAAAGAGGAACATTCCTTCATTGCTAGTGGGGTTGCAAATTGGTACAACCACTCCGGAAATAAGTCTGGCAGTTCCTCCGAAAACTGGGCACCTCACTTCCAGAAGATCCTGCTATACCACTCCTGGGCATATACCCAGAATATTCCTCACCATGTAATAAGGATACATGCTCTACTATGTTCATAGCAGCCCTATTTATAATTGCCAGAAGCTGGAAAGAACCCAGGTATCCCTCAACAGAAGAGTGGATGCAAAAAATGTGGTATATCTACACAATGGAGTACTATTCAGCCATTAGAAACAATGAATTCATGAAATTCTTAGGCAAATGGATGGAGCTAGAGAACATCATACTGAGGTAACCCAGACTCAAAAGGTGAATCATGGTATGCACTTACTAATAAGTGGATATTAACCTAGAACACTGGAATACCCAAAACATAATCCACACATCAAATGAGGTACAAGAAGAACGGAGGAGTAGCCCCTTGTACTGGAAAGACTCAGTGAAGCAGTATTTGGGAAAACCAGAACGGGAAAATGGGAAGGGGTGGGTGGGAGGACAGGGGGATAGAAGGGGGCTTATGGGACTTTCGGGGAGTGGGGAGCTAGAAAAGGGGAAATCATTTGAAATGTAAATAAAAATATATGGAATAAAAAAATAGAACTACAAAATGATCAAGAATCATGTAGACGACAGAAAATCTTCTGTTGTGTCATTAGTTCCCCTTCATAAACTAGAACAGAGTAAAAATAGGAAATAAGAATGAGGGGCTGGCGTGATTGGAAGAACTCAATTGGTAAATCACTTTCCCTGAAAACCTGAGTGCAGATATGTGGATAAGGGGATCCCCAAAGCTACTTACTTACCCAAAGTCTGAGAATCAATGTGTTCCAAGAGAGTAAATTACATTCCAGGGATTTGGCCGAATGAACATGTCTCTCTAAAACTGAGGGACCACGTGCTGGAACCCATAGGGAGGCCTGATGGCCTGAGGTCAGTCCCCAGAACACACAGTAGGGCAGAAGACAAGTGTCCAGTGGCGAGTCCTCGGACCATCACACACTTAGCTCCACATGTGTGGGACAAGGGAAAGTGAGAGGAAGACAATGCCCATCTCTTTCCTTCACATGTGTATCAATGCATGCACAACATGTACCTAGGGTGAGTATGGGGGTACAGGGCCAGAGTTCAAAATGTCTTTGTATGATCCATTCGCAAACACAGGTCATATTGACCTAAGATTTCTCAGTGATTTTTTGCATTAAAGTGGATGATTTATCTTATGATAAATTTTCCATTGTTGAATAATAGTATTTATTAATGGCTTATATATTAAGACAAATCTAGACGGGTGGCTTGGTAGTTAACAGCTCTAGTTGTGTTTTCTCAGATACTCAGTTTTTGTTGCTAGCACACACATTGCAGCACTGTGTGTAGCTCCAGTTCCAGGGGATCAAGCACTTGATTCCATCACACATGTTGCTTCAAAAATGCACATAGGCACAACACCTGTGTGTGTTTATTTCTCTCTCTCTCACTGTGTATGTGTGTGTGTGTGTGTGTGTGAAAGAGAGAGGGTGTATGTGTTTTGCTGTGTGTGTTTGTCTACAAAATTTAAGTGTAAACATAAAAATAAAATGATGCAGTTTGGTTAAGGCCTAGGAGCTGCTGTTCCAGGGTGTGCAGGTCTCCTATGCCTCAGAGCACTAAACAAGTGACCATGCAGGGACCCAATGGAAATGAACCTAAGCACACCATCTCTCCTCCATTAGGATGGAGCCCTGGAAGCTGATTTTCTCCCTGCTTGGCTCTGAGTATGCCTGACAGGTCCTACTCTACTGTCCACCCCCTCCCCCTCACCAACTCCAATGCCCATTACCTGTTCCTCCTATCAGATTCATCCACATGATGTCGACTGGAGTGTATTAATCGTTCAGTTTTGTCCAGGTCACCCACACTGGCTGCTCGCTGCAAAGGACCCGTAGGGTCATATCCGATATAGAAGAGGGTAAATTTGTGCCTTCTCTGACGATTTATGCATGTACAGCCCAAACATGAATGCCACAGACGGGTGTACCAGCGTCTCCTTTGGGGGACGTTTCTTGTCTGGACATCATATCTAAGATCTTCCTCCATTATTGAGGCCTAGGGCCTCAGGGCCCCCTGAGGGCCACCCAAGATCTACTTTCCCTCTCTTCCCTTCCCTTTAGCTGATCACTGCTTCCCAAATTCTATAATAAAACAAAACAGATTTAAAACTCTTGCAAACAAAACACTAAACAGTCCAGCACGTTCAGTATCAACTGAACTATACTTCAGTATACAGCAGTACTGCTATGCTAGAACCACCACTGTTACATGCTGTGAGGTCACAATGGTGCTATGTTAATGTTCTATGCACACATGCCCCATTCTTCAGTGGTTGGAGGCCAGGTATCTAATACACTTATGTACTAAGCTCATTCTTTGAAAGTACACAATCTAGTAGTGTTTTCTTAGTATGTCATTAAAATTATGCACCCATCACCCTATTTGTTTTAAAAACATTTTTATCTTTGAGAA
Organism: Apodemus sylvaticus; assembly: GCF_947179515.1. Lineage (NCBI taxonomy): Eukaryota > Metazoa > Chordata > Mammalia > Rodentia > Muridae > Apodemus > Apodemus sylvaticus. The sequence goes on from NC_067472.1 coordinate 186,874,427, forward strand.
GAAATCCTGTGGCCATTAGAAGTTACTCTTTACTCCTCCAGAGCCTACCACCTATCAGATTGTTAGGTACCAGCTCAACACATCCCTCTTTGATGACAGAAGTGTTACCTCCTAAAATAGGAACTTTAATTCTGGTTGTATAGAGCATCAATACAATAGCCTTCTCAATAACCCATGATATGTGGGGGTTTCTGTGGGTCCCACTCCAACTTCTGCTTTTCAGTTCTCATTCTATTGGGTATTGTTGTGTTAGTGGCTACTGCTGCTGTTGTTTCATTTTTAGTTTAGGGGATTTGGGTATTTTTGTTTGATTTATTGATTGATTTGAGAGAGGGAAAGAGGGAGGAAGAAAGAGAGAAAGAGAGATTCACAGACACACAAAGATACACTCACAGGCACACAGGCTTGGGCACAGGCACAGGCACAGGCACGTGCACGGGCACAGGCATGGGCATGGACACGGACACGGACACGGAAACAGACACAGACACACACACAGACACAGACACAGAGGGAGAATATGTGTGTAGCCCTGTCTGTTCTGAACCTAGCTCTGTAGACCGAGATGGCTCTGTAGATCAGGGAACCTGATATAGCTGTATGTTAAGAGGCTCTGTCAGAGCCTGACATAAACAGAGGCAAATGCTTCAGCCAACCATTGGATTGAGCATGGCGTCCCCAATGGAGGAGTGAGAAAAAGGACTGAAGGACCTTAAAGTTTTGCAACCCCCTAGGAAGAATAATAATATCAACCAACCAGACCAACCACAGAGCTCCTGGGACTAAACCACCAACCAAAGAGTATACATGCAGGGACCCACAACTCCAGCTGCATATGTAGAAGAGGATGGCAAAGGATGGGCATGAATAGTATGAGAGGCCCTTGGTCCTGTGAAGGCTCGATACCCCAGTGTAGGGGAATGCAAGGTAGGAGAGGTGGGAGTGGATGGATAGAAAAACACCTTCATAGAAGTAGGCGGAGGGGGATGGAATAGGTGGTTCCTGGCCTGCTTCAGATTATTATATAATCTGCAATCTGCAATAGGTGAGCCCTTATTAAGCAAGGCTGGAAGGGACTCATTTTAGGAAAGATTCCTGCTATTAATATGCTTATCCTCTTGTTATTCTTAAACATACATAATAATCAATAAATAATAGCACACTCCTTTGGAGCAGATTGCTGCAGATCCATGAAGACGCACTGTCTTATAGTGACGCTATATAGACAAACAGATGACTTAACTTTTAATGATGATCTATAAGAATTCCTAAAATTATATCTGTAATTATGAAGCTCTTTTGTAATAGGAAAGCAATTGGGCCCTTTTTCTGATAGTCAAAACTGCAATGAGAACTCTGTCAGTCTCTCAAGTGTCACAAGTTAATTGCTCTTAGATGGGAACCAGACCTTCTCCTACTCAGAGCACATGTCAAGAGGTTGTTAAACAATTAACCAGAGGTCATGAAAAGGGAACTAAAGATTTATCATAGATGCTAGGACAGCAGATAAAATGTTGACTGGGTTTATCTATGCAAACAATCACTTACTTAGGGTTTTAAACCTTCAGTGAACCTGTGGAGCAGAGACAGGTAATAAATCTTAGCTAGATAATTACTCCTAATGGATATGCATGTAAACATTCTCTGTTGCCTACTTCTATCTCAATTTATGATTTGATCTTTTCTGTGAACTTGTGATGAACATCATACCATGGTATCATGTATTCTGAAAGATGTACTGAAGACAAAGAAGAAAGGACTTTCTCTTTTTGCCTTTCCCCACTTTGAACGGGAACTTTTTATCCTTTCCCACTTAGAAGAATTTTTCCTTTTCCCTTCACATAGGATCTTCCTCCTCTTCCCCATAGATAGCTTTTATAGGAAACTTTTTTATTTTTATTTATTCGATATATTCTTTATTTACATTTCAAATGATTTCCTCTTTTCTGGCTCCCCACTCCCTGAAAGTCCCATAAGCCCTCTTCCCTCCCCCTATTCCCAAATCCACCACTTCCAAATTCCCTGTTCTGGTATTCTCCTATACTGCTGCACTGAGCCTTTCCAGAACCAGGGGCCACTCCACAGTTCCTCTTGGACATCATTTAATATGTGGATTATGTCTTGGGTATTCCACGTTTCTAGGCTTATATCCACTTTGCAGTGAGTGCATATCATGATTGCTCTTTTGAGACTGGGTTGCCTCACTTAGTATGATGTTCTCCAGCTCCGTCCATTTGTCTAAGAATTTCATGAATTCATTGTTTCTGATGCTCCACTATGTTTATTGGAAACTTATTACAACTTAATAATAAATGATATTATAACTCTTTTAAGTGTCCCTTTTTCTTCCTGCTACTTCCAAGTAGCAGGTTGAAAGTTAGAACCCAAACAAAGGTGATTTTCTTAATCTCCTGTTGTTTTAGGATGAGGTGCTAAGTGCCTGAGACTGAAGTCTCTGACCTCAGAGGAACACAGAAGGCAGTTCAATTATAATAGCATAGCAAATTAAATGTAGATAAGTAAACTTTTTATTATACAGCAACTCTAAATATCTCATAAGACCGAGTCTTACCCACCCTCCAACACTCTTCCCCCTCCTCTGCCTCAAGAAGAACTTACAAGATAGACAATCACTTCCTGCTTGGTCTGGCCCCCTGCACAGCACTGTAATCTGAATAAACTTTCTGATTCTCCATTGCCCTTGTATGTGAGATAAGGGGACCCATGATTGGCTGGCACAATGGGAACTCTACATCCTCCTCTAACAAATAGGCTCTCAAATGTGGCTGCTCTGTTTCTACATCCAAAGAGTGAGATGACCTGTGTGTGTGACCTGGGAACAATTCAGATTCAGCCTGAGCCATGATTTTTCCCATCTCTGAAAGGAGTTTGACCATGCCTTTCCTTTGACCCCAGTCCACTTGGTTGTCTGGAAGGGAGACTCCAACAGTAAGATCAAAGGGGGAGAAAGATATAAGACTACTCTTGAGAAGGGGAGCCAGGAAGTGTTAGCCCTGTGTGTGTGAGGAGGGGCCTCTTACCAACAGAAAAGAGCATAAATGGATTGCTCTACTTAAACTGCCCCCTGTTGTGCTGAAACTGCTGAGGGTTAAAGTCATTGGGATTGGAGAAGTACTTGGGATCTTTCAGCAAAGAGCCCAGTATAGGCAATACATCAGTGCCCTGGAAGACAGGAGCCATGGGACTAATTAGGCAAGGTGATAGATGAGCATCCTCAGGGCTCACAAGATTGGAAGGAAGAGGAGAAAAGGAGAGGGGCTGAGCTAAGGGGGAAGTGTTGGCCAATGTGACAGGTTCTCTTGGAGCAGTGGTGGTTCAAGTTCTCTGAGGAAGGTCTCTTGAGAGACTCACAATCTCTTGGAACAGAATGTTAGGGAATGAACAAGCCCATGCCTGTCAATTCAGGAGGTTGTGGGCCCAGGAAGAATTTCACACTCCCTGGTACAGCAATTTGGGGTTTGTGTGCCTCAGCAGGCTGTATGGAGGATGTGAGCCTCTTCAACATAAGTAACAAATTCTAAAGAAACAGAGTCATGGTCCTTACCATGAGAGTTTGCTAAACATGGGGTTGATGCCTGAAAAACAGGGAGACCCAGGATTGAGGACAGCTTAAACACCATGGTGAAGGAGCAAAATTTTCATCGAGAAGGAAGTGTGTAAAACTCTGACTGGGGATGGCCTGCTGAGTCAAGAGGACTGGAATGAAGACTCTTAGGCTCGGCAGGGAAGTACCTTGGGGATGAGGATGCCCCAAAACTTGATGTCCTTGGTAGTTCTACAAGCCACACCAAGAGGAATTATGTCTCCATATCTCTGGGATCTCATGGATCACAGCCTTGGTGTAAGGTGTCTGCATTCTATCCTCATATTGAGGCTGTTGGTTCCTGCCAATCACCTGGTCAATCTCCTCATGCACCATAGCTGAGAAGAGAAGATGTGTTTATACATTTAGAAAGGGAAGATGCATTAAATATGCAAAAATATGGTGATGTGGAATTATGGGTGAAATGTTATAGACCATTTGCAGTAGATGCTAGCTATATATGGTGCTGGAATAGGATCCCATTAACCTTCTTGGGCTAGAATCAGAGGCATTAGCAGGAGACATTTACAGATTGGTAAGAGAAAAAAAAGCAAAGTACATTCTATGATTGAGAGGAGCAGTTTCCAAATACGTTCAGGCCTTTTCATTTTTTTAAATACAAGTGAGGCTCAGCATGAGATGGGAAGTTTTCAGCGATAAATTAGTAAGCCAGGATTCCCTCCAACACTGAGCCACAGACACACTAGACAAGGCACACTACCATATGGAACATCACCATAGCAATACCATTGAATATATCTCAGAACTAGAGACATTGGACCATTCTAGCCTAAGCAGGCCTTAGGTTCATGCTGAATAAGGCAAATTGTAATTTTGAGCAATCAACCATTTGCCATCTTATGTCTGCCTGAAATTAGACATGCTCATGATTATATAAGTACATGCATTGTGGGAAATGGCATGCCCAGTTAGCAAAGGCTTAGATAACTCAAGCCTGTCAATCAAAACCCAAAACCACACACACCCTGCCTTTAGCAATCAACCCTTTGTCTTTCTGAACTCATAAAAGGAAACCCTGGACAATCGCCTGGGCTCCTCAGCAAATCCTGCTCAACCCTCCACTCCTTTACACTGTAGCTATTCCTTACTTTCTCCTTGATTAGGAAAAATACCCCACAGCTTTTCCATTTGTTGCATTTCTTCAGACTTCTGAAAGTAGCTTAAAAATATGCTAAGAACCTGGAGAAACCAGTCGGATAGTGACCAGCATTCACATGGGTTCCTATCAGATCAGCTTCCTTCAGAGTCTATCTTAAATCCCTGATATCTGGGAGAACTGGGGTAGGGATAGCCAATGTCCAGCATGGTGTAGTGGTCTGTGGCCTCTACCGTCCCTGTCTCCCTCAACTTTACCTGCAACGGCAGGTGCTTCATGAGGAGCAAGAAGTTGAAGCTCATGGCTGTGCTGTCCATCTCTGTGCCCACGAAGAAAAGGTTCAGTGTGGTCATCAACAGATTCCTCTTGGGAAAATGAATTTGGGGGTTCTTCTCCTACAGGGAGAGGGACATTTATCTTAATTCCACTTAGCACTCTTTTAGACACCACTGGGAGTTTTCCCAGGATTCTCTTTTCTTGAGTTCAGATTGAAGGTGGGAAGGGAGAGTCTGACCAATCAAGGCCCTCCCCAAGTGCTGGCTTCTCTCATACTCCGCAAGAAACAAACATAAAATCCTTCTTCCTTGGTCTTTCCCTGGGTGAATCTCTGTACTTTTGCTATCAACCTGGTTGGAATTTATTTAAAATAGTAATGATATTTTTAAAAAGAGGAGAGATGGTGGAGAGGGTAAGAAAGGGGAGAGAAGTAGAGAAGATAGAAATGAAGAGATGACAAAGGGAGGAGTTTCTGCAAGATGGAGAATCAGAATTGGCAATGAGAACAGCCTACTTTTTCACAATTTGAAGATGCCCTTGGAGGAAATTCTTCCCCTGCAGGTGTGCATTTGTGAAGCGTGCCTGCATGTGTTTTTGCACACATGTATGTGCCTAAATGAGCATGAGTGCCAGATTGCATCTCTCTCACTGTGTGTATGTGTGTGTGTGTGTGTGTGTGTGTGTGTCTGTGTGTGTGTGCATGCACATCTGTGTGCTGATTATTTCTGGGTACAAGTGCGCCTGTGGGTGTCCACACCCATAAGTATATATGAGGCAGCCAGAAGAGAACATTGCATATCTTTTATCAATCACTGCCCTATTCATTTGAGGCAGGGGCTGCTGTCGAACCTAGCTGTAAAAGAACTTCTGTGGAAATTAGTATCCCAGACCTCAAGCAATACTACAGAGCAATAGTGTTAAAAAACTGCATGGCAATGGCACAGTGACAGGCAAGTGGACCAATGGAATAGAATTGAAGACCCAGAAATGAATCCACACACCTAGGGTCACTTGATCTTCGACAAAGGAGCCAAAAACATCCAGTGGAAAAAAGATAGCCTTTTCAACAAATGGTGCTGCTTCAACTGGTGGTCAGCATGCAGAAGAATGTCAATTGATCCATTCTTATCTCATTGTACTAAGCTCAACTCCAAGTGGATCAAGGACCTCCAAATAAAACCAGACACACTGAAACTAATAGAAAGGGATACTAAGCAGGATACCTGGGGGACAGTTAGAGAACCACAGAAATCCAGGGAGAACAGAATTCTAAAACAATCTCAAAAAGGCCAAAGAGCAAGTTAACAGTAAACAGGAAAGTGGATCCAGGGCAGAAAGGGCTTCGAAAAGGCACTCAGGGAAGGCCATGGAACCTGCCACTACACATCTGTCAGGCCTAGTTCCCCATGTGCTGTGATTCTCGCCATAGCCTTTGAAGAACCAAGTGAAGAAAGCTTGCTCTCCACGACCACTGACTTCCTCAGCCTAGTTCTCCAGAGCCTCCCTCATGGCATCATTTCCCCATGGCACCACAGCAGAACAAGGCCCCAGAGGAGTGTTGAACACAGGAACATACTGCTCCCTGATCCGGTGAAGGGACAAGTTAGAGAGGCCATTCCTACAACATCCCATGTCCTGATGTCAGGTACATAGATGCATTGCGGTGATGTATCAAACCTCTAAACTATGTCTGCATCCTGGCCTAGTCAGTCTTCTGCCTCAGAATCTGAGCCACACTGGGCATTCTCCACAGCTCAAATGCACCATCTCTCTGCCCAGTACTACCTTTAAGAGGGAATCATAAAACTTCTTATTGTCCAGAAAGTTGCCAAGGAAGGGTAATGGGGTAGGTCCTTGAGGCATCTTCCTCAAGATTTTCCTCTGCCTCCACTCAGATGTTATGATTATGACACTGAAGCAGGTCAGCACAGCCCCCAGGAGCATCCCAGAGGCCAACATGGAGGCAGTGGGATGGACATGCAGGTGGTTATCTCTGGGATGGTGTATCTTTATTCTCTAGGCTGGAAGGATGGCTCTAGCTCCTGTTTAATAATTATCTCATTTTTTCCTCCCAGCTATTGCCCATGGTGACATTGCCTTGGTTATGAAACTGGCAGCAAGAGAAGAGGAAGGGGGTTCACATGTAGTGGATGTTAGGACAGAAGAAAAGTGTACCAAGTTTGCATAATGAGATGAGAGTATGGATTAGGACATTTCTATAATTGAAGACATGGTAACATCTGCATGTGAAGGAAGCATGCAGATACAAGGTAGAGGGTCTCAGACAGAGAAAGAACATCACGGGGACATGGATTTATGGTTTTAAAAATAATCCAGGGGCTTGGGACTTTTATTTGATTGCACAGGACATGTTGCTGTGGATTCAGGACCCTCTAGTGAGAATGCATAGAAAGTTAGTACCTTAGAGGGGAGATTCTGGAGTTGTGATCTGAAGATGTGGGGTTAATGGAGGATCCAGACCTGTGGGTTTGGAGTTCCTGACAGGTGAAGTGTATTGAATGTCCAATAGGATCCTGCAGCCAGCACTGGATTCCAGCTGTTGCATTTTCTTTGACCCTATGCTGTCTCCTAATACCAAGAATTCTTAAGGAAGCCTCAAAGTGAGACCAGGACTGATACCATATAACCATATAAGCAAGACATTCCATTCCCACATGTGGCATGGAAAAGGGGAAAACAGCCAGGTCCTCATGTCCCTGGGACATTGCTTAGGATGAGGAGAAAAGCAGGGGAAATCTCAGTTGTCAGAAGGCCTGAGCTGGTTTTATAAAGCAGTAATACCAACCACCAACACAGAGGAAAACCCCAACTGGCCCAAAACTTCCTAATTAGTTGTAAGTTAACTTAGATCTTAAAATTGCTTACACAATGGTCACATTGTCAAATTTCCTTTGAAGGATTAAGGTTTATATTTGGAGCCCTGGCAGCTCTCAGCCTTAGTCAGAGAAATCTCCTTAGGCAAGAGACAGAAATCAGTGCAGAAACGCACAATTGATCACAGTGCTAGGAACAGGAGATGGAGGGTCAGCCCTAAATAATTGGAAAGTCTTAACCAATGACCTCCCACCACCACAATGGCTCAGCAAATCTTGCACAAGAGGCAGGAAGAACGTAGGAGCTGGAGGATGAGAAGGAGGACTGTGGAGTGCTGTCTTCTAGATGTGACATAGTGGCTGCATTCATAAACTCACAAAAGCTGGGTCACTTACAGAAGACCTGGACAAGGTCAACTCAGCCAACTCTGGCATAAATGGTGAAAGTGCACCCCAAACCCTATGACTTAATGAACAGCTATTGGCATTTGAGAGCTGATGGAGAGAGCTAACCATTCTTTGGGGAGGGGTGTTCCCACTGGTGCGATTCCCATGTTCTAAGTGAATGGCCCCCTCCTCACCCAGTCACACATGAGCAGCTCTAATTTAATGGGTTATCAAAAAAGAAGACATGACGTTGGGAAAGGAAATTTGGTAAGATTTGGAAGAAGAAAATGAGTTGTTGTGATCATATTTCATTACACATGTATACATTCCCTCTCAAGAATAAAGAAGAGTGTAACTAAAAACTGAGCAAACAAAATAAGAGCTTCACTATGGCAAAGCCACACACAGCTTGCGCTCACTGGTCTCCCTCTCCACTCTTCTACCCATCCCCTCTATCTTCCTGCTCTGTCCTTCCCCACTCCTGGTACAGAACACACATTCTCTTAGTCTTTCTCCCCCATTGCCAATGTTCTCTCACGACAGCTGTGTCTCTTCTTTCTACTTCCAAGATCTACAACCCCATATGTGCACACAAGTCTAGGGTTTCTTCTTACAAGGGGCACAACTCTGGTCTTTGTGAGTCTGGGACACTTTGCTTAAATTTAGTAGTTTCTAGCTTCTTCCAGGTTCCTATCGTTGCCATGGATTCATTTTCTTCTTCTGGGGGGACACATAGGTTGTCTCCATGAGGACCGTGTATAAAATAAATATGGATGTCTAAATATCCTTATGGTAGGACTCAGCATATTTGTAAACTCCAATGGAATGGCACAGTGGGTAAAGAATCTTGCAGCAGGCATGATGGTGAGTTAGTCCTCAGGAGGAAAGAACTGACTTCCACAGCTTTCCTAGCGTTTACACAGACACACACACACACACACACACACACAAACCGGGTCTTTTTAACACACACACACACACACACATGCACAAGTTCAAAACTGTAATACAATATTTTTAATAACAAATTCTGGACTTCTAAAAGAAAATGTAGGGAGAGGACACTGAACTATCAATATATACAAGAACTTGCTATAATATAATTATTACATATAGATATATACATATTAAATTCAGTGTAATGAATTCAGAGATAGAGAGAGAAATAATGTCCAGAAATGAAAAATAAGATTATATGAAGTTCAGAGAGCTTCTGCCTAGCATGGAGCACAGTTGGCAAAGTGAAGAGCAGATATGTATAATGGGTGGGAAAAGAATTTGTCAAACAATAAATAGATAAATGAACTGAATAGACAGTTCTCAAAAAAAAAAAGGAAAGAAAAAACAAGTATCTAATAAGCAGAACTTACAGGGGCTGAACCTAGGCCTCCCTGCACATAGGTAGCACATGTGCACTTGGTTTTCATGTGAGTTCTGAACATCTTGAGCAGATGCTATCCCAACAGCTGTTGCCTGCACGTGGGATGTGTTCTACCAGCTGGGCTGCCTTGTCCGTCCCCAGTGGGAGAGGATGTGCACAGACTTTCAGAGACTTGAAGTGCCAGGGTGAAGGGCGACACAGAGGGACCCTGCCCCTCAGAGGAGAAGGGGAGGGGAAATAGAGGAAGGATTGTGGGAGGGGTGACCAGGACCAGGACGGGACAGTGAGCAGAATGTAGAGTCAATACATAAAAGAAAAGAAAAGAAACTTTTTAAAAAAGAAAGAATTTGGCATCGTACACCAACAGGGAAATAAAAACCAAAACTAGTTTGAGAGTCTCAGAAGTGGCTTCTAATTTATCAAACCCCACCCAACCTCCACTGCCACCACTGTACTGTTTACGCCCTGAACAGAGGCTTGTCCTTCCTTGGACAATTTCAGTAGCTGTTGTGTTATCAAGGCATCCATTCCCCTATGGGGACACGACAGATAGGACAGAGAGGGTGAAAGGGGGCACATGACTTAGAGACCCTCAGGCTAAAGGCCTTGAACCTTTGTCTGTCCTGTTCACTCCACTTTTTCTGCTTCTGGGCTCTCATTTCCCCACCATTAAAAAGGGAAAGTCATAGCTAAGGCTGTGTTGCATCTCCTTTTGGAGTGATTCCTGGTGTCAAACAATTAGAAAACAGAAGAATGAAATCTGGTATGAGGCTTGAGTGAATTTGTGGAAAGCACAGTGGACTGTGGGGTGACCAGGATGGGAGCTGGAAAGAATGCAAGGCCACACTGTCTCCTCCATATTCTTTACATCTTCATAATGCTATTATTAACATACAAAGAATGCATTTCTCCCTGACCTTTTCTTACACACAGATCACTAACTATGTTCTCATTCACACACACACACCTTTATTGGCCTCCCCATAAAATTATTCACTGCTAGCTTATTCACACCTACCAAATTTTGAGCATGGTGCATTGCAGAAAGATTTCTTCATGCTGTCCTTGGCTTTCACCTAATCAAGTTTAACTATCCCAATGTCTCTCCTTTTGGAAGATGAGATTTTCAGAAAGGATTCACTCCTCTTTTTTCCTCATTCAGTCAAAGCTGCCCCACTGCAGCTGATGGAGGAAGCTCTCCTTCTGGTGGACAGACAGGAAGACAGAGAGGAAGACAGAAAGGAAGATGATAACACACTACAAGAATTTGATGGGTATATGCCCAGGAGTGGTATAGCAGGGTCCTCTGGAAGTCTCATGTCCAGTTTTCTGAGGAACCTCCAGACTGATTTCAAAACTGGTTGTACCATCTTACTGCCCCACCAGCAGTGGAGGAGTGTTCCTCTTTCTTTACATCCTCGCCAACAGCTGCTGTCTCCTGAGTTTTTGACCTTAGCCATTCTGACTGGTGTAAGGTGAAATCTCAGGGTTGTTTTGATCTGCATTTCCCAAATGACTGGGCATATACCCAAAGGATTCCCAGGCATGCAATAAAGACACATGCTCCATTATGTTCATAGCAGCCTTATTTGTAATAGCCAGGAGCTGGAAAGAACCCAGATGCCCCTCAAAGGAGGAATGGATACAGAAAATGTGGTATATTTACACATTGGAATACTACTCAGCAATTAGAAACAATGAATTCACAAAATGTTTAGGCAAATGGTTTGATCTGGAAAATATCATCCTAAGTGAGGTAACCCAATCACAAAAGAATACACATGGAATGCAATCTCTGATAAGTGGATATTAATTAGCCCAGAAGCCCTGAATACCCAAGGCACAAATTGCATAACAAATAACTCCCATGAAGAAGTATGGAGAAGGTCCTGATCCTGGAAAGGATTGATCTAGCATTGAAGGGAATATAAGGACAGAGAAAAAGGAGGGAGGTGATTGGAGAAGGGATGGAGAGAAGAAGGTTTATGGGACATATGGGGAGGGGGGATCCGGGAAGGGGAAATAATTTGGAATGTAAACAAAGGATATAGAAAATAAAAATATTTAAAAAAAGAATCAGATGGGAATATGAGAGGAGGGAAGATCTAGGAGCAGTTTGGGAGAAAAGGGTAAATATGATAAGTATATATGGAATTTTCAAAGAAACAAATATATACAAAAGAATATGAAGAAAAAAGCATTATAAACAGTAAATAATCATATCAACAGTGAAGCCACAGAGCTAAAGGAAGAGGTGGGGACATGGGCAGAGGCTGACACTGGTACACTGTGATTGAGGTACACAGGAGTGGAGAGTCAGACGTGACAGTAAGATGGGCTGACTGCAGACACCAAAGACACCCTGCATCAGGCAGGAGATCAGAGTTCTCTCTCTCTCTCTCTCTCTCTCTCTCTCTCTCTCTCTCTCTCTCTCTCTCTCTCTCTCTCCTCTTTCTTGTCTTGCCCCCTTTCCTTCATTCAGAGCCCCCTCTCTGCCTCAGACTCTGCTCCCAATACTCTGCGTTTCTGATTTTCTATTATTCTCCTGGTACTCATGGTTGGTGCCCCTGTGGCTGTTCATTCTATGTCTCACCCTTGGTGCCAGAGCTGAGCGAAGTCATGATCAGGTCCCAGAAGGTGGGCTCACTCTGCCTGAAGTTCAGCATCTGAGCAGCAGGGATCTGTCCAGGGCTCCAGTGGTTGAGTACTGGGATGCAACGTGCAGACAACTGACTGCAATCCAAGGCATGAGTCTTCTCTAAACCTTCTCTCCAGAATTGGGATGATGTCAGTGAATGACGTGGAAATGTCAGAATAGAGGCTCACTCATCACTTTTTCACAGCGGTCCAATAAGAGCTGTGGAAACATTTACTTCTTGGGAACAACAGAACCACAATGGCATCTCCAACCCAGGGGCCCTTTAGCTTCTTTAGGACTAGAATTCGGTTCTGTATCTATGGTGCTTGAAATATGGGATTTAGTAAATGATTCTGCAATGAATTAGCAAATAGTGAAATATCCCTACGCCGGTATATTGCACCACAGCTCTGAACCTTGTCAGAAGGGGTCTATCAGGATTGCCTTTTGGCAGAGGCTCACTCCTTCCCACTAAGCATCCTTTGTGAAAAGGACTGAGCAGCATTGGGATTTTGTCTGAGATGCCATTACCAACCTTTACTTAGCGTGTCCTCTTGATCACTGTTAGCATCGGAACCATCCAGGAACGCCAGAAGCTGTTTACAGCCAGCCTCTGAACCCAGTGATGACATCATCCCTAGGCATCAAGACCTTTCTCTGTTGCCACAGCAACCACCCCATGCCACCAACTCTTGTGTTATTCATTTTACCTGCATTACCTGCACGACACTACTTGTGTTACCTACATCATGGCTCAGATAAAAGTCACGGACCACGACCCATAGCTCTCTCTCTCTCTCTCTCTCTCTCTCTCTCTCTCTCTCTCTCTCTCTCTCTCTCTTCTTTCCTTCCTCTTCAGGAGTTCCTCTTTCAATAAAGACCACCGACGTGAGCACTGTGCTGGCTTGGAGTGATCTGTCCTTGAGTACTCTGCTTTTCATCTAACATTGGGGCTGAAACTCGCGCGTGACCACCCAGGCGGATTCTCGGCTCCACTGCAAGCACCACCACCACCACTGCTGCGGGGCACACAGGACTCCACCACGCAGTCTGGCCTCTGCCACGTGGGTTAAACCCCACAGGACCTCATCCGGACAGGTCAACAAGCTGCATAGGCTCACTTTTCCTGCCACCAGATCACCAAAACCTTCACACAGGCATCAGCAGATTGGTAAGGTTTTCCAGGGCAGGGCCCCTTCTCCAAAGAGATTCGGCCACCCTCTATGGGCTCAGGGGATGGACTTTCCAGGGTCCCTATGACCAGCCTCCCAGCCGACACCACAGGTCATGACTTCAACCCTTGGGTGACCCCTCCCTCTCAGAAACGCTACTCATGAAGCGGTTTTCTCTTTTTGCTGTAGAGGAGTCCTAAGCTTAGGTAAATCGTTTTTTCCTGTGAGTCCTGGTCTCGCATAGCCACTAGCATACCTGTGACAACCCTGTTTGTCTAGATTGACTGTTTATTTGTATTAGTTATTGAATTTTTCTCAGAATGTGTGTAGGAATAGTTCAGTAACATCCCCACACCCAGTGAGTATCTGTCATCTTCAGCCATACCTCAAGGTTTTCTTCTGAAATGTCTCCTGGAAAATCTCAAATCTCTAAAACTAACACCTGACTTTTGCCATAAGGTCTGAGATCAATACCCATTAGACAATGGCTGCAAACAGCCACTTAATGTCACATTTGATTCTGTCATTTTAAGGGATCTTCACGTGTACTGCCAGTGGTCCAATAAATGGAAAGAGGTCCTTTATGCTCAAACTTTTACCTATCTTCCGTCCAAACCCTCTCTCTGCAATTCTTGTACCATCAACTTCTTCTAGCTATGCAACCTCTACAGGATGACACCACAGTCCTCAATCCAGTTAAAGAACCACCCTTACCACTGCAGACTTGTCTCTGCAACCTGGCCTAAAACCCCAGCCTCCTCAGCTTCCTCTTCTCACCAGACTTCCCCAGAGCCTCCTTGCTTGACCTCTCCAGACTCCTTCTCTCCTCCTGGCCCAGCTGCAGGCCACTCCAATCATTCCACACTGTTCCTACTTTCAGCCCTCCCACCACACCTAAGTCTACAGTTAAACCCCCTACTTCTCCCCTCTCCCACCCAACCCAACCCAGCAGCAGTCCTTCCTTTAAGGGAAGTTGCTGGGGTAGATGGTCCAATCAGAGTACATGTCCTTTTCTCACTAAGTGAACTTTCCCAAATAGAACAGAGACTGGGATCCTATACCTCTAACTCTTCGTCCTCCATTAAAGAATTTCAGTGTATTACTCAATCTTAGCTTGACCTTTCCTTGCTCGACCTCTCCAGACTCCTTCCCTAGAATACATGCAGACATGACTCATCAAACAAATCCAACATATCCAATCAGATCTGAGATAGTACCTGACCAGGATGCTCAATGGAGTTATAATTCCCTAGGTGTTATTTTAGCCAGAGATGGATTCATAACAAGCCTCCTGGCTGGTCTCTGTAGAGCAGCCTTAAAATCAGCAAATTTTGAAAAAGTCCAAGAGGTCATCCAAGATAAACAAGAAAACCAGTCTTGATTTTTAGAGCCCATTACAAAGGCCCTTTTACAACATACTAATTTAGACCCTGAAAACCCAGAAGATAAGCAATTCCTGATGACATACTTCTTTTCCCAGAGCTACCCTGACATTTTAAAGCCAAACTCAGACATTTGGAGAGGGAACCCCTACCTCCACAGGAAGGAGTCTTAGCATTGACCTGCAAATTGTAGCATCAGAGAGATGAAGAGGCCTGCAGACAAAAGTACCATATGCTGGCAAAGGCTGTGTGACCATCCGCAGACACTGCCCAGGCTTCCTGGGCTTCTAAGGCTCAGGGACCACCAGGGTCCTGTTACAAAAGTGATCAACAAGGTCATTGGATGAAGGCTTGTCCTAACCCTGCAATCCAAAAGGGCCGTGACCTAGGTGTCATGAGGAGGATTATTGGGCTATCACTTGTCCTGTGCGACTCAGGACAGAGGGACATCACTCTCAGGTAGCCCTCCAGCTGATGATCTAGGCTTGCCTATGGACGACTGAAGAGGCCTGAGCTCCCTTGATCCGACTGCTTCCATCACCACCAGAGAACCGAGGTAGTCATCATGGTATCTGGGCAGCCCATCTCCTTCCCCTTGGACTCTGGGACCACTTACTCAGTCCTGATGTAGTTTTGGGAACTCACCTTTCATTCTTGTTCCCCTGTTGTCATTGTAGGAGGACAACCTTACCTTCCTCACCAAACACCACTAATTTGTTGCATTTTTAGGGGTGTTCCTCTCACCCTTCCTGTTTGGTAATACCAGTGTGTCCTGTCCCCTTATTTGGAAGGGATCTTCTAGCTAAGTAGGGAGCCTCTACTTCATTTGCTCCCCTCACTTGTCTAAACCCAACCTTGCCAGCAGACCCTCTCCTCCTCCTCCTAGCCAGTCAACCTTCTAAATCTAGCATGTTGTTCCCTTTGTCAGCTTCTCAGTAGACCCCCAAGTCTGCGATGATTAGAACCCCTCTGCTGCTAATCATCTTTCTCCTGTTGATAAAGAGGAACACTCCTCCACTGCTGGTGTGATTGCAAGTTGGTAATCAGGACACATGATTCACTATGTTCATAGAAGCCTTATTTATAATAGCCAGAAGCTGGAGAGAACCCTGCCTCTGCCTCCCAGAGTGCTAGGATTACAGGCATAGGCCACCACCGCCCGGCTAGCAGGCAGCATCTTATGCACACATTTTCATAATCTGTGACTAATTAATGTGGTTGTAAAATCACGGTAGACATTTTCTGTCTTTTTGAATTGTTTTTTAGATTGACATAATTTTATAATTTTAGATTTTATATATGTATATGAATATTTATGTATGCTTGTAATACATTGGAAAAATAGAAAGGTTGTTATTAAATAGAAAGAAATATACTTTTATCTTTTTATAGGATATTTTCTTTATTTACATTTCAAATATTATCCCCTTTCCAAGTCCAACCCACAAAACTCCTATCCCATCGCCCCTGTTCCTGCTTCTATGTGTGTGTTCCTCCACCCACCCAACCACTCCCACTTCCCCCGCCTTGCCATTCCCCTACATTGGGGCATCAAACCTTCACAAAACCAAAGGCCCCTCCTCCCATTGATGTCCAACAAGTCCATCCTCTGCTACAAATAAGGTAGAGCCATGGGTTACTACATATATACTCTTTGGTTGCTGGTTTAGTCCCTGCGAGCTCTGGGAGGGTTTGGTTGGTTGATATTATTGTTCCTACTATGGGGTTGCAAACACCTTCAGCTCCTACAGACCTTTCTCTACATCTTCCACTGGGGACCCTGTATTCA
Organism: Apodemus sylvaticus; assembly: GCF_947179515.1. Taxonomy (NCBI): domain Eukaryota; kingdom Metazoa; phylum Chordata; class Mammalia; order Rodentia; family Muridae; genus Apodemus; species Apodemus sylvaticus. The sequence continues at coordinate 186,891,007 of NC_067472.1, forward strand.
ATCCAATGGTTGGCTGCAAGCCTCTGTATTTGTCAGATTCTGACAGAGGCTATCAAGAGACAGCTACATCAGGCTCCTGTCTGAAAGTACTTCTTGGAATTCATAATAGTGGCTGGGCTTGATAACTGTGTATGATATAGATTCCCAGGTGGGGCAGTCTCTGGATGGACTTTTCTTCAGTCTCTGCTCCACACTTTGTATCTCCTCCCGTGGGTATTTTATTCCCCCTTCTAATAAGGACAGAAGTATCCATACTTTGGTCTTCCTTCTTCTTGAGCTTCATGTGGTCTATGAATTGTATCTTGGGCATTCCAAGCTTTGGGGCTAATATCCACTTATCAGTGAGTGCATACCATGTGCATTGTTTGTGACTGGCTTACCTCACTCAGGATGATATTTTCTACTTCCGTCCATTTGCCTAAGAATTTCAGCAAGTCATTGTTTTAATAGCTGAGTAGTACTCCATTGCCTCAAAGTACAACACTTTCTGTAACATGGATTGTGTTTTAAATATAATCAGGAGATATAATTATATCCATAACATTTGTTCCACTACTGCACCAGAATAGCTTACAGGCCAGTCACTATTTTAGTTTGCAATGTTTGTAACTTTGAGATAGCCATGCTTACATTTCTGTTCTGGTAGCATGCAGAGTACCTTGCATATCTTGAATGCTACTTAGGAGAGTGAAGCTTAATACATAATGTTTTACTTGTGTTTATATTGTAAATATACTTTTTTTTATAAGGCATTAGTAAGATTTTATATTTTTGGATTTTATATATGTATATGAATATGTATGTTTGTAGTAGTGAAAAAATAGAAAGGTTGTTATTAAATAGAAAGAAAAATACACATGATAGAGGCGTCTGTTTCTTTCAAATAATGGTGTTCTTTGATTTAAACTTTTGAATTTCATGATGTCTGATTTATGAATTTTTGTTTTTATTCTCTATACTTTTGGAGTACTTCTCAGGAAGTAGTATTCTGTATAATGAAGTCAAGTGAATTTTCTACTTCCAGGTAAAAAGTGACCTTCAGAATTCATAAGACAAAACTCGGTTCAATATAAAAAATGGAATGTTCTGAGATCCCTCAGCATCTCCTAAACTTTCTGCAGCCATTTACTTATGTTAATTGCTTTTAGAAAATGACTTAGTCCCCTTGATTTTCAGTTTTTATGGGAATAGCCCTCTACTTTTTAAAGAGTTTCCACTGTACAGTCAACTTCAACAAGCACGCTGGAATTTAGTTCCATTAGGAAATTTTAGGATGTGGACATCAGTGGGCCTGCTCAGATATCCATCAGAAAGGGATAAAATCATTATGATTGTAAACAGTCTATTACAAATCCATTGCAATTAAATTTAATTACAGTCATGATAAGTATCCCAGGAAGTTTTATAAAGGAAAGCTGGCCAGGCAGCCTGAAGTCAGTGGCTTTTGGTGTGAGAGGAATAGATAGATCCAGGGAATGCACTTTTGAAGGAGTAACATTTTAAAGGAAACTTGTGTGAATCAGGGAAAAGAGACAGAAGAGTAAGTTCCAGGCAAAGAACATCAAAACCTCAGGTAGGAAAATGAATGTAGCCCATTGAAGTTAACTTGAAGAAGAAAGTCTGTCTGGCAATGCACCAGTGAAAAGCTGTAGGAGGGACACTGTCTCCTAATGTGATCCTGTTTGTCCCCTGAATGCACTTTGTGAAGCCACATTCAAGTTACACCCATTGTAGTAAAGAGTCATTGTTGGACCTAGCTGAGTGTGCTCAGCCTTCTTTGAAACGTCTGTGACTCAAACAAAGCTATAGCCAGGCAGAGCAACCCAAACCAAGGTCAGTGCTCATGCCCCACTCTGTGTGGGGGTCATATTTATACTCTATCACAGGTCCTTTCACATATCTTCTATATCAAAACTTCCGTCATCTGTGTTTGCTTCAGGTAAGCATTCTTTCCTGTGTCTGTTGCAGCAAAACATCTTTTCTCCTGTGTCTGCTTCAGGTAAACATTCTCCTGCATGTTTGATTTAGCAAGACATCCTTTAATCTGTGTGCAGCAGCAAAACATCATTTGTCATAGCTGAATGTCGACGAACTAGAAGTTTCCACTTTGGTGTATGTGGTCCACACATAGGTAAATGTGGGCACATCCTATGGATGATTGACAGACTGTGGTTGTTTAATATGGATGACTGACAGGCTTGAGCCTTGTCCTGTGAACAAATCACAGGCTGTGGCCTTCTCCTCTGGAAGACAAACACAGCTGTAGCCTTGCCCTTGAAATCTGATCATCTGTAGGTGTGTCCTCTGGAGGATTGACACACTGAGGGCATTTCCTATAGATGATTAATAGCCTGTGTTCCACTACCATGTATGAGTGACAGACTGTGGGTGTTTACTATGGGTGATTGACAGGGTATGGGTGTTTCCTTCCTATAGGTAATAGAATGAGGTTGTTTTCTGAGCTTGATACTTTTTAGATATTTCCTATAGATGACTGACTGAATGAATGAATTTTGTCTCCAAGATAGGCCTGCTCTTGGTCTTTACTTTGGATCATTGCCTGTCTGTGTGAGTTTTCTCTTGAAAACTGACAGACTGAGTCAGATTCCTACACATTATTGATAGGCTGAGGTCATTTCCTATACATACATGACAAGTTCTTAGCTCTTCCTAGGAATGACTGACAAGCAATATTTTTGTCCTGGGAATGACAGACTGTTCCCTGACTGAAAGGTTGTTGGTGTCCCTGTGGATGATTGATAGGCTATATGTTTTTTATTTGTTATTCCATTTTTTGTAATTGCCCTTTTTTCTTTTTTCTTGGATATTTTCTTATTTACACATCACATGTTTTCACCTTTCCTGTTCTCCCCTAAGGAAACCTCCTATCCCATCCCCTCCTGCTGATTCTATGACAGTGCTCCCCCATCCACCCACACACTCCCTTCTTCCTGCCCTGGTATTCCCCTACAGGGAGATAAGAAAGGAACAATTTGCATTCTTCTACATGTTGACTAACAGTTGAATGACCACAATTTGTTGAAAATGCTACCTTCTTTCTACTGGCTGGTTTTAGCTCCTTTATGGAAAATCAAGTGACCATGGTTGTGTGGGTTCATTTCTGGATCTTCCTGCCTAACACTGTACCAATGCCATGCAGTTTTTATCACTATTGCTCTGCCCTACAGCTTGAAGTCAGGAATGATGACTCCCCCAGAATTTCTTTTATTGTTGAAAATTGTTTTCACTATCCTGGATTTTTTCTTAATTCAAATGATTTTGAGAATTGTTCATTCTAAGACTATGAAAAATTGAGTGGAAATTTTGATGGGGATTGCGTTGAATCTGGAGACTGCTTTTGGCAGAGTGGTCATTTTTACTATAATAATCCTGCCAATACACAAGCATAGGAGAACTTCCTCATTCTGAGGGCTTCTTCGATTTCTTTCTACAAAAACTTAAAGTTTGTGTCATACTGATCTTTCACTTATTAGGTTTGAGTCACAGAAAGGTATTTTATATATTTCACTTAATGGGTTAGAGTCAAAAAAGATATTTTATATTGTTTGTGACTATTGTGAAGGGTGGTATTTTCCTAATTTCTTTCTCAGCCTGTTTATCCTTTGAGTATAGGAAGGCTACTGATTTGTTTGAGTTTATTGTATATCCAGCTACTTTGTTGAAATTGTCAGCTGTAGAAGCTCTCTGGTGAAATTTTTGGGGCCACTTAAGTATACTATCATATCTGCAATTAGTGATATTTTGAATGTATCCTTTTGACTTCCTTTTGTGGTGTAATTGATCTAGCTAGACCTTCAAGTACTATATTGAGTAGATAGGGAGAGAGTGGGCAGCCTTGTCTAGTCCCTGATGTTAGTGGGATTGCTTCAAGTTTCTCTTCATTTAGTTTGATGTTGGCTACTGATTTGGTGTATGTATGTTGCTTTCACTAAGTTTCGGTATGGGCTTTACATTTCTGATCTCTCCAAGACATTTTATTTTTAAATTTATTGATATATTTATTTACATTTCAAATGATTTCCCCTTTTCTGGACCCCCGCTCCCATCAGTCCCTTTCCCTCCCCCTGTTTTCCCACCCAACCCTTCCCACTTCCCTGTTCTGATTTTGCTCTATACTGCTTAACTGAGTCTTTCAGAATAAGGGGCCACTCCTCCATCCTTCTTGTACCTCATTTGATGTGTGGATTATGTTTTGGGTATTCCAGTTTTCTAGGTTAATATCCACTTATTAGTGAGTGCATACCATGATTTATCTTTTGAGTCTGGGTTACCTCACTTAGTATGATATTCTCCAGCTCCATCCATTTGCCTAAGAATTTTATGAATTCGTTGTTTCTGATGGCTGAATAGTAATCCATTGTGTATATATACCACATTTTTTGCATCCACTCTTCTTTTGAGGGATACCTGGGTTCTTTCCAAATTCTGGCAATTATAAATAGGGCTGCTATGAACATAGTGGAACATGTATCCTTATTACATGCTGGGGAATCTTTTGGGTATATGCCCAGGAGTGGTATAGCAGGATCTTCTGGAAGTGAGGTGCTCAGTTTTCGGAGGAACCACCAGACTGATTTCCAGAGTGGTTGTACCATATTGGTACAGTGACAGGCAGGCAGATCAATGGAACAGGATTGAAGATCCAGAAATGAACCCACACACCTATGGCCACTGGATCCTCGAAAAAGGGGCTGAAAACATCCAATGGAAAAAAGATAGCCTTTTCAACAAATAGTGCTGGTTCAACTGGAGGTCAGCATGCAGAAGAATTCGAATTGATCCATTCTTATCTCCTTGTACTAAGCTCAAATCCAAATGGATAAAGGACCTCCACATAAAGCCAGACACCCTGAAGCTAATAGAAAAGAAACTGGGGAAGACCCTTGAGGACATCGGTACAGGGAGAAAGTTTCTGAACAGAATACCAATAGCATATGCTCTAAGATCAAGAATTGACAAATGGGACCTCATAAAATTACAAAGTTTCTGTACTGCATAGGACACCATCAAGAGAACAAATCGGCAACCAACAAATTGGGAAAAGATCTTCACCAATCCTACATCAGATAGAGGGCTAATATCGAATATATATAAAGAACTTAAGAAGTTAGACTCCAGAAAACCAAACAACTGTATTAAAAAATGGGGTACAGAGTTAAAGAATTCTCACCTGAAGAAGTTAGGATGGCAGAGAAACACCTTAAAAAATGCTCAACTTTATTAGTCATTAGGGAAATGCAAATCAAAACAACCCTGAGACTTCACCTTACACCAATCAGAATGGCTAAGATTAAAAATTCAGGAGACAGCAGGTGTTGGCAAGGATGTGGAGAAAGAGGAACACTTCTCCAAGATTTTCAACATGAAGGGATGCTACATGTTGTCAAATGCTTTTGCAGCATCTAATGAAATGATCATGTGCTTCTTTTCTTTGAGTTTATGTAGTGGATTACATTGATGGACTTCAGTATATTGAACCATCCCTGCATCCCTGGGATGAAGCCTGCTTGATCACGATTATCATTTGGAAGTGTTCTTGGATTCAGTTTTTGACAATTTTATTGAGTATTTTTGCATCGATATTTACCAGGGAAATTGGTCTGACATTCTCTTTGTTGGCTCTTTGTGCAGTTTTGGTATCAGCTTAACTGTTGATTCATAGAATGAATTGGGTAGTGTTCCTTCTGTTTCTATTTTGTGGAATAATTTGAAGAGTATTGGTATTAGGTCGTCTTTGAAGTTCTGATAGAATTCTGCACTAAACCCATTTGATCCTGGGCATTTTTGGTTGGGAGACTTTTAACAACTGCTTCTATTCATATAAAGGTTATGGGAGAGTTTGGATGTTTTATCTGATTCTGATTTAACTTTGGTATTTAGTATTTGTCTAGAAAATTTCTAGTTCAACCTGCTTTTCCAGTTTAGCTGAATATAGACTTTTGAAGTAGGATTTGATGATTTTTTTAAAAATTTTCTTTAGTTTCTGTATCTCCCTTTTCATTTCTGATTTTGTTAATTTGGATTCTGTCTCTGCGCACTTTGGTTACTCTGGCTAAGGGTTTGTCTGTCTAGTTGATTTTCTCAAAGAACCAGCTCCTAGATTTGTTTATTATTTCCTATACTTCTTTTTGTTTCTACTTGGTTGATTTCTGCCCTGAGTTTGATTATTTCCTGTCATCTTCTCCTCTTGAGTGTATTTGCTTCTTTTTGTTCTAAAGTTTTGAGGTCTGTTGTCAATGTGCTAGTGTATGCTCTCTCCAGTTTCTTTTTTTTTTTATTCGATATATTCTATATTTACATTTCATTTACATTCTTTATTTACACTGGAAAAGCTCAGTGCAGCAGTGTAGGGGAATACCAGGACAGGGAAGTAGGAAGGGGTGGATTGGGGAACAGGGGGAGGGAAGAGGGCTTATGGGACTTTTGGGGAGGGGGGATCCAGGAAAGGGAAAATCTCTCCAGTTTCTTTTTGGAGGCACTCAGAGCTATGAGCTCTCTTCTTAGTACTTTCATTGTGTCCCATAAGTTTGGGTATGTTGAGCCTTTCTTTTAATTCTCAAATGTCTTCAACTTCTCTGTTTCTTCCTTGACCAAGTTATCATTATGTAGGGCGCTGTTCAGCTTCCATATGTCTGTGAGCTTTCTGTTCTATTTGCTTCTATTGAAGACCATCCTTTGTCCATGTTGGTCTGATTGTACACAAGGGTTGTACCAGCTTGCATTCCCACCAGCAGTGGAGCCAGCATCCGCTGTCTCCTGAGGTTTTTTTTTTTTTAATTTCTTTTAAAAATGTATTTCTATTTTTTTTAATTCTGTATATTCTATTTACGTTTCAAATAATTTCTCCTTTTCTGACTCCCCACTCCCCGAAAGTCCCATAAGCCTTCTTCCCCTGTTCCCCCATCTACTTCTTCCCATTTCCCTGTTCTGGTATTCCCCTATACTGCTGCACTGAGTCTTTCCAGAACCAGAGGCCACTCCGCCATTCTTCTTGGACATCATATAATATGTGGATTATGTCTTGGGTATTCAAAGGTTCTAGGCTAATATCTACTTATCAGTGAGTGCATACCATGATTGATCTTTTGAGACTGGGTTACCTCACTTAGTATGATGTTCTCCAGCTCCATCCATTTGTCTAAGAATTTCATGAATTCATTGTTTCTAATGGCTGAATAGTACACCATTATATATATATACCACATTTTTTTTCGTATCCATTCCTCTGTTCAGAGTCACCTGGGTTCTTTTCAGCTTCTGGCTACTACAAATAGGGCTGCTATGAACATAGTGGAGCATGGGTCCTTATTGCATGCTGGGGAATCCTCTGGGTATATGCCCAGGAGTGGTATAGCAGTATCTTAGTCAGGGTTTCTATTCCTGCACAAACATCATGAACAGAAGCAACTTGGAGGAAAGGGTTTATTGAGCTTACACTTCCACATTGAAGTTCATCACTAAAGGAAGTCAGGACTGGAACTCACGCAGGTCAGGAAGCTCCTTTCTTTGTGATAACTCCAGCCTGTGTTAAGTAGACACACAAAACTAGCCAGTACAATTGACCCCTTGTCAACTTGACACACAAACACATCACTATTGAGCCTCAACCCTTACTTTTTTATTCATCCCCAAGATCTAAATTACATTAAAAGTCCCACAGTCTTTACACATTAAAAGTTCAATCACCTTAAAATGTCCAATATCTTTAAAATTCAAAGTCTTTTAAAATTCAGTCTTTTAACTGTGGGCTCCACTAAAATACTTTCTTCCTTCGAGAGGGAAACACATCAGGGCACAATCACAACCAAAAGCAAAACTCAAACTCCAATGATTCAAGGTCTGGGATCCAACTCACAATCTTCCGTGCTCCTCCAAGGGCGTGGGTCACTTCTCCAGCTCTGCCCATTGTAGCACACAGCTTGTCTTCTAGGCTCCAGCTGCCTATACTCCACTGCTGCTGCTGTTCTTGGTGGTCATCTCATGGCACTGGCATCTCCAAAACACTGCTGACTTCTACTGTAATTAGGCCTCAACAATAGCCTCTCATAGGCTCTCTTCATGGTGACAAGCCTCTGCTCCTATGCATGACCCCTTCAAGTCCTGGGCCATCAATTGCAACTGAGGCTGCACCTTCACCAATGGCCTTCTGTGACCTCTTACTGTGCCAAGAGCCTCAGCTGCTCTTCATGATCCCTTCATGCCTTCAAAACCAGTACCATCTGGGTGACTCTTACACAGTACCAAGTCCAGCCACAGCACAAAATACAACTGTGGCTATCTCTTGAACACACTCTCTGTGCTCTCAGAAAACATTTTCAAGAAGATTTCATCTCAGTGATGCTGGTCTCTTCTTAATCACCGCTAATCTCTTAGCCCCAGCTAACCAGCATCTATAGTCCCAATAACACAAAGGTTTGCTTTAGTGGTTCTGGTATCTTGTTACTCACAGCTGATTCGTCAGCCCCAGCTAACCAAAACCACAGAATCTTCACAATCAAAACATGGCCACTATAAGAGTCTTTAATCTTCCCTCCGAAATTTCACAAGCCAGGCCTCCATCTTTTGCACTGTTCTTAACATTGTCTTCCAAGCTCCTTCAGAACTTTCCACTGAGCTCTAAATATTCTAATGGCTTTTCTAGCTCAAAGTTCCAAAGTCCTTCCACAGTCCTCCCCCAAACATGGTCAGGTTGTCACAGGAATACTCCACTATGCTGGTACCAATTTGTCTTAGTCAGGGTTTCTATTCCTGCACAAAGATCATGACCAAGAATCAAGTTGGGGAGGATAGGGTTTATTGAGCTTACACATCCACGTTGAAGTTCATCACTAAAGGAAGTCAGGACTGGAACTCAAGCAGGTCAGGAAGCAGGAGCTGATGCAGAGGCCATGGAGGGATGTTTCTTACTGGCTTGCTTCCCCTGGCTTGCTCAGCCTGCTCTCTTATAGAACCCAAGAGCACCAATCCAAAGGTGGTACCACCCACAAGGGGCCCTCCCCACTTGATCACTAATTGAGAAAATGCCCCACAGCTGGATCTCATGGAGTCAGTTCTCCAACTGAAGCTCCTTTCTTTGTGATAACTCCAGTCTGTGTCAAGTTGACACATAAAACTAACCAGTACAAGCAGGGTCCTCCAGAAATGTCATGTCCAGTTTTCTGAGAAACCGCCAGACTGATTTCCAAAGTGGTTGCACCATCTTGCAATCCCACCAGCAGTGGAGGAGTGTTCCTCTTTCTCCACATCCTTGCCAACACCTGCTGTCTCCTGTTATTTTGATGTTAGCCATTCTGACTGGTGTGAGGTGAAATCTCAGGGTTGCTTTGATTTGCATTTCCCTGATAACTATGGATGTTGAACATTTCTTTAGGTGCTTCTCAGCCCAGAAGCTCAGAATACCCAAGACACAATTCACATATCAAATGATGCCCAGGAACGAAGCAAGGAGAGGCCGCTGGTCCTGCAAAGGCTCTATGCAGCAGTGTAGGGTAATACCAGGACAGGAAAGCAGGAGGGGGGTGATTGGAGAACAGGGGGAGGGGAGAGGGCTTATGAGACTTTCAGGGAGGTAGAAACAAGAAAATGTAAATAAAAAATCGAATATATACATAAAATATATCTAATAATATTTGTGATGCTAAAAGGTGCAGAAGAATGGATGCAAAAAATGTGGTATTTATACACAATGGAGTACTATTCAGCCATTAGAAACAATGAATTCATGAAATTCTTAGGCAACTGAATGGAGCTGGAGAACATCATACTAAGTGAGGTAACCCAGTCTCAAAAATCAGTCATGGTATGCACTCACTAAAAAGTGGATATTAACCTAGAAAACTGAAATACCCAAAACATAATCCACACATCAAATGAGGTACAAGAAGAGAAGAGGAGTGGCCCCTGGTTCTGGAAAGACTCAGTGAAGCAGTATTCTGCAAAACCAGAACGGGGAAGTGGGAAGGGGTGGGTGGGAGGACAGGGGAAGAGAAGTGGGGTTACGGGACTTTCAGGGAGTGGGGGGCTAGAAAAGGGGAAATCATTTGAAATGTAAATAAATTGTATCGAAGAAAAAAAAAGTGTTACTTAAAAAAAAAAAAGAATGGAGGAGTGGCCCCTTGTTCTGGAAAGACTCAGTGAAGCAGTATAGGGCAAAACCAGAACAGGGAAGTGGGAAGGGGTGGGTGGGAGAACAGGGGGAGGGAAGGGGGCTTATTGGACTTTCAGGGAGTGGGGCGATAGAAAAGGGGAAATCATTTGAAATGTAAATAAAAAGTGTATCGAATTAAATAAATTAATTAATTGATTAAAATTAAAAAAATAAAAATGAAAAAGGTGATGTTAAAAGGTATTAAAAAGTAGTGATTGTTGCTTCTGTTATTTTTTATCTTATTTTTATGTTTGTGTGGCTATCTTCTTTTGGGTTTCCTAAAGAAGATAACTTTCTTGCTTTTTTTTTCCTTAAAGAAGATAACTTAGCCTATACCCAGGATTTCTGGCTTTCTCTGGTGAGAAGTCTGGTGTAATTCTGATAGATCTGCCTTTTTATGTTACTTGACCTTTTCCCCTGTCTGCTTTTAATATTCTTTCTTTGTTTTGTGCACGTGGTGTTTTGACTATTATATGGCAGAAGGATTTTTTCTGGTCCAATCTATTTGGAGTTCTGTAGGATTCTTGTATGTTTATTGTGCCCTAGAATTTCTAGATGTTTCTCATTAGCAGCATTTTGCATTTTTTCATTTTCTTTGACTCTTGTTTCAGTATTTTCTATAGTATATTCTGCACCTGAGATTCTTTTTTTTAAGATTTATTATTACATGTAAGTACACTGTATCTGTCTTTAGACACACCAGAAGAGGGCTTCTCATCTCATTACAGATGAATGTAAGCCACCATGTAGTTGCTGGGATTTGTACTCAGGACCTTCAGAAGAGAAGTCAATGCTCTTAACCACTGTTCCAGCTCACCATCCCTGAACTTGAGGTTCTTTCTTCTATCTCTGGTATTCTGCTGGGGATGGATGAACCCCTGAACTCTTTCCTCAGTTTTCTATCTCCAGGGTTCTCTCCTTTTGTGATTTCTTAATTGTTTCTATTTTCATTTTTAGATTCTGTATGGTTTTGCTCAATTTCTTTACCTGTTTGTTTTTTTCCTGTAGTTCTTTAAAAGATTCATGTGTTTCCTCTTTAAGAGCTTCTAGTTGTTTGCCTGCCTTCTCCTGTATTTCTTTAAGGGAGTTGTTTATGTCCTACTTAAAGTTCTCTATCATCATCATGAGATGTGATTTTACATCAGAGTCTTGCTTTTCTGGTATGTTGAAGTATCCAGGGCTCACTGTGGTGGGAGAGCTGGGTTCTGATGATGCCAAGTAGCCTTGGTTTCTGTGGCTTATGTTCTGTTCTTATGTTTGCCATCTCATTACGTCTGGTGTTGGCTGTTCTTGCTGTTTCACTGTTGCTTGTCCCTTTTGGGAGCCTGTGTGTCGGTGCTCCTGTGAGACCAGCTCTCTCTGGGAGGAATTTTGGTATGCGGCTTTATGGCCCTGGGTCATCTCTGGGGTGCAGACAGAATCCCAAAGCATCCTTTGCCCATGTGTGCCTTGGTGCCTTTGTCCTGAGGGTTCCTTGTGAGTCCCTCTGAGCAGAATCAGTGGTCTTACCTTTGCTCACGGGCATGTGTGCTCTCCTTGGTGATCCCCAAAATCCTGGCAGTATTTGGGTTTTGGCTATGTGCATTTCTTCTGGATAATTCTCAGGTTGTGGGCAATTCCAATGGATTAGTGATAGCATGCAGCTTTTTTCTCCAAATGATTGCCATGCTGGGGGTATGCCATGTGCATGGCTGTCGCTATTTCCTATGGGTGATTGACGGGTTGTGGGCATTTCCTATGAATGACTGACAAGTTGTGGGTACTTTCTATGGATAGTTGACAATCTGTACTTGCTACCTATGTCTGACAGGTTGTGAAAATGTCCTAAAAAAATTGACACGATATGGGTATATCCTATTAATGACTGAAAGTCTGTGGGCATTTTCTGTAGATGATTAGCAAGCTATGGTTATATGTTGTGGGTAAATGACAGCTTTGGGCATTTCTTAGGCATGATTGATAGCCTGTAGACTTTTCCTATGGATGATTTGCACATGGTGGTCATTTTCTGTGGATGACTGACAAGCTGTGGACATATCCTGGGGATGACAGAAAGGCTGTGCATGTTGGCAATGCATATAGAAAAGTTGAAGATACGTAGTATGTATGTGTGACAGGCTTTGGATGTTTCCTGTGAATGATTGACAGGGCATAGGCATTTTCTATGGATGATTAACATAGTGTGAGCTTGTCCTTTGGAGGAGTCACAGGGTTGGTGTGTGTTTCCTGTGGTTGATTGACAGGCTGTTGGCATTACCTATGAATGGTTGACAGGGTCTCAGATATCCTATGAAAGATTGACCGGCTATGAGTGTTTCCATGGGATAATTGACAGGGTATAGGAGTTTCCAATGAATAATCGACAATCTTTGAGTGCTTTGTATGTAAGATTGATAGGTTATAGCCATATCCTGTGAATGATTAACAGACTATGGCCATATTTTATACATGACTGACAGGTTGTGACTGCTTTCTGTGGCTGATTGACAGGCGGGGGCATGGCTTGTGAATTAAGGACAAGCTGTGGGAGTTTCCTGTCGATGAGTGACAGGCTGTGATAATTTCTTCTGGTTGACTCCCAGGCTTTGTAAGTTGCCTGTAGATGATTGACAGGCCAGGGATGTTTCCAGTAGATGATTGACAGGACTTGGGCATTCCTTATGGGTGATAGCCAGGTTGATGATTTTTCCTCTGGATAATTAACAGGCTGTGGGGGCTGTTGGACAGAGTTTTGGTAAGCTGTGTGTGTCTTGTGCAAGACTGTCAGGCTGTGGGTCAGGTTGGATGATTGACAAAATATAGACCAAGAGATGCAATTCTACAGATCACTTGTATCTGTGCAAATTTTTAACAACAAATGGAAATCTATATTGCTAGTCATGAACACTTTGATTCTTTTCATTTCCACATTTCATTTTTTAATGCTCATGAGTAGTGTCTCTATATTTGCAGCCAGCAAAAGCACAGCATATCCGAAGGTAATAAGTAAAGCATCCATGGTAATCCAGGTGGTAAATGGTACCAAAGCAGGACCACATGCTTTGACATAAAAAGGTCAATGTTCACCTAAACTCACACCAAATTTGGGAAAATATCCCCATAAGGTGATAACCTATGCCATCGAAGATCTCATGCTTGATATTCAAAAGCTTTAGGCAAAATGACACTAGGGTTCCAAAGAGTATGGTTCATTTCATGTAACATTTATATTTATCGAGTGTAAAGAAATCTAGACTGGCAGAATGGCTAAGATTAAAGACTCAGGAGACAACAGGTGTTGGCGAGGATGTGGAGAAAGAGGAACACTTCTCCACTGCTGGTGGGGCTGCAAATTGGTACTACCACTCTGGAAATCAGTCTGGCAGTTCCTCAGAAAACTTGGCACCTCACTTCCGAAAGATCCTTCTATACAACTCCTGGGCATTTACCCAGCGATTTCCCAGCATGTAATATGGATATATGCTCCACTATGTTCATAGCAGCCCTATTTATAATAGCTAGAGGCTGGAAAGAACCCAGGTATCCCTCGACAGAAGAATGGATGCAAAAATGTGGTATATATACACAATGGAGTACTATTCAGCCATTAAAAACAAGGAATTCATGAAATTCTTAGGCAAGTGGATGGAGTTGGAGAACATCATGCTAAGTGAGGTAAACGAGTCTCAAAAGATCAATCATGGTATGCACTCACTAATAAGTGGATATTAGCCTGGAAAACTGGAATACACAAAACATAATCCACACATCAAATGAGGTACAAGAAGAACGGAGGAGTGGCCCCTGGTTCTAGAAAGAGTCCGTGTAGCACTATAAGGCAAAACCAGAACAGGGAAGTGAGAAGGGGTGGGTGGGAGAACAGGGGGAGGGAAGGGGGCTTATGTGGCTTTCGGGGAGTGGGGACCCAGAAAAGGGAAAATCATTTGAAAAGTAAATAAAAAATATATCGAATGAAAAAAAAGAAAACTAGACTGGGCAGAAGAACATAAATGTGTAAGAACAGAAAGAGCTGGAGAGAAGTAGAATATATATTCTACATAGTGGATATCTAAGTTATGTGTGGGGAAAAAATGGACTGACAGATAAAAATTACAGTTGGACAATTCACTGTTTTTAAAGAAAACATTCAATAAACAAAAGAATATCTTGGAACTATCCTTTACAGTCTATTCTTCTATTATTTCTATGAAACTCCAACATAAAAAATGATTAGCTGTTTAGAACTACAAAATGTTCCAGAATCATGTGGAAAACAGAAAATCTACTGTTGTGTCTTTGGTTCCCCTCTGTAACCTATCAGAGAATAATAGCAAATAAGAATGAGGGACTGGGGTGGCTGAGTGCAGATATGTGGATAATGGGATCCCCAAAGCATACTTGCCTGGAAGTCTGAGAATCAGTGTACTCCAAGAGAGTTAATCTATCACATCTAGGATTTGGGTGAGTGAACATTGACTATTATTGAAGAAGAAGAAGAGGAAGAGGAAGAAGAAGAGGAAGAGGAAGAGGAAGAGGAAGAAGAAGAAGAAGAAGAAGAAGAAGAAGAAGAAGAAGAAGAAGAAGAAGAGGAAGAGGAAGAGGAAGAGGAAGAGGAAGAGGAAGAGGAAGAGGAAGAGGAAGAGGAAGAGGAAGAGGAAGAGGAAGAGGAAGGACAATGAGGAGGAGGAGAAGAAGGAAAAGGAGGAAGAAGAGGAGGAGGAGGAGGAAGAGGAGGAGGAGGAGGGATGGCAGTCCATATGGAGATAGGAATTTCACATGAAGAACAACAGAATCACCTAACATGGACTCTTTGGGCTCTCAGAGCCTGAACCACAAACCAAAGAACATACACCGTCTGGCCCTAAGCCTCCATGCACATAGATAGCAGATGTGCAGCTTGGTCTTCATGTGGGCCCCAAACAAGTAGAGGGGGGGCTATCTCAGAGGCTGTTGCATGTATGTGAGATATGTTCTTCTAGCTTGACTGCCTTGAATGGATTCAGTGGAAGTGAAAGCACATAGCCTCACAGAGACTCCATGTTCCAGGGTTGGGATATAACCAGGCAACCACCACCCTCTCAGGGGACGAGGGGAGGGTAAGAAAGGGCAAAGATTGCAGGAGATGCAGACTGGGAGGGGCAGTTATCAGGATGTAAAGTAAACAAGTAAAAAATAAAAATAAATGAAATTTTTTCCAGAAAACATCACATGGCTCAAGTGAGACTCCAATAAAACAATAAATTTTAACTTCAGTCTACTTTAAGTTAAATCATTTTAATTTAATATTTCAATATATACATATATTATACAGTTTTTCTTTACACACTGCATCTTGATGTATTTAGTGTGTTCTGTCCCCTGCTTCAAGGGACTGATGATCAGCTGCAGCAGCAACTAGAAGGAAAGCAAAAAGCATCAATAGTATCATCAGGCACATCATTGGTGGTATTGTCACCATCAGCATCAGTAACATCAGTGTCAGTATCATCAGAATCAACTACATGAGAAACTGAGATGGTGGAGGCTTATTTTGTTAAATTTATTCTCAGATGTTGCTTCTTCTGGAATGCTTGTTTCCAGGCTGATGCTATCCTTACAAGTCAGAGTTCAGAAAACAGAGACAAATATATTCTAATGTTTAAGAGGAAGATTTCTCTGCTTAGCCATTCAGAAAGCACAAGGTTTTCCCTGGGAGTGAAAAAAAAATGTCCTCATTCCAGAATGGGAGACAACCAAGTACCAATAAACTTGACATGGTCAGTTGTGTTGGTCTAAACTGGTTTTGTTACACTATGTGAAGTATTTTCAGTAAATTGGGAAAAGGAAACCCTTTTTTCTGGGTCTAGGTAATGCTTAAATAGCCAGATAGAAGCATGAAATGTAATAATAATAATACCATATAAAAGTTCATCTATTTTAGCAACTACTGTGCTCTAACTTACCTGACCCTTCTTTTCTGTTAGTGGGAGGTCCTTGGCCATTTTCATCATGCCACACTTGTTGAAAGAGATTACTCATCCCTGCAATTATTGATAAGAGGTATGCCAGGAGCCACAGGAAGGGCATTAACATCATCAGTAGGTTCTCTTGCTCCAGGAGATACCCAGGCTCCCTGACAGTGGTCTTGCTATGGCCAGTGTGGTCAGCTGACAGTAAATTATCATAAAAAACTTTAGCATCCCGAGTAGGGGCCAGATGTTCATCTAGGTCAGGAACTTGAGTAGGTTCCTCATCTAAAGAAAAGCTATCATACTTGTCTTGTGCTTTGAGCAAGGTCAAATTGTTCAGGTCAGCTCTTTCAGTGGAGTCTATGGAATAACAAGTGTGGGGACCAGGAGTAGGCTCTGGGTCAGCCCAGGGAGCGTCCCTTGCATGCTCCATGTAAACGGCTAAATCACTTATGGAATCTAACTGAATGTCACTAGCTGTTTCTGAGTCATGTTTCTCATCTGACTCAGCAATGTCAGCAGGACCTGGGGCAAAAGTTGCTTCAACTTCAGCAATAGCCACACTGTCAGCAGCACATTGGGAAGGAGTTATTTCAATGTCAGCAGGAGCTCTGCTGCTGGCAGCACTGGTGGAAGGAATTTTCTCAGTATCAGCAGGAGCACCCCTGTCAGCATTACTTTGGGGAGAAATTGCCTCACTTTCCATGTTCAACTGCATAATTCCTCTGTCTAGCCATTCAACAAACTCAAGGTTTTCTCTGGGAGTGACAGAAAATCTCCTCCTGCCAGAAAACTCCCTGTCAATAGCACTGGGGGAAGGAGTTGACTCAATGCCAACTGTTGCCCCAATGACAACAGCACTGGTGGAAGGTGTTAGCTCAATATCCATAGTCGCCCCAATATCAGCAGCACTGGTGGAATGTGTTGGTTCAACAGCAACAGGAGCCTCGGGCACAGAAATTCTATGCTCCTGATGTATTTGATGGCAATTTTCTGGTTTACATCCTTCAACCTATTAGGAAAATTGGCAATGTTACTTTTGATTTAAAAATTTACTGATTTTATTTATTTGAGCATTGGTCTGCTAATGTAAGAATCTTGATTTATAGTCCCCAAAATGTCTCTGTATTCACACCAACTTCATCACTAACTACACTCACTGATATTCAGTAACCTCTGCTTCCTTTATGCTTGAGTAAAAGGCCCAGAGTTTCTAGAAATCTTTGTAAGGGACCTGCTCAGATTTATGCTTTCCTTTCTCCTGCTTTTTGCTACATAACATCATTCTCTGTAAAGTGGAAAAATATAAAAAGAAAGCACAGAAGGTTTCTTCTCCTCTCTTTAGGTCCTGAATTTTGAATTCCGCCAGACTAAGAGAATGGGACAGTGAGGTGCTTTGGGAACAAAATGAACCTCTCTCTTCTGCACCATATTAACCCTTCCCCAATGTACAGCCTTTCTGTTGCCCATTAGGATCCTGGGATACCAGAACAAAGGAAAGGAATTTTGAAATGCATGAACAAAGTATGTCACCACCTACACCAGAAGGCAATTGCTGAGTTCCAGGTGTGGATTCTATAACTTTTATTCACTAGGTGAAATTGTAATCTCTGAGGTTTACTGCCTCCAAGTCCTAACCTAGACCAAACCCTGGAAGGTTATAGCTTCTGTAAAATTTAGCATAGGCTAGAATATTTTTATTCTCTCATACTTACTGCTGAATTAATATGCCATTGTTTCTGGTTCTTCATCTCTTTCTAACAGATTCAACTCAGCTGTTCTAGCTCAAAGCTCCTCTCTATGGTAACTGATTCAATTTGGATTCTCTCTGGGCCTGTGATATTTTGCTCTGCTTGGCCTCAAACTAGCAATTTTTCTAATCTTCTGATTCTTTCATAATCTCAGGTTCATTTTGCCTTCACTTGGGCCTTGTTGTTTCTCTCTTCAATATGTCTCTCTAAAAGGCTCCAGGTAAAAAATGCCTCCTCTCAGTGTCCCCTGGTTCTGGAAAGGCTCAGTGCAGCAGTATTGGGCAATACCAGAACAGGGAAATGGGAGGGGGGATGGGGGAGCAGGGGGAGAGAAGAGGGCTTATGAGACTTTCAGGGAGTGGGGAGCCAGGAAAGGGGAAATCATTTGAAATGTAAATAAAAAATATATAAAATTAAAAAGTGCCTCCTCTCTTCCTCCTCTCTCCCCTCCTCTCCCCTCCTCTCCTCTCATTTGGGCTCCTCTTCCCTTAACCCCCCCTCTCTCTCTCCCTCCTTCTCTTTATTTCCTCTCTATCTCTACACTACCCTTCAAGTAGCTTCCACTTCCTCTTTCTTCTTGAGAGACTTGGGAATGCCTTGTTCTGTCAAATCCTTCTCTGATTCATCATTTTCTCTGCCATGCAATTACATATCTTTCTCAAACAAGGCACTTAATTCCACAAACTAATTTGACCTTGATTGTTCAGGATCAAGGTGTTTACTAAGGAAGTGTCTGTATTCTGGCTAGAGAGATTAAAGTTCTGTGCAAAAGCTGAGCCACACAATAACTAGAAATGGGTTTATTGAGTAAACAACACAATAAAGCACAAGTACAGCATGATCAAATATCCTGCAACACCATGGACTTTAGTACACCAAGAGGATGTACATAATGACCTGATCCCCACCGCTGTGGCTGCTTGGATGTCAACAGTCCCATGGGATCATATAATGCTTGCTCTCTCCAGATGGCTGAACTCTTTTGGAAATGATGATGAGTTCTGGACTTTTTATAGGATTTATATCACTAGAATGGCATTTAAGATTTCAGTAGACTGGTGCCATATCCACAAAGTTCTCTCTTTCCTGTGTAGGTCAAGATGTGATCTCTCATCTGCTCCTTCAGTATCATGCCTGTCTGCCTGAACTGTGATGGTGAGGTGTGTATCCAACTGGAACCAGGAACCGTACTTGAAATGCACCCTTTCTTCTAGAAGTTGTCTTTCCCATGATATTTTGTCGCAGCAATAGCCAGTAACTAACATAACCATCATGTAGTTGCAGTAGGAGTGACTTGAAAAGTCTGAAGGATTCATTCCAAGCTGTGAAGGGGTTTTACCCAGTGGATTGGGGGATTGGGACACAATACAAGTGAGTAAATTCCCTAACGCTAGCTTAGTTAGGATACTCAGAAAACCCATTGATTCAACCAGATAAATTTAGAAAATGTGAGTGTTGAAAGTGGATTTGATTCTGCATGGCAAATGGGAAGCCTCATGGACATTTATAAGATAACAAATAAGGTCTCCATACATTTGTTATTGCTTATGTCTCCATGAAACTCAAAGCTTAGCAGTCTACTTTAGCCTTTCAGTACCAGACTTGGTATATGCTACTTACATGAAAAACTCATACTCAAAAATATACTCTGAATTGTCAAGCAATATAACACAGAGAAGATTCAACAAAATAAGGTAAGAAACACTGTTGATCATGGTAAAACCACTCTGGAAATCAGTTTGGCAGTTCCTCAGAAAACTGGACATAGTACTGCCTGAAGATATAGCTATACCACTCCTGGGCATATACACAAAAGATGCTCCAACATGCAATAAGGACACGTGATCCACTATGTTCAGATAAGCCTTATTTCTAATAACCGTAAGCAGGAAAGAACCCATATGTTCTTCAATAGAGGAATGGACACAGAAAATGTGGTACATTTACACAATGGAGGTCTACTCAACTATTAAAAGCAATGCATGTATGAAATTCTTAGGCAAACGAATGGAACTAGAAAGTATCATCCTGAGCGATGTAACCCAATCACAAAAGAACAAACAAGGTATGCACTTGCTGATAAGTGGATTTTAGCCCAAAAGTTTGAATACCCAAGATACAACTCACAACCCACATGAAACTCAAGAGGAGAAATAAAGCCACAGTGTGCATACTTTGATCCTTCTTAGAAGGTGGATCAAAATACCCATGGCTCACAGGCCACCAACAGACTGAACATAGAGTCCCCAGTGGAGTAGCTAGAATAAGGCTCCAAGGAACTGAAGAATTTTGCAGCCCCATAGGAGGAACAATAATATGAACCAACAGTACTCCCAAAACTGACAGGTACAAAACCACCAACCAGAGAGTACACATGGAGGGACCCATGCCTCCAGCTTCATATGTAGCAGAGGCTGGCCTTTTCAGTCATCAATGAGAGGAGAGGCCATTGGTCCTGTGAAGGCTCGATCCCACAGTGTAGGGGAATGCCAGGTCAGGAAAGTGGAGGTAGGGTTTGGTAAGCAGGGGGAGGGGGATGGGATAGGGGCTTTTGGAAGGGTAACAAGGAAATGGGATACCATTTGACATATAAATAAAGCACATATCTAATGAAATAAAAAAAGAAGCACTGTTGATCAAAGAAAGAGGATGAGGAAGCAGACATGTTACATGTGTGTTCACACTATTCAAATGGATCATGTGAGAAATTCAGTTCAGTGGATTCCTGAGAACGATGGACATGAACACAGCAGAAATGTGGTAGTTTTTGGACAGAGGCACGTTTTCATATGACCTGTGTTACCTGACTCATTAATTCCTCCTCATTCTGTAAATATGTTTGAGCCAGTTATGAATAAAAGAATGGTGTGTGGTTTTTTCCTTTGCCCTTTTTCTGGGTAATGTAGTTCAGGCTCACATTCTTTTGTTTTGTTTTTTATTTGTTTTTGGTTTTTCAAGACAGGGTTTCTCTGTGTATTCCTGGCTGTCCTGGAATTCACTCTATAGATCAGGCTGGCCTCGAACATAGAAAATTTATCATAAGATAAATCATCAACTTTAATGCAAAAAAATCAATACTCAATAAAAATCTTGCCAACCGAATCCAAGAACATATCAAAAAACGATCATCCACCATGATCAAGTAGGCTTTATCCCAGGGATGCAGGGTTGGTTCAATATACGGAAATCCCTCAATGGAATCCACTACATAAACAAACTCAAGGAAAAAAAAAACACATGGTCATTTCATTGGATGCTGAAAAAGCATTTGATAAAATTTAGCATCCTTTCCTGCTTAAAGTCTTGGAAAGAACAGGAATCCAAGGCCCATACCTAAACATAGTTAAAGCAATATACAGCAAACCGGTAGCCAGCATCAAACTAAATGGAGAGAAACTTGAAGCAATCCCACTAAAATCAGGGACTAGACAGGGCTGCTCCCTGTCTCCTTATCTTTTCAATATTGTATTTGAGGTACTAGCTCAGGCAATTAGACAACATAAGGAGGTCAAAGGGATACAAATTGGAAAGGAAGAAGTCAAACTATCATTATTTGCAGATGATATGATAGTCTACCTAAGTGACCCAAAAACTCCATTAGAGAAATCCTACAGCTGATAAACAGCTTCAGCAAAGTGGCAGGTTATAACATCAAGTCAAGCAAATCAGTAGCTTTCCTATACTCAAAGGATAAGCAGGCTGAGAAAGAAATTAGGGAAATGACACCCTTTACAATAGACACAAAGAGTATAAAGTACCTGGGGGTGACTCTTACTAAACATGTGAAAGATCTGTATGACAAGAACTTCAACACTCTGAGGAAGGAAATGGAAGACCTCAAAAAGTGGAAAAATCTCCCATGCTCATGAATCGGAAGGATTAATACAGTTAAAATGGCCATTTTGCCAAAAGCAATATACAGATTCAATGCAATACCCATCAAAATCCCAAGTCAGTTCTTCACAGAGCTAGAAAGAGCAATTCTCAAATTCATCTGGAATAACAAAAAACCCAGGATAGCTAAAACTATACTCAACAACAAAAGAAATTCTGGGGGAATCAGTATCCCTGACCTCAAGCAATCCTACAGAGAAATAGCGTTAAAAACTGCATGGTATTGGTACAGTGACAGCCAGGTGGACCAGTGGAACAGGATTGAAGGTCCAGAAATGAACCCACACACCTATGGACACTTAATCCTTGATAAAGGAGCTGAAAACATCCAAAGGAAAAAAGATAGTCTTTTCAACAAATTGTGCTGGTTCAACTGGAGGTCAGCATGCAGAAGAATGTGAATTGATCCATCCTTGTCTCCTTGTACTAAGCTCAAATCCAAATGGATCAAGGACCTCCACATAAAGCCAGACACTCTGAAGCTAATAGAAAAGAAACTGGGGAAGACCCTTGAGGACATCGGTACAGGGAGAAAGTTTATGAACAGAACACCAATAGCGTATGCTCTAAGATCAAGAATTGACAAATGGGACCTCATAAAATTACAAAGTTTCTGTAAGGCAAAGGACACCATCAAGAGGACAAATCAGTAACCAACAAATTGGTAAAGGATCTTCACCAATCCTACATCAGATAGAGGGCTAATATCGAATATATATAAAGAACTCAAGAAGTTAGACTCCAGAAAACCAAACAACCCTATTAAAAAATGGGGTACAGAGTTAAACAAAGAATTCTCACCTGAAGAATATCGGATGGCAGAGAAGCATCTTAAAAAATGCTCAACTTCATTAGTCATTAGGGAAATGCAAATCAAAACAACCCTGAGATTTCACCTTACACCAGTCAGAATGGCTAAGATTAAAAATTCAGGAGACAGCAAGTGTTGGAGAGGGTGTGGAGAAAGAGGAACACTCCTCCACTGCTGGTGGGGTTGCAAATTGGTACAACCACTCTGGAAATCAGTCTGGTGGTTCCTCCGAAAACTGTGCACCTCACTTCCAGAAGATCCTGCTATACCACTCCTGGGCATATACCCAGAGGATTCCCCACCATGTACTAAGGATACATGCTCTACTATGTTCATAGCAGCCCAATTTATAATTGCCAGACGCTGGAAAGAACCCAGGTATCCCTCAACAGAAGAGTGGATACAAAAAATGTGGTATATCTACACAATGGAGTACTATTCAGCCTTTAGAAACAGTGAATTCATGAAATTCTTAGGCAAATGGATGGAGCTAGAGAACGTCATACTAAGTGAGGTAACCCAGACTCAAAAGGTGAATCATGGTATGCACTCACTAATAAGTGGATATTAACTTAGAAAATGGAATACCCAAAACATAATCCACACATCAAATGAGGTACAAGAAGAAAGGAAGAGTGGCTTCTGGAAAGACTCAGTGAAGCAGTATTCAGCAAAACCAGAACGGGGAAGTGGGGAGGGGTGGGTGGGAGGACAGGGGGACAGAAGGGGGCTTGCGGGACTTTCGGGGAGTGGGGGGCTAGAAAAGGGGAAATCATTTGAAATGTAAATAAAAAATATATCAATTAAAAAAAATTCAGGAGACAGCAGGTGTTGGTGAAGATGTGGAGAAAGAGGAACACTCCTCCACTGCTGGTGGGTTTGCAAATTGATGCAATTACTCTGAAAATCAGTCTGGCGTTACCTCAGAAAATTGGGCATGTCAATTCTGGAGGATGCTGCTACACCACTCCTGGGCATATACCAAGAGGATTCCCAGCATGTAATAAGGATATGTTCTCAGTATGTTCATAGCAGCCCTATTTATAATAGCCAGAAGCTGGAAAGAACTCAGGTATACCTCAACAGAAGAATGGTTGCAAAAAAAAATGTGCTATATATACACAATGAAGTACTATTCAGCCATTAGAAATGATCAATTCATAAAATTCTTAGACAAATGGATAGAGCTGGAGAACATCATACTAAGTGAGGTAACCCAGTGTCAAAAGATCAATCATGATATACACTCACTAATAAGTGGATATTAGCCTTGAAAATTGGAATACCAAAAACCTAATCCACACATCAAATGAGGTAGAAGAAGAACAGAGGAGTGGCCCCTTGTTCTGGAAAGACTCAGTGTAGCAGTATAGGGCAAACCCAGAACAGGGAAGTGGGAACGGTTGGGTGGGAGAAGAGGGTGAGGGAAGGGGACTTACGGGACTTTTGGGGAGTGGGGGGCCAAAAAAGGGGAAATCACTTGAAGTGTAAATCTTCATAGAGCTAGAAAGAGCAATTCTTAAATTCATCTGGAATAACAAAAAACCCAGGATAGCTAAAACTATTCTCAACAGTAAAAGAACTTCAGGGGGATTCAGTATCCCAGCCTTTAAACTTTACTACAGAGCACTAGTGATAAAAACTGCATGGTATTGGTACAATATCAGGCGTACAGATCAATGGAATAGGATTGAAGACCCAGAAATGAACCAGCACACCTATGGTCACTTGATCTTCGACAAAGGAGCTGAAAGCATCCAGTGGAAAAAAGATAGTCTTTTCAACAAATGGTGCTGGTTCAATTGAAGTTCAGCATGCAGAAGAATGTGAATCGATCCACTCTTATCTCCTTGTACTAAGCTCAACTCCAAATGGATCAAGGACCTCCACATAAAACCTGACACACTGAAACTAATCGAAAAGAAACTGGGGAAGACCCTGGAGGGTATGGGCACAGGGGAAAAGTTCCTGAATAGAACACCAATAGCTTATGCTCTAAGATCAAGAATTGACAAATGGGACCTCATAAAACTACAAAGTTTCTGTAAGGCAAAGGACACTGTCAAAAGGACAAAACGTCAACAAACAGATTGGGAAAGGATCTTCACCAACCCTAAATCCAACAGAGGGCTAATATCTAATATATACAAAGAACTCAAGAAAGTAGAACCTAGAGAACCAAATAACCCAAAACCAGAACGGGGAAGTGGGAAGGGGTGGGTGGGAGGACAGGGGGAGAGAAGGGGGCTTATGGGACTCTCGGGGAGTGGGGGGCTAGAAAAGGGGAAATCATTTGAAACGTAAATAAAAAATATATCGAATAAAAATAATTAAAAAAAAGTGGGGTACGGAGCTAAACAAAGAATTTTCACATGAAGAACTTTTGAGTTTGGTTTGTGACAATCGTAAATTTACAGTTTCTAATGATTTCACTAGGTGGAATAATTTTGTCTACTCTGCCACTTTTAAAATGATGACTTCAGAGGTTTCAGATTAAGGTGCTGAGCTAGTTGTTAACAGTATGTAATGGAGTAAGTGGTGCAAGTAAGATCTGCAAACAGACCCTTCTTCTGCCTTTGTGCCTTCTGAATGGGGATTAAAACAGAATGGAGGGCTATTACTTTTTCCTTGCTTCTGTAGTTGCTGTGACAAGATATCTGATGGAGAACATCAGTCAGTTACTTCAAGGAAGGCAACAGGGTGCCCTGGTTTGTGGAAGTAGTCTGTTGTTTCTCACATGCCGGTAGACCAGGAAATAGATATCACAGAACCGGTACCACAAGTAGTCATAACCATTGAAATCTACCACTGACAACCTTGTGCTACCTAGGCCATAACCTGAAAGGTAAACCTCCAAAGAGTGGCCAAGTGTTCTAACACAGGAGAATCCATGTCTCTCTGTCTGATCATTCCATGTACCAGTTAAGAAGCATGTTAATGTTAAATAACACACACACTTTTTATAATACAGGGTGTGTGTGTGTGTGTGTGTGTGTGTGTGAATACTAATGTATTTTCAGTCAAAGTGTAAATCAGAGTGCCAGTGAAATGGCTAAGTAGATAAAGGTATTTGCCAGCATTACTGACAACTGGAATTTCATACCTGAGACTAAAATAGTGGGAGGAGAAGACTGACTCCTATTAGTTTTCATTTGATACTCTAAATTCACCTTCCCTTCCCCTACTCCCCAAAGATATTAAGAACACATTGTCCTTAAACTGGAAGAGAATAGCCTGTCTGCTTTATGAGTTCATATATTAAAGTTGTGCACCCATGCACACAGTATCCTATTGTGTACACCCTGCCTATGAGTCCTTAGGACTTCAATGGGTAAAATATGAAGGCTGAAACCAGGGGTCCAGGAAATTAACAAATATTCTTTTTCTTTTAGCAAGAACAGTAGGCAACTTTTATTTCTAGACACCTGCCCAGGAGCCTAGTGACTCCACTATTTCTCAAAATTATTAAATGAAACTCAGACATGCATATGCTGGACATGATGTCAGGAACACGGTGACTTTAAACCACAGCATCCAGAATATGCTGCAAATAGCAATGGAGAAACTTAATGCTCCACAAGCAATTATTATCAATACCATCAAATGGACATTATAAAACCATATTTATTTATATAACACTCCAAATTACAGACCTGAGGGTCATGAGCCAACCAGTTTGGGGGATGGTCACAGTACAGGGCCTCATTAATGTGAAATGAGCTGTGAGAGTCATGACTTTTTATTTGACAAAACATTTTATAAATTATCAAAACTGTAGGTAAAAGATTTTTTCAATTTTCTTTGTTGTTTGGTAGAAATCCTCTACAGACCTAATAATCATAAGGTCGTTTACATTTTCCATTCAAACCCAAGCCCCTAAAGTCCTTAGCACAGGTGAGGTTATGACTCAAACCGCAGAGGAGTAATTAATGCTGATCATTTCTAACAGCCTTACAAAGGGCAGTTAGCAAGTCATGTATTACCTTAGCTAGAGACTATAGAAGACAACTGAAATTCCTCTTCAACAAGTTTATACACACATGTTATGTAGACATGGAATAGAAGTGATAGTGCTCATCATGATGATAAGTTTCCCTTATACAAAGAACAAGTCAGATCCCAGAGTTGTTCATTTGATGCACTATCAGCAGAAAACAATCTCAACCTATATCTTCCTTTTCCATAGTTGGACCATCTAGGCACATGAACTGATAATTATGAAAGACATCTTTTTTCTCTTTTTCTATATTCTTTGTTTACATTCCAAATGCTTTCCTCTTTCCCAGTTCTCCCCTCCACATATGTCCCATAAGCCCTCTTCTTTCTGCCCATTCCCCAATCACCCCCCCTCCCATTTCTCTGTCCTGGTACTCCCCTAAGATGCTGGATCAAGCCTTTCCAAGACCAGGGCCCTCTCCTTCCTTCCTTCTTGGGAATCATTAGATATGTTAATTGGGTATTGAGTATTCAGAGCTTCTGGGCTAATTAATATCCACTTATCAGTGATTGCATTCCATGGGTATTCTTTTGTGATTGGGTTACCTCACTTAGGATGATATTTTCCAGTTCCAACCATTTGCCTAAAAATTGCATGAAATCATTGTTTTTAATTGCTGAGTAGTATTCCATTGTATAAATATACCACATTTTCTGTATCCATTCCTCCATTGAGGGACATCTGGGTTCTTTCCAGTTTCTGGCAATTATAAAGAAGGCTGCAAAACTCTCAATAACCATAGATGGAGAAACCAAGATATTCCATGACAAAGCCAAATTTACACAATATCTTTCCACAAACACAGCCCTACAAAGAATAATAGGGGAAAAACACACATACAAAGAGGGAAACTACACCCTGGAAAAAGCAAGATAGTAACCTTCTTTCATCAAACCCAAAAGAAGATAACCAATGAAATTTAAAAAATAACATCAAAAATGACAGGAAGTAATAATCACTATTCCTTAATATCTCTTAACATGAATGGACTCAATTCCCCAATAAAAACACATAGACAAACAGACTGGATACAAAAACAGGACCCTACATTTTGCTGCATACAGGAAACACACCTCAGTGTCAAAGACAAAAACTACCTAAGAGTAAAAGGCCAGAAGACAATTTTACAAGCAAATGGTCTCAGGAAACAAGCTGGAATAGCCATTCTAATATCAGATAAAATTGACTTTCAACGTGGGATCGGCGGCGGCGGCGGCGGCAGCAGCAGAAGCAGTGGCTGCTCCAGCTGAAGGGCCATCAGCAGTGGAACCAAGGCGTCACAGGGACCAGTTAGGCCCTGTGCCCACGACCACTGACCTTCGCTGACCAGCCGGACAGCAAGCAGCTGCAGTTGTGCGGCGCCTTTCCTGCACGGAGGCCACTTCAGAACTCGGCCTCCCACCAGTCAGGAGAGGAGGATCCATCTTGGTTCCGTACTCCAGGAATCGGACAGACTGAGGTACACAAACATAATCCGAGGCCAACACCGCGGTGGTCTGAGCCCGACGGGCGTTGGCCTGCACCCAGGCCCTGGGCGGGTCGGGGGGCCATCGGGGTGCCAACCCAACCAGGAGGTTTTTTTGCCCAGGCCTGCGAGCGCGCCGCCGCCATTTTGCCTGCAGGACGACAGAGAGCTCAGGCGGGCAGACCTGTAACAGGCATAGCCTAAGGCTAACAAAGCGGGGGTCCAGGCCCCAAAAGGCACAGGACTGACCCCAAGAACTGGGCGGCTTGGTGGGCCATCTGTGAGTCAACCCGCCCAGGTGATTGTTAGCAAAGCAGACTCTCCGGGCGCTTTAAGGGAGCGCGGGCGCACACGCCCGCCATCCTAGTCACATGGCAAACCCAATTAACAGTCAAAGCCGTAGGGGAACTTTGCTCGGACCTTGGCCTCCCAGGCTTTGCCTGGACTCAGGGACTGGGCGGCCAGGCTAACCTTGTGTGCGATAGCCCGGTTGGCAGATCGGCTGCCCAGCAGAGTGAGCGGAACTCAGGGGAGGTCACAGTAGCATACACCGTCTGCACTCCCTGGGAGTGCACACGGGCTCCATCTGCTCCACAGACACAATCTGGGGCAAGGCCTCAGGCAGAAGCCCTTAGCTCTACTCTCTCCGCTTCCGGATCCAGATCAGTCTGGGCGGCAGCATTACATCTCCAAGTCCTGCAAGTGGCTAGCTGGGCTTCCGGGTGGCCAGCTGGGAGAAGTCAGTGTGCTCCAGTGAATCCAGCGGGCCCCAGCGGGAGCCTTCGGGTGCCTGCTTTGGGATCTGAACAGCCTGGGCAGCAGCACACTGTCTACAAGCAGTGCAGGAGGTAAGCTGTGCGCCAGAGGCCAACTGGGAAGGGGCAGCTTGCACTGGTGAGTCCAGCACTGACAAGATAAACTAACACCAGTGAGATCTAGATGGCAAAAGGCAAACGCAGGAACGTCACTAACAGAAATCAAGGCAATATGGCAACATCTGAACCCAATTCTCCTCTACCAACATGTCCTGGATACCCCATCACACCAGTAAAACAAGATTTGGATTTAAAATCACTGGTCATGATGCTGGTACAGGAACACATGAAGGTCATACATAAAGAAATTCAGGAGACAATGGATCAAAAGGTAGAAGCCCTTGCAAGGGAAACACAAAAATCATTGAAAGAAATCCAGGAGAATACAAAAGCCAACAAGGAGGAAATGCAAAAAACACTTAAAGAAATACAGGAGAACTTTGCTCAACAGGCTGAGGTCATGAAAGATGAAACACAAAAATCTCTTAAAGAAATACAGGAGAACTTTGGTCAACAGGCTGAGCTCATGAAAGAGAAAACACAAAAATCTCTTAAAGAATTACAGGAAAACACAAACATGCAAGTGAAGGAGCTAAGCAAAACCATCCAGGATCTAAAATCAGAAGTAGAAACAACTAAGAAAACTCAAAGGGAGACAACTTTGGAGATAGAAAGCCTTGGGAAGAAATCAGGGGACAGAGATACAAATATCAACAACAGAATACAAGAGATAGAAGAAAGAATCTCAGATGCTGAAGATTCCATAGAAACCATGGACTCAACAGTTAAAGAAAATGCAAAATGCAAAAAGCTTGTAACCCAAAATATCCAGGAAATCCAGGACACAATGAGAAGACCAAACCTAAGGATTATAGGCATAGAGGAGAGTGAAGATTTACAACTTAAAGGGCCAGCAAATATCTTCAATAAAATTATGGAAGAAAACTTCCCTAACCTAAAGAGTGAGATGCCCATGAATATACAAGAAGCCTACAGAACTCCAAACAGACTGGACCAGAACAGAAATACTTCCCGTCACATAATAATCAAAACACCAAATGTTCTAAACAAAGAAAGAATACTAAAGGCAGTAAGAGAAAAAGGCCAAGTAACATATAAAGGAAGACCTATCAGAATCACAGCAGACTTTTCACCTGAGACTATGAAGGCTAGAAGGTCCTGGGCAGATCTCATGCAGACTCTAAGAGAACACAAATGCCAACCAAAACTACTATATCCAGCAAAACTCTCAATCACCATAGATGGAGAAACTAAGATATTTCATGACAAAACCAAGTTTACCCAATATCTATCCACAAACCCGGCCCTAAAAAGGATAATAGGAGGACAACACCAATACAAGGAGGGAAACTTCACCCTGGAAAAAGCAAGATAGTAACCTTTCATCAAACCCAAAAGAAGTTAAGCATTCAAATTTAAAAAATAACGTCAAAAATGATAGGAAGTAACAATCACTATTCCTTAATATCTCTTAACATCAATGGACTTAATGCCCCAATAAAAAGACACAGACTAACTCAATGGATACGTAAACAGGACCCTACATTTTGCTGCTTACAGGAAACACACCTCAGGGTCAAAGACAAACACTACCTTAGAATAAAAGGCTGGAAGACAATTTTACAAGCAAATGGTCTCAGGAAACAAGCTGGAGTAGCCATTTTAATATCAGATAAAATTGACTTTCAACCCAAAGTCATCAAAAGAGACCCTGAGGGACACTTCTTGCTGGTCAAAGGAAAAATACAAAAAGAAGAACTGACAATCCTGAACATCTATGCCCCAAATGTATGGGCACCCTCTTTTGTAAAAGAAACTTTATTAAAACTAAAAGCACACATTGCACCTAACACAATAATTGTGGGTGACTTCAACACTGCACTTTCCTCAATGGACCGATCAGGAAAACAGAAACTAAACAGGGACACAATGAAACTAATTGAAGCTTTGGACCAATTAGATTTAACAGATATATATAGAACATTCTATCCTAAAACAAAAGAATATACCTTTTTCTCAGCACCTCATGGTACCTTCTCCAAAATCGACCATATAATTGGTCACAAGACAGACCTCAACAAATATAAGAAGATCGAACTAATCCCATGCCTCCTATCTGATCACTATGGAGTAAAAGTGGTCTTCAATAGCAACAGAAACAACAGAAAGCCCACATACACGTGGAAACTGAACAATACTCTACTCAATGATACCTTGGTCAAGGAAGAAATAAAGAAAGAAATTAAAGACTTTTTAGAACACAATGAAAATGAAAACACAACATACCCAAATCTATGGGACACAATGAAAGCAGTGCTAAGAGGAAAACTCATAGCCCTGAGTGCCTCCAAAAAGAAAATGGAGAGAGCATACATTACCAGCTTAATGACACACCTGAAAGCCCTGGAACAAAAAGAAGCTATTTCGCCCAGGAGGAGTAGAAGGCAGGAAATCATCAAACTCAGGGCCGAAATCAATCAAGTAGAAACAAAGAGAACCATACAAAAAATCAACAATACCAGGAGCTGGTTCTTTGAGAAAATCAACAAGATAGATAAACCCTTAGCCAGAATGACCAAAGGGCACAGAGAAAGTATCCAAATTAACAAACTTAGAAATGAAAAGGGAGATATAACAACGGAAACTGAGGAAATCCAAAAAATCATCAGATCCTACTACAAGAGCCTATACTCAACACAACTGGAGAATCTGGAGGAAATGGACAATTTCCTTGACAGATACCAAATACCAAAATTAAATCAGGACCAACTAGACCATCTAAACAGTCCCATAATGCCTAAAGAAATAGAAGGAGTCATAGAAAGTCTTCCAACCAAAAAAAGCACAGGACCAAATGGCTTCAGTGCAGAATTCTACCAGACCTTCAAAGAAGAGTTAACACCAATACTCTTCAAACTATTCCACAAAATAGAAACAGAAGGAACACTACCCAATTCCTTCTACGAAGCCACAATTACGCTGATACCAAAGCCACACAAAGATCCAACAAAGAAAGAGAACTTCAGACCAATTTCCCTTATGAACATCGATGCAAAAATACTCAATAAAATTCTTGCCAACCGAATCCAAGAACACATCAAAACGATCATCCACCATGATCAAGTAGGCTTTATCCCAGGAATGCAGGGTTGGTTCAATATACGGAAATCCATCAATACAATCCACTACATAAACAAACTCAAAGAACAAAACCACATGGTCATTTCATTGGATGCTGAAAAAGCATTTGACAAAATTCAGCATCCCTTCATGCTTAAAGTCTTGGAGAGAACAGGAATTCAAGGCCTATACCTAAACATAGTAAAAGCAATATACAGCAAACCGGTAGCCAGCATCAAACTAAATGGAGAGAAACTTGAAGCAATCCCACTGAAATCAGGGACCAGACAAGGCTGCCCCCTTTCTCCTTATCTTTTCAATATTGTACTTGAGGTACTAGCTCGGGCAATTCGACAACATAAGGAGGTCAAAGGGATACAAATTGGAAAGGAAGAAGTCAAACTATCATTATTTGCAGACGACATGATCGTCTACCTAAGTGACTCAAAGAACTCCACTAGAGAGCTCCTACAGCTGATAAACAACTTCAGCAAAGTGGCAGGTTATAAAGTCAACTCAAGCAAATCAGTGGCCTTCCTATACTCAAAGGATAAGCAGGCTGAGAAAGAAATTAGGGAAATGACCCCCTTCACAATAGCCACAAACAGTATAAAGTATCTTGGGGTGACTCTTACCAAACATGTGAAAGATCTGTATGACAAGAACTTCAAGACTCTGAAGAAGGAAATGGAAGAAGACCTCAAAAAAATGGGAAAACCTCCCATGCTCATGGATCGGCAGAATCAATATAGTTAAAATGGCCATTTTGCCTAAAGCACTATACAGATTCAATGCAATACCCATCAAAATCCCAACTCAATTCTTCACAGAGCTAGAAAGAGCAATTATCAAATTCATCTGGAACAACAAAAAACCCAGGATAGCTAAAACTATTCTCAGCAACAAAAGGAAATCTGGGGGAATCAGTATCCCTGACCTCAAGCAATACTACAGAGCAATAGTGTTAAAAACTGCATGGTATTGGTACAGTGACAGACAGGAGGATCAATGGAACAGGATTGAAGATCCAGAAATGAACCCACACACCTATGGCCACTTGATCCTCGACAAAGAGGCTGAAAACATCCAATGGAAAAAAGATAGCCTTTTCAACAAATGGTGCTGGTTCAACTGGAGGTCAGCATGCAGAAGAATGCGAATTGATCCATCCTTTTCTCCTTGTACTAAGCTCAAATCCAAATGGATCAAGGACCTCCACATAAAGCCAGACACTCTGAAGCTAATAGAAAAAAAACTGGGGAAGACCCTTGAGGACATCGGTACAGGGAGAAAGTTTCTGAACAGAACACCAATAGCGTATGCTCTAAGAGCAAGAATTGACAAATGGGACCTCATAAAATTACAAAGTTTCTGTAAGGCAAAGGACACCATCAAGAGGACAAATCGGCAACCAACAAATTGGGAATAGATCTTCACCAATCCTACATCAGATAGAGGGCTAATATCCAATATATATAAAGAACTCAAGAAGTTAGACTCCAGAAAACCAAACAACCCTATTAAAAAATGGGGTACAGAGTTAAACAAAGAATTCTCACCTGAAGAACTTCGGATGGCGGAGAAGCATCTTAAAAAATGCTCAACTTCATTAGTCATTAGGGAAATGCAAATCAAAACAACCCTAAGATTTCATCTTACACCAGTCAGAATGGCTAAGATTAAAAATTCAGGAGACAGCAGGTGTTGGAGAGGGTGTGGAGAAAGAGGAACACTCCTCCACTGCTGGTGGGGTTGCAAATTGGTACAACCACTCTGGAAATCAGTCTGGCGGTTCCTCCGAAAACTGGGCACCTTACTTCCAGAAGATCCTGCTATACCACTCCTGGGCATATACCCAGAAGACTCCCCACCATGTAATAAGGATACATGTTCTACTATGTTCATAGCAGCCCTATTTGTAATTGCCAGATGCTGGAAAGAACCCAGGTATCCCTCAACAGAAGAGTGGATGCAAAAAATGTGGTATATCTACACAATGGAGTACTATTCAGCCATTAGAAACAATGAATTCATGAAATTCTTAGGCAAATGGATGGAGCTAGAGAATATCATACTAAGTGAGGTAACCCAGACTCAAAAGGTGAATCATGGTATGCACTCACTAATAAGTGGATATTAACCTAGAAAACTGGAATACCCAAAACATAATCCACACATCAAATGAGGTACAAGAAGAAAGGAGGAGTGGCCCCTGGTTCTGGAAAGACTCAGTGAAACAGTATTCAGCAAAACCAGAACGGGGAAGTGGGAAGGGGTGGGTGGGAGGACAGGGGAAGAGAAGGGGGCTTGCGGGACTTTCGGGGAGTGGGGGGGCTAGAAAAGGGGAAATCATTTGAAATGTAAATAAATTATATCGAATAATAAAAAAAAAAATTGACTTTCAACATAAAGTCATCAAAAGAGACATGGAAGAACACTTCTTACGGGTCAAAAAAAATACACCAAGAAGAACTTTCAATCCTGAACATCTATGCTCCAAATGCAAGGGCACCCTCATTCATAAAATAAACTTTACTAAAGCTCAAAGAACACATTGCACCTAACATAATAATTGTGGGTGACGTCAACACTCCAATCTCCTCAATGGACCGATCAGGAAAACAGAAACTAAACAGCAACCCAGTGAAACTAATTGAAGCTTTGGATAACTTGGATTTAATGGAGATATATATAGGACATTTCATCCTAAAGCAAAAAATAAAGCTTTCTCCCAGCACATCATGGTACCTTCTCCAAAATCGATCATATAATTGGTCACAAGACAGAACTCAACAAATATAAGAAGATCGAATTAATCCCATGCCTCCTATCAGATCACAATAGAGAAAAGTCGTCTTCAGTAGCAACGAAAAACAACAGAAAGCCCACATACACATGGAAACTGAACAATACTCTACTCAATGATACCTTGGTCAAGGAAGAAATAAAGAAATCAAAGACATTTTTAGAATATAATGAAAATGAAGACACAACATACCCAAATCTATGGGACACAATGAAAGCAGTGCTAAGAGGAAAACTCATAGACCTGACTGCCTCCAAAAAGAAACTGGTTTAACAAATATTCTAAGACAGACTACTTGTTTCCCCTGATGATACTTTAAATCATTTGCATATCAAACATATTCACTCTGTGTGCTGGAAAAGTCTTGCAGTATAGCTCTAGCCCAGCATCTTAGTTTGATTTGTAATACACAAACGTTGGCTAACAAAATTCTGGAACACCAAGTCCAGGGGATGAAATGACCTCTACTGATGTCTGCGGGAAGCACACACACATGCTACACAGACAGAATACACATGCCAAACATTCACAAACTTAAAGTCAGTCGATCTAAGAAAGGAAACACAAATACATTGGTTGCTTTCATGTTGACTCTACCTACTTCCAGGAGCCTGTATTGCCTATTTTCTGCAATTATATGAGTTCTCCTCACTGTGTTACAAACATGCTCATTTTCTGTTTTTTTCTTTTGCTTCCATAGTCTAAATTCCTATCACTTACACTTTAGAACATTGGTTCTCAACCTGTCTGTCATAAACAACTGGAGGAGGGGCATAGAACAGACTCTCACAAGTTACCTTAAGACCTTCTGCAAACACAAATATGACATCACAACTGATAACATTATGAAACCTACAGTTAGGAGTAGCAACAAAAACAATTTTATGGTTGGGAGTCACCACATCATGACGAACTCTATGCCAGGGTCACAGCATTAATGAAATTGAGAAGCCCTCCCTAACACAGTGACTGGCAAGGAGTGAGGATATGAAGGAGTTGAAGGGAACGTTCAAGGCTAGCTTTCTCATCTCTGATAACACTGGCAGTAGTCAAGGCACAGGCACACACACACACACACACACACACACACACACACACACACATCCTTCCGCTTCCCAACAAGCAAATCTATTACTTATTGAATTAGGGAGAATTACCATTACGGATGCTTTTTCTTCGTAAGTGTCAGGTATTGGCTCTCCCTGAGAACATAAATAAACTTCAGATTTTGTAAAAACCTTCTGCATCCGCTTCTGGGGTCTAGGTACAGGTTTGCTAGATGCTTCCTGCAGGGCAAAAGAAGAAAGTTAACTTTTTGTTTGGTTCTTGAATTAACACTTGCTTTTGTATGCATGCTTTCAAATCAAGTTTATTCCTTAGTAATCACAGGGTATTGACACATGAAAAGTAAAAACCATTAAATGTGAAATGTCTCCTAATATGTTGATCTTTTTACAAATTGCTAGGATATCCTCAAGATGTAAAAATATTTATGCTAGTGAAGAGAAAATCATGACATGAG
This sequence comes from Apodemus sylvaticus, assembly GCF_947179515.1. Taxonomy (NCBI): domain Eukaryota; kingdom Metazoa; phylum Chordata; class Mammalia; order Rodentia; family Muridae; genus Apodemus; species Apodemus sylvaticus. The sequence continues at coordinate 186,927,304 of NC_067472.1, forward strand.
AAACAGGAACTTGTTCTTCTGGTGAACTAGGCTCACTTCATCATGTGTCAAATTTTCTACATATTGTATAAGATGATCATTAATATTAATAAAACCTCTTTTGACAGTCTCTTTCTTCCATTTTTGGAGGGCACAAAATGCACATTCTCCATTTATAAATAAATGCCAATTAAATTGCCAGTGCTATCCATATCATAGTACCTGTGGAACTGCTTGACAGAAACCTATTGGTCTACTGAGTTACATGCAAATGTCATGTATCATTTATACAGCCCCTCCCTCTAGGGTTACAGGTAATACAGAACCAGGTTTCCCAACCTCCAGCAACTAATAGTGATGAAGAGGCTTCAAACTGAATATGGAAATATCTCAGTAAAACACTACAACATTTTGTGCATTTGAATGTGACACAAAGAATATAAGTGTATATGATTTTCAAACACAAAAAGAAGAAATTAAATGGAACTATATAGCGCTTGACTCTCTGCTTCTAGAAATGCTGGCTAATTGGGGAAAGACACTTATTGTTTAACTATATGAAGACCTTTCGACATACCCTTATAAGAATCAAATAGAAAATGCTCTAATCTCTTCATAAGGAAAACTTCATGAAAATATTACATATTGCTAAATATCTACAATTACTTCTCAGTCTAAATATAGATGAAAGGGAGAAACTAGAGATGCTCTCACATATGATCCTGAAATAGGAGTGTACAAGGACAGATAAAACTTATGGGCATTTTGCTGAGAATAAAAGCACTTTGGAGATTCCTGGATTATTTAAATATCTGGAGATCTTAAAAATGTATTCTGGACTATTATCACAGTCACATAGTTAAATCAATCTAAGGTGTATTTCTTTCTGCAAACCATACTTTGTCAAACATCAAACATCTTCTACTACGTGAAAACTGCACTCAGTCTTCTACTCACTGTCTTTTGAGTCCATTCACACATTGGGCCACCATTACCCATAAGGACTTACTGCTCACTTGAAATTTATAGACTTCCACATCCTCAATATGGTTTCCTCTGAAGCACCTTTCCATATAAAACTGGGATAGTTAGACTACTGCTGAATGAAGACACAATTCATAGGAAAATTAATTTCACAAAGAAGCATTTTACCTTGTTCGAGGAAGTATACCTGACCTTGTCTCCTTTTATACACCTAGGAACAACAATGGGAGGTTTGTCAGGGAGCCTTTAGAACAAAAACATGCAACCTTCTTTCAACCTTAGTTTTGTGGCTGGATCTCTTGTTCTTTAATGGAAACCCTAGGGTAACTATCAAGTAAACTTTAGGGGATTCTCTGTCATCACCTCCTGTCTCACCATAAGGGCCCCAGGATACAGTAGCTCATGAGACTATCAGACCTCATGTGGATTCTGGCATCCAAACTCCCATTCTAACACATGCATGGCAAATACTTTAACTACTGGATCTTCTCCCTAGCTATGAATTCTTGTCAGCATTTCATGCTGTGTGAGAGATATAATCAGTAATTTCAACATGCTTTGCTCTATAAATAGTGATTCAGCATGTGATTTCAGAAGAAATAAAGAAGCTGCAACTGTCTTACACAGAGACAAAGACAGTCACGTTCTGAATGTTGTGTTTTCAACAGATTAATATATTGTAAAATGCACATATTCTTACCGCAGTGATTTTCTTGTCACTTCATCACTGGCTACAAAAGAGAGAGGCAAAATTTGTCATTAAACAACTGTAGGAAACATGACTATCATGTGCCAAGGCTATTTTTTGATACCCTATATGCTTTGAAACCATTTATGAAAAGCCTTTAAAGTGAATATTTATTTGTAAGCACTAAATATATGGGGAAATCTACCTTTCCTCTTCCTTCTATTTTTAAAATACAAAGAGAAAACCTTATCAACAGTTACTACTTATGATAAATTGTTGTGCAAACTACTTAAGATGGTGAGCACTATCAGACACAAGAAGTGTCACCTTAGTCTGTATTGTTATCCCATAGTGAACTGTGAAAAGGATAGCTTCGTGTTGCCTTTGCTGCTCTTTGTCTCTAGTCTTGGGATGCTGGTAGAATTCTTAGTGAGCATACCCATCTTGTGCAGAAGTGAAAGGGGCATCTCCAAGTATTGACTTGAACTTCCTTCACTGGGGAGGAATATTCACTCCTAAGAACAGGGAATCTCAGTCTATGGTGACTGTCATTGCAACATAGCTAAACACAGGAGACCCAAGACCTTTACAAAGCAATTCCAGCTGCAAGCGTGACACAGCTCCAGAGAGATCAGTGCATTACTCTTTGCAAATTCTTCTGAGGAAGATGCTAGAGGCCCTCAGTTCTAGCATTGGTCCCACCTCATGTGCAGTGCAAAAAAAGTTCAGCATCAACTTCCATTGCCTCCCATGGGAAGACCACCTTAGGAGTTATGTGAACTGAACTATTACTCCACAGGGAGACACGTGGAAGAAACCTGGGCACAAAGAAGTAATTTGAAGGGATTAATGCCTCACATGAATCATTTTTAAATTTACTTCCACATATAAAACACTGATGGACTCAAGTATCACTCTATGTAAAAAGCCTGCCCTCCAAACAAGCTAAGACATGAACAATTCTTGTTTACTTCCTTTATAGTATGTAAGACTCCACTCTACCTTCCTATGCATTACCCATGGCCAGAGCAGAGCATTTGTCCCACCAAGAAATGGGCTGAGAAAGTGGCTCTTTGGTAGACCTTATGCTAGGCATGTGAGGGGGCTCTGTCAATCCTTATCACCACAAATAAAGCTCCATTGCTGAAATAACTTAAAAGAAACTCACCCACATCACACTAATGCTATTTCACATCGTGCTTATGCGAAGAGGGTCATTTAGATTCCTGTACACTATTCTCTGGCTGGTCCTTGCCAAAGGCAAATGTAGGTGTGAGAGATGCTGTGGTGACAGCTGCTGAAAGCATAAACTCTGTGGTGTTTCTCTCATTGTGAGAATCATATTTACACTCCTGGGCATATACCCAGAGGATTTCCCAGAAGATAATAAGGATACGTGCTCCACTATGTTCATAGCAGCCCCATTTATAATAGCCAGAAGCTGGAAAGAACCCAGGTATCCCTCAACAGAAGAATGGATGCAAAAAAATGTGGTATATATACAGAATGGAGTACTATTCAGCCATTAGAAACAATGAATTCATGAAATGCTTAGGCAAATGGATGGAGCTAGAAACATCATACTAAGTGAGGTAACCCAGACTCAAAAGGTGAATCATGGTATGCACTCACTAATAAGTGGATATTAACCTAGAAAACTGGAATACTCAAAGCATAATCCACCCATCAAATGAAGTACAAGAAGAAAGGAGGAGTGGCCCCTTGTTCTGGAAAGACTCAGTAAAGCAGTATTCAGCAAAACCAGAATGGGAAGTGGGAAGGGATGGGTGGGAGGACAGGTGGAGGGAAGGGTGCTTATGGGACTTTTGGGGAGTGGGGGGCTAGAAAAGGGGAAATCATTTGAAATATAAAAAAAATATATCGAATAAAAAATAAAAATAAAACTTCAATCACCTTAAAAAATGCTCAACCTAATTAGTCATTAGTGAAATGCAAATAAAAACAACCCTGATATTTTACCTTACACACGTCAGAATGGCTTAGAATAAAAATTCAGGAGACAGCAGATGTTGGCGAGGATGTGAAGAAAGAGGAACACTCCTCCACTGCTTGTGGGGTTGCAAATTGGTACAACCACTCTGGAAATCAGTCTGGCGGTTCCTCAAAACCTGGGCACCTCACTTCCAGAAGATCCTGCTATACCACTCCTGGGCATATACCCAGAAGATTTCCCAGCATGTAATAACTATACATGTTCCACTATGTGAATAGCAGCCCTATTTATAATTGCCAGATGCTGGAAAGAACCCAGGTATCCCTCAACAGAAGAGTGGATGCAAACAATGTGGTATATATATATACATATATATATATATATATATATATATATATATATACAATGGAGTACTATTCAGCCATTAAAAACAAGGAATTCATGAAATTCTTAGGCATATGGATGGAGCTGAAGAACATCATACTAAGTGAGGTAACCCAGACTCAAAAGATGAATCATGGTATGCACTCACTAATAAATGGATATTAACCTAAAAAACTGGAGTACCCAAAACATAATCCACACATCAAATGAGGTAGAAGAAGAACAGAGGAGTGGCCCCTTGTTATGGAAAGACTCAGCGAAGCAGTATAGGGCAAAACCAGAACAGGGAAATGGGAAGGGTTGGGTGGGAAAACGGGGGGATCTAAGGGGGATGATGGGACTTTCAAGGAGTAGGGGTCTAGAAAAGGGGAAATCATTTGAAATGTAAATAAAAAACTAAAAAAAAATTAAAATATTCCTGAGTGAGCCGTTTATTTATAATGTTAAGTTCTTCACATTCAAACTGAAGAAAATTAAAAATAACCGAAGATAATATATGAATTATCAAATAACTTGAAACTGAGAAATTCTAACAAGGAAAAAATCTAGATGGCTGTAATGGAATTTGGTAAATCTTCAAGTTTATCAGAAAATGTTTCTAATTCCACTTTTAATCAACATAGGAATACTTTTATACCTACCATTATTATATCTATATAAAATTTTCCATGATAATCTTCAAATCTGACATGTGTTTCTACATTTTTCTACAAATTTACCAGAAATATTTTCCATGTAAATTTTCAATTCTGTCATAAAATGTTTCTTTCCCATATTTCAATTAATTTAGCAATGTTTACATATCTACCTCTTTACTCCTTAATTTTCCATGAAAATTGCCAATCTTAACATGTTTTTCTGAAATATTTTCCATGTAAATCTTTAATTTGATCATAAAGTGTTTTTACTTCCCTTTAAAAAATAAAATAAAAAAACATCCATTCTGTAAATAGTCAACTTGCTGTTATGTGACTATAGAGGACCTACCCCATGGAATAGGTGAAAAAAAAATCTTTTAACTTATAAAAAGTTGATACATCAGTACATTGTTTTAAATAGACAATCATATTATAATTGTATGTAATTGCAATATCATTACAAATACAGATATAATTGTATTTAAAATTTCTTAGAAACAATTTCTTAAATAAATCTGCTTCTTAAAAGTGTTTGGCAGCTTAGAAACAATGAATTCATGAAATTATTAGGCAAATGGATGGAGCTAGAAAACATCATACTAAGTGAGGTAACCCAGACTCAAAAGGTGACTCATGGTATGCACTCACTAATAAGTGGATATTAACCTAGAAAACTGGAATACCCCAAACATAATCCATACATCAAATGAGGTACAAGAAGAAAGGAGGAGTGGCCCCTTGTTCTAGAAAGACTCAGTGAAGAAGTATAGGGCAAAACCAGAACGGGGAAGTGGGAAGGGGTGGGTAGGAGGACAGGGGGAGAAAAGGGGGCTTATGGGACTTTCGGGGAGTGGGGGGCTAGAAAAGGGGAAATCATTTGAAATGTAAATAAAAAATATATCGAAGAAAAAAAAGAAAAAAAAGTGTCTGGCAGCAAATTAAGAAAGTATATAAATACTGGAAATCTTGATTACCTTACTATTCTAGCAGGAACAAAACTCTTTTTCTAATTAGGATAGAATCAGTATTAATACTTACCAATATTCTTACCTATATTATCCTGGGAAGACTTTTTCAGGATGGATTTCGGCTGTCCTCGTGGTCTTACTCCACTGAGGTATATTTTAAGAGTGTTATTTTAATAGTCATATAAAACATTAATGAAAGGCTTTGATTTCTTTGTTGTTTGATTTCCTAATTTATATTACATTACAAATTAAAAAACTATTAATTTGTTCTTCAACCAGTTGATTACATTTGGAGACATTTTCTTTACAACTTTTCCTAATGTGGAATATAGGGGAGAATTTTGCCCACAAAAATTAGCCCCCCCAAAAAACATACACAGATACAGAAAAATGCACACACACTCATGAACACACACACACACACACACACACACACACACAATTACTAGTACCTCTTCAGCCTTTGTTTTGATAGTTGTACTGACTGGTATTTTTACTCTATAGACTCAATGTCAGTCTTTGGCCCTGGAGCAGCACAGCACCTTCTCTCATGGTACCTTGTGCATATTTCACTGACTATGATGTTACCACCCAAAAGGTTGATTTGTGGACCATCAAATAGATTTCTAGAACTCTTAAAATCCCACCACAGCTTTCACATTATTCAAGCCATTCCTTCATAACTCATTCATGGATGAATCCTGAAATCACAATCTGCCTGTTTCTGTGACAAACAAGCATTTCTATGATTTAATAAGATAATGACAAGAGCAAAGGACAATAAAACCTAGTGGGCACTTGTGGTTTTACTGTGGAACTGTTCAGAATTCCAAATAGAAGTTAACATGTGTAATTTGAAAGGAGTCTGAATAGTTTTGAGTACTGAAAAGTTTTGAATATTCATTTTCAACTTTAGCTTTGATGATTTGGGAAATTTTCAAACATTTTCAATATTATTTTCCTCTCTTGTGGAAGTAATTAATCGTAATGAGCACAGAATTGGCTTGAAATACAACTTTAAATTTTCTACCAAGCCATTTTCTAAACAGGAATGGATAGGCCTTGGCCTTTATGTTCATGTCCAAATGAGGTGGAAGACAAAAGTCCCCGTTGTAGAGAGGTAAATATTAGTTACACCATCATTCAGATAATCGATTGAGAGTGAAAGGATTCATTTCTGTGGAACACAGATGTGAACAGATCATTGATGGATGGAGCATTCTGGAAGACATGGGTGCCTTCCAACAACTACGAAAGACGCTACACCTGACAAAATGGTCCTTTGCATGTAAAGCTGGTTGTCAGAGGAGGAAAGAAATGCATTGGCATCCTGTAGTAATGACTGAAAATGGAGAACTACCCCAATTTATGTAAACGTACTGACAAGATAAATGCGTGAAATGACAGCTACTAGTGTGGGTCTTAGTTCACAAATTGAATTCAGTAAGGCCTGGAAAGCCAAGGAAGCTTAGATGGACAGCCATGATCCTAGCTAATCCCAGCAGGCTCTTTTTTCCAAACTGCAGAGTTGGTTCTTGGCAATGGTGGGGGAATGTGATGGGCATGTTCATAGGAACCACACTGAGAACGTTTTCAACTGAATAAGCATGCATTATACTCTGAAACTTGTAAGACAAAGGTCTCAAAGTACTCCCAACAAGAATTTGCTTCCTCTGTTTGAATTTATCTACTATTACTGTATAGTTAATAAACCTTACCAGGACAAAGGTCTTTCATCTTTAAAATAAAAGACTTCTGAAAATAAAAACAAAATATATTTTATTACAACTAAAGAAAAACCTTACCTATAAAAATGATCAGATTCAATGTTAGTATCAGTTTCTATGAGACAATTCTAGAGACTATTCTAGAAGAAATATTCATTTGTAGCAAATGACTTAATGAAGAACTGTTATATTTTAAATCAAAGATGACAATAGTTTATCAAACATTAATGCCTAAATATAAATTCACACACATAATTGTGTGTAAAATGAACTCTCTCATACTGATAGAGAGCACAAAACTGATCAGAAAAAAGTCAATTGTTTTGAAAATGAATTCTTATGATTCTTTTTAAACCTAGGCTGATGGTTCTGGGAAGAATTATAGATTGAGTCTGGCCGCATATCATATGAATATCAAAACTTAGGAGGCAAAAGCAGATGGATTGCTGTGATTTCCTAGACAAACAGAGCTACATTTAGTGAGACCATGTCTCAACCCCACTGTTAAAAGAGTTAAACCCAGAGCTGAGCTGAAAGCTGTCCCTTGAGTGCCATTTTCTGGCCACAATTTAACCCAACATAAGCAGGCCTGCTGTACCAGGAACTTAAAAGTTTGACCTCTTCTCATTGAATGCTCTGCCCATTTTCCAGAAGACATACACCATGCCCTGATTTCCAATGTCCAGGCAAAGGCAGCCAACCTCAGGACTCCTGCACCAGAAAAACCCATGGATAACCAGTTGTCTAAAGGTCACAATGAAAACACTAACCACAAGTGCTAATTCAATATGACACATCCAGAGCCCAGGTATCCTACTATAGCAAGCTCTGGATATCCTATCATGATCCAAGCACAATAAAATGTCATTAAATCCAGTCTTATGTAGATGGTAAACGAATTTAAAGGAAAAATTAACAAATGCTTTAATTAAACTGGAAAATACAATCAAGCAAGTGAAGAAAATGAATAAAACAATTCAATACCTGCAAATGGTCAAAGAAGTGGTAAAGAAAACACAGAGGGAACCATGGAGATGGAAAATCTAAGAAAGACAACAGGAACAGAAGCACAGCCAACAGAATAAAAATAATGGAAGAGTCGATCTCGGGTATAGATGATATGAAAAAAGAACCTAACACATCAACCAAAGAAAATGTTAAACCTAAAGAAATTACTGACTCAAAGTATACAGAAATTCTGAGTCACTGTAAAATCCTACTAAGAGTAATGGGAACGAACAAGAGTGAAGACAGTTCCAGCTGCAAGGACAAGAAAATATTTGAAAGAAAAAACATAGAAAAAATTCACCCAACCTAAAGAAAAAATGCCTATCAACCAAGTTGATTGGTGTTCCTAAAAAATAATAATCCTATGCTCTCTATGTTCTCTGCTCTATGCTCAGTGACCTCCAGAGAAAGAAGAAATCAGAGTTTCTAGAATTCAATGAAAATGATGGCACAAAGTATCCAAATTTATGGGACACAATCAAAGCAATGCACAACAAAATGTTCATAGAACTTTGTCTATTCAAAAAATTGGAGAGATTTCACACTACTAACTTAACAGCACACATCTGCAACCTGAAGAAGAAACAGAAGCAAGCACACTCCAGAGGAGTAGATGGCACGAAATAGTCAACAGAGAAACAAAGAAAACAATACAACGAATCAACAAAACCAAGAGCTTCTTAATCAACTCTGAGATTCCATTCTACACACATCACAAAAGCAAAGACGCAGCTATACCACTCCTGGGCATATATCCAAAAGATGCTTCACCATGCCACCTCAAGGAAACTTGTTCAACTATGTTCATAAAACCTTGATTTGTAAAAGCCAGAAACAGAAAACAACCAGGATGGACTTCAACTGAAAAATGGTTCAGGAAAATTTGACATATTTACAAAATGAAATGCCATTCATTTATTTAAAAACAAGGAATTAATGAAATTTGAAATCAAATGAATGGGATTTAAAATTTTCATCGTGAGTGTGGCAATCCAAACCCAGAAATGCAGATATAGTATGTACTCACTTAGAAGTGAGTACTTCTTTACCCATATAGTACCCATAATCATGCTAAAATCCACAGACCTAAAGGCTAAAACATGAAGGCCCCAGGGTAGAAGCTTTAATCTCACTCAGAGGCGAAAACATAGAAATCAGGTTTCCATTTAGGCAGGGAAAATTTTGGGAGATGGGGAAGGGAACTGATGTGGGAGCAAGTGTAGGTAGTATCAGGGACAAGAGATACCTGGAGGTATCCTCCAGGGAAAGGAGGAGAATACCAATGCACTCACAAAAACATCAGCCCAAAATTCATCCTACCTACAAGATATTCAGAGATTAAAATGGAACATAGATTAAGGGAATAGCCACCCATTATCTGGCTCAAACTGAAACCATTAATAATATTCTGCTATTCTTGCACACAGGATCCAAGGATAACTCTTATGAGAGGATACATCCAGCACAGAATGGAAAGAGATGTATGTACCCACATCCAAACATCAAGTAGAGTTTTGACGGTCTTGTGGAAGAATTGGGGAAGGACATTGAACACAAAGGCCAACAGTGTGATTGAGGGCTCTGGGACAAGAAAACCTAAAGAATCAACTAAACTGGGCCCATGAGGGCTCACAGAGATTGAACCACCCATGAAAGAGCACAAATGGGGTACACATAGGCATCCTCCCCATAAGGAGCAGGTGTGCATCTTGGTCTTCATGTGGGTTCTCTAAAAACTGAAGTGAGGACTGTTTCACACTGTTGGATGCCTTTGGATTCCTTTCTGCTAGTAGAGCTGCTTTCTCTGGTCTCAGTGGGAGAAGGAGCTAAAATCTCTACTCTTATTTAAGGTAATAGGACCAGCTACTATATGCTATATTAATAATCATTATAAAAACCTTACTTTCATTGAAGCTGACATGCTTCACTCCGGTTTTCTGGGCTGGTGTCTCTGTCCTGTGACATAGGTTTAAAAGTTATAATTATTGTGCTATTCATAAAAACATTTGGCAAGTGTATTAAGCACTTTATATTTGAGTCTCTACTCTATCTTACTCTAGAGGGTTACTAACAGTATTTTTTGAAACAGGATCTCACTATGTAGGCATGCTCCTCTGAAATCTGCTCTATGGACCATGATGGCCTTAACTCACAGAGATCTGTGTATCGTCTACTTCCACAGTTCCGGGATAAAATGCATGGGCCAACAGGAATAGACAAACACTGTTGAATTTGCTTTTCAGCAATTGACTGTGATTGCTGACTGCTATCCTTTCCAGCTTTTCTCAAGAGAAAACATGAGGAATACTAAGCACTTAATCAAACACAAACAAAAGTGCTCAGACAAACCCCCACCACACACAAATACACTTTTCAAAAGCATTAAAGACAAAATTAGACGTGCTTGATATAATATGTCTGTTGACACTTATGGAAGACTAGGAGGAAGGAATCGAGGCCTGAGGGAGATAGGAACCCCAGAGGTCGACCAACAGAAGCAGATAAACTGCACACCTAGGGTTCTCAGAGACTGAACCACCTATCCTAGAACAAACATGCACTGGATGGACACCTCCTGACACATATGTAGCAGATATACAGCTAAGTCTTCACACAGATACCAATCAACTGGGATTCGGTCTATCCATAAGGCTGTTGCCTGTACATGGGGTATATCCTTCTAGCTGCACTGTTTTGTCTGGACTCAGAGAGAGGAAGTGCCTACCCTTGCAGAAATGAACTGCCATGGTAGGGACATACAGGGGATCCCCAACTGATCAGAGGTGAAGTGGAGGAGGAACAGAGAATGAAATATGGGATGGAACATAGAAAGAAATGTAGGAACAGGAAATGTAGGATGGATGACCAGGAGGGCGTCAGTTAACTAGATGTAATGTGAATGAAATAAAATAGAATAAAATAAAATAAAATAAGTTTTTACAAAAGGCATTAAAGATTTGAAAGGAGAGTAAGCTACATCTACCAAGGCTCATCGTAAAACACAGAGCTATTATGTGGGAATAATGGCTCAAAATAAACAGGTATACATATGGTCTAAACAGAAAATTCAAGCATACATAAGTGTATTTCATATGGAAAGGGCATATACATTGTAAGAACAAGCTGTTTCAGAGCTAAACATTCACAGAATTCAGGACAAGATTGAAAATGCTAAAGTACCAGACTCTGTGGAAAGAAATGAACTACTTATATATCCACTTTGAAAGCTCCATCTGAAATGGGGAAGAAAAATGTCTTGACCTGTGGAATTACCAAACTAGCTGGGTACTTGTACTATGTCTCTTAAAGTACATCTTCCAGCGAAAGTTCGTTTCCTGCTGAGTTGGACATTTCAAACTTAAACAGATCATTAGGAAACACTATTTGTTACCTGTGATTATGATGTCATCTTTAGGGTCATAGAATATAAAATTTCAGACTTAGGGACTATCGGTGTTTATCCATGATAAAACACTTGCCAATGACACCTATGGACCTTAATTCAGTGACAAACACTGTCAAAAGCAAAAATATGATGGTCGAGCAACAATTGTTCTACCTTATCCTTTGGTTTGGTTGAAGGCTCATGAGTTGAACTCCTGAACTAGGTAGTGATCCCTGGTGTGTGCTGTTCTTGTGTTGTGTTGAAACAGTCTCTTTTCCACCTCCCACTTCATGTGTGCTAAGGTTTCTAACTATGTGCCTCTGAGTTTCTCAAAATCTTCCTGTCATTTTAATATTCCTGACCTAAGCAATTGTCACTCTCAATAACAGCACTAAGATTGAAGAAAAGAAGAAACTGTACCCATTTATCTCTACCGGTGCATGTGCGTTAGCACACATTGCTTCTAAAAATTCTACCATTTCAGGTTTCCGTTCATATGTAGCAAGCAGTAAGGGGGTCAAGCCATACTGTAAAGGAAAGAATATTGCATTTTACAAAATGAATTGTTTCTCAATGAAAATTCATCACAGATTTTGTAAGCATAAATATACTGTAAAGTGTTACAAGGGTTCATTTATCCTACAACACCAGTTGCCCTTTCCCACACACAGCTTTTTCCCTATGAGACACCTTTTCCCTGTCCAACATTATCTGTGAACAACACTCCCTTCCAGAACTCTCCCCAAACACTCAATGTTTCCAGTCTACTTAGCTCCATGGAGTAGGCCCTCCATTGACACAGCCCTGATACATAAAGTTTGGTATGTCCCTGTTGAAGAACTGGGCTCCAGAAAGGTGTGGAGCAGCGTTTCTCAATCTGTGTGTGAAATACATTTATTTGCTAAACTAAGAATTACCTTGCAAGCTCAACAGCATTTCCTATGTATATCAAAGTTTTTAAAAATTAAATAATTTTTTAAATTTTCTCCAATGATCAAATTTCCTAATTTTTCTGTCACCTCTCTCACTTTCCAGTGCACTCTCATACTCGAGTCAAACCCACATCAGTACCTTCTTTGCAACAACACACTTCTATCTATTCTATAATCATATAACGTGAAATGAATTTATTTTTATTGTCTGTGTATATGTGATGTGTATGTGTAGTCCTAAATCCTTTATTTTTGAATGTTAAAATCAAGGCCAATTCTGAGACAAAATATGCTATGCTGTGTTTTTCTGAACTAACTACCAAAAATATGAAAAACATGTTTGGAGAAAGCAGCGTTCCTGTAAACAGATATATTGAGAATGCTTCAACTTCTGCACGTAGAAAACAGATGTGAGTGTCACTGCTAGAAGTACACTGGGAATGAAGTTGAGTGATCTTTACCTTTGTTTTGGCTTCAATATCTACATTGTGCTTTAGAAGCATTTTTACAATGGGTAGGTTACCCGTGGATACAGCATGGTGTAAGGCTGTATTCCCAATAAAATCCATCACATTTGGATCAGCATTGTAGTCGAGCAATACAGAAACACAATGTATATTGCCTCGCTGGGCAGCCTGTAGAAATTGGACAAAAAAAAAAAAAATACATCTTCAATTCAAGGAATCCAAGAGAGACATTTCTACCATCACACTGAATAGTTCCCCTTAAAGCAAACACAGAGTTTCAGTTATGCATATTATCTATTTTGACACAAAGTCTTAAGTACTCCAGACTCACCTGATTTTAGAATCTCCCCACAACATCTTTTTACAAGCGGTAGAATTTAAAGGTAGAATGCACCCAGATTTTCTAAGAATTCTGGTCTGTGCTGGTTTGCTGTTCCAGTGCAGAGATTAGTTGTTTGGTTAGTTTTTGTTCTCTTTGCCAGTTTGACATAGGCTAACACACCTGGAAAGATTGTCACTTGAGGAACTTCCCCTATCAGAGTTCCCTCTGGGCAACTATGTGTAATATATTTTTGATTTTGATGGAAGTAGGAAAGCCCAGGGTCTTAGGGTTGGAGGCACAGCTGGGAGAATATTCTCAGATGTATGAAAATAATCTGTGCAAGCCCTGGTAAAAGTCATGGAAAAGCTGCATTCGAGCATGATCTCTAGTTTAGCTCTTCCCTCCAGTTCCTGATTATGAGCTCCTGCCCTGGTTCCCCTTGAGAATGAACTGTGACAAATATATATAAACCAAATAACCATTTCCTTTCCTGACTTGTTTTTGGTCAGTGTTTTATTACTGCCACAGAAACCAAACAAGGACAACCTCTAATCCATTTCATACCACAACATATGTCCAATAGCTACCTTAATCAAGGGTGTGCAGCCTTCATCATCCCGGATGTTAACGCTTGAGTTATTTTCTAATAATAGTAATACCACGTCTGGATGGTTGTGGGCACATGCATAATGCAGTGATGTCCTGCAAAAGGAAAGGACATTTAGGAACATTTCTGAATGCTAAATAAGAGCCCCATCACCTTTCAGTGCTACATAGTATGGAGGTAATTTCCATCTGATGTAAGCAAGGAACTCGAGTTTCCTTACTTGGTTATGTCTACCCAGGTGTTCATTTGCTGTGCTAGGGATATAATGCACGGCTGATCTGCGTAAGGCAGGAGTTCTATCAAGTCTCTCATCCTGCACAAAGCAGCAAAGCAGCCTGTCTGGATCATAGAAAAGCTCCCACTAAATTATCTCAGCTTGAATTTAAATCCTACTCTACTATCTGGGATTTCTATGAAGCCCATGTCTCCATTTCATAATAAATGACTCCCATGAAGAAGTATGGAGAGGGTCCTGATCCTGGAAAGGACTGATCTAGCTTTGGTGGGGAATATAAGGACAGAGAAAAAGGAGGGAGGTGATTGGAGAATGGATGGAGAGGAGAAGGTTTATGATACATATGGGGAGGTGAGATCTGGGAAAGGGGAAATCATTTGGAATGTAAACAAAGAATATAGAAAATAAAAATATTAAAAAAAACTAGGGTTTCAAAGAGTATGGTTCATTTCATTTCATATTTAAATTTTAGAATATAAGGAAATTTTGGGCAGAAAAACATAATCGTTTAAAAATGGGAAGATCTGTTAAGAGAGTAGAATGTGTATTTTATACAGTAGATATCTAATATATGTGTGGGGAATAAATGGACCAACTGAAAATCTACAGTTGGACAATTCAGTCTTTTTTAAGAAAACAATCAGTAAGCAAGAGAATATCTTGAAACTATAATTTATAATTTATTCTTCATGAACCTTGAACTTGAAGACTAATTAACCCCTTAGAACTACTAGACTCTGAAGAAGGAAATGGAAGAAGATCTCAAAAAATGGGAAAACCTCCCATGCTCAGGGATCGGTAGAATCAATATAGTTAAAATGGCCATTTTGCCAAAAGCAATGTACAGATTCAATGCAATACCCATCAAAATCCCAACTCAATTCTTCACAGAGTTAGAAAGAGGAATTATCAAATTCATCTGGAATAACAAAAAACCCAGGACAGCTAAAACTATTCTCAGCAACAAAAGAAATTCTGGGGGAATCAGTATCCCTGACCTCAAGCAATACTACCGAGCAATAGTGTTTAAAACTGCATGGTATTGGTACAGTGACAGGCAGGCAGATCAATGGAACAGGATTGAAGATCCAGAAATGAACCCACACACCTATGGCCACTTGATCCTTGACAAAGGGGCTGAAAACATCCAATGGAAAAAAGATAGCCTTTTCAACAAATGGTGCTGGTTCAACTGGAGGTCAGCATGCAGAAGAATGCGAATTGATCTATCCTTGTCTCCTTGTACTAAGCTCAAATCCAAATGGATCAAGGACCTCCACATAAAGCCAGACACTCTGTAGCTAATAGAAAAGAAACTGGGGAAGACCCTTGAGGACATCGGTACAGGGAGAAAGTTTCTGAACAGAACACCAATAGCTTATGCTCTAAGATCAAGAACTGACAAATGGGACCTCATAAAATTACAAAGTTTCTGTAAGGCAAAGGACACCATCAAAAGGACAAATCGGCAACCAACAAATTGGGAAAAGATCTTTACCCATCCTACATCAGATAGAGGGCTAATATCGAATATATATAAAGAACTCAAGAAGTTAGACTCCAGAAAACTAAACAACCTTATTAAAAAATGCGGTACACAGTTAAACAAAGAATTCTCACTTGAAGAACTTTAGATGGCAGAGAAGCAGCTATAAAAATGCTCAACTTCATTAGTTATTAGGGAAATGCAAATCAAAACAACCCTGAGATTTCACCCTACACCAGTCAGAATGGCTAAGATTAAAAATTCAGGAGACAGCAGGTGTTGGAGAGGATGTAGAGAAAGAGGAACATTCCTTCATTGCTAGTGGGGTTGCAAATTGGTACAACGACTCCGGAAATAAGTCTGACAGTTCCTCCGAAAACTGGACACCTCACTTCCAGAAGATCCTGCTATACCACTCCTGGGCATATACCCAAAATATTCCCCACCATGTAATAAGGATACATGCTCTACTATGTTCATAGCAGCCCTATTTATAATTGCCAGAAGCTGGAAAGAACCCAGGTATCCCTCAACAGAAGAGTGGATGCAAAAATGTGGTATATCTACAGAATGGAGTACAATTCAGCCATTAGAAACAATGAATTCATGAAATTCTTAGGCAAATGGATGGAGCTAGAGAACATCATACTGAGGTAACCCAGACTCAAAAGGTGAATCATGGTATGCACTTACTAATAAGTGGATATTAACCTAGAACACTGGAATACCCAAAACATAATCCACACATCAAATGAGGTACAAGAAGAACGGAGGAGTGGCCCCTTGTACTGGAAAGACTCAGTGAAGCAGTATTTGGGAAAACCAGAACGGGAAAATGGGAAGGGGTGGGTGGGAGGACAGGGGGATAGAAGAGGGCTTATGGGACTTTCGGGGAGTAGGGGACTAGAAAAGGGGAAATCATTTGAAATGTAAATAAAAATATATGGAATAAAAAAATAGAATTACAAAATGATCAAGAATCCTGTAGACGACAGAAAATCTTCTGTTGTGTCATTGGTTCCCCTTCATAAACTAGAACGGAGTAAAAATAGGAAATAAGAATGAGGGGTTGGGCTCTGAAGCTAATAGAAAAGAAACTGAGGAAGACCCTTGAGGACATCGGTACAGGGAGAAAGTTTCTGAACAGAACACCAATAGCGTATGCTCTAAGAGCAAGAATTGACAAATGGGGCCTCATAAAATTACAAAGTTTCTGTAAGGCAAAGTACACCATCAAGAGGACAAATCGGCAACCAACAAATTGGGAAAAGATCTTCACCAATCCTACATCAGATAGAGGGCTAATATCCAATATATATAAAGAACTCAAGAAGTTAGACTCCAGAAAACCGAACAACCCTATTAAAAAATGGGGTACAGAGTTAAACAAAGAATTCTCACCTGAAGAACTTTAGATGGCGGAGAAGCATCTTAAAAAATGCTCAACTTCATTAGTCATTAGGGAAATGCAAGTCAAAACAACCCTGAGATTTCATCTTACACCAGTCAGAATGGCTAAGATTAAAAATTCAGGAGACAGCAGGTGTTGGAGAGGGTGTGGAGAAAGAGGAACACTCCTCCACTGCTGGTGGGGCTGCAAATTGGTACAACCACTCTGGAAATCAGTCTGGCGGTTCCTCCGAAAACTGGGCACCTCACTTCCAGAAGATCCTGCTATACCACTCCTGGGCATATACCCAGAGGATTCCCAACCATGTAATAAGGATACATGCTCTACTATGTTCATAGCAGCCGTATTTATAATTTTCAGTTGCTGGAAAGAACCCAGGTATCCCTCAACAGAAGAGTGGATACAAAAAATGTGGTATATCTACACAATGGAGTACTATTCAGCCATTAGAAACAATGAATTTATGAAATTCTTAGGCAAATGGATGGAGCTAGAGAACATCATACTAAGTGAGGTAACCCAGACTCAAAAGGTGAATCATGGTATGCACTCACTAATAAGTGGTTATTAACCTAGAAAACTGGAATACCCAAAACATAATCCACACATCAAATGAGGTACAAGGAGAATGGAGGACTGGCCCCTGGTTCTGGAGAGACTCAGTAAAACAGTATTGGGCAAAACCAGAATAGGGAAGTGGGAAGGGGTGGGTGGGAGGACAGGGAAAGAGAAGGGGGCTTACGGGACTTTCGGGGAGTGGGGGGCTAGAAAAGGGGAAATCATTTGAAATGTAAATAAATTATATCGAATAAAAAAAAAAAAGAATGAGGGGCTGGGGTGATTGGAAGAACTCAATTGGTAAATCACTTTCCCTGAAAACCTGAGTGCAGATATGTGGATAAGGGGATCCCCAAAGCTACTTACTTACCCAAAGTCTGAGAATCAATGTGTTCCAAGAGAGTAATTTAAACATTCCAGGGATTTGGCTGAATGAACATGTCTCTCTAAAACTGAGGGACCACATGCTGGAACCCATAGGGAGGCCTGATGGCCTGAGGTCAGTCCCTAGAACACACAGTGGGGCAGAAGACAAGTGTCCAGTGGCGAGTCCTTGGACCATCACACACTTAGCTCCACATGTGTGGGACAAGGGAAAGTGAGAGGAAGACAATGCCCATCTCTTTCCTTCACATGTGTATCAATGCATGCACAACATGTACCTAGGGTGAGTATGGGGGTACAGGGTCAGAGTTCAAAATGTCTTTGTATGATCCATTCGCAAACACAGGTCATATTGACCTAAGATTTCTCAGTGATTTTTTGCATTAAAGTGGATGATTTATCTTATGATAAATTTTCCATTGTTGAATAATAGTATTTATTAATGACTTATATATTAAGACAAATCTAGACGGGTGGCTTGTTAGTTAACAGCTCTAGTTGTGTTTTCTCAGATACTGAGTTTTTGTTGCTAGCACACACATTTCAGCAGTGTGTGTAGCTCCAGTTCCAGGGGATCAAGCACTTGATTCCATCACACATGTTGCTTCAAAAATGCACATAGGCACAACACCTGTGTGTGTTTATTTCTCTCTCTCTCTGTGTGTATGTGTGTGTGTGTGTGTGTGTGTGTGTGTGAAAGAGAGAGGGGGGTATGTGTTTTGCTGTGTGTGTTTGTCTACAAAATTTAAGTGTAAACATAAAAATAAAATGATGCAGTTTGGTTAAGGCCTAGGAGCTGCTGTTCCAGGGTGTGCAGGTCTCCTATGCCTCAGAGCACTAAACAAGTGACCATGCAGGGACCCAATGGAAATGAACCTAAGCACACCATCTCTCCTCCATTAGGATGGAGCCCTGGAAGCTGATTTTCTCCCTGCTTGGCTCTG
Organism: Apodemus sylvaticus; assembly: GCF_947179515.1. Taxonomy (NCBI): domain Eukaryota; kingdom Metazoa; phylum Chordata; class Mammalia; order Rodentia; family Muridae; genus Apodemus; species Apodemus sylvaticus. The sequence continues at coordinate 186,946,365 of NC_067472.1, forward strand.
AGTATGCCTGACAGGTCCTACTCTACTGTCCACCCCTCCCCCTCACCAACTCCAATGCCCATTACCTGTTCCTCCTATCAGATTCATCCACATGATGTCGACTGGAGTGTATTAATCGTTCAGTTTTGTCCAGGTCACCCACACTGGCTGCTCGCTGCAAAGGACCCGTAGGGTCATATCCGATATAGAAGAGGGTAAATTTGTGCCTTCTCTGATGATTTATGCATGTACAGCCCAAACATGAATGCCACAGACGGGTGTACCAGCGTCTCCTTTGGGGGACGTTTCTTGTCTGGACATCATATCTAAGATCTTCCTCCATTATTGAGGCCTAGGGCCTCAGGGCCCCCTGAGGGCCACCCAAGATCTACTTTCCCTCTCTTCCCTTCCCTTTAGCTGATCACTGCTTCCCAAATTCTATAATAAAACAAAACAGATTTAAAACTCTTGCAAACAAAACACTAAACAGTCCAGCACGTTCAGTATCAACTGAACTATACTTCAGTATACAGCAGTACTGCTATGCTAGAACCACCACTGTTACATGCTGTGAGGTCACAATGGTGCTATGTTAATGTTCTATGCACACATGCCCCATTCTTCAGTGGTTGGAGGCCAGGTATCTAATACACTTATGTACTAAGCTCAATCTTTGAAAGTACACAATCTAGTAGTGTTTTCTTAGTATGTCATTAAAATTGTGCACCCATCACCCTATTTGTTTTAAAAACATTTTTATCTTTGAGAAGAAATCCTGTGGCCATTAGAAGTTACTCTTTACTCCTCCAGAGCCTACCACCTATCAGATTGTTAGGTACCAGCTCAACACATCCCTCTTTGATGACAGAAGTATTACCTCCTAAAATAGGAACTTTAATTCTGGTTGTATAGAGCATCAATACAATAGCCTTCTCAATAACCCATGATATGTGGGGGTTTCTGTGGGTCCCACTCCAACTTCTGCTTTTCAGTTCTCATTCTATTGGGTATTGTTGTGTTAGTGGCTACTGCTGCTCTTGTTTCATTTTTAGTTTAGGGGATTTGGGTATTTTTGTTTGATTTATTGATTGATTTGAGAGAGGGAAAGAGGGAGGAAGAAAGAGAAAGAAAGAGAGAGAGATTCACAGACACACAAAGATACACTCACAGGCACACAGGCTTGGGCACGGGCACAGGCATGGGCATGGGCATAGGCATGGACATGGACACGGACACGGACACGGACACAGACACAGACACACACACAGACACAGACACAGAGGGAGAATATGTGTGTAGACCTGTCTGTTCTGAACCTAGCTCTGTAGACCGAGATTGCTCTGTAGATCAGGGAACCTGATATAGCTGTATCGTGAGAGGCTCTGTCAGAGCCTGACATAAACAGAGGCAAATGCTTCAGCCAACCATTGGATTGAGCATGGCGTCCCCAAAGGAGGAGTGAGAAAAAGGACCTTAAAGTTTTGCAACCCCCTAGGAAGAATAATAATATCAACCAACCAGACCAACCACAGAGCTCCTGGGACTAAACCACCAACCAAAGAGTATACATGCAGGGACCCACAACTCCAGCTGCATATGTAGAAGAGGATGGCAAAGGATGGGCATGAATAGTATGAGAGGCCATTGGTCCTGTGCAGGCTCGATACCCCAGTGTAGGGGAATGCAAGGTAGGAGAGGTGGGAGTGGATGGATAGAAAAACACCTTCAAAGAAGTAGGCGGAGGGGGATGGAATAGGTGGTTCCTGGCCTGCTTCAGATTATTATATAATCTGCAATCTGCAATAGGTGAGCCCTTATGAAGCAAGGCTGGAAGGGACTCATTTTAGGAAAGATTCCTGCTATTAATATGCTTATCCTCTTGTTATTCTTAAACATATATAATAATCAATAAATAATAGCACACTCCTTTGGAGCAGTTTGCTGCAGATCCATGAAGACGCACTGTCTTATAGTGACGCTATATAGACAAACAGATGACTTAACTTTTAATGATGATCTATAAGAATTCCTAAAATTATATCTGTAATTATGAAGCTCTTTTGTAATAGGAATGCAATTGGGCCCTTTTTCTGATAGTCAAAACTGCAATGAGAACTCTGTCAGTCTCCCAAGTGTCACAAGTTAATTGCTCTTAGATGGGAACCAGACCTTCTCCTACTCAGAGCACATGCCAAGATGTTGTTAAACAATTAACCAGAGGTCATGAAAAGGGAACTAAAGATTTATCATAGATGCTAGGACAGCAGATAAAATGTTGACTGGGTTTATCTATGCAAACATTCACTTACTTAGGGTTTTAAACCTTCAGTGAACCTGTGGAACAGAGACAGGTAATAAATCTTAGCTAGATAATTACTCCTAATGGATATGCATGTAAACATTCTCTGTTGCCTACTTCTATCTCAATTTATGATTTGATCTTTTCTGTGAACTTGTGATGAACATCATACCATGGTATCATGTATTCTGAAAGATGTACTGAAGACAAAGAAGAAAGGACTTTCTCTTTTTGCCTTTCCCCACTTTGAACGGGAACTTTTTATCCTTTCCCACTTAGAAGAATTTTTCCTTTTCCCTTCACATAGGATCTTCCTGCTCTTCCCCATAGATAGCTTTTATAGGAAACTTTTTTATTTTTATTTATTCGATATATTCTTTATTTACATTTCAAATGATTTCCTCTTTTCTGGCTCCCCACTCCCTGAAAGTCCCATAAGCCCTCTTCCCTCCACCTATTCCCAAATCCACCACTTCCAAATTCCCTGTTCTGGGTATTCCCCTATACTGCTGCACTGAGCCTTTCCAGAACCAGGGGCCACTCCACAGTTCCTCTTGGACATCATTTAATATGTGGATTATGTCTTGGGTATTCCACGTTTCTAGGCTTATATCCACTTTGCAGTGAGTGCATATCATGATTGCTCTTTTGAGACTGGGTTGCCTCACTTAGTATGATGTTCTCCAGCTCCATCCATTTGTCTAAGAATTTCATGAATTCATTGTTTCTGATGCTCCACTATGTTTATAGGAAACTTATTACATCTTAATAATAAATGATATTATAACTCTTTTAAGTGTCCCTTTTTCTTCCTGCTACTTCCAAGTAGCAGGTTGAAAGTTAGAACCCAAACAAAGGTGATTTTCTTAATCTCCTGTTGTTTTAGGATGAGGTGCTAAGTGCCTGAGACTGCAGTCTCTGACCTCAGAGGAACACAGAAGGCAGTTCAATTATAATAGCATAGCAAATTAAATGTAGATAAGTAAACTTTTTATTATACAGCAACTCTAAATATCTCATAAGACCGAGTCTTACCCACCCTCCAACACTCTTCCCCCTCCTCTGCCTCAAGAAGAACTTAAAAGATAGACAATCACTTCCTGCTTGGTCTGGCGCCCTGCACAGCACTGTAATCTGAATAAACTTTCTGATTCTCCATTGCCCTTGTATGTGAGATAAGGGGACACATGATTGGCTGGCACAATGGGAACTCTACATCCTCCTCTAACAAATAGGCTCTCAAATGTGGCTGCTCTGTTTCTACATCCAAAGAGTGAGAAGACCTGTGTGTGTGACCTGGGAACAATTCAGATTCAGCCTGAGCCATGATTTTTCCCATCTCTGAAAGGAGTTTGACCATGCCTTTCCTTTGACCCCAGTCCACTTGGTTGTCTGGAAGGTAGACTCCAACAGTAAGATCAAAGGGGGAGAAAGATATAAGACTACTCTTCAGAAGGGGAGCCAGGAAGTGTTAGCCCTGTGTGTGTGAGGAGGGGCCTCTTACCAACAGAAAAGAGCATAAATGGACTGCTCTTCTTAAACTGCCCCCTGTTGTGCTGAAACTGCTGAGGGTTAATGTCATTGGGATTGGAGAAGTAGTTGGGATCTTTCAGCAAAGAGCCCAGTATAGGCAATACATCAGTGCCCTGGAAGACAGGAGCCATGGGACTAATTAGGCAAGGTGATAGATGAGCATCCTCAGGGCTCACAAGATTGGAAGGAAGAGGAGAAAAGGAGAGGGGCTGAGCTAAGGGGGAAGTGTTGGCCAATGTGACAGGTTCTCTTGGAGCAGTGGTGGTTCGAGTTCTCTGAGGAAGGTCTCTTGAGAGACTCACAATCTCTTGGAACAGAATGTTAGGGAATGAGCAAGCCCATGCCTGTCAATTCAGGAGGTTGTGGGCCCAGGAAGAAGTTCACACTCCCTGGTACAGCAATTTGGGGTTTGTGTGCCTCAGCAGGCTGTATGGAGGACATGAGCCTCTTCAACATAAGTAACAAATTCTAAAGAAACAGAGTCATGTTCCTTACCATGAGACTTTGCTAAACATGGGGTTGATGCCTGAAAAAGTGGGAGACCCAGGATTGAGGACAGCTTAAACACCATGGTGAAGGAGCAAAATTTTCATTGAGAAGGAAGTGTGTAAACCTCTGACTGGGGACGGCCTGCTGAGTCAAGAGGACTGGAATGAAGACTCTTAGGCTCGGCAGGGAAGTACCTTGGGGATGAGGATGCCCCAAAACTTGATGTCCTTGGTAGTTCTACAAGCCACACCAAGAGGAATTATGTCTCCATATCTCTGGGATCTCATGGATCACAGCCTTGGTGTAAGGTGTCTGCATTCTATCCTCATACTGAGGCTGTTGGTTCCTGCCAATCACCTGGTCAATCTCCTCATGCACCATAGCTGAGAAGAGATGTGTTTATACATTTAGAAAGGGAAGATGCATTAAATATGCAAAAATATGGAGATGTGGAATTATGGGTGAAATGTTATAGACCATTTGCAGTAGATGCTAGCTATATATGGTGCTGGAATAGGATCCCATTAACCTTCTTGGGTTAGAATCAGAGGCATGAGCAGGAGACATTTACAGATTGGTAAAAGAAAAAAAAAGCAAAGTACATTCTATGATTGAGAGGAGCAGTTTCCAAATACGTTCAGGCCTTTTCATTTTTTTAAATACAAGTGAGGCTCAGCATGAGATGGGAAGTTTTCAGCGATAAATTAGTAATCCAGGATTCCCTCCAACACTGAGCCCCAGACACACTAGACAAGGCACACTACCATATGGAACATCACCACAGCAATACCATTGAATATATCTCAGAACTAGAGACATTGGACCATTCTAGCCTAAGCAGGCCTTAGGTGCATGCTGAATAAGGCAAATTGTAATTTTGAGCAATCAACCATTTGCCATCTTATGTCTGCCTGAAATTAGACATGCTCATGATTATATAAGTACTTGCATTGTGGGAAATGGCATGCTCAGTTAGCAAAGGCTTACATAACTCAAGCCTGTCAATCAAAACCCAAAACCACACACACCCTGCCTTTAGCAATCAACCCTTTGTCTTTCTGAACTCATAAAAGGAAACCCTGGACAATCGCCTGTGCTCCTCAGCAAATCCTGCTCAACCCTCCACTCCTTTACACTGTAGCTATTCCTTACTTTCTCCTTGATTAGGAAAAATACCCCACAGCTTTTCCATTTGTTGCATTTCTTCAGAATTCTGAAAGTAGCTTAAAAATATGCTAAGAACCTGGAGAAACAAGTCAGATGGTGACCAGCATTCACAATGGGTGCCTATCAGATCAGCTTCCTTCAGAGACTATCTTAAATCCCTGATATCTGGGAGAACTGGGGTAGGGATAGCCAATGTCCAGCAAGGTGTAGTGGTCTGTGGCCTCTACCGTCCCTGTCTCCCTCAACTTTACCTGCAACGGCAGGTGCTTCATGAGGAGCAAGAAGTTGAAGCTCATGGCTGTGCTGTCCATCTCTGTGCCCACGAAGAAAAGGTTCAGTGTGGTCATCAAAAGATTCCTCTTGGGAAAATGAATTTGGGGGTTCTTCTCCTACAGGGAGACGGACATTTATCTTAATTCTACTTAGCACTCTTTTAGACACTACTGGGAATTTTCCCAGGATTCACTTTTCTTGGGTTCAGATTGAAGGTGGGAAGGGAGAGTCTGACCAATCAAGGCCCTCCCCAAGAGCTGGCTTCCCTCATACCCCGCAAGAAACAAACATAAAATCCTTCTTCCTTGGTCTTTCCCTTGGTGAATCTCTGTACTTTTGCTATCAACGTGGTTGGAATTTATTTAAAATAGTAATGATATTTTTAAAAAGAGGAGAGATGGTGGAGAGGGTAAGAAAGGGGAGAGAAGTAGAGAAGATAGAAATGAAGAGATGACAAAGGGAGGAGTTTCTGCAAGATGGAGAATCAGAATTGGCAATGAGAACAGCCTACTTTTTCACAATTTGAAGATGCCCTTGGAGGAAATTCTTCCCCTGCAGGTGTGCATTTGTGAAGGTGCCTGCATGTGTTTTTTCACACATGTATGTGCCTAATTGAGCATGAGTGCCAGAGTGCATCTCTCTCACTGTGTGTATGTGTGTGTGTGTGTGTGTGCGTGTGTGTGTGTGTGTGTGTGTGTGTGTGTGTCTGTGTGTGTGTGTGCATGCACATCTGTGTGCTGATTATTTCTGGGTACAAGTGCGCCTGTGGGTGTCCACACCCATAAGTATATATGAGGCAGCCAGAAGAGAACATTGCATATCTTTTATCAGTCACTGCCCTGTTCATTTGAGGCAGGGTCTGCTGTCGAACCTAGCTGTAAAAGAACTTCTGGGGAAATTAGTATCCCAGACCTCAAGCAATACTACAGAGCAATAGTGTTAAAAAACTGCATGGCAATGGCACAGTGACAGGCAAGTGGACCAATAGAATAGAATTGAAGACCCAGAAATGAATCCACACACCTAGGGTCACTTGATCTTCGACAAAGGAGCCAAAAACATCCAGTGGAAAAAAGATAGCCTTTTCAACAAATGGTGCTGCTTCAACTGGAGGTCAGCATGCAGAAGAATGCCAATTGATCCATTCTTATCTCATTGTACTAAGCTCAACTCCAAGTGGATCAAGGACCTCCACATAAAACCAGACACACTGAAACTAATAGGAAGGGATACCAAGCAGGATACCTGGGGGACAGTTAGAGAACCACAGAAATCCAGGGAGAACAGAATTCTAAAACAATCTCAAAAAGGCCAAAGAGCAAATTAACAGTAAACAGGAAAGTGGATCCAGGGCAGAAAGGGCTTCGAAAGGGCACTCAGGGAAGGCCATGGAACCTGCCACTACACATCTGTCAGGCCTAGTTCCCCATGTGCTGTGATTCTCGCCATAGCCTTTGAAGAACCAGGTGAAGAAAGCTTGCTCTCCACGACCACTGACTTCCTCAGCCTAGTTCTCCAGAGCCTCCCTCATGGCATCATTTCCCCATGGCACCACAGCAGGACAAGGCCCCAGAGGAGTGTTGAACACAGGAACATACTGCTCCCTGATCCGGTGAAGGGACAAGTTAGAGAGGCCATTCCTGCAATATCCCATGTCCTGATGTCAGGTACATAGATGCATTGCGGTGATGTATCAAACCTCTAAACTATGTCTGCATCCTGGCCTAGTCAGTCTTCTGCCTCAGAATATGAGCCACACTGGGCATGCTCCACAGCTCAAATGCACCATCTCTCTGCCCAGTACTACCTTTAAGAGGGAATCATAAAACTTCTTTGTGTCCAGAAAGTTGCCAAGGAAGGGTAATGGGGTAGGTCTTTGAGGCATCTTCCTCAAGATTTTCCTCTGCCTCCACTCAGATGTTATGATTATGACACTGAAGCAGGTCAGCATAGCCACCAGGAGCATCCCAGAGGCCAACATGGAGGCAGTGGGATGGACATGCAGGTGGTTATCTCTGGGATGTTGTATCTTTATACTCTAGGCTGGAAGGATGGCTCTAGCTCCTGTTTAATAATTATCTCATTTTTTCCTCCCAGCTATTGCCCATGGTGACATTGCCTTGGTTATGAAACTGGCAGCAAGAGAAGAGGAAGGGGGTTCACATGTAGTGGATGTTAGGACAGAAGAAAAGTGTACCAAGTTTGCATAATGAGATGAGAGTATGGATTAGGACATTTCTATAATTGAAGACATGGTAACATCTGCATGTGAAGGAAGCATGCAGATACAAGGTACAGGGTCTCAGACAGAGAAAGAACATCACGGGGACATGGATTTATGGTTTTAAAAATAATCCAGGGGCTTGGGACTTTTATTTGATTGCACAGGACATGTTGCTGTGGATTCAGGACCCTCTAGTGAGAATGCATAGAAAGTTAGTACCTTAGAGGGGAGATTCTGGAGTTGTGATCTGAAGATGTGGGGTTAATGGAGGATCCAGACCTGTGGGTTTGGATTTCCTGGCAGGTGAAGTGTATTGAATGTCCAATAGGATCCTGCAGCCAGCACTGGATTCCAGCTGTTGCATTTTCTTTGACCCTATGCTGTCTCCAAATACCAAGAATTCTTAAGGAAGCCTCAAAGTGAGACCAGGACTGATACCATATAACCATATAAGCAAGACATTCCATTCCCACATGTGGCATGGAAAAGGGGAAAACAGCCAGGTCCTCATGTCCCTGGGACATTGCTTAGGATGAGGAGAAAAGCAGGGGAAATCTCAGTTGTCAGAAGGCCTGAGCTGGTTTTATAAAGCACTAATACCAACCACCAACACAGAGGAAAACCCCAACTGGCCCAAAACTTCCTAATTAGTTGTAAGTTAACTTAGATCTTAAAATTGCTTACACAATGGTCACATTGTCAAATTTCCTTTGAAGGATTTAGGTTTATATTTGGAGCCCTGGCAGCTCTCATCCTTAGTCAGAGAAATCTCCTTAGGCAATAGACAGAAATCAGTGCAGAAATGCACAATTGGTCCCAGTGCTAGGAACAGGAGATGGAGGGTCAGCCCTAAATAATTGGAAAGTCTTAACCAATGACCTCCCACCACCACAATGGCTCAGCAAATCTTGCACAAGAGGCAGGAAGAACGTAGGAGCTTGAGGATGAGAAGGAGGACTGTGGAGTGCTGTCTTCTAGATGTGACATAGTGGCTGCATTCATAAACTCACAAAAGCTGGGTCACTTACAGAAGACCTGGACAAGGTCAACTCAGCCAACTCTGGCATAAATGGTGAAAGTGCACCCCAAACCCTATGACTTAATGAAGAGCTATTGGCAATTGAGAACTGATGGAGAGAGCTAACCATTCTTTGGGGAGGGGTGTTCCCACTGGTGCGATTCCCATGTTCTAGTGAATGGCCCCCTCCTCACCCAGTCACACATGAGCAGCTCTAATTTAATGGGTTATCAAAAAAGAAGACATGACGTTGGGAAAGGAAATTTGGTAAGATTTGGAAGAAGAAAATGAGTTGTTGTGATCATATTTCATTACACATGTATACATTCCCTCTCAAGAATAAAGAAGTGTAACTAAAAACTGAGCACACAAAATAACGAGCATCACTATGGCACAGCCTCACACAGCTTGCGCTCACTGGTCTCCCTCTCCACTCTTCTACCCATCCCCTCTATCTTCCTGCTCCTTCCTTCCCCACTCCTGGTACAGAACACACATTCTCTTATTCTTTCTCCCCCATTGCCAATGTTCTCTCACGACAGCTGTGTCTCCTCTTTCTACTTCCAAGATCTACAACCCCATATGTGTACACAAGTCTAGGGTTTCTTCTTACAAGGGGCACAACTCTGGTCTTTGTGAGTCTGGGACACTTTGCTTAAACTTAGAAGTTTCTAGGTTCTTCCATGTTCCTATCGTTGCCATGGATTCATTTTCTTCTTCTGGGGGGACACGTAGGTTGTCTCCATGAGGATCGTGTATAAAATAAATATGGATGTCTAAATATCCTTATGGTAGGACTCAGCATATTTGTAAAATCCAATGGAATGGCACAGTGGGTAAAGAAGCTTGCAGCAGGCATGATGGTGAGTTAGTCCTCAGGAGGAAAGAACTGACTTCCACAGCTTTCCTAGAGTTTACACACACACACACACACACACACACACAAACCGGGTCTTTTTAACACACACACACACATGCACAAGTTCAAAACTGTAATACAATATTTTTAATAACAAATTCTGGACTTCTAAAAGAAAATGTAGGGAGAGGACACTGAATTATCAATATATCCAAGAACTCGCTATAATATAATTATTACATATAGATATATACATATTAAATTCAGTGTAATGAATTCAGAGATAGAGAGAGAAATAATGTCCAGAAATGAAAAATAAGATTATATGAAGTTCAGAGAGCTTCTGCCTAGCATGAAGCACAGTTGGCAAAGTGAAGTGCAGATATGTATAATGGGTGGGAAAAGAATTTGTCAAACAATAAATAGATAAATGAACTGAACAGACAGTTCTCAAAAAAAAATGAAAGAAAAAACAAGTATCTAATAAGCAGAACTTACAGGGGCTGAACCTAGGCCTCCCTGCACATAGGTAGCACATGTGCACTTGGTTTTCATGTGAGTTCTGAACATCTGGAGCAGATGCTATCCCAACAGCTGTTGCCTGCACGTGGGATGTGTTCTACTAGCTGGGCTGCCTTGTCCGTCCCCAGTGGGAGAGGATGTGCACAGCCTTTCAAAGACTTGAAGTGCCAGGGTGAAGGGAGACACAGAGGGACCCTGGCCCTCAAAGGAGAAGGGGAGGGGAAATAGAGGAAGGATTGTGGGAGGGGTGACCAGGACCAGGACGGGACAGTGAGCAGAATGTAGAGTCAATACATAAAAGAAAAGAAAAGAAACTTTTTAAAAAAGAAAGAATTTGGCATCGTACACCAACAGGGAAATAAAAACCAAAACTAGTTTGAGAGTCTCAGAAGTGGCTTCTAATTTATCAAACCCCACCCAACCTCCACTGCCACCACTGTACTGTTTACGCCCTGAACAGAGGCTTGTCCTTCCTTGGACAATTTCAGTAGCTGTTGTGTTACAAGGCATCCATTCCCCTATGGGGACACGACAGACAGGACAGAGAGGGTGAAAGGGGGCACATGACTTAGAGACCCTCAGGCTAAAGGCCTTGAACCTTTGTCTGTCCTGTTCACTCCACTTTTTCTGCTTCTGGGCTCTCATTTCCCCACCATTAAAAAGGGAAAGTCATAGCTAAGGCTGTGTTGCATCTCCTTTTGGAGTGATTCCTGGTGTCAAACAATTAGAAAACAGAAGAATGAAATCTGGTATGAGGCTTGAGTGAATTTGTGGAAAGCACAGTGGACTGTGGGGTGACCAGGATGGGAGCTGGAAAGAATGCAAGGCCACACTTTCTCCTCCATATTCTTTACATCTTCATAATGCTATTATTAACATACAAAGGAGTGCATTTCTCCCTGACCTTTTCTTACACACAGATCACTAACTATGTTCTCATTCACACACACACACACACACACACACACACACACACCCCTTTATTGGCCTCCCCATAAAATTATTCACTGCTAGCTTCTTCACACCTACCAAATTTTGAGCATGGTGCATTGCAGAAATATTTCTTCATGCTGTCCTTGGCTTTCACCTAATCAAGTTTAACTATCCCAATGTCTCTCCTTTTGGAAGATGAGATTTTCAGAAAGGATTCACTCCTCTTTTTTCCTCATTCAGTCAAAGCTGCCCCACTGCAGCTGATGGAGGAAGCTCTCCTTCTGGTGGACAGACAGGAAGACAGGGAGGAAGACAGAAAGGAAGATGATAACACACTACAAGAATCAGATGGTTATATGCCCAGGAGTGGTATAGCAGGGTCCTCTGGAAGTCTCATGTCCAGTTTTCTGAGGAACCTCCAGACTGATTTCAAAACTGGTTGTACCATCTTACTGCCCCACCAGCAGTGAAGGAGTGTTCCTCTTTCTTTACATCCTCGCCAACAGCTGCTGTCTCCTGAGTTTTTGACCTTAGCCATTCTGACTGGTGTAAGGTGAAATCTCAGGGTTGTTTTGATCTGCATTTCCCAAATGACTGGGCATATACCCAAAGGATTCCCAGGCATGCAATAAAGACACATGCTCCATTATGTTCATAGCAGCCTTATTTGTAATAGCCAGAAGCTGGAAAGAACCCAGATGCCCCTCAAAGGAGGAATGGATACAGAAAATGTGGTATATTTACACATTGGAATACTACTCAGCAATTAGAAACAATGAATTCACAAAATGTTTAGGCAAATGGTTTGATCTGGAAAATATCATCCTAAGTGAGGTAACCCAATCACAAAAGAATACACATGGAATGCAATCTCTGATAAGTGGATATTAATTAGCCCAGAAGCTCTGAATACCCAAGGCACAAATTGCATAACAAATAACTCCCATGAAGAAGTATGGAGAAGGTCCTGATCCTGGAAAGGATTGATCTAGCATTGAAGGGAATATAAGGACAGAGAAAAAGGAGGGAAGTGATTGGAGAAGGGATGGAGAGAAGAAGGTTTATGGGACATATGGGGAGGGGGGATCCGGGAAAGGGGAAATAATTTGGAATGTAAACAAAGAATATAGAAAATAAAAATATTTAAAAAAAAGAATCAGATATGAATATGAGAGGAGGGAAGATCTAGGAGCAGTTTGGGAGAAAAGGGTAAATATGATAAGTATATATGGAATTTTCAAAGAAACAAATATATACAAAAGAATATGAAGAAAAAAGCATTATAAACAGTAAATAATCATATAAACAGTGAAGCCACAGAGCTAAAGGAAGAGGCGGGGACATGGGCAGAGGCTGACACTGGTACACTGTGATTGACATACACAGGAGTGGAGAGTCAGACATGACAGTGAGATGGGCTGACTGCAGACACCAAGACACCCTGCATCAGGCAGGAGATCAGAGTCTCTCTCTCTCTCTCTCTCTCTCTCTCTCTCTCTCTCTCTCTCTCTCTCTCTCTCTCTCTCTCTCTCTCTCCTCTTTCTTGTCTTGCCCCCTTTCCTTCATTCAGAGCCCCCTCTCTGCCTCAGACTCTGCTCCCAATACTCTGCGTTTCTGATTTTCTATTATTCTCCTGGTACTCATGGTTGGTGCCCCTGTGGCTGTTCATTCTATGTCTCACCCTTGGTGCCAGAGCTGAGCGAAGTCATGATCAGGTCCCAGAAGGTGGACTCACTCTGCCTGAAGTTCAGCATCTGAGGAGCAGGGATCTGTCCAGGGCTTCAGTGGTTGAGTACAGGGATGCAACGTGCAGACAACTGACTGCAATCCAGGGCATGAGTCTTCTCTAAACCTTCTCTCCAGAATTGGGATGATTTCAGTGAATGACGTGGAGATGTCAGAATAGAGGCTCACTCATCACTTTTTCACAGCTGTCCAATAAGAGCTGTGGAAACATTTACTTCTTGTGAAGGCTATTTGTGAACGACAGAACCACAATGGCATCTCCAACCCAGGGGCCCTTTAGCTTCTTTAGGACTAGAATTCGGTTCTGTATCTATGGTGCTTGCAATATGGGATTTAGTAAATGATTCTGCAATGAATTAGCAAATAGTGAAAGATCCCTACGCTGGTATATTGCACCACAGCTCTGAACCTTGTCAGAAGGGGTCTATCAGGATTGCCTTTTGGCAGAGGCTCACTCCTTCCCACTAAGCATCCTTTGTGAAAAGGACTGAGCAGCATTGGGATTTTGTCTGAGATGCCATTACCAACCTTTACTTAGCGTGTCCTCTTGATCACTGTTAGCATTGGAACCATCCAGGAACGCCAGAAGCTGTTTACAGCCAGCCTCTGAACCCAGTGATGACATCATCCCTAGGCGTCAAGACCTTTCTCTGTTGCCACAGCAACCACCCCATGCCACCAACTCTTGTGTTATTCATTTTACCTGCATTACCTGCACGACACTACTTGTGTTACCTACATCATGGCTCAGATAAAAGTCACGGACCACGACCCATAGCTCGCTCGCTCTCTCTCTCTCTCTGTCTCTCTCTCTGTCTCTGTCTCTGTCTCTCTCTCTCTCTCTCTCTCTCTCTCTCTCTCTCTCTCTCTCTCTGTTCTTCCCTTCTCCTTCAGGAGTTCCTCTTTCAATAAAGACCACCGACGTGAGCACTGTGCTGGCTTGGAGTAATCTGTCCAGGAGTACTCTGCTTTTCATCTAACATTGAGGCTGAAACTCGCGCGTGACCACCCAGGCGTTTTCGCAGCTCCACTGCAAGCACCACCACCACTGCTGCTGCGGGGCGCCCAGGACTCCACCAAGCAGTCTGGCCTCTGCCACGTGGGTTAAACCCCACACGACCTCATCCGGACAGGTCAACAAGCTGCATAGGCTCACTTTTCCTGCCACCAGATCACCAAAACCTTCACACAGGCATCAGCAGATTGGTAAGGTTTTCCAGGGCAGGGTCCCTTCTCCAAAGAGATTCGGCCACCCTCTATGGGCTCAGGGGATGGACTTTCCACGGTCCCTATGACCAGCCTTCCAGCCGACACCCCAGGTCATGACTTCAACCCTTGGGTGACCCCTCCCTCTCAGAAACGCTATTCATGAAGCGGTTTTCTCTTTTTGCTGTAGAGGAGTCCTAAGCTTAGGTAAATCGTTTTTTCCTGTGAGTCCTGGTCTCGCATAGCCACTAGCATACCTGTGACAACCCTGTTTGTCTAGATTGACTGTTTATTTGTATTAGTTATTGAATTTTTCTCAGAATGTGTGTAGGAATAGTTCAGTAACATCCCCACACCCAATGAGTATCTGTCACCTTCAGCCATACCTCAAGGTTTTCTTCTGAAATGTCTCCTGGAAAATCTCAAATCTCTAAAACTAACACCCGACTTTTGCCATAAGGTCTGAGATCAATACCCATTAGAAAATGGCTGCAAACAGCCACTTAATGTCACATTTGATTCTGTCATTTTAAGGGATCTTCACGTGTACTGCCAGTGGTCCAATAAATGGAAAGAGGTCCTTTATGCTCAAACTTTTACCTATCTTCTGTCCAAACCCTCTCTCTGCAATTCTTGTACCATCAACTTCTTCTAGCTATGCAACCTCTTCAGGATGACACCACAGTCCTCAATCCAGTTAAAGAACCACCCCTTACCACTGCAGACTTGTCTCTGCAACCTGGCCTAAAACCCCAGCCTCCTCAGCTTCCTCTTCTCACCAGACTTCCCCAGAGCCTCCTTGCTTGACCTCTCCAGACTCCTTCTCTCCTAGCCCAGCTACAGGCCGCTCCAATCATTCCACACTGTACCTACTTTCAGCCCTCCCACCACACCTAAGTCTACAGTTAAAACCCCTACTTCTCCCCTCCCCCACCCAACCCAACCCAGCAGCAGTCCTTCCTTTAAGGGAAGTTGCTGGGGTAGATGGTCCAATCAGAGTACATGTCCTTTTCTCACTAAGTGAACTTTCCCAAATAGAACAGAGACTGGGATCCTATACCTCTAACTCTTTGTCCTCCATTAAAGAATTTCAGTGTATTACTCAATCTTAGCTTGACCTTTCCTTGCTCGACCTCTCCAGACTCCTTCCCTAGAATACATGCAGACATGACTCATCAAACAAATCCAACATATCCAATCAGATCTGAGATAGTACCTGACCAGGATGCTCAATGGAGCTATAATTCCCTAGGTGTTATTTTAGCCAGAGATGGATTCATAACATGCCTCCTGGCTGGTCTCTGTAGAGCAGTCTTAAAATCAGCAAATTTTGAAAAAGTCCAAGAGGTCATCCAAGATAAACAAGAAAACCAGTCTTGATTTTTAGAGACCATTACAAAGGCCCTTTTACAACATACTAATTTAGACCCTGAAAACCCAGAAGGTAAGCAATTCCTGATGACATACTTCTTTTCCCAGAGCTACCCTGACATTTTAAAGCCAAACTCAGACATTTGGAGAGGGAACCCCTACCTCCACAGGAAGGAGTCTTAGCACTCACCTGCAAATTGTAGCATCAGAGAGATGAAGAGGCCTGCAGACAAAAGTACCATATGCTGGCAAAGGCTGTGTGACCATCCCCAGACACTGCCCAGGCTTCCTGGGCTTCTAAGGCTCAGGGACCACCAGGGTCCTGCTACAAGAGTGATCAACAAGGTCATTGAATGAAGGCTTGTCCTAACCCTGCAATCCAAAAGGGCCATGACCTAGGTGTCATGAGGAGGATTATTGGGCTATCAATTGTCCTGTGCGACTCAGGACAGAAGGACATCACTCTCAGGTAGCCCTCCAGCTGATGATCTAGGCTTGCCTATGGACGACTGAAGAGGCCTGAGCTCCCTTGATCCGACTGCTTCCATCACCACCAGAGAACCGAGGTAGTCATCATGGTATCTGGGCAGCCCATCTCCTTCCTCTTGGACTCTGGGACCACTTACTCAGTCCTGATGTAGTTTTGGGAACTCACCTTTCATTCTTGTTCCCCTGTTGTCATTGTAGGAGGACAACCTTACCTTCCTCACCAAACACCACTGCTTTGTTGCATTTTTAGGGGTGTTCCTCTCACCCTTCCTGTTTGGTAGTACCAGTGTGTCCTGTCCCCTTATTTGGAAGGGATCTTCTAGCTAAGTGGGGAGCCTCTACTTCATTTGCTCCCCTCACTTGTCTAAACCCAACCTTGCCAGCAGACCCTCTCCTCCTCCTCCTAGCCAGTCAACCTTCTAAATCTAGCATGTTGTTCCCTTTGTCAGCTTCTCAGTAGACCCCCAAGTCTGTGGTGATTAGAGCCCCTCTGTTGCTAATCATCTTTCTCCTGTTGATAAAGAGGAACACTCCTCCACTGCTGGTGGGATTGCAAGTTGGTAATAAGGACACATGATTCACTATGTTCATAGAAGCCTTATTTATAATAGCCAGAAGCTGGAGAGAACCCAGATGATGTCTTTCCAAAGAGAAATGGGTACAAAAAATTGGTATAATTATGCAATGGAGTACTACTCAGCTACTAAAAAGAATGAATTCATGAAATTGTTAGGCAAATGGATGGAACTAGAAAGTGCCATCCTGACTAAGGTAAACCAATCACAAAAGAACTCACACAGTATGCACTCACTGATAAGTGGATATTAGCTCAAATGCTCAAAAAGACTGTCCTACCTGGGGATTCATCCTATAATGTCACCAAACACTGACACTATTGTGAATGCCAAAAAGTGCTTGCTGAAAGGAGCCTGATATGGCCGTCTCCTGAGGGACCCTGTCAGAGCCTTATAGATAGAGGCTGATGCTAGCAACCAACCATTGTGCTGAGCGTGGGGTCCCAAGGGAGAAGCTAGATGGAGGATTGGAGGAGCTGAAGGGGTTTGCCTACTCGTGGGAAGAACGCCAATGACTGCCAATCAGACCCCCAAGGGCTCCCAGGGACTAAGCCATCAATCAAGGGTTATGAATGGTTCCAAGTGAAATTGTGGTAGAGGAATGACTTGTTGGGCATCAATGGGAGGAAAGGTCCATGGTCCTATGAAGGTTTAATAGATGCCCCAGCATGGTGAAATGGAGAGGGGGTAGGTGGGAGTGGGTTGGGTTGAGGGGCAGCTTCTGGGAGGCAGTGGGAGGGAGGATGGATTGAGGGATTTCTGGGAGGGCAGAAACAAGGAAAGGATATATCATTTGAAATGTAAATGAAGAATATATTCAATAAAAAAGAAAAGAAAATATCATCCTGACTGGGATAACCCACACCTAAAGGGACATTCAAAGTATGTACTCACTGATAAGTGGATATTAACCAAAATGTAAAGAATCCCCAAGATACAACCCACAGTCCATAAGAAGTTTAACAATACTGAAGGCCCAAGAGAGCATGCTTCAACCTTGTTTAGAAAGGGGCACCCAGCTGGGCAGTGGTGGTGCAAGCCTTTAATCCCAGCACTTGGGAGACAGAGGAAGGAGGATTTCTCAGTTGGAGGCCAGCCTGGTCTATAGAGTGAGTTTCAGGACAGCCAGAGCTACACAGAGAAACCCTATGTGGAAAAACCAAAAAAAAGAAAGAAGGAAAGAAAGAAAGAAAGAAAGAAAGAAAGAAAGAAAGAAAGAAAGAAAGAAAGAAAGAAAGAAAGAAAGAAAGAAAGAAAGAAAGAAAGAAAGAAAGAAAGAAAGACAAGAAAAGAAAAAGAAAGAAAAAGAAAGAAAAAGAAAAGGAAAAGAAAAAGAAAAAGAAAAGAAAACGAAAGGGGAACACAATAATCCCAGGAGGCAGAGGAATGCAGGGACCTGGGTGGAGAGGGGAGGGAAAATGGAGCAGGATCAGGTTTGAGGAGAGACAGGAGAGAAGCCCAGAGGGCCTGAAAAATGAATGGAAATATGCAGCTGTGGGGGTGGGGTAGGGTAAGGGGAACCTCTAGAAATTCCCATAGACCTGGGATGTGAGAGGCTTGTAGGATTCATTGAGGATGCCCTTATTCAAAATGCCCAAGAGTGGGGAGATGTACCCTTTATTTGTAAAAGCTATAAACAGAAAACAACCAGGATGGACTTCAACTGAAAAATGGATTAGGAAAATGTGGCATATTTACAAACTGAAATATCATTCAGCTATTAAAAACAAGGAAACCATGAAATTTGAAGGAAAATGAATGGGATTTAAAATTTTCATTCTGAGTGTGACTGCTATCCATGCCAGCTTTTCTCAAGAGAAAACTTGAAAACTTGAGAATTTCATGAAGTTGTTTTTAATAGCTGTGTAGTATTCCATTGTGTAAATATACCTTTTTTTTTTATCCACTACTATGATGAAGGACATCTGGTTTCTTTCCAGCTTCTGGCTATTATAAATTAGGCTTCTATGAACATAGTGGAACATGTGTCCTTATTGCATGTTGGAGCATCTTCTGGGTATATGCCCAGGAATGATATACCTGGGTCCTCAGGCAGTACTATGTCTAATTTTCTGATGAAGCTCCAAACTGATTTCCAGATTGGTTGTCCCAACTTGCAATACCACCAGCAATGGAGGAGTGTTTCTCTTTCTCTGCATCCTTGACAACATCTGCTATCCCCTGAGTTTTTCATCTTAGCCATTGTGACTGGTGTGAGGTGGAATCTCAGGATCGTTTTGATTTGCATTTCCCTGATAACTAAGGATATAGAACATTTTTTTATGTGCTTCACAGCCATTCAAGTTTCCTCAGTCGAGAATTCTCTGTATCATTGTGTACCTCATTTTTTAACAGTTTTAATTGACTCTAGAGTCTCACTTCTAAGGTTCTTTGTATACATTGGATATTAGCCCTCTATCAGATGTATGTATCAGGATTGGTAAAGATCTTTTCCCAATCTGTTGGCTTCCATTTTTTCCTGTTGACAGTGTCCTTTGCCTTACAGGAGCTTTGCAATTTTATGAGGTCACTTTCTTCGATTCTTGTTCTTAGAGGATAAGCCATTGGTGCTCTTCTGTTCAGGAAATTTTTCCCTGTGCTGACATATTCAAGGCTCTTCCCCACTTTCTCCTCTATAAGCTTCAATGTATCTGGATTCATGTGAAGGTCCTTGATCCACTTAGACTTGAGCTTTGTACATGGAGATCAGAATAGGTTGATTTGCATTTTTGCATGCAGATCTCCAGTTGACCCAGCACCATTTGTTAAAAATGCTGTCTTTTTTCCACCGGATGTTTTTTAGCTCCTTTGTCTAAGATCAAGTGGCCATAGGTGTGTGGGTTCATTTCTGGATCTTCAGTTTTGTTCCTTATTATACCTTCCTGTCTCTGTATCAATACCATGCAATTTTTGTCATTATTGCTTTGTAATACAGCTTGATGTCAGGGATGGTTATTCCCCCTGAAATTCTTTTATTGTTGAAAATAGTTTTCACTCTCCTGGGCTTTTTGTTATTCTTAATGAATTTGCTAATTGCTCTTTCTAACTCTATGAAGAATTGAGTTGGTGTTTTGGTGGGGATTGCACTGACTCTGTAGGTCTCTTTCAGTAAGATGGCTAGTCTTACTATATTAATCCTGCCAATCCACGAGCACGTGAGATCTTTCCATCTTTGAGTTCTTTCTCCAGAGACTCCAAGTTCTTATCACACAGATCTTTCACTTGCTTGGTTAGAGTCACACCAAGGTATTTTATGTTATTTGTGACTATTGTGAAGGGTGTCACCTCCCTAATTCCCTTTTTTCAATTGCACATTTTCTTTATTCACATTTCAAGTCTTATCCCCTTTCCATTTTTTATCATCACTGCCCAGCTTGTGTGCAGGATTATGTGCCACATGGCCAGACCTTCTAAAGGACATCTACAGAAACGTTGGCTTCATTTTTCAAGAAATGGAAATAACTGTGCTAGGTTAAGTCAAAAGTATAGAAGACAGGGGACACGAGAAAATCTATGTATGAGATTTTATCCCACCCAAAGCTTTAATATATTTGAAAAGTAGAATTCATGAACTAAAAACTATTGTCCTTCTAGAGTCCTGTCAAGTTTAATAGAAGTGGGTTCAACCTGATTACAACACTGACACCAGTATCACTGATCTGATATTTACAAAAAAGTAATATTTTTCAATAAATTAATGTCAATGCAACACCCAAGTCAGTTATAATACTAGCTGTTTGGTGAACAAGGTCCTAACATCAGACCAAGTCTATAAAGTCCAAATGGATATTTTCCAAACTTCACACATTGAAGATGTGAAACCCAAACCTGTTTCTCTTTGTGTGTGGGTTTGCAATCATACTGAGCATCAAGATTTCAAAAGAAACTTCTTGTTGCTTCAAAGTCTTTTAACTTTCTTTATCAATGGAGCTATAGACAACTTCATCTTCACTCTTCATGCCCATTAACTTCCTAAATTTGACATTTTGGTCCTTGTTTCCAAAATTCATTTTTTTAAGATTTCAGCAGACTGACATTTGTTGCCTTCTTTCTTGCCTTGCCAGAGCATTTTCCTCTTTCTCTTGCTCAGCAAATTTCACTGGATTCACAGCTGCTGGGTTATAGTAACTGGGCACTGCTGCTATACCTGTCTCTGCCAAGGCTTTAGCTTCCAGGGCCACTATTTGGGCGGCCATAGCTATCTGAGGAGTAACCTGGGTAACCTGGGTTCCTGATTTCAACACTGCCTCCAGTTGCTGCAGCCACTGCAGCCATTTCTTGTTGTTTCTGATTTTGACCATTTCATTTTTTGTTCTTATAGTTTCTTTGTCCTTTTTCTTCTAGCTAATCTTCATGGGTAAATTGCTGTGTTTCTGCCAATGAAGGGAGTTGGACTAGGTGTCTGGCTTAGGCTTCTGCTAAATCTTCTTGGTTTTTTTTTTTTTTATCCTCTTCTATCTTGACTTCAACTGCGTGTTCTGCTCCTTGTTCTAGTCCTATGCCTGTGTATGGATCTTAATCAGGAGAATGTTCTGATCCTTCTTTTTCTATATCTGCCTCTAGATGGTGACATCTTCCTGCCTCTGCTTCTGGGTTGGGATTGATTTTCCAATCCCTACTTCTTGAGCAAGACTTCTTCCTTTCCCTGTTTCTACTGCTGTAGTGTCTTTAACTTGATCTAACTTCTGCCCCATGATGACTTCCTTTCTTTGTGTTTGTGTCTGTCCTCACCATTCCCAGATGAATTTAATCATTCTCTTCCTTTGTCAGTAGAGTGTTCTTTGTCATTGTGCTCCTCAGACTTGTGTCTCTTAGAGGCCTTATCTTTGGATTCTTGAATCTTTGCTTCTGCTCAGGCTCCTGTGCTTGCTTCCATCATTAACTAATTTTTGTTTTCTTTCTCTTGACCTTGACCTCAACTTTGAAAAATGATGTTTTGAGGCTACAGAAAAAATAGATATATTTGACTACTCTTTTTTTCTTTTCTCTATCTGGTGATGTCTTTTCTGGGCCTAATCTCATTCTGTATCAATAGCCACCATTGCTTTTGAGTCCCAGCTGCTAAATTGGTGCTTCTGCTTACCCACACTCAACAGTACTCCCTAATTTCTTTCTCAGCCCGTTTGTCCTTTGAGTAGAGGAAGGTTATTGATTTGGTTGAGTTTATTGTATATCCAGCCATCTTGATGAAGTTCATTATCAGGTTTAGGAGTTCACTGGTGGAATTTTAAGTAGACTATCATATTGTCTGCTAATAGTGATATTTTGACTTCTTCCTTTCCAATTTTTATCCGTTTGACTTCCTTGTTGTCTAATTGCTCTGGCTAGGACTTCAAGTACTATATTGAATAGGTAGGAGGAGAGTAGGCAGCCTTGTCAACTCCCTGATTTTAGTTGGATTGCTTCTAATTTCTCTTCATTTAGTTTGATGTTGGCTACTGGTTTCCTGTATATTCCCTTCACTATGTTTAGGTATGGGACTTGAATTCCTGCTGTTTCCAAGACTTTTACCCTGAAGGAGTGTTGGGTTTTGTCAAATGCTTTCTCAGTATCTAATGAGACGATTGTGTGGTTTTTTCTGTGGGTTTGGTGCAGAATTTTATCAGACCTTCAATGAAGACCTAATTCCAATACTCTTCAAATTATTCCACAAAATAGAAACAGAAGGAATGCTACACAATTTGTTCTATGAAGCCACAATTATGCTTATACCTAAATCACACAAAGGCCCAACATAGAAAGAGAACTTCAGAGCAATTTCCTTTATGAATATTGATGCAAAATTCTTGCAAAAAAAATCCAAGAACACATCAAAATGATCATTCACCATGATCCAGTAGTCTTCATCCCAGGAATGCACGATGGTTCCATATATGGAAATCCATTTATATAATCCACCATATAAACAAACTCAAGGAAAAAACACACAATCATCTCATTAGATACTGAGAAAGCATTTGACAAAATCCAACACTCCTTCATTATAAAAGTCTTGGAAACCTCAGGTATTCAAGTCCCATACCTAAACATTTGAAGTGAGAAAACACATTACAAATTCAGATCTTTGGAGGTGGTGATATTTAATTAAATATAGGCTAAGCCTTCTATGGATAAAACATCTTGTTCTCCAGGGTAAAAGAGAGGAGAGCAAGATAAAATTTGCTGCATTGAAGATAACAAACAATAACAATTATAAAGTCACTGAAGACAATGAAGGATTAATTTCCTCAGTCAGAGGTAGAAAGCCTATACTTCAAGGGGTATGGAGAGGGGTGCATCTTATAAGGAGTGTGGAAAGTCTATTACTTCGGGTGATATAAGCCCTTGAGAATCTGAAAGTTCAAAGTTCCCAGCCTCATGGTGTCCTGCCACACAGCTCCGTCCCAGGTTACAGGATCCCATCCTTTTTTTTTTTCCATTTTTTTAATTCGATATATTTTTTATTTACATTTCCAATTGTTTCTGCTTTTCTAGCCTTCCCACTCCCCGAAAGTCCCATAAGCCCCTTTCTCTCCCCCTGTCCTCCCACCCAACCCTTCCCACTTCCCCATTCTGGTTTTGCCCTACACTGCTTCACTGAGTCTTTCCAGAACAAGGGGCCACTCCTCGGTTCTTCTTGTACCTCATTTGATGTTTGGATTATGTTTTGGTTATTCCAGTTTTCTAGGTTAATATCCACTTATTAGTGAGTGCATACCATGATTCATCTTTTGAGTCTGGGTTACCTCACTTAGTATGATGTTCTCCAGCTCCATCCATTTGCCTACAAATTTCATGAATTCATTGTTTCATTGTGGCAGAATAGTTCTCCATTGTGTATATATACCACATTTTTCGCATCCACTCTTCTGTTGAGGGATACCTGGGTTGTTTCCAGCTTCTGGCAATTATAAATAGGGCTGCTATGAACATAGTGGAATATGGATCCTTATTACATGCTGGGGAATCTTCTGGGTATATGCCCAGGAGTGGTATAGCTGGATCTTCTGGAAGTGAGGTGCCCAGTTTTCAGAGGAACCACCAGACTGATTTCCAGAGTGGTTGTACCAATTTGCAACCCCACAAGCAGTGGAGGAGTGTTCCTCTTTCTCCACATCCTTTCCAACCCCTGATGTCTCCTGAATTTTTAATCTTAGCCATTCTGACTGGTTTAAGGTGAAAACTCAGGGTTGTTATGATTTGATTTCCCTAATGACTAATGAAGTTGAGCATTTTTTAAGATCTTTCTCTGCCATCTGAAGTTCTTCAGGTGAGAATTCCTTGTTTAACTCTGTACCCCATTTTTAATAGGGTTGTTTGGTTTTCTGGAGTCTAACTTCTTGAGTTCTTTATATATATTGGATATTAGCCCTCTATCTGATGTAGGATTGGTGAAGATCTTTTCCCAATTTGTTGGTTGCCGATTTGTCCTTTTGATGGTGTCCTTTTGATGGTGTGTGGAGGAACGGATTCAGAAAATGTGGTATATTTACACAACGGAATACTACTCAGCAATTAAAAACAATGATTTCATTAAATTTTTAGGCAAATGGTTGGAACTGGTAAATATCACCCTAAGTGAGGTAACCCAGTCTCAAAAGAACACTCATGGTATGCACTCACTGATAAGTGGATATTAGACCAGAAGCTTGGAATACCCAAGACACAATGCACATATCAAATGATGCCCAAGTAGAAGGAAGAAGTGGCCCCCAGTCCTGGAAAAGCTCAGTACAACAGTGTCAGGGAATACCAGAACATGGAAGTGGGAAGGGGTGGATTTGGTAACAGGGGTAGGGAAGAGGGCTTATGGGACTCTCAGGAAGGGTGGCATCCAGGAAAGGAAAACTCACTTGAAATGTAAATAAAGAATATATCGAATAAAAATAAACAGGAGACAGCAGGTGTTGGCAAGGATGTAGAGAAAGAGGAACAGTCCTCCACTGCTGGTGGGATTGCAAGCTGGTACAACCACTCTGGAAATCAGTCTGGTGGTTCCTAAGAAAACTGGGCATGACACTTCTGGAGGACCCTGTTATACCTCTCCTGGGCATTTACCCAGAGGATTCCCTGGCATGCAATAAGGACACTTGCTCCATTATGTTCATAGCGGCCTTATTTATAATAGCCAGAAGCTGGAAAGAATACAGATGTCCCTCAGTGGAGGAATGGATACAGAAAATGTGGTATATTTACACAATGGAATACTACTCAGCAATTAAAAACAATGAATTCATTAAATTTTTAGGCAAATAGTTGGAACTGGAAAATATCATCCTAAGTGAGGTAACCCAATCACAAAATAATACACATAGAATGTAGTCACTGATAAGTGGATGTTAATTAGCCCAGAAACTTTGAATACTCAAGACACAATTAACATATCAAATGATTCCCAAGAGGGAAGGAGAGTGCCCTCTTCCTGGAAAGGCTTTATGCAACAATGTAGGGGATTGCCAGGACAGAGAAGTGGGAGGGGAATGGGCAGAGGAAAGAAGGCTTATGGTACTTATAGGGAGCAGGAAATCAAGAAAGGGGAAATCATTTGGAATTTAAACAAAGAATATAGAAAATTGAAAAAAAAGGAAAAGAAAAAAAGAAAACGAAAAAAAAAAAGATGCTACAATGAAAGAAAAAGTACTTTGTCCTTGCGACTTGTTTCAATGATAAAGACTGAAATATGCAGCATTCTGTCCATTGCTCCATAACAGACCTACCTCTTCCTGACCATTGCTTTCCCATGGCTACAGTTATCTCATGGTGAACCATGATCACAGCTGCTGTTATGAATTGGGCATTTAGAGATGTCAGCAGAGCTGTCCCTCAGGTTCTCACAGCATTTCTGCCATGATCCTATTCCTTCCTGCTCAGTGTGACTTCCACAAATAGACTTCTCATGAGGCTTTCAGTAACTTTCACATACTCTCTATAAGATCTCTTCCTGCAGGAACTGTGAGGACAAAGCACAATGATCAGTGGCCTTTGAGAGTTTGATGTTTTCCCATATTACTCTGTTCATTAGGACATGTGGACAGCCCAAATTGGGAATTTTATTGATGACAGTCATATGCTCGATATTCTAGATAATAAATGAATAAAACAGGCAGTTAGGTTAATGCATTCATTAGAATATGTGTACTTCTTTGAGAGTATGAGGTGATATTGACCACAACTATTTCTTAAATCCTCTGTCACGGGTTATCATAAAAGATTTTTCTTCTGTTAGCTGTGAAGAGGCAGAAAGAAGAGGCAGAAAGAAGAATTACACACTGGTTCAGTGTTGTTACCAGTGTTGCCATTGTGGAAGATGTCTCTGTCTTTTCTTTTTATTAATTGACTGTTTATATCTTTTAAAACATTTGACTCTTAGTCTACATGTATTCCATTATTCTTACATTTATGAATATATCTATACAAAATATACATCATAAATTCAGCTCTTCCAATTGGTGCCACTAATTGATATGTGTATCAATTCTACTGAATTTGGTATGCATTTAAGTATTTCTTGCCTCTTCCTCTTGGTGTATGTAGAGAGAATTTTTATCAATAACAGTTTTTATAGGTGACAATAAAAACCAATCCAAAGGGAAATCCACACAGGTAAAAGAACTCATATTGAGTTTCCTGTTTGGATGTGTGGGTTAAGTTCTAACTATGCCATATGTAGATATAATCCAAAGTGACAAATTGATTTTAGAGTTGGTGTCTGTCAGAAGACAAGAGCATTAGTAGTAACAATCTGAATAGTGACCGAAGATTTTGATGAGAATGAGTTGAAGTGTTTTAATGGAAAACTGGTTTGTGTGATCAAAAATACTTTTGGGCATATCGGAAACTGAGGAAGTTTGGGATAGGAGAGTGATTAAATATCTAAAATGGCTATATTGATGTAGTGTGATTTACACTAAAACTTAGCCTGAATCTTAAAAGATGATTCCTACATGAGGAAAACTATGAGAGCCCTCAAAATTTGAACAAGAGAAAAATGCTTGTTTAAAGTACAGTTTCAGCATGCTCTACCAGGATCTGAGGCTTTGAGTTTCTGTTTAAATAAAAAGTGAAGTTGAATTCACCTGCAGTTCTATAATTCTATTTATCTTGGGTTCTCCATTCTCATCATCTCAAGGATTAAATGTTCCTCAGCAAATAGCTCTATTCAGATTTCTGTGCTGGAAGCTTCAGTATCTGAAGTGAACATGGTTGAAATTTTATGAGCCTTTCATATCTGAGTAGTCATATATTGACTCAAAAGTAAATATAGGGACTTCATTGTATATTTTAATTCCCCTAAATTCAGGGGGATAAAATGTGTATTACGTCATGGAAAATATTTTCGTGTGTAAATTTCTATGTTCAGATTTTATAATCTGATGCATATTTTTCTGTGCAATAGGAGATTGCAGTATTTTAGAACTCAAATGAAATTTTTACTATACTATATTAGTTGATATTTCAAAAGACATATCACCTACAAATTATTTGATAATCTTATATCTGTAATGGAACCTGCTGTTGTATCATTGTAATTAACAACATAGTAGCAGGCAGCATTCTTTGATTTGATTTTTTGGATTTTTTGTTTGTTTGTTTTGTTTTTTTGAGGCAGGGTTTCTCTGTATAGCCCTGGCAGTCCTGGAACTCACTCTGTAGACCTGGCTGGCCTCGAACTCAGAAATCCACCTGCCTCTGCCTCCCAGAGTGCTAGGATTACAGGCATAGGCCACCACCGCCCGGCTAGCAGGCAGCATCTTATGCACACATTTTCATAATCTGTGACTAATTAATGTGGTTGTAAAATCACGGTAGACATTTTCTGTCTTTTTGAATTGTTTTTTAGATTGACATAATTTTATAATTTTAGATTTTATATATGTATATGAATATTTATGTATGCTTGTAATACATTGGAAAAATAGAAAGGTTGTTATTAAATAGAAAGAAATATACTTTTATCTTTTTTATAGGATATTTTCTTTATTTACATTTCAAATATTATCCCCTTTCCAAGTCCAACCCACAAAACTCCTATCCCATCGCCCCTGTTCCTGCTTCTATGAGTGTGTTCCTCCACCCACCCAACCACTCCCACTTCCCCCGCCTTGCCATTCCCCTACATTGGGGCATCAAACCTTCACAAAACCAAAGGCCCCTCCTCCCATTGATGTCCAACAAGTCCATCCTCTGCTACAAATAAGTGGAGCCATGGGTTACTACACATATACTCTTTGGTTGGTGGTTTAGTCCCTGCGAGCTCTGGGAGGGTTTGGTTGGTTGATATTATTGTTCCTACTATGGGGTTGCAAACACCTTCAGCTCCTACAGACCTTTCTCTACATCTTCCACTGGGGACCCTGTATTCAATCCAATGGTTGGCTGCAAGCCTCTGTATTTGTCAGATTCTGACAGAGGCTATCAAGAGACAGCTACATCAGGCTCCTGTCTGAAAGTACTTCTTGGAATTCATAATAGTGGCTGGGCTTGATAACTGTGTATGATATAGATTCCCAGGTGGGGCAGTCTCTGGATGGACTTTTCCTCAGTCTCTGCTCCACACTTTGTATCTCCTCCCGTGGGTTTTTTATTCCCCCTTCTAAGAAGGACAGAAGTATCCATACTTTGGTCTTCCTTCTTCTTGAGCTTCATGTGGTCTATGAATTGTATCTTGGGTATTCCAAGCTTTGGGGCTAATATCCACTTATCAGTGAGTGCATACCATGTGCATTGTTTGTGACTGGCTTACCTCACTCAGGATGATATTTTCTACTTCCGTCCATTTGCCTAAGAATTTCAGCAAGTCATTGTTTTAATAGCTGAGTAGTACTCCATTGCCTCAAAGTACAACACTTTCTGTAACATGGATTGTGTTTTAAATATAATCAGGAGATATAATTATATCCATAACATTTGTTCCACTACTGCACCAGAATAGCTTACAGGCCAGTCACTATTTTAGTTTGCAATGTTTGTAACTTTGAGATAGCCATGCTTACGTTTCTGTTCTGGTAGCATGCAGAGTACCTTGCATATCTTGAATGCTACTTAGGAGAGAGAAGCTTAATACATAATGTTTTACTTGTGTTTATATTGTAAATATACTTTTTTTTATAAGGCATTAGTAAGATTTTATATTTTTGGATTTTATATATGTATATGAATATGTATGTTTGTAGTAGTGAAAAAACAGAAAGGTTGTTATTAAATAGAAAGAAAAATACACATGATAGAGGCGTCTGTTTCTTTCAAATAATGGTGTTCTTTGATTTAAACTTTTGAATTTCATGATGTCTGATTTATGAATTTTTGTTTTTATTCTCTATACTTTTGGAGTACTTCTCAGGAAGTACTATTCTGTATAATGAAGTCAAGTGAATTTTCTACTTCCAGGTAAAAAGTGACCTTCAGAATTCATAAGACAAAACTCGGTTCAATATAAAAAATGGAATGTTCTGAGATCCCTCAGCATCTCCTAAACTTTCTGCAGCCATTTACTTCTGTTAATTGCTTTTAGAAAATGACTTAGTCCCCTTGATTTTCAGTTTTTATGGGAATAGCCCTCTACTTTTTAAAGAGTTTCCACTGTACAGTCAACTTCAACAAGCACGCTGGAATTTAGTTCCATTAGGAAATTTTAGGATGTGGACATCAGTGGGCCTGCTCAGATATCCATCAGAAAGGGATAAAATCATTTTGATTGTAAACAGTCTATTACAAATCCATTGCAATTAAATTTAATTACAGTCATGATAAGTATCCCAGGAAGTTTTATAAAGGAAAGCTGGCCAGGCAGCCTGAAGTCAGTGGCTTTTGGTGTGAGAGGAATAGATAGATCCAGGGAATGCATTTTTGAAGGAGTAACATTTTAAAGGAAACTTGTGTGAATCAGGGAAAAGAGACAGAAGAGTAAGTTCCAGGCAAAGAACATCAAAACCTCAGGTAGGAAAATGAATGTAGCCCATTGAAGTTAACTTGAAGAAGAAAGTCTGCCTGGCAATGCACCTGTGAAAAGCTGTAGGAGGGACACTGTCTCCTAATGTGATCCTGTTTGTCCCCTGAATGCACTTTGTGAAGCCACATTCAAGTTACACCCATTGTAGTAAAGAGTCATTGTTGGACCTAGCTGAGTGTGCTCAGCCTTCTTTGAAACGTCTGTGACTCAAACAAAGCTATAGCCAGGCAGAGCAACCCAAACTAAGGTCAGTGCTCATGCCCCTCTCTGTGTGGGGGTCATATTTATACTCTATCACAGGTCCTTTCACATGTCTGCTATATCAAAACATCTGTCATCTGTGTTTGCTTCAGGTAAACATTCTTTCCTGTGTCTGTTGCAGCAAAACATCTTTTCTCCTGTGTCTGCTTCAGGTAAACATTCTCCTGCATGTTTGCTTTAGCAAGACATCCTTTAATCTGTGTGCAGCAGCAAAACATCATTTGACATAGCTGAATGTCGACGAACTAGAAGTTTCCACTTTGGTGTATGTGGTCCACACATAGGTAAATGTGGGCACATCCTATGGATGATTGACAGACTGTGGTTGTTTAATATGGATGACTGACAGGCTTGAGCCTTGTCCTGTGGACAAATCACAGGCTGTGGCCTTCTCCTCTGGAAGACAAACACAGCTGTAGCCTTGCCCTTGAAATCTGATCATCTGTAGGTGTGTCCTCTGGAGGATTGACACACTGAGGGCATTTCCTATAGATGATTAATAGCCTGTGTTCCACTACCATGTATGAGTGACAGATTGTGGGTGTTTACTATGGGTGATTGACAGGGTATGGGTGTTTCCTTCCTATAGGTAATAGAATGAGGTTGTTTTCTGAGCTTGATACTTTTTAGATATTTCCTATAGATGACTGACTGAATGAATGAATTTTGTCTCCAAGATAGGCCTGCTCTTGGTCTTTTCTTTGGATCATTGCCTGTCTGTGTGAGTTTTCTCTTGACAACTGACAGACTGAGGCAGATTCCTACACATTATTGATAGGCTGAGGTCATTTCCTATACATACATGACAAGTTCTTAGCTCTTCCTAGGAATGACTGACAAGAAATGTCTTTGTCCTGGGAATGACAGACTGTTTCCTGACTGAAAGGATGTTGGTGTCCCTGTGGATGATTGATAGGCTATATGTTTTTTATTTGTTATTCCATTTTTTGTAATTGCCCTTTTTTCTTGGATATTTTCTTATTTACACATCAGATGTTTTCACCTTTCCAGTTCTCCCCTAAGGAAACCTCCTATCCCATCCCCCTCCTGCTGATTCTATGACAGTGCTCCCCCATCCACCCACACACTCCCTTCTTGCTGCCCTGGTATTCCCCTACAGGGAGATAAGAAAGGAACAATTTGCATTCTTCTACATGTTGACTAACAGTTGAATGACCACAATTTGTTGAAAATGCTACCTTCTTTCTACTGGTTGGTTTTAGCTCCTTTATGAAAAATCAAGTGACCATGGTTGTGTGGGTTCATTTCTGGATCTTCCTGCCTAACACTGTACCAATGCCATTACAACAGTTTTTATCACTATTGCTCTGCACTACAGCTTGAAGTCAGGAATGATGACTCCCCCAGAATTTCTTTTATTGTTGAAAATTGTTTTCACTATCCTGGATTTTTTCTTAATTCAAATGATTTTGAGAATTGTTCATTCTAAGACTATGAAAAATTGAGTGGAAATTTTGATGGGGATTGCATTGAATCTGGAGACTGCTTTTGGCAGAGTGGTCATTTTTACTATAATAATCCTGCCAATACACAAGCATAGGAGAACTTCCTCATTCTGAGGGCTTCTTCGATTTCTTTCTACAAAAAAGTTTGTGTCATACTGATCTTTCACTTATTAGGTTTGAGTCACAGAATGGTATTTTATATATTTCACTTAATGGGTTAGAGTCAAACAAAGATATTTTATATTGTTTGTGACTATTGTGAAGGGTGGTATTTTCCTAATTTCTTTTTCAGCCTGTTTATCCTTTGAGTACAGGAAGGCTACTGATGTGTTTGAGTTTATTGTATATCCAGCTACTTTGTTGAAGTTGTCAGCTGTAGAAGTTCTCTGGTGAAATTTTTGGGGCCACTTAAGTATACTATCATATCTGCAATTAGTGATATTTTGAATGTATCCTTTTGACTTCCTTTTGTGGTGTAATTGATCTAGCTAGACCTTCAAGTACTATATTGAGTAGATAGGGAGAGAGTGGGCAGCCTTGTCTAGTCCCTGATGTTAGTGGGATTGCTTCAAGTTTCTCTTCATTTAGTTTGATGTTGGCTACTGATTTGGTGTATGTATGTTGCTTTCACTAAGTTTCGGTATGGGCTTTACATTTCTGATCTCTCCAAGACATTTTATTTTTAAATTTATAGATATATTTATTTACATTTCAAATGATTTCCCCTTTTCTGGACCCCCACTCCCGGAAAGTCCCATCAGTCCCTTTCCCTCCCCCTGTTTTCCCACCCAACCCTTCCCACTTCCCTGTTCTGATTTTGCTCTATACTGCTTAACTGAGTCTTTCAGAATAAGGGGCCACTCCTCTTTTCTTCTTGTACCTCATTTGATGAGTGGATTGTTTTGGGTATTCCAGTTTTCTAGGTTAATATCCACTTATTAGTGAGTGCATACCATGATTTATCTTTTGAGTCTGGGTTACCTCACTTAGTATGATATTCTCGAGCTCCATCCATTCGCCTAAGAATTTTATGAATTCGTTGTTTCTGATGGCTGAATAGTAATCCATTGTATATATATATACCACATTTTTTGCATCCACTCTTCTTTTGAGGGATACCTGGGTTCTTTCCAAATTCTGGCAATTATAAATAGGGCTGCTATGAACATAGTGGAACATGCATCCTTATTACATGCTGGGGAATCTTTTGGGTATATGCCCAGGAGTGGTATAGTAGGATCTTCTGGAAGTGAGGTGCTCAGTTTTCGGAGGAACCACCAGACTGATTTCCAGAGTGGTTGTACCATATTGGTACAGTGACAGGCAGGCAGATCAATGGAACAGGATTGAAGATCCAGAAATGAACCCACACACCTATGGCCACTGGATCCTCGAAATAGGGGCTGAAAACATCCAATGGAAAAAAGATAGCCTTTTCAACAAATGGTGCTGGTTCAACTGGGGGTCAGCATGCAGAAGAATTCGAATTGATCCATTCTTATCTCCTTGTACTAAGCTCAAATCCAAATGGATAAAGGACCTCCACATAAAGCCAGACACCCTGAAGCTAATAGAAAAGAAACTGGGGAAGACCCTTGAGGACATCGGTACAGGGAGAAAGTTTCTGAACAGAATACCAATAGCATATGCTCTAAGATCAAGAATTGACAAATGGGACCTCATAAAATTACAAAATTTCTGTACTGCATAGGACACCATCAAGAGAACAAATCGGCAACCAACAAATTGGGAAAAGATCTTCACCAATCCTACATCAGATAGAGGGCTAATATCGAATATATATAAAGAACTTAAGAAGTTAGACTCCAGAAAACCAAACAACTGTATTAAAAAATGGTGTACAGAGTTAAACAAAGAATTCTCACCTGAAGAAGTTAGGATGGCAGAGAAACACCTTAAAAAATGCTCAACTTTATTAGTCATTAGGGAAATGCAAATCAAAACAACCCTGAGACTTCACCTTACACCAATCAGAATGGCTAAGATTAAAAATTCAGGAGACAGCAGGTATTGGCGAGGATGTGGAGAAACAGGAACACTTCTCCAAGATTTTCAACATGAAGGGATGCTACATGTTGTCAAATGCTTTTGCAGCATCTAATGAAATGATCATGTGCTTCTTTTCTTTGAGTTTATGTAGTGGATTACATTGATGGACTTCAGTATATTGAACCATCCCTGCATCCCTGGGATGAAGCCTGCTTGATCACGATTATCATTTGGAAGTGTTCTTGGATTCAGTTTTTGACAATTTTATTGAGTATTTTTGTATCGATATTCACAAGGGAAATTGGTCTGACATTCTCTTTGTTGGCTCTTTGTGCAGTTTTGGTATCAGCTTAACTGTTGATTCATAGAATGAATTGGGTAGTGTTCCTTCTGTTTCTATTTTGTGGAATAATTTGAAGAGTATTGGTATTAGGTCGTCTTTGAAGTTCTGATAGAATTCTGCACTAAACCCATTTGATCCTGGGCATTTTTGGTTGGGAGACTTTTAACAACTGCTTCTATTCATATAAAGGTTATGGGAGAGTTTGGATGTTTTATCTGATTCTGATTTAACTTTGGTATATAGTATTTGTCTAGAAAATTTCTACTTCAACTTGCTTTTCCAGTTTAGCTGAATATAGACTTTTGAAGTAGGATTTGATGATTTTTTTAAAATTTTCTTTAGTTTCTGTATCTCCCTTTTCATTTCTGATTTTGTTAATTTGGATTCTGCCTCTGCGCACTTTGGTTACTCTGGCTAAGGGTTTGTCTGTCTAGTTGATTTTCTCAAAGAACCAGCTCCTAGATTTGTTTATTATTTCCTATACTTCTTTTTGTTTCTACTTGGTTGATTTCTGCCCTGAGTTTGATTATTTCCTGTCATCTTCTCCTCTTGAGTGTATTTGCTTCTTTTTGTTCTAAAGTTTTGAGGTCTGTTGTCAATGTGCTAGTGTATGCTCTCTCCAGTTTCTTTTTTTTTTATTCGATATATTCTATATTTACATTTCATTTACATTCTTTATTTACACTGGAAATGCTCAGTGCAGCAGTGTAGGGGAATACCAGGACAGGGAAATGGGAAGGGGTGGATTGGGGAACAGGGGGAGGGAAGAGGGCTTATGGGACTTTTGGGGAGGGGGGATCCAGGAAAGGGAAAATCTCTCCAGTTTCTTTTTGGAGGCACTCAGAGCTATGAGCTCTCTTCTCAGTACTTTCATTGTGTCCCATAAGTTTGGGTATGTTGAGCCTTTCTTTTAATTCTCAAATGTCTTCAACTTCTCTGTTTCTTCCTTGACCAAGTTATCATTGTGTAGGGCGCTGTTCAGCTTCCATATGTCTGTGAGCTTTCTGTTCTATTTGCTTCTATTGAAGACCATCCTTTGTCCATGTTGGTCTGATTGTACACAAGGGTTGTACCAGCTTGCATTCCCACCAGCAGTGGAGCCAGCATCCGCTGTCTCCTGATGTTTTTTTTTTAATTTCTTTTAAAAATGTATTTCTATTTTTTTTAATTCTGTATATTCTATTTACGTTTCAAATAATTTCTCCTTTTCTGACTCCCCAATCCCCGAAAGTCCCATAAGCCTTCTTCCCCTGTTCCCCCATCTACTCCTTCCCATTTCCCTGTTCTGGTATTCCCCTATACTGCTGCACTGAGTCTTTCCAGAACCAGAGGCCACTCCTCCATTCTTCTTGGACATCATATAATATGTGGATTATGTCTTGGGTATTCAAAGGTTCTAGGCTAATATCCACTTATCAGTGAGTGCATACCATGATTGATCTTTTCAGACTGGGTTACCTCACTTAGTATGATGTTCTCCAGCTCCATCCATTTGTCTAAGAATTTCATGAATTCATTGTTTCTAATGGCTGAATAGTACTCCATTGTATATGTATACCACATTTTTTTTCGTATCCATTCCTCTGTTCAGAGTCACCTGGGTTCTTTTCAGCTTCTGGCTACTACAAATAGGGCTGCTATGAACATAGTGGAGCATGGGTCCTTATTGCATGCTGGGGAATCCTCTGGGTATATGCCGAGGAGTGGTATAGCAGTATCTTAGTCAGGGTTTCTATTCCTGCACAAACATCATGACCAAGAAGCAACTTGGAGGAAAGGGTTTATTGATCTTACACTTCCACATTGAAGTTCATCACTAAAGGAAGTCAGGACTGGAACTCACGCAGGTCAGGAAGCTCCTTTCTTTGTGATAACTCCAGCCTGTGTCAAGTAGACACACAAAACTAGCCAGTACAATTGACCCCTTGTCAACTTGACACACAAACACATCACTATTGAGCCTCAACCCTTACTTTTTTATTCATCCCCAAGATCTAAATTACATTAAAAGTCCCACAGTCTTTACACATTAAAAGTTCAATCACCTTAAAATGTCCAATATCTTTAAAATTCAAAGTCTTTTAAAATTCAGTCTTTTAACTGTGGGCTCCACTAAAATACTTTCTTCCTTCGAGAGGGAAACACATCAGGGCACAATCACAACCAAAAGCAAAACTCAAACTCCAATGATTCAAGGTCTGGGATCCAACTCACAATCTTCCGTGCTCCTCCAAGGGCGTGGGTCACTTCTCCAGCTCTGCCCTTTGTAGCACACAGCTTGTCTTCTAGGCTCCAGCTGCCTATACTCCACTGCTGCTGCTGTTCTTGGTGGTCATCTCATGGCACTGGCATCTCCAAAACACTGCTGACTTCTACTGTAATTAGGCCTCAACAATAGCCTCTCATAGGCAATCTTCAAGGTGACAAGCCTCTGCTCCTATGCATGACCCCTTCAAGTCCTGGGCCATCAATTGCAACTGAGGCTGCACCTTCACCAATGGCCTTCTGTGACCTCTTACTGTGCCAAGAGCCTCAGCTGCTCTTCATGATCCCTTCATGCCTTCAAAACCAGTACCATCTGGGTGACTCTTACACAGTACCAAGTCCAGCCACAGCACAAAATACAACTGTGGCTATCTCTGGAACACACTCTCTGTGCTCTCAGAAAACATTTTCAAGAAGATTTCATCTCAGTGATGCTAGTCTCTTCTTAATCACCGCTAATCTCTTAGCCCCAGCTAACCAGCATCTATAGTCCCAATAACACAAAGGTTTGCTTTAGTGGTTCTGGTATCTTGTTACTCACAGCTGATTCTTCAGCCCCAGCTAACCAAAACCACAGAATCTTCACAATCAAAACATGGCCACTATAAGAGTCTTTAATCTTCCCTCTGAAATTTCACAAGCCAGGCCTCCATCTTTTGCACTGTTCTTAACATTGTCTTCCAAGCTCCTTCAGAACTTTCCACTGAGCTCTAAATATTCTAATGGCTTTTCTAGCTCAAAGTTCCAAAGTCCTTCCACAGTCCTCCCCCAAACATGGTCAGGTTGTCACAGGAATACCCCACTATGCTGGTACCAATTTGTCTTAGTCAGGGTTTCTATTCCTGCACAAAGATCATGACCAAGAATCAAGTTGGGGAGGAAAGGGTTTATTGAGCTTACACATCCACGTTGAAGTTCATCACTAAAGGAAGTCAGGACTGGAACTCAAGCAGGTCAGGAAGCAGGAGCTGATGCAGAGGCCATGGAGGGATGTTTCTTAGTGGCTTGCTTCCCCTGGCTTGCTCAGCCTGCTCTCTTATAGAACCCAAGAGCACCAATCCAAAGGTGGTACCACCCACAAGGGGCCCTCCCCACTTGATCACTAATTGAGAAAATGCCCCACAGCTGGATCTCATGGAGTCAGTTCTCCAACTGAAGCTCCTTTCTTTGTGATAACTCCAGTCTGTGTCAAGTTGACACATAAAACTAGCCAGTACAAGCAGGGTCCTCCAGAAATGTCATGTCCAGTTTTCTGAGAAACCGCCAGACTGATTTCCAAAGTGGTTGCACCATCTTGCAATCCCAACAGCAGTGGAGGAGTGTTCCTCTTTCTCCACATCCTTGCCAACACCTGCTGTCTCCTGTTATTTTGATGTTAGCCATTCTGACTGGTGTGAGGTGAAATCTCAGGGTTGTTTAGATTTGCATTTCCCTGATAGCTATGGATGTTGAACATTTCTTTAGGTGTTTCTCAGCCCAGAAGCTCAGAATACCCAAGACACAATTCACATATCAAATGATGCCCAGGAATGAAGCAAGGAGAGGCCGCTGGTCCTGCAAAGGCTCTATGCAGCAATGTAGGGTAATACCAGGACAGGAAAGCAGGAGGGGGGTGATTGGAGAACAGGGGGAGGGGAGAGGGCTTATGAGACTTTCAGGGAGGTAGAAACAAGAAAATGTAAATAAAAAATCGAATATATACATAAAATATATCTAATAATATTTGTGATGTTAAAAGGTGCAGAAGAATGGATGCAAAAAATGTGGTATTTATATACAATGGAGTACTATTCAGCCATTAGAAACAATGAATTCATGAAATTCTTAGGCAAATGGATGGAGCTGGAGAACATCATACTAAGTGAGGTAACCCAGTCTCAAAAGATCAGTCATGGTATGTACTCACTAATAAGTGGATATTAACCTAGAAAACTGGAATACCCAAAACATAATCCACACATCAAATGAGGTACAAGAAGAGAAGAGGAGTGGCCCCTGGTTCTGGAAAGACTCAGTGAAGCAGTATTCTCCAAAACCAGAACGGGGAAGTGGGAAGGGGTGGGTGGGAGGACAGGGGAAGAGAAGGGGGGTTACAGGACTTTCAGGGAGTGGGGGGCTAGAAAAGGGGAAATCATTTGAAATGTAAATAAATTGTATCGAAGAAAAAAAAAGTGTTACTTAAAAAAAAAAAAAGAATGGAGGAGTGCCCCCTTGTTCTGGAAAGACTCAGTGAAGCAGTATAGGGCAAAACCAGAACAGGGAAGTGGGAAGGGGTGGGTGGGAGAACAGGGGGAGGGAAGGGGGCTTATTGGACTTTCAGGGAGTGGGGGAACAGAAAAGGGGAAATCATTTGAAATGTAAATAAAAAGTGTATCGAATGAAATAAATTAATTAATTGATTAAATTTAAAAAAATAAAAATGAAAAAGCTGATGTTAAAAGGTATTAAAAAGTAGTGATTGTTGCTTCTGTTATTTTTTATCTTATTTTTATGTTTGTGTGGCTATCTTCTTTTGGGTTTCCTTAAAGAAGATAACTTTCTTGCTTTTTTTTCCTTAAAGAAGATAACTTAGCCTATACCCAGGATTTCTGGCTTTCTCTGGTGAGAAGTCTGGTGTAATTCTGATAGATCTGCCTTTTTATGTTACTTGACCTTTTCCCCTGTCTGCTTTTAATATTCTTTCTTTGTTTTGTGCACGTGGTGTTTTGACTATTATATGGCAGAAGGATTTTTTCTGGTCCAATCTATTTGGAGTTCTGTAGGATTCTTGTATGTTTATTGTGCCCTGGAATTTCTAGATGTTTCTCATTAGCAGCATTTTGCATTTTTTCATTTTCTTTGACTCTTGTTTCAGTATTTTCTATAGTATATTCTGCACCTGAGATTCTTTTTTTTAAGATTTATTATTATATGTAAGTACACTGTAGCTGTCTTTAGACACACCAGAAGAGGGCTTCTCATCTCATTACAGATGAATGTGAGCCACCATGTAGTTGCTGGGATTTGTACTCAGGACCTTCAGAAGAGAAGTCAATGCTCTTAACCACTGTTCCAGCTCACCATCCCTGAACTTGAGATTCTTTCTTCTATCTCTGGTATTCTGCTGGGGATGGATGAACCCCTGAACTCTTTCCTCAGTTTTCTATCTCCAGGGTTCTCTCCTTTTGTGATTTCTTAATTGTTTCTATTTTCATTTTTAGATCCTGTATGGTTTTGCTCAATTTCTTTACCTGTTTGTTTTTTTCCTGTAGTTCTTTAAAAGATTCATGTGTTTCCTCTTTAAGAGCTTCTAGCTGTTTGCCTGCCTTCTCCTGTATTTCTTTAAGGGAGTTGTTTATGTCCTACTTAAAGTTCTCTATCATCATCATGAGATGTGATTTTACATCAGAGTCTTGCTTTTCTAGTATGTTGAAGTATCCAGGGCTCACTGTGGTGGGAGAGCTGGGTTCTGATGATGCCACGTAGCCTTGGTTTCTGTTGCTTATGTTCTGTTCTTATGTTTGCCATCTCATTATGTCTGGTGTTGGCTGTTCTTGCTGTTTCACTGTGGCTTGTCCCTTTTGGGAGCCTGTGTGTCGGTGCTCCTGTGAGACCAGCTCTTTCTGGGAGGAATTTTGGCATGCGGCTTTATGGCCCTGGGTCATCTCTGGGGTGCAGACAGAAAACCAAAGCATCCTTTGCCCATGTGTGCCTTGGTGCCTTTGTCCTGAGGGTTCCTTGTGAGTCCCTCTGAGCAGAATCAGTGGTCTTACCTTTGCTCACGGGCATGTGTGCACTCCTTGGTGATCCCCAAAATCCTGGCAGTATTTGGGTTTTGGCTATGTGCATTTCTTCTGGATAATTCTCAGGTTGTGGGCAATTCCAATGGATTAGTGATAGCATGCAGCTTTTTTCTCCAAATGATTGCCATGCTGGGGGTATGCCATGTGCATGGCTGTCGCTATTTCCTATGGGTGATTGACGGGTTGTGGGCATTTCCTATGAATGACTGACAAGTTGTGGGTACTTTCTATGGATAGTTGACAATCTGTACTTGCTACCTATGTCTGACAGGTTGTGAAAATGTCCTAAAAAAATTGACACGATATGGGTATATCCTATTAATGACTGAAAGTCTGTGGGCATTTTCTGTAGATGATTAGCAAGCTATGGTTATATGTTGTGGGTAAATGACAGCTTTGGGCATTTCTTAGGCATGATTGATAGCCTGTAGACTTTTCCTATGGATGATTTGCACATGGTGGTCATTTTCTGTGGATGACTGACAAGCTGTGGACATATCCTGGGGATGACAGAAAGGCTGTGCATGTTGGCAATGCATATAGAAAAGTTGAAGATATGTAGTATGTATGTGTGACAGGCTTTGGATGTTTCCTGTGAATGATTGACAGGGCATAGGC
Source organism: Apodemus sylvaticus (assembly GCF_947179515.1). NCBI lineage: Eukaryota > Metazoa > Chordata > Mammalia > Rodentia > Muridae > Apodemus > Apodemus sylvaticus. The sequence continues at coordinate 186,986,721 of NC_067472.1, forward strand.
ATTTTCTATGGATGATTAACAGGGTGTGAGCTTGTCCTTTGAAGGAGTCACAGGGTTGGTGTGTGTTTCCTGTGGTTGATTGACATGCTGTTGGCATTACCTATGAATGGTTGACAGGGTCTCAGATATCCTATGAAAGATTGACCAGCTGTGAGTGTTTCCATGGGATAATTGACAGGGTATAGGAGTTTCCAATGAATAATCAACAATCTTTGAGTGCTTTGTATGTAAGATTGATAGGTTATAGCCATATCCTGTGAATGATTAACAGACTATGGCCATATTTTATACATGACTGACAGGTTGTGACTGCTTTCTGTGGCTGATTGACAGGCAGGGGGCATGGCTTGTGAATTAAGGACAAGCTGTGGGAGTTTCCTGTCTATGAGTGACAGGCTGTGATAATTTCTTCTGGTTGACTCCCAGGCTTTGTAAGTTGCCTGTAGATGATTGACAGGCCAGGGATGTTTCCAGTAGATGATTGACAGGACTTGGGCATTCCTTATGGATGATAGCCAGGTTGATGGTTTTTCCTCTGGATAATTAACAGGTTGTGGGGGCTGTTGGACAGAGTTTTGGTAAGCTGTGTGTGTCTTGTGCAAGACTGTCAGGCTGTGGGTCAGGTTGGATGATTGACAAAATATAGACTAACAGATGCAATTGTACAGATCACTTGTATCTGTGCAAATTTTTAACAACAAATGGAAATCTATATTGCTAGTCATGAACACTTTGATTCTTTTCATTTCCACATTTCATTTTTTAATGCTCATTAGTAGTGTCTCTATAATGCAGCCAGCAAAAGCACAGCATATCCGAAGGTAATAAGTAAAGTATCCATGGTAATCCAGGTGGTAAATGGTACCAAAGCAGGACCACATGCTTTGACATAAAAAGGTCAATGTTCACCTGGACTCACACCAAATTTGGGAAAATATCCCCATAAGGTGATAACCTATGCCATCAAAGATCTCATGCTTGATATTCAAAAGCTTTAGGCAAAATGACACTAGGGTTCCAAAGAGTATGGTTCATTTCATGTAATATTTATATTTATAGAGTGTAAAGAAAACTAGACTGGCAGAATGGCTAAGATTAAAGACTCAGGAGACAACAGGTGTTGGCGAGGATGTGGAGAAAGAGGAACACTTCTCCACTGCTGGTGGGGTTGCAAATTGGTACTACCACTCTGGAAATCAGTCTGGCAGTTCCTCAGAAAACTTGGCACCTCACTTCCGAAAGATCCTGCTATAAAACTCCTGGGCATTTAACCAGCGATTTCCCAGCATGTAATATGGATATATGCTCCACTATGTTCATAGCAGCCCTATTTATAATAGCTAGAGGCTGGAAAGAACCCAGGTATCCCTCAACAGAAGAATGGATGCAAAAATGTGGTATATATACACAATGGAGTACTATTCAGCCATTAAAAACAATGAATTCATGAAATTCTTAGGCAAGTGGATGGAGTTGGAGAACATCATGCTAAGTGAGGTAAACGAGTCTCAAAAGATCAATCATAGTATGCACTCACTAATAAGTGGATATTAGCCTGGAAAACTGGAATACACAAAACATAATCCACACATCAATTGAGGTACAAGAAGAACGGAGGAGTGGCCACTGGTTCTAGAAAGAGTCCGCGTAGCACTATAAGGCAAAACCAGAACAGGGAAGTGAGAAGGGGTGGGTGGGAAAACAGGGGGAGGGAAGGGGCTTATGTGGCTTTCGGGGAGTGGGGACCCAGAAAAGGGAAAATCATTTGAAAAGTAAATAAAAAATATATCGAATAAAAAAAAAAGAAAACTAGACTGCGCAGAAGAACATAAATGTGTAAGAACAGAAAGAGCTGGAGAGAAGTAGAATATATATTCTACATAGTGGATATCTAAGTTATGTGTGGGGAAAAAATGGACTGACAGAAAAAAATTACAGTTGGACAATTCACTGTTTTTAAAGAAAACATTCAATGAACAAAAGAATATCTTGGAACTATCCTTTACAGTCTATTCTTCTATTATTTCTATGAAACTCCAACATAAAAAATGATAAGCTGTTTAGAACTAGAAAATCTTCCAGAATCATGTGGAAAACAGAAAATCTACTGTTGTGTCTTTGGTTCCCCTCTGTAACCTATCAGAGAATAATAGCAAATAAGAATGAGGGACTGGGGTGGCTGAGTGCAGATATGTGGATAAGGGGATCCCCAAAGCATACTTGCCTGCAAGTCTGAGAATCAGTGTACTCCAAGAGAGTAAATCTATCACATCTAGGATTTGGGTGAGTGAACATTGGCTGTTATAGAAGAAGAAGAAGAAGAAGAAAAAGAAGAAGAAGAAGAAGAAGAAGAAGAAGAAGAAGAAGAAGAAGAAGAAGAAGAAGAAGAGGAAGAGGAAGAGGAAGAGGAAGAGGAAGAGGAAGAGGAAGAGGAAGAGGAAGAGGAAGAGGAAGAGGAAGAGGAAGAGGAAGAAGGACAAGGAGGAGGAGGAGGAGAAGGAAAAGGAGGAAGAAGAGGAGGAGGACGTGGAAGAGGAGGAGGAGGAGGGATGGCAGTCCATATGGAGATAGGAATTTCACAGGAAGAACAACAGAATCAGCTAACGTGGACTCTTTGGGCTCTCAGAGCCTGAACCACCAACCAAAGAACATACACAGTCTGGCCCTAAGCCTCCATGCACATAGATAGCAGATGTGCAGCTTGGTCTTCATGTGGGCCCCAAACAAGTAGAGGGGGGGCTATCTCAAAGGCTGTTGCATGTATGTGAGATATGTTCTTCTAGCTTGACTGCCTTGAATGGATTCAGTGGAAGTGAAAGCACATAGCCTCACAGAGACTCCATGTTCCAAGGTTGGGATATAACCAGGCAACCACCACCCTCTCAGGGGACGAGGGGAGGGTAAGAAAGGGCAAAGATTGCAGGAGATGCAGACTGGGAGGGGCAGTTATCAGGATGTAAAGTAAACAAGTAAAAAATAAAAATAAATGAAATTTTTTCCAGAAAACATCACATGGCTCAAGTGAGACTCCAATAAAACAATAAATTTTGACTTCAGTCTACTTTAAGTTAAATCATTTTAATTTAATATTTCAATATATACATATATTATACAGTTTTTCTTTACACACTGCATCTTGATGTATTTAGTGTGTTCTGTCCCCTGCTTCAAGGGACTGATGATCAGCTGCAGCAGCAACTAGAAGGAAAGCAAAAAGCATCAATAGTATCATCAGGCACATCATTGGTGGTATTGTCACCATCAGCATCAGTAACATCAGTGTCAGTATCATCAGAATCAACTACATGAGAAACTGAGATGGTGGAGGCTTATTTTGTTAAATTTATTCTCAGATGTTGCTTCTTCTGGAATGCTTGTTTCCAGGCTGATGCTATCCTCACAAGTCAGAGTTCAGAAAACAGAGACAAATATATACTAATGTTTAAGAGGAAGATTTCTCTGCTTAGCCATTCAGAAAGCACAAGGTTTTCCCTGGGAGTGAAAAAAAATGTCCTCATTCCAGAATGGGAGACAACCAAGTACCAATAAACTTGACATGGTCAGTTGTGTTGGTCTAAACTGGTTTTGTTACACTATGTGAAGTATTTTCAGTAAATTGGGAAAAGGAAACCCTTTTCTGGGTCTAGGTAATGCTTAAATAGCCAGATAGAAGCATGAAATGTAATAATAATAATACCATATAAAAGTTCATCTATTTTAGCAACTACTGTGCTCTAACTTACCTGACCCTTCTTTTCTGTTAGTGGGAGGTCCTTGGCCATTTTCATCATGCCACACTTGTTGAAAGAGATTACTCATCCCTGCAATTATTGATAAGAGGTATGCCAGGAGCCACAGGAAGGGCATTAACATCATCAGTAGGTTCTCTTGCTCCAGGAGATACCCAGGCTCCCTGACAGTGGTCTTGCTATGGCCAGTGTGGTCAGCTGACAGTAAATTATCATAAAAAACGTTAGCATCCCGAGTAGGGGCCAGATGTTCATCCAGGTCAGGAACTTGAGTAGGTTCCTCATCTAAAGAAAAGCTATCATACTTGTCTTGTGCTTTGAGCAAGGTCAAATTGTTCAGGTCAGCTCTTTCAGTGGAGTCTATGGAATAACAAGTGTGGGGACCAGGAGTAGGCTCTGGGTCAGCCCAGGTCGCGTCCCTTGCATGCTCCATGTAAACGGCTAAATCACTTATGGAATCTAACTCAATGTCACTAGCTGTTTCTGAGTCATGTTTCTCATCTGACTCAGCAATGTCAGCAGGACCTGGGGCAAAAGTTGCTTCAACTTCAGCAATAGCCACACTGTCAGCAGCACATTGGGAAGGAGTTATTTCAATGTCAGCAGGAGCCCTGCTGCTGGCAGCACTGGTAGAAGGAATTTTCTCAGTATCAGCAGGAGCACCCCTGTCAGCATTACTTTGGGGAGAAATTGCCTCACTTTCCATGTTCAACTGCATAATTCCTCTGTCTAGCCATTCAACAAACTCAAGGTTTTCTCTGGGAGTGACAGAAAATCTCCTCCTGCCAGAAAACTCCCTGTCAATAGCACTGGGGGAAGGAGTTGACTCAATGCCAACTGTTGCCCCAATGACAGCAGCACTGGTGGAAGGTGTTAGCTCAATATCCATAGTCGCCCCAATATCAGCAGCACTGGTGGAATGTGTTGGTTCAACAGCAACAGGAGCCTCGGGCACAGAAATTCTATGCTCCTGATGTATTTGATGGCAATTTTCTGGTTTACATCCTTCAACCTATTACGAAAATTGGCAATGTTACTTTTGATTTAAAATTTTTACTGGTTTTATTTATTTGAGCATTGGTCTGCTAATGTAAGAATCTTGATTTATAGTCCCCAAAATGTCTCTGTATTCACACCAACTTCATCACTAACTACACTCACTGATATTCAGCAACCTCTGTTTCCTTTATGCTTGAGTAAAAGGCCCAGAGTTTCTAGAAATCTTTGTAAGGGACCTGCTCAGATTTATGCTTTCCTTTCTCCTGCTTTTTGCTGCATAACATCATTCTCTGTAAAATGGAAAAATATAAAAAGAAAGCACAGAAGGTGTCTTCTCCTCTCTTTAGGTCCTGAAGTTTGAATTCCGCCAGACTAAGAGAATGGGACAGTGAGGTGCTTTGGGAACAAAATGAACCTCTCTCTTCTGCACCATATTAACCCTTCCCCAATGTACAGCCTTTCTCAGTTGCCCATTAGGATCCTGGGATACCAGAACAAAGGAAAGGAATTTTGAAATGCATGAACAAAGTATGTCACCACCTACACCAGAAGGCAATTGCTGAGTTCCAGGTGTGGATTCTATAACTTTTATTCACTAGGTGAAATTGTAATCTCTGAGGTTTACTGCCTCCAAGTCCTAACCTAGACCAAATCCTGGAAGGTTATAGCTTCTGTAAAATTTAGCTTAGGCTAGAATATTTTTATTCTCTCATACTTACTGCTGAATTAATACGCCATTGTTTCTGGTTCTTCATCTCTTTCTAACAGATTCAACTCAGCTGTTCTAGCTCAAACCCCTCTCTATAGTAAGTGATTCAATTTGGATTCTCTCTGGGCCTGTGATGTTTTGCTCTGCTTGGCCTCAAACTAGCAATTTTTCTAATCTTCTGATTCTTTCATAATCTCAGGTTCATTTTGCCTTCACTTGGGCCTTGTTGTTTCTCTCTTCAATATGTCTCTCTAAAAGGCTCCAGGTAAAAAATGCCTCCTCTCAGTGTCCCCTGGTTCTGGAAAGGCTCAGTGCAGCAGTATTGGGCAATACCAGAACAGGGAAATGGGAGGGGGGATGGGGGAGCAGGGGGAGAGAAGAGGGCTTATGGGACTTTCAGGGAGAGGGGAGCCAGAAAAGGGGAAATCATTTGAAATGTAAATAAAAAATATATAAAATTAAAAAGTGCCTCCTCTCTTCCTCTCCTCCTCTCTCCCCTCCTCTCCCCTCCTCTCCTCTCATTTGGGCTCCTCTCCCCTTAACCCCCCCCTCTCTCTCTCCCTCCTTCTCTTTATTTCCTCTCTATCCCTACACTACCCTTCAAGTAGCTTCCACTTCCTCTTTCTTCTTGAGAGACTTGGGAATGCCTTGTTCTGTCAAATCCTTCTCTGATTCATCATTTTCTCTGCCATGCAATTACATATCTTTCTCAAACAAGGCACTTAATTCCACAAACTAATTTGACCTTGATTGTTCAGGATTAAGGTGTTTACTAAGGAAGTGTCTGTATTCTGGCTAGAGAGATTAAAGTTCTGTGCAAAAGCTGAGCCACACAATAACTAGAAATGGGTTTATTGAGTAAACAACACAATAAAGCACAAGTACAGCATGATCAAATATCCTGCAACACCATGGACTTTAGTACACCAAGAGGATGTACATAATGACCTGATCCCCACCGCTGTGGCTGCTTGGATGTCAACAGTCCCATGGGATCATATAATGCTTGCTCTCTCCAGATGGCTGAACTCTTTTGGAAATGATTATGAGTTCTGGACTTTTTATAGGATTTATATCACTGGAATGGCATTTAAGATTTCAGTAGACTGGTGCCATTTCCACAAAGTTCTCTCTTTCCTGTGTAGGTCAAGATGTGATCTCTCATCTGCTCCTTCAGTATCATGCCTGAGTGCCTGAACTGTGATGGTGAGGTGTGTATCCAACTGGAAACAGGAACCGTACTTGAAATGCACCCTTTCTTCTATAAGTTGTCTTTCCCATGGTATTTTGTCGCAGCAATAGCCAGTAACTAACATAACCATCATGTAGTTGCAGTAGGAGTGACTTGAAAAGTCTGAAGGATTCATTCCAAGCTGTGAAGGGGTTTTACCCAGTGGATTGGGGGATTGGGACACAATACAAGTGAGTAAATTCCCTAATGCTAGCTTAGTTAGGATACTCAGAAAACCCATTGATTCAACCAGATAAATTTAGAAAATGTGAGTGTTGAAAGTGGATTTGATTCTGCATGGCAAATGGGAAGCCTCATGGACATTTATAAGATAACAAATAAGGTCTCCATACATTTGTTATTGCTTATGTCTCCATGAAACTCAAAGCTTAGCAGTCTACTTTAGCCTTTCAGTACCAGACTTGGTATATGCTACTTACATGAAAAACTCATACTCAAAAATATACTCTGAATTGTCAAGCAATATAACACAGAGAAGATTCAACAAAATAAGGTAAGAAACACTGTTGATCATGGTAAAACCACTCTGGAAATCAGATTGGCAGTTCCTCAGAAAACTGGACATAGTACTGCCTGAAGATCTAGCTATACCACTCCTGGGCATATACACAAAAGATGCTCCAACATGCAATAAGGACACGTGATCCACTATGTTCAGATAAGCCTTATTTCTAATAACCGTAAGCAGGAAAGAACCCATATGTTCTTCAATAGAGGAATGGACACAGAAAATGTGGTACATTTACACAATGGAGGTCTACTCAGCTATTAAAAGCAATGAATGTATGAAATTCTTAGGCAAACGAATGGAACTAGAAAGTATCATCCTGAGCGAGGTAACCCAATCACAAAAGAACAAACAAGGTATGCACTTGCTGATAAGTGGATTTTAGCCCAAAAGTTTGAACACCCAAGATACAACTCACAACCCACATGAAACTCAAGAAGAAATAAAGCCACAGTGTGCATACGTTGATCCTTCTTAGAAGGTGGATCAAAATACCCATGGCTCACAGGCCACCAACAGACTGAACATAGAGTCCCCAGTGGAGTAGCTAGAATAAGGCTCCAAGGAACTGAAGAATTTTGCAGCCCCATAGGAGGAACAATAATATGAACCAACAGTACTCCCAGAACTGACAGGTACAAAACCACCAACCAGAGAGTACACATGGAGGGACCCATGCCTCCAGCTTCATATGTAGCAGAGGCTGGCCTTTTCAGTCATCAATGAGAGGAGAGGCCATTGGTCCTGTGAAGGCTCGATCCCACAGTGTAGGGGAATGCTAGGTCAGGAAAGTGGAGGTAGGGTTTGGTAAGCAGGGGGAGGGGGATGGGATAGGGGCTTTTGGAAGGGTAACAAGGAAATGGGATACCATTTGAAATATAAATAAAGCACATATCTAATGAAATAAAAAAAGAAGCACTGTTGATCAAAGAAAGAGGATGAGGAAGCAGACATGTTACATGTGTATTCACACTATTCAAATGGATCATGTGAGAAATTCAGTTCAGTGGATTCCTGAGAACAATGGACATGAACACAGCAGAAATGTGGTAGTTTTTGGACAGAGGCACGTTTTCATATGACCTGTGTTACCTGACTCATTAATTCCTCCTCATTCTGTAAATATGTTTGAGCCAGTTATGAATAAAAGAATGGTGTGTGGTTTTTTCCTTTGCCCTTTTTCTGGGTAATGTAGTTCAGGCTCACATTCGTTTGTTTTGTTTTTTATTTGTTTTTGGTTTTTCAAGACAGGGTTTCTCTGTGTATTCCTGGCTGTCCTGGAATTCACTCTATAGATCAGGCTAGCCTCGAACATAGAAAATTTATCATAAGATAAATCATCAACTTTAATGCAAAAAAATCAATACTCAATAAAAATCTTGCCAACCGAATCCAAGAACACATCAAAAAATGATCATCCACCATGATCAAGTAGGCTTTATCCCAGGGATGCAGGGTTGGTTCAATATACAGAAATCCCTCAATGCAATCCACTACATAAACAAACTCAAGGAAAAAAAACACATGGTCATTTCATTGGATGCTGAAAAAGCATTTGATAAAATTTAGCATCCTTTCCTGCTTAAAGTCTTGGAAAGACCAGGAATCCAAGGCCCATACCTAAACATAGTTAAAGCAATATACAGCAAGTGTTGGAGAGGGTGTGGAGAAAGAGGAACACTCCCCCACTGCTGGTGGGGTTGCAAATTGGTACAACCACTCTGGAAAACAGTCTGGCGGTTCCTCCGAAAACTGTGCACCTCTCTTCCAGAAGATCTTGCTATACCACTCCTGGGCATATACCCAGAGGATTCCCCACCATGTACTAAGGATACATGCTCTACTATGTTCATAGCAGCCCAATTTATAATTGCCAGATGCTGGAAAGAACCCAGGTATCCCTCAACAGAAGAGTGGATACAAAAAATGTGGTATATCTACACAATGGAGTACTATTCAGCCATTAGAAACAGTGAATTCATGAAATTCTTAGGCAAATGGATGGAGCTAGAGAATGTCATACTAAGTGAGGTAACCCAGACTCAAAAGGTGAATCATGGTATGCACTCACTAATAAGTGGATATTAACTTAGAAAACTGGAATACCCAAAACATAATCCACACATCAAATGAGGTACAAGAAGAAAGGAAGAGTGGCTTCTGGAAAGACTCAGTGAAGCAGTATTCAGCAAAACCAGAACGGGGAAGTGGGAAGGGGTGGGTGGGAGGACAGGGGGAGAGAAGGGGGCTTGCAGGACTTTCGGGGAGTGGGGGGCTAGAAAAGGGGAAATCATTTGAAATGTAAATAAGAAATATATCAATTAAAAAAATTCAGGAGACAACAGGTGTTGGTGAAGATGTGGAGAAAGAGGAACACTCCTCCACTGCTGGTGGGGTTGCAAATTGCTGCAATTACTCTGAAAATCAGTCTGGCGTTTCCTCAGAAAATTGGGCAGGTCAATTCTGGAGGATGCTGCTACACTACTCCTGGGCATATACCAAGAAAATTCCCAGCATGTAATAAGGATATGTTCTCAGTATGTTCATAGCAGCCCTATTTATAATAGCCAGAAGCTGGAAAGAACTCAGGTATACCTCAACAGAAGAATGGATGCAAAAAAAAATGTGGTATATATACACAATCGAGTACTATTCAGCCATTAGAAATATCAATTCATAAAATTCTTAGACAAATGGATAGAGCTGGAGAACATCATACTAAGTGAGGTAACCCAGTGTCAAAAGATCAAATTTGATATACACTCACTAATAAGTGGATATTAGCCTTGAAAATTGGAATACCGAAAACCTAATCCACACATCAGATGAGGTACAAGAAGAACAGAGGAGTGGCCCCTTGTCCTGGAAAGACTCAGTGTAGCAGTATAGGGCAAACCCAGAACAGGGAAGTGGGAACGGTTGGGTGGGAGAACAGGGTGAGGGAAGGGGACTTATGGGACTTTTGGGGAGTGGGGGGCCAAAAAAGGGGACATCACTTGAAGTGTAAATCTTCATAGAGCTAGAAAGAGCAATTCTTAAATTCATCTGGAATAACAAAAAACCCAGGATAGCTAAAACTATTCTCAACAGTAAAAGAACTTCAGGGGGATTCAGTATCCCAGCCTTTAAACTTTACTACAGAGCAATAGTGATAAAAACTGCATGGTATTGGTACAATATCAGGCGTGCAGATCAATGGAATAGGATTGAAGACCCCGAAATGAACCAACACACCTATGGTCACTTGATCTTCGACAAAGGAGCTGAAAGCATCCAGTGGAAAAAAGATAGTCTTTTCAACAAATGGTGCTGGTTCAATTGAAGTTCAGCATGCAAAAGAATGTGAATCGATCCACTCTTATCTCCTTGTACTAAGCTCAACTCCAAATGGATCAAGGACCTCCACATAAAACCTGACACACTGAAACTAATCGAAAAGAAACTGGGGAAGACCCTGGAGGGTATGGGCACAGGGGAAAAGTTCCTGAATAGAACACCAATAGCTTATGCTCTAAGATCAAGAATTGACAAATGGGACCTCATAAAACTACAAAGTTTCTGTAAGGCAAAGGACACTGTCAAAAGGACAAAACGTCAACAAACAGATTGGGAAAGGATCTTCACCAACCCTAAATCCAACAGAGGGCTAATATCTAATATATACAAAGAACTCAAGAAAGTAGAACCTAGAGAACCAAATAACCCAAAACCAGAACGGGGAAGTGGGAAGGGGTGGGTGGGAGGACAGGGGGAGAGAAGGGGGCTTATGGGACTTTCGGGGAATGGGGGGCTAGAAAAGGGGAAATCATTTGAAACGTAAATAAAAAATATATCGAATAAAAATAATTAAAAAACAGTGGGGTACAGAGCTAAACAATGAATTTTCACATGAAGAACTTTTGAGTTTGGTTTGTGACAATAGTAAATTTACAGTTTCTAATGATTTCACTAGGTGGAAGAATTTTGTCTACTCTGCCACTTTTAAAATGGTGACTTCAGAGGGTTCAGATTAAGGTGCTGAGCTAGTTGTTAACAGTATGTAATGGAGTAAGTGGTGCAAGTAAGATCTGCAAACAGACCCTTCTTCTGCCTTTGTGCCTTCTGAATGGGGATTAAAACAGAATGGAGGGCTATTACTTTTTCCTTGCTTCTGTAGTTGCTGTGACAAGATATCTGATGGAGAACATCAGTCAGTTACTTCAAGGAAGGCAACAGGGTGCCCTGGTTTGTGGAAGTAGTCTGTTGTTTCTCACATGCCGGTAGACCAGGAAACAGATATCACAGAACCGGTACCACAAGTAGTCATAACCATTGAAATCTACCACTGACAACCTTGTGCTACCTAGGCCATAACCTGAAAGGTAAACCTCCAAAGAGTGGCCAAGTGTTCTAACACAGGAGAATCCATGTCTCTCTGTCTGATCCTTCCATGTACCAGTTAGGAAGCATGTTAATGTTAAATAACACACACACTTTTTATAATACAGGGTGTGTGTGTGTGTGTGTGTGTGTGTGAATACTAATGTATTTTCAGTCAAAGTGTAAATCAGAGTGCCAGTGAAATGGCTAAGTAGATAAAGGTATTTGCCAGCATTACTGACAACTGGAATTTCATACCTGAGACTAAAATAGTGGGAGGAGAAGACTGACTCCTATTAGTTTTCATTTGATACTCTAAATTCACCTTCCCTTCCCCTACTCCCCAAAGATATTAAGAACACATTGTCCTTAAACTGGAAGAGAATATCCTGTCTGCATTATGAGTTCATATATTAAAGTTGTGCACCCATGCACACAGTATCCTATTGTGTACACCCTGCCTATGAGTCCTTAGGACTTCAATGGGTAAAATATGAAGGCTGAAACCAGGGGTCCAGGAAATTAACAAATATTCTTTTTCTTTTAGCAAGAACAGTAGGCAACTTTTATTTCTAGACACCTGACCAGGAGCCTAGTGACTCCAGTATTTCTCAAAATTATTAAATGAAACTCAGACATGCATATGCTGGACATGATGTCAGGAACACGGTGACTTTAAACCACAGCATCCAGAATATGCTGCAAATAGCAATGGAGAAACTTAATGCTCCACAAGCAATTATTATCAATACCATCAAACGGACATTATAAAACCATATTTATTTATATAACACTCCAAATTACAGACCTGAGGGTCATGAGCCAACCAGTTTGGGGGATGGTCACAGTACAGGGCCTCATTAATGTGAAATGAGCTGTGAGAGTCATGACTTTTTATTTGACAAAACATTTTATAAATTATCAAAACTGTAGGTAAAAGATTTTTTCAATTTTCTTTGTTGTTTGGTAGAAATCCTCTACAGACCTAATAATCATAAGGTCGTTTACATTTTCCATTCAAACCCAAGCCCCTAAAGTCCTTAGCACAGGTGAGGTTATGACTCAAACCGCAGAGGAGTAATTAATGCTGATCATTTCTAACAGCCTTACAAAGGGCAGTTAGCAAGTCATGTATTACCTTAGCTAGAGACTATAGAAGACAACTGAAATTCCTCTTCAACAAGTTTATACACACATGTTATGTAGACATGGAATAGAAGTGATAGTGCTCATCATGATGATAAGTTTCCCTTATACAAAGAACAAGTCAGATCCCAGAGTTGTTTATTTGATGCACTATCAGCAGAAAACAATCTCAACCTATATCTTCCTTTTCCATAGTTGGACCATCTAGGCACATGAACTGATAATTATGAAAGACATCTTTTTTCTTTTTTTCTATATTCTTTGTTTACATTCCAAATGCTTTCCTCTTTCCCAGTTCTCCCCTCCACATATGTCCCATAAGCCCTCTTCTTTCTGCCCATTCCCCAATCACCCCCCTCCCATTTCTCTGTCCTGGTACTCCCCTAAGATGCTGGATCAAGCCTTTCCAAGACCAGGGCCCTCTCCTTCCTTCCTTCTTGGGAATCATTAGATATGCTAATTGGGTATTGAGTATTCAGAGCTTCTGGGCTAATTAATATCCACTTATCAGTGATTGCATTCCATGGGTATTCTTTTGTGATTGGGTTACCTCACTTAGGATGATATTTTCCAGTTCCAACCATTTGCCTAAAAATTGCATGAAATCATTGTTTTTAATTGCTGAGTAGTATTCCATTGTATAAATATACCGCATATTCTGTACCCATTCCTCCATTGAGGGATATCTGGGTTCTTTCCAGTTTCTGGCAATTATAAAGAAGGCTGCTAAACTCTCAATAACCATAGATGGAGAAACCAAGATATTCCATGACAAAGCCAAATTTACACAATATCTTTCCACAAACACAGCCCTACAAAGAATAATAGGGGAAAAACACACATACAAAGAGGGAAACTACACCCTGGAAAAAGCAAGATAGTAACCTTCTTTCATCAAACCCAAAAGAAGATAACCAATCAAATTTAAAAAATAGCATCAAAAATGACAGGAAGTAATAATAACTATTCCTTAATATCTCTTAACATGAATGGACTCAATTCCCCAATAAAAACACATAGACAAACAGACTGGATACAAAAACAGGACCCTACATTTTGCTGCATACAGGAAACACACCTCAGTGTCAAAGACAAAAACTACCTAAGAGTAAAAGGCCAGAAGACAATTTTACAAGCAAATGGTCTCAGGAAACAAGCTGGAATAGCCATTCTAATATCAGATAAAATTGACTTTCAACATAAAGTCATCAAAAGAGACATGGAAGAACACTTCTTACGGGACAAAAAAAAAAAAAATACACCAAGAAGAACTTTCAATCCTGAACATCTATGCTCCAAATGCAAGGGAACCCTCATTCATAAAATAAACTTTACTAAAGCTCAAAGAACACATTGCACCTAACATAATAATTGTGGGTGACTTCAACACTCCAATCTCCTCAATGGACCGATCAGGAAAACAGAAACTAAACAGCAACCCAGTGAAACTAATTGAAGCTTTGGATAACTTGGATTTAATGGAGATATATATATAGGACATTTCATCCTAAAGCAAAAAATAAAGCTTTCTCCCAGCACATCATGGTACCTTCTCCAAAATCGATCATATAATTGGTCACAAGACAGAACTCAACAAATATAAGAAGATCGAATTAATCCCATGCCTCCTATCAGATCACAATAGAGAAAAGTCGTCTTCAGTAGCAACGAAAAACAACAGAAAGCCCACATACACATGGAAACTGAACAATACTCTACTCAATGATACCTTGGTCAAGGAAGAAATAAAGAAATCAAAGACATTTTTAGAATATAATGAAAATGAAGACACAACATACCCAAATCTATGGGACACAATGAAAGCAGTGCTAAGAGGAAAACTCATAGACCTGACTGCCTCCAAAAAGAAACTGGTTTAACAAATATTCTAAGACAGACTACTTGTTTCCCCTGATGATACTTTAAATCATTTGCATATCAAACATATTCACTCTGTGTGCTGGAAAAGTCTTGCAGTATAGCTCTAGCCCAGCATCTTAGTTTGATTTGTAATACACAAACGTTGGCTAACAAAATTCTGGAACACCAAGTCCAGGGGATGAAATGACCTCTACTGATGTCTGCGGGAAGCACACACACATGCTACACAGACAGAATACACATGCCAAACATTCACAAACTTAAAGTCAGTCGATCTAAGAAAGGAAACACAAATACATTGGTTGCTTTCATGTTGACTCTACCTACTTCCAGGAGCCTGTATTGCCTATTTTCTGCAATTATATGAGTTCTCCTCACTGTGTTACAAACATGCTCATTTTCTGTTTTTTTCTTTTGCTTCCATAGTCTAAATTCCTATCACTTACACTTTAGAACATTGGTTCTCAACCTGTCTGTCATAAACAACCGGAGGAGAGGCATAGAACAGACTCTCACAAGTTACCTTAAGACCTTCTGCAAACACAAATATGACATTACAACTGATAACATTATCAAACCTACAGTTAGGAGTAGCAACAAAAACAATTTTATGGTTGGGAGTCACCACATCATGACGAACTCTATGCCAGGGTCACAGCATTAATGAAATTGAGAAGCCCTGCCTAACACAGTGACTGGCAAGGAGTGAGGATATGAAGGAGTTGAAGGGAACGTTCAAGGCTAGTTTTCTCTTCTCTGATAACACTGGCAGTAGTCAAGGCACAGGCACACACACACACACACACACACACACACACATCCTTCCCCTTCCCAACAAGCAAATCTATTACTTATTGAATTAGGGAGAATTACCATTACGGATGCTTTTTCTTCGTAATTGTCAGGTATTGGCTCTCCCTGAGAACATAAATAAATTTCAGATTTTGTAAAAACCTTCTGCATCCGCTTCTGGGGTCTAGGTACAGGTTTGCTAGATGCTTCCTGCAGGGCAAAAGAAGAAAGTTAACTTTTTATTTGGTTCTTGAATTAACACTTGCTTTTGTATGCATGCTTTCAAATCAAGTTTATTCCTTAGTAATCACAGGGTATTGACACATGAAAAGTAAAAACCATTAAATGTGAAATGTCTCCTAATATGTTGATCTTTTTACAAATTGCTAGGATATCCTCAAGATGTAAAAATATTTATGCTAGTGAAGAGAAAATCATGACATGAGAAACAGGAACTTGTTCTTCTGGTGAACTAGGCTCACTTCATCATGTGTCAAATTTTCTACATATTGTATAAGATGATCATTAATATTAATAAAACCTCTTTTGACAGTCTCTTTCTTCAATTTTTGGAGGGCACAAAATGCACATTCTCCATTTATAAATAAATGCCAATTAAATTGCCAGTGCTATCCATATCATAGTACCTGTGGAACTACTTGACAGAAACCTATTGGTCTACTGAGTTACATTCAAATGTCATGTATCATTTATACAGCCCATCCCTCTAGGGTTACAGGTAATACAGAACCAGGTTTCCCAACCTCCAGCAACTAATAGTGATGAAGAGGCTTCAAACTGAATATGAAAATATCTCAGTAAAACACTACAACATTTTGTGCATTTGAATGTGACACAAAAAATATAAGTGTATATTATTTTCAAACACAAAAAGAAGAAATTAAATGGAACTATATAGCGCTTGACACTCTGCTTCTAGAAATGCTGGCTAATTGGGGAAAGACACTTATTGTTTAACTATATGAAGACCTTTCGACATACCCTTATAAGAATCAAATAGAAAATGCTCTAATCTCTTCATAAGGAAAACTTCATGAACATATTACATATTGCTAAATATCTACAATTATTTCTCAGTCTAAATATAGATGAAAGGGAGAAACTAGAGATGCTCTCACATATGATCCTGAAATAGGAGTGTACAAGGACAGATAAAACTTACAGGCATTTTGCTGAGGATAAAAGCACTTTGGAGATTCCTGGATTATTTAAATATCTGGAGATCTTAAAAATGTATTCTGGACTATTATCACACTCACATAGTTAAATCAGGCTAAGGTGTATTTCTTTCTGCAAATCATACTTTGTCAAACATCAAACATCTTCTACTACGTGAAAACTGCACTCAGTCTTCTACTCACTGTCTTTTGAGTCCATTCACACATTGGGCCACCATTACCCATAAGGACTTACTGCTCACTTGAAATTTATAGACTTCCACATCCTCAATATGGTTTCCTCTGAAGCACCTTTCCATATAAAACTGGGATAGTTAGACTACTGCTGAATGAAGACACAATTCATAGGAAAATTAATTTCACAAAGAAGCATTTTACCTTGTTCGAGGAAGTATACCTGACCTTGTCTCCTTTTATACACCTAGGAACAACAATGGGAGGTTTGTCAGGGAGCCTTTAGAACAAAAACATGCAACCTTCTTTCAACCTTAGTTTTGTGGCTGGATCTCTTGTTCTTTAATGGAAACCCTAGGGTAACTATCAAGTAAACTTTAGGGGATTCTCTGTCATCACCTCCTGTCTCACCATAAGGGCCCCAGGATACAGTAGCTCATGAAACTATCAGACCTCATGTGGATTCTGGCATCCAAACTCCCATTCTAACACATGCATGGCAAACATTTCAACTACTGGATCTTCTCCCTAGCTATGAATTCTTGTCAGCATTTCATGCTGTGTGAGAGATATAATCAGTAATTTCAACACGCTTTACTCTATAAATAGTAATTCAGCATGTGATTTCAGAAGAAATAAAGAAGCTGCAACTGTCTTACACAGAGACAAAGACAGTCAGGTTCTGAATGTTGTGTTTTCAACGGATTAATATATTGTAAAATGCACATATTCTTACCGCAGTGATTTTCTTGTCACTTCATCACTGGCTACAAAAGAGAGAGGCAAAATTTGTCATTAAACAACTGTAGGAAACATGACTATCATGTGCCAAGGCTATTTTTTGATACCCTATATGCTTTGAAACCATTTATGAAAAGCCTTTAAAGTGAATATTTATTTGTAAGCACTAAATATATGGGGAAATCTACCTTTCCTCTTCCTTCTATTTTTAAAATACAAAGAGAAAACCTTATCAACAGTTACTACTTATGATAAATTGTTGTGCAAACTACTTAAGATGGTGAGCACTATCAGACACAAGAAGTGTCACCTTAGTCTGTATTGTTATCCCATAGTGAACTGTGAAAAGGATAGCTTCGTGTTGCCTTTGCTGCTTTTTGTCTCTAGTCTTGGGATGCTGGTAGAATTCTTAGTGAGCATACCCATCTTGTGCAGAAGTGAAAGGGGCATCTCCAAGTATTGACTTGAACTTCCTTCACTGGGGAGGAATATTCACTCCAAAGTACAGGGAATCTCAGTCTATGGTGACTGTCATTGCAACATAGCTAAACACAGGAGACCCAAGACCTTTACAAAGCAATTCCAGCTGCAAGTGTGACACAGCTCCAGAGAGATCAGTGCATTACTCTTTGCAAATTCTTCTGAGGAAGATGCTAGAGGCCCTCAGTTCTAGCATTGGTCCCACCTCATGTGCAGTGCAAAAAAAGTTCAGCATCAACTTCCATTGCCTCCCATGGGAAGACCACCTTAGGAGTTATGTGAACTGAACTATTACTCCACAGGGAGACACGTGGAAGAAACCTGGGCACAAAGAAGCAATTCGAAGGGATTAATGCCTCACATGAAACATTTTTAAATTTACTTCCACATATAAAACACTGATGGACTCAAGTATCACTCTATGTAAAAAGCCTGCCCTCCAAACAAGCTAACACATGAACAATTCTTGTTTACTTCCTTTATAGTATGTAAGACTCCACTCTACCTTCCTATGCATTACCCATGGCCAGAGCAGAGCATTTGTCCCACCAAGAAATGGGCTGAGAAAGTGGCTCTTTGGTGGACCTTATGCTAGGCATGTGAGGGGTCTCTGTCAATCCTTATCACCACAAAGAAAGCTCCATTGCTGAAATAACTTAAAAGAAACTCACCCACATTACACTAATGCTATTTCACATCGTGCTTATGTGAAGAGTCATTTAGATTCCTCTACACTATTCTCTAGCTGGTGCTTGCCAAAGGCAAATGTAGGTGTGAGAGATGCTGTGGTGACAGCTGCTGAAAGCATGAACTCTGTGGTGTTTCTCTCATTGTGAGAATCATATTTACACTCCTGGGCATATACCCAGAGGATTCCCCAGCAGATAATAAGGATACGTGCTCCACTATGTTCATAGCAGCCCCATTTATAATAGCCAGAAACTGGAAAGAACCCAGGTATCCCTCAACAGAAGAATGGATGCAAAAAAATTTGGTATATATAGACAATGGAGTACTATTCAGCCATTAGAAACAATGAATTCATGAAATTCTTTGGCAAATGGATGGAGCTAGAGAACATCATACTAACTGAGGTAACCCAGACTCAAAAGGTGAATCATGGTATGCACTCACTAATAAGTGGATGTTAACCAAGAAAACTGGAATACCCAAAACATAATCCACCCATCAAATGAAGTACAAGAAGAAACGAGGAGTGGCCCCTTGTTCTGGAAAGACTCAGTGAAGCAGTATTCAGCAAAACCAGAATGGGAAATGGGAAGGGGTGGGTGGGAGGACAGGTGGAGGGAAGGGGGCTTATGGGACTTTTGGGGAGTGGGGGGCTAGAAAAGGGGAAATCATTTGAAATATAAATAAAAAATATATCGAATAAAAAAAATAAAAATAAAACTTCAATCACCTTAAAAAATGCTCAACTTAATTAGTCATTAGTGAAATGCAAATAAAAACAACCCTGAGATTTTACCTTACACAAGTCAGAATGGCTTAGAATAAAAATTCAGGAGACAGCAGATGTTGGCGAGGATGTGAAGAAAGAGGAACACTCCTCCACTGCTGGTGGGATTGCAAATTGGTACAACCACTCTGGAAATCAGTCTGGCGGTTCCTCAAATCCTGGGTACCTCACTTCTAGAAGATCCTGCTATACCACTCCTGGGCATATACCCAGAAGATTCCCCAGCATGTAATAAGTATACAAGTTCCACTATGTTCATAGCAGCCCTATCTATAATTGCCAGATGCTGGAAAGAACCCAGGTATCCCTCAACAGAAGAGTGGATGCAAACAATGTGGTATATATATATACAATGGAGTACTATTCAGCCATTAAAAACAAAGAATTCATGAAATTCTTAGGCATATGGAGCTGAAGAGCATCATACTAACTGAGGTAACCCAGACTCAAAAGATGAATCATGGTATGCACTCACTAATAAATGGATATTAACCTAGAAAACTGGAATACCCAAAACATAATCCACACATCAAATGAGGTACAAGAAGAACAGAGGAGTGGCCCCTTGTTATGGAAAGACTCAGCGAAGCAGTATAGGGCAAAACCAGAACAGGGAAATGGGAAGGGTTGGGTGGGAAAACGGGGATGTAAGGGGGATGATGGGACTTTCAGGGAGTAGGGGTCTAGAAAAGGGGAAATCATTTGAAATGTAAATAAAAAAAACTAAAAAAAAAAAATTAAAATATTCCTGAGTGAGCCAGTTATTTATAATGTTAAGTTCTTCACATTCAAACTGAAGAAAATTAAAAATAACCGAAGATAATATATGAATTATCAAATAACTTGAGACTGAGAAATTCTAACAAGGAAAAAATCTAGATGGCTGTAATGGAATTTGGTAAATCTTCAAGTTTATCAGAAAATGTTTATAATTCCACTTTTAATCAACATAGGAATACTTTTATACCTACCATAATTGTATCTATATAAAATTTTCCATGATAATCTTCAAATCTGACATGTGTTTCTACATTTTTCTATAAATTTACCAGAAATATTTTCCATGTAAATCTTCAATTCTGTCATAAAATGTTTCTTTCCCATATTTCAATTAATTTAGCAATGTTTACATATCTACCTCTTTACTCCTTAATTTTCCATGAAAATTGCCAATCTTAACATGTTTTTCTGAAATATTTTCCATGTAAATCTTTAATTTGATCATAAAGTGTTTTTACTTCCCTTTAAAAAATAAAAAAAATAAAAATAAAATAAAATAACATCCATTCTGTAAAAAGTCAACTTGCTGTTATGTGACTAGAGAGGACCCACCTCATGGAATAGGTGAAAAAAAATCTTTTAACTTATAAAAAGTTGATACATCAGTACATTGTTTTAAATAGACAAACATATTATAATTGTATGTAATTGTAATATCATTACAAATACAGATATAATTGTATTTAAAATTTCTTAGAAACAATTTCTTAAATAAATCTGCTTCTTAAAAGTGTTTGGCAGCTTAGAAACAATGAATTCATGAAATTCTTAGGCAAATGGATGGAGCTAGAAAACATCATACTAAGTGAGGTAACCCAGACTCAAAAGGTGACTCATGGTATGCACTCACTAATAAGTGGATATTAACCTAGAAAACTGGAATACCCCAAACATAATACATACATCAAATGAGGTACAAGAAGAAAGGAGGAGTGGCCCCTTGTTCTAGAAAGACTCAGTGAAGAAGTATAGGGCAAAACCAGAACGGGGAAGTGGGAAGGGGTGGGTGGGAGGACAGGGGGAGAAAAGGGGGCTTATGGGACTTTCGGGGAGTGGGGGGCTAGAAAAGGGGAAATCATTTGAAATGTAAATAAAAAATATATTGAAGAAAAAAAAAGAAAAAAAAGTGTTTGGCAGCAAATTAAGAAAGGATATAAATACTGGAAATCTTGATTACCTTACTATTCTAGCAGGAACAAAACTCTTTTTCTAATTAGGATAGAATCAGTATTAATACTTGCCAATATTCTTACCTATATTATCCTGGGAAGACTTTTTCAGGATGGATTTCGGCTCTCCTCGTGGTCTTACTCCACTGAGGTATATTTTAAGAGTGTTATTTTAATAGTCATATAAAACATTAATGAAAGGCTTTGAATTCTTTGTTGTTTGATTTCCTAATTTATATTACATTACAAATGAAAAAACTATTAATTTGTTCTTCAACCAGTTGATTACATTTGGAGACATTTTCTTTACAACTTTTCCTAATGTGGAATATAGGGGAGAATTTAGCCCACAAAAATTAGCCCCCCCCAAAAAAAACACATACACAGATACAGAAAAATGCACACACACTCATGAACACACACACACACACACACACACACACACACACACACACACACACACACACAATTACTAGTACCTCTTCAGCCTTTGTTTTGATAGTTGTACTGACTGGTATTTTTACTCTATAGACTCAATGTCAGTCTTTGGCCCTGGAGTAGCACAGCACCTTCTCTCATGGTACCTTGTGCATATTTCACTGACTATGATGTTACCACCCAAAAGGTTGATTTTTGGACCATCAAATAGATTTCTAGAACTCTTAAAATCCCACCACAGCTTTCACATTATTCAAGCCATTCCTTCATAACTCATGCATGGATGAATCCTGAAATCACAATCTGCCTGTTTCTGTGACAAACAAGCATTTCTATGATTTAATAAGATAATGACAAGAGCAAAGGACTATAAAACCTAGTGGGCACTTGTGGTTTTACTGTGGAACTGTTCAGAATTCCAAATAGAAGTTAACATGTGTAATTTGAAAGGAGTCTGAATAGTTTTGAGTACTGAAAATTTTTGAATATTCATTTTCAACATTAGCTTTGATGATTTGGGAAATTTTCAAACATTTTCAATATTATTTTCTTCTCTTGTGGAAGTAATTAATCGTAATGAGCACAGAATTGGCTTGAAATACAACTTTAAATTTTCTACCAAACCATTTTCTAAACAGGAATGGATAGGCCTTGGCCTTTATGTTCATGTCCAAATGAGGTGGAAGACAAAAGCCCCCGTTGTAGAGAGGTAAATATTAGTTACACTATCATTCAGATAATCGATTGAGAGTGAAAGGATTCATTTCTGTGGAAAACAGATGTGAACAGATCATTGATGGATGGAGCATTCTGGAAGACATGGGTGCCTTCCAACAACTACGAAAGACGCTACACCTGACAAAATGGTCCTTTGCATGTAAAGCTGGTTGTCAGAGGAGGAAAGAAATGCATTGGCATCCTGTAGTAATGACTGAAAATGGAGAACCACCACAATTTATGTAAACGTACTGACAAGAGAAATGCCTGAAATGACAGCTACTAGTGTGGGTCTTAGTTCACAAATTGAATTCAGTAAGGCTTGGAAAGCCAAGGAAGCTTAGATGGACAGCCATGTTCCTAGCTAATCCCAGCAGGCTCTTTTTCCAAACTGCAGAGTTGGTTCTTGGCAATGGTGGGGGAATGTGATGGGCATGTTCATAGGAACCACACTGAGAACGTTTTCAAGTGAATAAGCATGCATTATACTGTGAAACTTGTAAGACAAAGGTCTCAAAGTACTCCCAACAAGAATTTGCTTCCTCTCTTTGAATTTATCTACTATTACTGTATAGTTAATAAACCTTACCAGGACAAAGGTCTTTCATCGTTAAAATAAAAGACTTCTGAAAATAAAAACAAAATATATTTTATTACAACTAGAGAAAAACCTTACCTATAAAAATGATCAGATTCAATGTTAGTATCAATTTCTATGAGACAATTCTAGAGACTATTCTAGAAGAAATATTCATTTGTAGCAAATGACTTCATGAAGAACTGTTATATTTTAAATCAAAGATGACAATAGTTTATCAAACATTAATGCCTAAATATAAATTCACACACACAATTGTGTGTAAAATGAACTCTCTCATACTGATAGAGAGCACAAAACTGATCAGAAAAAAGTCAATTGTTTTGAAAATGAATTCTTATGATTCTTTTTAAACCTAGGCTGATGGTTCTGGGAAGAATTATAGATTGAGTCTGGCCGCATATCATATGAATATCAAAACTTAGGAGGCAAAAGCAGATGGATTGCTGTGATTTCCTAGACAAACAGAGCTACATTTAGTGAGACCATGTCTCAACCCCACTGTTAAAAGAGTTAAACCCAGAACTGAGCTGAAAGCTGTCCCTTGAGTGCCATTCTCTGGCCACAATTTAACCCAACATAAGCAGGCCTGCTGTACCAGGAACTTAAAAGTTTGACCTCTTCTCATTGAATGCTCTGCCCATTTTCCAGAAGACATACACCATGCCCTGATTTCCAATGTCCAGGCAAAGGCAGCCAACCTCAGGACTCCTGCACCAGAAACACCCATGGATAACCAGTTGCCTAAAGGTCACAATGAAAACACTAACCACAAGTGCTAATTCAATATGACACATCCAGAGCCCAGGTATCCTACTATAGCAATCTCTGGATATCCTATCATGATCCAAGCACAATAAAATGTCATTAAATCCAATCTTATGAAGATGGTAAACGAATTTAAAGGAAAAATTAACAAATGCCTTAATTAAACTGGAAACTACAATCAAGCAAGTGAAGAAAATGAATAAAACAATTCAATACCTGCAAATGGTCAAAGAAGTGGTAAAGAAAACACAGAGGGAACCATGGAGATGGAAAATCTAAGAAAGACAACAGGAACAGAAGCACAGCCAACAGAATAAAAATAATGGAAGAGTCGATCTCGGGTATAGATGATATGAAAAAAGAACCTAACACATCAACCAAAGAAAATGTTAAACCTAAAAAAATTACTGACTCAAAGTATACAGAAATTCTGAGTCACTGTAAAATCCTACTAAGAGTAATGGGAATGAACAAGAGTGAAGACAGTTCCAGCTGCAAGGACAAGAAAATATTTGAAAGAAAAAACATAGAAAAAATTCACCCAACCTAAAGAAAAAATGCCTATCAACAACAAAGTTGATTGGTGTTCCCAAAAAATAATAATCCTATGTTCTCTATGTTCTATGCTCTATGCTCAGTGACCTCCGGAGAAAGAAGAAATCAGAGTTTCTAGAATTCAATGAAAATGAAGGCACAAAGTATCCAAATTTATGGGACACAATCAAAGCAATGCACAACAAAATGTTCATAGAACTTTGTCTATTCAAAAAATTGGAGAGATTTCACACCACTAACTTAACAGCACATCTGCAACCTGAAGAAGAAACAGAAGCAAGCACACTCCAGAGGAGTAGATGGCACGAAATAGTCAACAGAGAAACAAAAAAAAAAAAACAATACAAAGAATCAACAAAAACAAGAGCTGCTTAATCAACTCTGAGATTCCATTCTACACACATCACAAAAGCAAAGACGCAGCTATACCACTCCTGGGCATATATCCAAAGGATGCTTCACCATGCCACCTCTAGGAAACTTGCTCAACTATGTTCATAAAACCTTGATTTGTAAAAGCCAGAAACAGAAAACAACCAGGATGGACTTCAACTGAAAAATGGTTCAGGAAAATTTGACATATTTAAAAAATGAAATGCCATTCATTTATTTAAAAACAAGGAATTAATGAAATTTGAAATCAAATGAATGGGATTTAAAAATTTCATCGTGAGTGTGGCAATCCAAACCCAGAAATGCAGATGTAGTACGTACTCACTTAGAAGTGAGTACTTCTTTGCCCATATAGAACAGAATAATCATTCTAAAATCCACAGACCTAAAGGCTAAAACATGAGGGCCCCAGGGTAGAAGCTTTAATCTCACTCAGAGGCAAAAACATAGAAATCAGGTTTCCATTTAGGCAGGGAAAATTTTGGGAGATGGGGAAGGGAACTGATGTGGGAGCAAGTGTAGGTAGTATCAGGGACAAGAGATACCTGGAGGTATCCTCCAGGGAAAGGAGGAGAATACCAATGCACTCACAAAAACATCAGCCCAAAATTCATCCTACCTACAAGATATTCAGGGATTAAAATGGAACATAGATTAAGGGAATAGCCACCCATTATCTGGCTCAAACTGAAACCATTAATAATATTCTGCTATTATTGCACACAGGATCCAAGGATAACTCTTATGAGAGGATACATCCAGCACAGAATGGAAAGAGATGTATGTACCCACATCCAAACATCAAGTAGAGTTTGGACGGTCTTGTGGAAGAATTGGGGAAGGACATTGAACACAAAGGCCAACAGTGTGATTGAGGGCTCTGGGACAAGAAAACCTAAAGAATCAACTAAACTGGGCCCATGAGGGCTCACAGAGATTGAACCACCCATGAAAGAGCACAAATGGGGTACACATAGGCATCCTCCCCATAAGGAGCAGATGTGCATCTTGGTCTTCATGTGGGTTCTCTAAAAACTGAAGTGAGGACTGTTTCACACTGTTGGATGCATTTGGATTCCTTTCTGCTAGTAGAGCTGCTTTCTCTGCTCTCAGTGGGAGAAGGAGCTAAAATCTCTACTCTTATTTAAGGTAATAGGACCAGCTACTATATGCTATATTAATAATCATTATAAAAACCTTACTTTCATTGAAGCTGACATGCTTCACTCCGGTTTTCTGGGCTGGTGTCTCTGTCCTGTGACATAGGTTTAAAAGTTATAATTATTGTGCTATTCATAAAAACATTTGGCAAGTGTATTAAGCACTTTATATTTGAGTCCCTACTCTATCTTACTCTAGAGGGTTACTAACAGTATTTTTTGGAACAGGATCTCACTATGTAGGCATGCTCCTCTGAAATCTGCTCTATGGACCATGATGGCCTTAACTCACAGAGATCTGTGTATCTTCTACTTCCACAGTTCCGGGATAAAATGCATGGGCCAACAGGAATAGACAAACACTGTTGAATTTGCTTTTCAGCAATTGACTGTGATTGGTGACTGCTATCCTTTCCAGCTTTTCTCAAGAGAAAACATGAGGAATACTAAGCACTTAATCAAACACAAACAAAAGTGCTCAGACAAACCCCCAGCACACACAAATACACTTTTCAAAAGCATTAAAGACAAAATTAGACGTGCTTGATATAATATGTCTGTTGACAGTTATGGAAGACTAGGAGGAAGGAATCGAGGCCTGAGGGAGATAGGAACCCCAGAGGTCGACCAACAGAAGCAGATAAACTGGACACTTAGGGTTCTCAGAGACTGAACCACCTATCCTAGAACAAACATGCACTGGACGGACACCTCCTGACACATATGTAGCAGATATACAGCTAAGTCTTCACACAGATACCGATCAACTGGGACTCGGTCTATCCATAAGGCTGTTGCCTGTACATGGGGTATATCCTTCTAGCTGCACTGTTTTGTCTGGACTCAGAGAGAGGAAGGGCCTACCCTTGCAGAAATGAACTGCCATGGTAGGGACATACAGGAGATCCCCAACTGATCAGAGGTGAAGTGGAGGAGGAACAGAGAAAGAAATATGGGATGGAACAGAGAAAGAAATGTAGGAACAGGATATGTAGGATGGATGACCAGGAGGGAGTCAGTTAAGCTAGATGTAATGTGAATAAAATAAAATAGAATAAAATAAAATAAGTTTTTACAAAAGGCATTATAGATTTGAAAGGAGAGTAAGCTACCTCTACCAAGGCTCATCGTAAAACACAGAGCTATTATGTGGGAATAATGGCTCAAAATAAACAGGTATACATATGGTCTAAACAGAAAATTCAAGCATACATAAGAGTATTTCATATGGAAAGGGCATATAGCATTGTAAGAACAAGCTGTTTCAGAACTAAACATTCACAGAATTCAGGACAAGATTGAAAATGCTAAAGTACCAGACTCTGTGGAAAGAAATGAACTACTTATATATCCACTTTGAAAGCTCCATCTGAAATGGGGAAGAAAAATGTCTTGACCTGTGGAATTACCAAACTAGCTGGGTACTTGTACTATGTCTCTTAAAGTACATCTTCCAGTGAAAGTTCGTTTCCTGCTGAGTTGGATATTTCAAACTTAAACAGATCATTAGGAAACACTATTTGTTACCTGTGATTATGATGTCATCTTTAGGGTCATAGAATATAAAATTTCAGGCTTAGGGACTATCGGTGTTTATCCATGATAAAACACTTGTCAATGACACCTATGGACCTTAATTCAGTGACAAACACTGTCAAAAGCAAAAATATGATGGTCGAGCAACAATTGTTCTACCTTATCCTTTGGTTTGGTTGAAGGCTCATGAGTTGAATTCCTTAACTAGCTAGTGATCCCTGGTGTGTGCTGTTCTTGTGTTGTGTTGAAACAGTCTCTTTTCCAGCTCCCACTTCATGTGTGCTAAGGTTTCTAACTATGTGCCTCTGAGTTTCTCAAAATCTTCCTGTCATTTTAATATTCCTGACCTAAGCAATTGTCGCTCTCAATAACAGCACTAAGATTGAAGAAAAGAAGAAACTGTACCCATTTATCTCTACCGGTGCATGTGCGTTAGCACACATTGCTTCTAAAAATTCTACCATTTCAGGTTTCCGTTCATATGTAGCAAGCAGTAAGGGGGTCAAGCCATACTGTAAAGGAAAGAATATTGCATTTTACAAAATGAATTGTTTCTCAATGAAAATTCATCACAGATTTGGTAAGCATAAATATACTGTAAAGTGTTACAAGGGTTCATTTATCCTACAACACCAGTTGCCCTTTCCCACACACAGCTTTTTCCCTATGACACACCTTTTCCCTGTCCAACATTATCTGTGAACAACACTCCCTTCCAGAACTCTCCCCAAACACTCAATGTTTCCAGTCTACTTAGCTCCATGGAGTAGGCCCTCCATTGACACAGCCCTGATACATAAAGTTTGGTATGTCCCTGTTGAAGAACTGGGCTCCAGAAAGGTGTGGAGCAGCGTTTCTCAATCTGTGTGTGAAATACATTTATTTGCTAAACTAAGAATTACCTTGCAAGCTCAACAGCATTTCCTATGTATATCAAAGTTTTTAAAAATTAAATAATTTTTTTAATTTTCTCCAATGATCAAATTTCCTAATTTTTCTGTCACCTCTCTCACTTTCCAGTGCACTCTCATACTCGAGTCAAACCCACATCAGTACCTTCTTTGCAACAACACACTTCTATCTATTCTATAATCATATAACATGAAATGAATTTATTTTTATTGTCTGTGTATATGTGATGTGTATGTGTAGTCCTAAATCCTTTATTTTTGAATGTTAAAATCAAGGCCAATTCTGAGACAAAATATGCTATGCTGTGTTTTTCTGAACTAACTACCAAAAATATGAAAACCATGTTTGGAGAAAGCAGCGTTCCTGTAAACAGATATATTGAGAATGCTTGAACTTCTGCACGTAGAAAACAGATGTGAGTGTCACTGCTAGAAGTGCACTGGGAATGAAGTTGAGTGATCTTTACCTTTGTTTTGGCTTCAATATCTACATTGTGCTTTAGAAGCATTTTTACAATGGGTAGGTTACCCGTGGATACAGCATGGTGTAAGGCTGTATTCCCAATAAAATCCATCACATTTGGATCAGCATTGTAGTCGAGCAATACAGAAACACAATGTATATTGCCTCGCTGGGCAGCCTGTAGAAATTGGACAAAAAAAAAAAAAATACATCTTCAATTCAAGGAATCCAAGAGAGACATTTCTACCATCACACTGAATAGTTCCCCTTAAAGCAAACACAGAGTTTCAGTTATGCATATTATCTATTTTGACACAAAGTCTTAAGTACTCCAGACTCACCTGATTTTAGAATTTCCCCACAACATCTTTTTACAAGCGGTAGAATTTAAAGGTAGAATGCACCCAGATTTTCTAAGAATTCTGGTCTGTGCTGGTTTGCTGTCGCAGTGCAGAGATTAGTTGTTTGGTTAGTTTTTGTTCTCTTTGCCAGTTTGACATAGGCTAACACACCTGGAAAGATTGTCACTTGAGGAACTTCCCCTATCAGAGTTCCCTCTGGGCAACTATGTGTAATATATTTTTGATTTTGATGGAAGTAGGAAAGCCCAGGGTCTTAAGGTTGGAGGCACAGCTGGGAGAATATACTCAGATGTATGAAAATAATCTGTGCAAGCCCTGGTAAAAGTCATGGAAAAGCTGCATTCGCCCATGATCTCTAGTTTAGCTCTTCCCTCCAGTTCCTGATTATGAGCTCCTGCCCTGGTTCCCCTTGAGAATGAACTGTGACATGTAAATATAAACCAAATAACCATTTCCTTTCCTGACTTGTTTTTGGTCAGTGTTTTATTACAGCCACAGAAACCAAACAAGGACAACCTCTAATCCATTTCATACCACAACAGATGTCCAATAGCTACCTTAATCAAGGGTGTGCAGCCTTCATCATCCCGGATATTAACGCTGGAGTTATTTTCTAATAATAGTAATACCACGTCTGGATGGTTGTGGGCACATGCATAATGCAGTGATGTCCTGCAAAAGGAAAGGACATTTAGGAACATTTCTGAATGCTAAATAAGAGCCCCATCACTTTTAAGTGCTACATAGTATGGAGGTAATTTCCATCTGATGTAAGCAAGGAACTGGAGTTTCCTTACTTGGTTATGTCTACCCAGATGTTCATTTGCTGTGCTAGGGATATAATGCACGGCTGATCTGAGTAAGGCAGGAGTTCTATCAAGGCTCTCATCCTGCACAAAGCAGCCTGTCTGGATCATAGAAAAGCTCCCACTAAATTATCTCAGCTTGAATCTAAATCCTACTCTACTATCTGGGATTTCTATGAAGCCCATGACTCCATTTCATAATAACTGACTCCCATTAAGAAGTATGGAGAGGGTCCTGATCCTGGAAAGGACTGATCTAGCATTGGTGGGGAATATAAGCACAGAGAAAAAGGAGGGAGGTGATTGGAGAATGGATGGAGAGGAGAAGGTTTATGATACATATGGGGAGGTGAGATCTGGGAAAGGGGTAATCATTTGGAATGTAAACAAAGAATATAGAAAATAAAAATATTAAAAAAACTAGGGTTTCAAAGAGTATGGTTCATTTCATTTCATATTTAAATTTTAGAATATAAGGAAATTTTGGGCAGAAAAACATAATCGTTTAAAAATGGGAAGATCTGTTAAGAGAGTAGAATGTGTATTTTATACAGTAGATATCTAATATATGTGTGGGGAATAAATGGACCAACTGAAAATCTACAGTTGGACAATTCAGTCTTTTTAAAGAAAACAATCAGTAAGCAAGAGAATATCTTGAAACTATAATTTATAATTTATTCTTCATGAACCTTGAACTTGAAGACTAATTAACCCCTTAGAACTACTAGACTCTGAAGAAGGAAATGGAAGAAGATCTCAAAAAATGGGAAAACCTCCCATGCTCAGGGATCGGTAGAATCAATATAGTTAAAATGGCCATTTTGCCAAAAGCAATGTACAGATTCAATGCAATACTCATCAAAATCTCAACTCAATTCTTCACAAGTTAGAAAGAGGAATTATCAAATTCATCTGGAATAACAAAAAACCCAGGATAGCTAAAAGTATTCTCAGCAACAAAAGAAATTCTGGGGGAATCAGTATCCCTGACCTCAAGCAATACTACAGAGCAATAGTGTTTAAAACTGCATGGTATTGGTACAGTGACAGGCAGGCAGATCAATGGAACAGGATTGAAGATCCAGAAATGAACCCACACACCTATGGCCACTTGATCCTTGACAAAGGGGCTGAAAACATCCAATGGAAAAAAGATAGCCTTTTCAACAATGGTGCTGGTTCAACTGGAGGTCAGCATGCAGAAGAATGCGAATTGATCTATCCTTGTCTCCTTGTACTAAGCACAAATCCAAATGGATCAAGGACCTCCACATAAAGCCAGACACTCTGAAGCTAATAGAAAAGAAACTGGGGAAGACCCTTGAGGACATCAGTACAGGGAGAAAGTTTCTGAACAGAACACCAATAGCTTATGCTCTAAGATCAAGAACTGACAAATGGGACCTCATAAAATTACAAAGTTTCTGTAAGGCAAAGGACACCATCAAAAGGACAAATCGGCAACCAACAAATTGGGAAAAGATCTTCACCAATCCTACATCAGATAGAGGACTAATATCGAATATATATAAAGAACTCAAGAAGTTAGACTCCAGAAAACTAAACAACCTTATTAAAAAATGCGGTACACAGTTAAACAAAGAATTCTCACCTGAAGAACTTTAGATGGCAGAGAAGCAGCTATAAAAATGCTCAACTTCATTAGTTATTAGGGAAATGCAAATCAAAACAACCCTGAGATTTCACCCTACACCAGTCAGAATGGCTAAGATTAAAAATTCAGGAGACAGCAGGTGTTGGAGAGGATGTGGAGAAAGAGGAACATTCCTTCATTGCTAGTGGGGTTGCAAATTGGTACAACCACTCCGGAAATAAGTCTGGCAGTTCCTCCGAAAACTGGGCACCTCACTTCCAGAAGATCCTGCTATACCACTCCTGGGCATATACCCAGAATATTCCCCACCATGTAATAAGGATACATGCTCTACTATGTTCATAGCAGCCCTATTTATAATTGCCAGAAGCTGGAAAGAACCCAGGTATCCCTCAACAGAAGAGTGGATGCAAAAAATGTGGTATATCTACATAATGGAGTACTATTCAGCCATTAGAAACAATGAATTCATGAAATTCTTAGGCAAATGGATGGAGCTAGAGAACATCATAATGAGGTAACCCAGACTCAAAAGGTGAATCATGGTATGCACTTACTAATAAGTGGATATTAACCTAGAACACTGGAATACCCAAAACATAATCCACACATCAAATGAGGTACAAGAAGAACGGAGGAGTAGCCTCTTATACTGGAAAGACTCAGTGAAGCAGTATTTGGGAAAACCAGAGAGGCAAAATGGGAAGGGGTGGGTGGGAGGACAGGGGGATAGAAGGGGGCTTATGGGACTTTCGGGGAGTGGGGGGCTAGAAAAGGGGAAATCATTTGAAATGTAAATAAAAATATATGGAATAAAAAAATAGAACTACAAAATGATCAAGAATCATGTAGACGACAGAAAATCTTCTGTTGTGTCATTAGTTCCCCTTCATAAACTAGAACGGAGTAAAAATAGGAAATAAGAATGAGGGGCTGGGGTGATTGGAAGAACTCAATTGGTAAATCACTTTCCCTGAAAACCTGAGTGCAGATATGTGGATAAGGGGATCCCCAAAGCTACTTACTTACCCAAAGTCTGAGAATCAATGTGTTCCAAGAGAGTAAATTAAACATTCCAGGGATTTGGCCAAATGAACATGTCTCTCTAAAACTGAGGGACCACGTGCTGGAACCCATAGGGAGGCCTGATGGCCTGAGGTCAGTCCCCAGAACACACAGTAGGGCAGAAGACAAGTGTCCAGTGGCGAGTCCTCGGACCATCACACATTTAGCTCCACATGTGTGGGACAAGGGAAAGTGAGAGGAAGACAATGCCCATCTCTTTCCTTCACATGTGTATCAATGCATGCACAACATGTACCTAGGGTGAGTATGGGGGTACAGGGCCAGAGTTCAAAATGTCTTTGTATGATCCATTCGCAAACACAGGTCATATTGACCTAAGATTTCTCAGTGATTTTTTGCATTAAAGTGGATGATTTATCTTATGATAAATTTTCCATTGTTGAATAATAGTATTTATTAATGGCTTATATATTAAGACAAATCTAGACGGGTGGCTTGGTAGTTAACAGCTCTAGTTGTGTTTTCTCAGATACTCAGTTTTTGTTGCTAGCACACACATTGCAGCACTGTGTGTAGCTCCAGTTCCAGGGGATCAAGCACTTGATTCCATCACACATGTTGCTTCAAAAATGCACATAGGCACAACACCTGTGTGTGTTTATTTCTCTCTCTCTCTCTCTCTCTCTCTGTGTGTGTGTGTGTGTGTGTGTGTGAAAGAGAGAGGGGGTATGTGTTTTGCTGTGTGTGTTTGTCTACAAAATTTAAGTGTAAACATAAAAATAAAATGATGCAGTTTGGTTAAGGCCTAGGAGCTGCTGTTCCAGGGTGTGCAGGTCTCTTATGCCTCAGAGCACTAAACAAGTGACCATGCAGGGACCCAATGGAAATGAACCTAAGCACACCATCTCTCCTCCATTAGGATGGAGCCCTGGAAGCTGATTTTCTCCCTGCTTGGCTCTGAGTATGCCTGACAGGTCCTACTCTACTGTCCACCCCCTCCCCCTCACCAACTCCAATGCCCATTACCTGTTCCTCCTATCAGATTCATCCACATGATGTCGACTGGAGTGTATTAATCGTTCAGTTTTGTCCAGGTCACCCACACTGGCTGCTCGCTGCAAAGGACCCGTAGGGTCATATCCGATATAGAAGAGGGTAAATTTGTGCCTTCTCTGACGATTTATGCATGTACAGCCCAAACATGAATGCCACAGACGGGTGTACCAGCGACTCCTTTGGGGGACGTTTCTTGTCTGGACATCATATCTAAGATCTTCCTCCATTATTGAGGCCTAGGGCCTCAGGGCCCCCTGAGGGTCACCCAAGATCTACTTTCCCTCTCTTCCCTTCCCTTTAGCTGATCACTGCTTCCCAAATTCTATAATAAAACAAAACAGATTTAAAACTCTTGTGAACAAAACACTAAACAGTCCAGCACGTTCAGTATCAACTGAACTATACTTCAGTATACAGCAGTACTGCTATGCTAGAACCACCACTGTTACATGCTGTGAGGTCACAATGGTGCTATGTTAATGTTCTATGCACACATGCCCCATTCTTCAGTGGTTGGAGGCCAGGTATCTAATACACTTATGTACTAAGCTCATTCTTTGAAAGTACACAATCTAGTAGTGTTTTCTTAGTATGTCATTAAAATTATGCACCCATCACCCTATTTGTTTTAAAAACATTTTTATCAAGGGCGGCGGCGGCGGCGGCGGCAGTAGCAGTGGCTGCTCCAGCTGAAGGGCCATCAGCAGTGGAACCAAGGCGACACAGGGTCCAGTTAGGCCCTGCGCCCACGACCACTGACCTTCGCTGACCAGCCGGGCGGCAAGCAACTGCGGTTCTGCGGAGCCTTTCGCTGCACGGAAGCCACTTCAGAACTCGGCTGCCCGCCAGTCAGGAGAGACTCACCGCCATCTTGATCCCGGGCTCCAGAGATCGGTCAGACTGAGGTACACAAACATAATCCTAGGCCCGCAGGGGTCTGAGCCAGACGGGAGTTGGCCTGCACCCAGGCCCTGGGCTGTTCGAGTGGCCATCGGGGCGCCAACCCAGCCAGGAGTTTTTTTTTTTTTGCCCCGGCCGGTGCACGCACCACCATTTTGCCTATAGGAGCCAGAGTGCTCGGGAGGGCAGAGACTGCTAACAAGCGTAGCCTGAGGCTAACAAAACGGGGGTCTAGGCCCCAAAAGGCACAGGACTGACCCCAAGAACTGGGCGGCTTGGTGGACCATCTGTGTGTCAACCAGCCCAGGAGGTTATTAGCACAACAGACTCTCCCGGTGCTTTCGCGGAGCGCGGACGCGCACGCCCGCCATCTGGGTCACCTGGCGGACCCAAATAACAGACATAGCCCTAGGGGAACTTTGCTCGGACCTTGGCCTCCCAGGCGTTTGCCTGGACTCAGGGCCCAGGCGACAAGGCTAACCTAGTGTGCGCCAGCCCGGTTGGGGAAATCGGCTGCCCAGCGGAGTGAGCGGAGCACAGGGGAGGTCACAGCAACATTCACCTTCAGAGCTCCCTGGGGGTGCACACGGGTTCCACCTGGTCCACAGACACAATCTGGGGCAAGGCCTCAGGCAGAAGCCCCCAGCTCAACTCTCTCCGCTTCAGATCAGCCTGGGTGGCCGCCACATCTCCAGGTCCCTCAAGAGGCTAGTGGGGGCTTCCGGGCGGCCAGCTGGGAGAAGTCGGTGTGCTCCAATAAATCCTGCGGGCCCCAGCGGGAGCCTTCAGGTGCCTGCTTCGGGATCTGAACAGCCTGGACAACAGCACCCTGTCTATAGGCAGTGCAGAGTGTAAGCTGTGCACCAGAGGCCAACGGGGAAGGGGCAGCTTGCACTGGTGAGTCCAGCACTGACAAGACCAAGTAACACCAGTGAGAGCTAGATGGCAAAAGGCAAACGCAGAAAAGTCACTAACAGAAATCAAGGCAATATGGCAACATCTGAACCAAATTCTCCTCTACCAGCAAGTCCTGGATACCCCATCACACCAGTAAAACAAGATTTGGATTTAAAATCACTGGTCATGATGCTGGTACAGGAACACATGAAGGACATTGAGGAGAAAATGGATCAAAAGTTAGAAGCCCTTGCAAGGGAAACACAAAAATCATTGAAAGAAATCCAGGAGAATACAAAAGCCAACAAGGAGGAAATGCAAAAAACACTTAAAGAAATACAGGAGAACTTTGCTCAACAGGCTGAGGTCATGAAAGACGAAACACAAAAATCTCTTAAAGAAATACAGGAGAACTTTGGTCAACAGGCTGAGCTCATGAAAGAGGAAACACAAAAATCTCTTAAAGAATTACAGGAAAACACAAACATGCAAGGGAAGGAGCTAAGCAAAACCATCCAGGATCTAAAATCAGAAGTAGAAACAACTAAGAAAACTCAAAGGGAGACAACTTTGGAGATAGAAAGCCTTGGGAAGAAATCAGGGGACAGAGATGCAAATATCAACAACAGAATACAAGAGATAGAAGAAAGAATCTCAGATGCTGAAGATTCCATAGAAACCATGGACTCAACAGTTAAAGAAAATGCAAAGTGCAAAAAGCTTGTAACCCAAA
Organism: Apodemus sylvaticus; assembly: GCF_947179515.1. Lineage (NCBI taxonomy): Eukaryota > Metazoa > Chordata > Mammalia > Rodentia > Muridae > Apodemus > Apodemus sylvaticus. The sequence goes on from NC_067472.1 coordinate 187,023,073, forward strand.
ATATCCAGGAAATCCAGGACACAATGAGAAGACCAAACCTAAGGATTATAGGCATAGATGAGAGTGAAGATTTACAACTTAAAGGGCCAGCAAATATCTTCAATAAAATTATGGAAGAAAACTTCCCTAACCTAAAGAGAGAGATGCCCATGAATATACAAGAAGCCTACAGAACTCCAAACAGACTGGACCAGAACAGAAATACTTCCCGTCACATAATAATCAAAACACCAAATGTTCTAAACAAAGAAAGAATACTAAAGGCAGTAAGAGAAAAAGGCCAAGTAACATATAAAGGAAGACCTATCAGAATCACAGCAGACTTTTCACCTGAGACTATGAAGGTTAGAAGGTCCTGGGCAGATCTCATGCAGACTCTAAGAGAACACAAATGCCAACCAAAACTACTATATCCAGCAAAACTCTCAATCACCATAGATGGAGAAACTAAGATATTTCACGACAAAACCAAGTTCACCCAATATCTATCCACAAACCCGGCCCTAAAAAGGATAATAGGAGGACAACACCAATACAAGGAGGGAAACTCCACCCTGAAAAAAGCAAGATAGTAACCTTTCATCAAACCCAAAAGAAGTTAAGCAATCAAATTTAAAAAATAACGTCAAAAATGATAGGAAGTAACAATCACTATTCCTTAATATCTCTTAACATCAATGGACTCAATGCCCCAATAAAAAGACACAGACTAACTGACTGGATACGTAAACAGGACCCTACATTTTGCTGCTTACAGGAAACACACCTCAGGGTCAAAGACAAACACTACCTTAGAGTAAAAGGCTGGAAGACAATTTTACAAGCAAATGGTCTCAGGAAACAAGCTGGAGTAGCCATTTTAATATCAGATAAAATTGACTTTCAACCCAAAGTCATCAAAAGAGACTCTGAGGGACACTTCTTGCTGGTCAAAGGAAAAATACAACAAGAAGAACTCTCAATCCTGAACATCTATGCTCCAAATGCAAGGGCACCCTCTTTCATAAAAGAAACTTTATTAAAACTCAAAGCACACATTACACCTAACACAATAATTGTGGGTGACTTCAACACTGCACTTTCCTCAATGGACTGATCAGGAAAACAGAAACTAAACAAGGACACAATGAAACTAATTGAAGCTTTGGACCAATTAGACTTAACTGATATATATAGAACATTCTATCCTAAAACAAAAGAATATACCTTTTTTTCAGCACCTCATGGTACCTTCTCCAAAATCGACCATATAATTGGTCACAAGACAGACCTCAACAAATATAAAAAGATAGAACTAATCCCATGCCTCCTATCTGATCACTATGGAATAAAAGTGGTCTTCAATAGCAACAGAAACAACAGAAAACCCACATACACGTGGAAATTGAACAATACTCTACTCAATGACACCTTGGTCAAGGAAGAAATAAAGAAAGAAATTAAAGACTTTTTAGAACACAATGAAAATGAAAACACAACATACCCAAATCTATGGGACACAATGAAAGCAGTGCTAAGAGGAAAACTCATAGCCCTGAGTGCCTCCAAAAAGAAAATGGAGAGAGCATACATTACCAACTTAATGACACACCTGAAAGCCCTAGAACAAAAAGAAGCTATTTCACCCAGGAGGAGTAGAAGGCAGGAAATCATCAAACTCAGGGCCGAAATCAATCAAGTAGAAACAAAGAGAACCATACAAAAAATCAACAAAACTAGGAGCTGGTTCTTTGAGAAAATCAACAAGATAGATAAACCCTTAGCCAGACTGACCAAAGGGCACAGAGAAAGTATCCAAATTAACAAACTTAGAAATGAAAAGGGAGACATAACAACGGAAACTGAGGAAATCCAAAAAATCATCAGATCCTACTACAAGAGCCTGTACTCAACACAACTGGAGAATCTGGAGGAAATGGACAATTTCCTTGACAGATACCAAATACCAAAATTAAATCAGGACCAACTAGACCATCTAAACAGTCCCATAAAGCCTAAAGAAATAGAAGGAGTCATAGAAAGTCTTCCAACCAAAAAAAGCACAGGACCAGATGGTTTCAGTGCAGAATTCTACCAGACCTTCAAAGAAGAGTTAACACCAATACTCTTCAAACTATTCCACAAAATAGAAACAGAAGGAACACTACCCAATTCCTTCTACGAAGCCACAATTACGCTGATACCAAAGCCACACAAAGATCCAACAAAGAAAGAGAACTTCAGACCAATTTCCCTTATGAACATCGATGCAAAAATACTCAACAAAATTCTTGCCAACCGAATCCAAGAACACATCAAAACGATCATCCACCATGATCAAGTAGGCTTTAGCCCGGGAATGCAGGGTTGGTTCAATATACGGAAATCCATCAATACAATCCACTACATAAACAAACTCAAAGAACAAAACCACATGGTCATTTCATTGGATGCTGAAAAAGCATTTGACAAAATTCAGCATCCTTTCATGCTTAAAGTCTTGGAGAAAACAGGAATTCAAGGCCCATACCTAAACATAGTAAAAGCAATATACAGCAAACCGGTAGCCAGCATCAAACTAAACGGAGAGAAACTTGAAGCAATCCCACTGAAATCAGGGACCAGACAAGGCTGCCCCCTTTCTCCTTATCTTTTCAATATTGTACTTGAGGTACTAGCTCGGGCAATTCGACAACATAAGGAGGTCAAAGGGATACAAATTGGAAAGGAGGAAGTCAAACTATCATTATTTGCAGACGACATGATCGTCTACCTAAGTGACCCAAAGAACTCCACTAGAGAGCTCCTACAGCTGATAAACAACTTCAGCAAAGTGGCAGGTTACAAAATCAACTCAAGCAAATCAGTGGCCTTCCTATACTCAAAGGATAAGCAGGCTGAGAAAGAAATTAGGGAAATGACCCCCTTCACAATAGCCACAAACAGTATAAAGTATCTTGGGGTGACTCTTACCAAACATGCGAAAGATCTGTATGGCAAGAACTTCAAGACTCTGAAGAAGGAAATGGAAGAAGACCTCAAAAAATGGGAAAACCTCCCATGCTCATGGATCGGTAGAATCAATATAGTTAAAATGGCCATTTTGCCTAAAGCACTATACAGATTCAATGCAATACCCATCAAAATCCCAACTCAATTCTTCACAGAGTTAGAAAGAGCAATTATCAAATTCATCTGGAACAACAAAAAACCCAGGATAGCTAAAACTATTCTCAGCAACAAAAGAAAATCTGGGGGAATCAGTATCCCTGACCTCAAGCAATACTACAGAGCAATAGTGTTAAAAACTGCATGGTATTGGTACAGTGACAGGCAGGAGGATCAATGGAACAGGATTGAAGATCCAGAAATGAACCCACACACCTATGGCCACTTGATCCTCGACAAAGAGGCTGAAAACATCCAATGGAAAAAAGATAGCCTTTTCAACAAATGGTGCTGGTTCAACTGGAGGTCAGCATGCAGAAGAATGCGAATTGATCCATCCTTGTCTCCTTGTACTAAGCTCAAATCCAAATGGATCAAGGACCTCCACATAAAGCCAGACACTCTGAAGCTAATAGAAAAGAAACTGGGGAAGACCCTTGAGGACATCGGTACAGGGAGAAAGTTTCTGAACAGAACACCAATAGCGTATGCTCTAAGAGCAAGAATTGACAAATGGGACCTCATAAGGTTACAGAGTTTCTGTAAGGCAAAGGACACCATCAAGAGGACAGATCGGCAACCAACAAATTGGGAAAAGATCTTCACCAATCCTACATCAGATAGAGGGCTAATATCCAATATATATAAAGAACTCAAGAAGTTAGACTCCAGAAAACCGAACAACCCTATTAAAAAATGGGGTACAGAGTTAAACAAAGAATTCTCACCTGAAGAACTTCGGATGGCGGAGAAGCATCTTAAAAAATGCTCCACTTCATTAGTCATTAGGGAAATGCAAATCAAAACAACCCTAAGATTTCATCTTACACCAGTCAGAATGGCTAAGATTAAAAATTCAGGAGACAGCAGGTGTTGGAGAGGGTGCGGAGAAAGAGGAACACTCCTCCACTGCTGGTGGGGTTGCAAATTGGTACAACCACTCTGGAAAGCAGTCTGGCGGTTCCTCCGAAAACTGGGCACCTCACTTCCAGAAGATCCTGCTATACCACTCCTGGGCATATACCCAGAGGATTCCCCACCATGTAATAAGGATACATGCTCTACTATGTTCATAGCAGCCCTATTTATAATTGCCAGATGCTGGAAAGAACCCAGGTATCCCTCAACAGAAGAGTGGATACAAAAAATGTGGTATATCTACACAATGGAGTACTATTCAGCCATTAGAAACAATGAATTCATGAAATTCTTAGGCAAATGGATGGAGCTAGAGAACATCATACTAAGTGAGGTAACCCAGACTCAAAAGGTGAATCATGGTATGCACTCACTAATAAGTGGTTATTAACCTAGAAAACTGGAATACCCAAAACATAATCCACACATCAAATGAGATACAAGAAGAAAGCAGGAGTGGTCCCTGGTTCTGGAAAGACTCAGTGAAACAGTATTTGGCAAAACCAGAACGGGGAACTGGGAAGGGGTGGGAGGGAGGACAGGGGAAGAGAAGGGGGCTTACGGGACTTTCGGGGAGTGGGGGGGGCTAGAAAAGGGGAAATCATTTGAAATGTAAATAAATTATATCAAATAAAAAAAAAAAAACATTTTTATCTTTAAGAAGAAATCCTGTGGCCATTAGAAGTTACTCTTTACTCCTCCAGAGCCTACCACCTATCAGATTGTTAGATTCCAGCTCAACACATCCCTCTTTGATGACAGAAGTGTTACCTCCTAAAATAGGAACTTTAATTCTGGTTGTATAGAGCATCAATACAATAGCCTTCTCAATAACCCATGATATGCGGGGGTTTCTGTGGGTCCCACTCCAACTTCTGCTTTTCAGTTCTCATTCTATTGGGTATTGTTGTGTTAGTGGCTACTGCTGCTGTTGTTTCATTTTTAGTTTAGGGGATTTGGGTATTTTTGTTTGATTTATTGATTGATTTGAGAGAGGGAAAGAGGGAGGAAGAAAGAGAGAGAAAGAGAGAGAGATTCACAGACACACAAAGATACACTCACAGGCACACAGGCTTGGGCACAGGCACAGGCACGGGCACGGGCACAGGCATGGGCATGGACACGGACACGGACACGGACACGGACACAAACACAGACACACACACAGACACAGACACAGAGGGAGAATGTGTGTGTAGACCTGTCTGTTCTGAACCTAGCTCTGTAGACCGAGATGGCTCTGTAGATCAGGGAACCTGATATAGCTGTATGGTAAGAGGCTCTGTCAGAGCCTGACATAAACGGAGGCAAATGCTTCAGCCAACCATTGGATTGAGCATGGCGTCCCCAATGGAGGAGTGAGAAAAAGGACTGAAGGACCTTAAAGTTTTGCAACCCCCTAGGAAGAATAATAATATCAACCAACCAGACCAACCACAGAGCTCCTGGGACTAAACCACCAACCAAAGAGTATACATGCAGGGACCCACAACTCCAGCTGCATATGTAGAAGAGGATGTCAAAGGATGGGCATGAATAGTATGAGAGGCCCTTGGTCCTGTGAAGGCTCGATACCCCAGTGTAGGGGAATGCAAGGTAGGAGAGGTGGGAGTGGATGGATAGAAAAACACCTTCAAAGAAGTAGGCGGAGGGGGATGGAATAGGTGGTTCCTGGCCTGCTTCAGATTATTATATAATCTGCAATCTGCAATAGGTGAGCCCTTATTAAGCAAGGCTGGAAGGGACTCATTTTAGGAAAGATTCCTGCTATTAATATGCTTATCCTCTTGTTATTCTTAAACATACATAATAATCAATAAATAATAGCACACTCCTTTGGAGCAGATTGCTGCAGATCCATGAAGACGCACTGTCTTATAGTGACGCTATATAGACAAACAGATGACTTAACTTTTAATGATGATCTATAAGAATTCCTAAAATTATATCTGTAATTATGAAGCTCTTTTGTAATAGGAATGCAATTGGGCCCTTTTTCTGATAGTCAAAACTGCAATGAGAACTCTGTCAGTCTCCCAAGTGTCACAAGTTAATTGCTCTTAGATGGGAACCAGACCTTGTCCTACTCAGAGCACATGCCAAGAGGTTGTTAAACAATTAACCAGAGGTCATGAAAAGGAAACTAAAGATTTATCATAGATGCTAGGACAGCAGATAAAATGTTGACTGGGTTTATCTATGCAAACATTCACTTACTTAGGGTTTTAAACCTTCAGTGAAGCTGTGGAGCAGAGACAGGTAATAAATCTTAGCTAGATAATTACTTCTAGTGGATATGCATGTAAACATTCTCTGTTGCCTACTTCTATCTCAATTTATGATTTGATATTTTCTTTGAACTTGTGATGAACATCATACCATGGTATCATGTATTCTGAAAGATGTACTGAAGACAAAGAAGAAAGGACTTTCTCTTTTTGCCTTTCCCCACTTTGAACGGGAACTTTTTATCCTTTCCCACTTAGAAGAATTTTTCCTTTTCCCTTCACATAGGATCTTCCTGCTCTTCCCCATAGATAGCTTTTATAGGAAACTTTTTTATTTTTATTTATTCGATATATTCTTTATTTACATTTCAAATGATTTCCTCTTTTCTGGCTCCCCACTCCCTGAAAGTCCCATAAGCCCTCTTCCCTCCCCCTATTCCCAAATCCACCACTTCCAAATTCCCTGTTCTGGTATTCCCCTATACTGCTGCACTGAGCCTTTCCAGAACCAGGGGCCACTCCACAGTTCCTCTTGGACATCATTTAATATGTGGATTATGTCTTGGGTATTCCATGTTTCTAGCCTTATATCCACTTTGCAGTGAGTGCATATCATGATTGCTCTTTTGAGACTGGGTTGCCTCACTTAGTATGATGTTCTCCAGCTCCGTCCATTTGTCTAAGAATTTCATGAATTCATTGTTTCTGATGCTCCACTATGTTTATAGGAAACTTATTACAACTTAATAATAAATGATATTATAACTCTTTTAAGTGTCCCTTTTTCTTCCTGCTACTTCCAAGTAGCAGGTTGAAAGTTAGAACCCAAACAAAGGTGATTTTCTTAATCTCCTGTTGTTTTAGGATGAGGTGCTAAGTGCCTGAGACTGCAGTCTCTGACCTCAGAGGAACACAGAAGGCAGTTCAATTATAATAGCATAGCAAATTAAATGTAGATAAGTAAACTTTTTATTATACAGCAACTCTAAATATCTCATAAGACCTAGTCTTACCCACCCTCCAACACTCTTCCCCCTCCTCTGCCTGAAGAAGAACTTACAAGATAGACAATCACTTCCTGCTTGGTCTGGCCCCCTGCACAGCACTGTAATCTGAATAAACTTTCTGATTCTCCATTGCCCTTGAATGTGAGATAAGGGGACCCATGATTGGCTGGCACAATGGGAACTCTACATCCTCCTCTAACAAATAGGCTCTCAAATGTGGCTGCTCTGTTTCTACATCCAAAGAGTGAGAAGACCTGTGTGTGTGACCTGGGAAAAATTCAGATTCAGCCTGAGCCATGATTTTTCCCATCTCTGAAAGGAGTTTGACCATGCCTTTCCTTTGACCCCAGTCCACTTGGTTGTCTGGAAGGGAGACTCCAACAGTAAGATCAAAGGGGGAGAAAGATATAAGACTACTCTTCAGAAGGGGAGCCAGGAAGTGTTAGCCCTGTGTGTGTGAGGAGGGGCCTCTTACCAACAGAAAAGAGCATAAATGGATTGCTCTTCTTAAACTGCCCCCTGTTGTGCTGAAACTGCTGAGGGTTAAAGTCATTGGGATTGGAGATGTACTTGGGATCTTTCAGCAAAGAGCCCAGGATAGGCAATACATCAGTGCCCTGGAAGACAGGAGCCATGGGACTAATTAGGCAAGGTGATAGATGAGCATCCTCAGGGCTCACAAGATTGGAAGGAAGAGGAGAAAAGGAGAGGGGCTGAGCTAAGAGGGAAGTGTTGGCCAATGTGACAGGTTCTCTTGGAGCAGTGGTGGTTCAAGTTCTCTGAGGAAGGTCGCTTGAGAGACTCACAATCTCTTGGAACAGAATGTTAGGGAATGAGCAAGCCCATGCCTGTCAATTCAGGAGGTTGTGGGCCCAGGAAGAAGTTCACACTCCCTGGTACAGCAATTTGGGGTTTGTGTGCCTCAGCAGGCTGTATGGAGGACGTGAGCCTCTTCAACATAAGTAACAAATTCTAAAGAAACAGAGTCATGGTCCTTACCATGAGAGTTTGCTAAACATGGGGTTGATGCCTGAAAAACAGGGAGACCCAGGATTGAGGACAGCTTAAACACCATGGTGAAGGAGCAAAATTTTCATTGAGAAGGAAGTGTGTAAAACTCTGACTGGGGATGGCCTGCTGAGTCAAGAGGACTGGAATGAAGACTCTTAGGCTCGGCATGGAAGTACCTTGGGGATGAGGATGCCCCAAAACTTGATGTCCTTGGTAGTTCTACAAGCCACACCAAGAGGAATTATGTCTCCATATCTCTGGGATCTCATGGATCACAGCCTTGGTGTAAGGTGTCTGCATTCTATCCTCATACTGAGGCTGTTGGTTCCTGCCAATCACCTGGTCAATCTCCTCATGCACCATAGCTGAGAAGAGATGTGTTTATACATTTAGAAAGGGAAGATGCATTAAATATGCAAAAATATGGTGATGTGGAATTATGGGTGAAATGTTATAGACCATTTGCAGTAGATGCTAGCTATATATGGTGCTGGAATAGGATCCCATTAACCTTCTTGGGCTAGAATCAGAGGCATTAGCAGGAGACATTTACAGATTGGTAAGAGAAAAAAAAGCAAAGTACATTCAATGATTGAGAGGAGCAGTTTCCAAATACCTTCAGGCCTTTTCATTTTTTTAAATACAAGTGAGGCTCAGCATGAGATGGGAAGTTTTCAGCGATAAATTAGTAAGCCAGGATTCCCTCCAACACTGAGCCCCAGACACACTAGACAAGGCACACTACCATATGGAACATCACCATAGCAATACCATTGAATATATCTCAGAACTAGAGACATTGGACCATTCTAGCCTAAGCAGGCCTTAGGTTCATGCTGAATAAGGCAAATTGTAATTTTGAGCAATCAACCATTTGCCATCTTATGTCTGCCTGAAATTAGACATGCTCATGATTATATAAGTACATGCATTGTGGGAAATGGCATGCCCAGTTAGCAAAGGCTTACATAACTCAAGCCTGTCAATCAAAACCCAAAACCACACACACCCTGCCTTTAGCAATCAACCCTTTGTCTTTCTGAACTCATAAAAGGAAACCCTGGACAATCGCCTGGGATCCTCAGCAAATCCTGCTCAACCCTCCACTCCTTTACACTGTAGCTATTCCTTACTTTCTCCTTGATTAGGAAAAATACCCAACAGCTTTTCCATTTGTTGCATTTCTTCAGAATTCTGAAAGTAGCTTAAAAATATGCTAAGAACCTGGAGAAACCAGTCAGATGGTGACCAGCATTCACAATGGGTGCCTATCAGATCAGCTTCCTTCAGAGACTATCTTAAATCTCTGATATCTGGGAGAACTGGGGTAGGGATAGCCAATGTCCAGCACGGTGTAGTGGTCTGTGGCCTCTACCGTCCCTGTCTCCCTCAACTTTACCTGCAACGGCAGGTGCTTCATGAGGAGCAAGAAGTTGAAGCTCATGGCTGTGCTGTCCATCTCTGTGCCCACGAAGAAAAGGTTCAGTGTGGTCATCAACAGATTCCTCTTGGGAAAATGAATTTGGGTGTTCTTCTCCTACAGGGAGAGGCACATTTATCTTAATTCCACTTAGCACTCTTTTAGACACTACTGGGAGTTTTCCCAGGATTCACTTTTCTTGGGTTCAGATTGAAGGTGGGAAAGGAGAGTCTGACCAATCAAGGCCCTCCCCAAGTGCTGGCTTCTCTCATACCCCCCAAGAAACAAACATAAAATCCTCCTTCCTTGGTCTTTCCCTTGGTGAATCTCTGTACTTTTGCTATCAACCTGGTTGGAATTTATTTAAAATAGTAATGATATTTTTAAAAAGAGGAGAGATGGTGGAGAGGGTAAGAAAGGGGAGAGAAGTAGAGAAGATAGAAATAGATGACAAAGGGAGGAGTTTCTGCAAGATGGAGAATCAGAATTGGCAATGAGAACAGCCTACTTTTTCACAATTTGAAGATGCCCTTGGAGGAAATTCTTCCCCTGCAGGTATGCATTTGTGAAGCGTGCCTGCATGTGTTTTTGCACACATGTATATGCCTAAATGAGCATGAGTGCCAGAGTGCATCTCTCTCACTGTGTGTATGTGTGTGTATGTGTGGGTGTGCGTGTGTGTGTGTGTGTGTGTCTGTGTGTGTGTGCATGCACATCTGTGTGCTGATTATTTCTGGGTACAAGTGCGCCTGTGGGTGTCCACACCCATAAGTATATATGAGACAGCCAGAAGAGAACATTGCATATCTTTTATCAGTCACTGCCCTATTCATTTGAGGCAGGGTCTGCTGTCGAACCTAGCTGTAAAAGAACTTCTGGGGAAATTAGTATCCCAGACCTCAAGCAATACTACAGAGCAATAGTGTTAAAAAACTGCATGGCAATGGCACAGTGACAGGCAAGTGGACCAATGGAATAGAATTGAAGACCCAGAAATGAATCCACACACCTAGGGTCACTTGATCTTCGACAAAGGAGCCAAAAACATCCAGTGGAAAAAAGATAGCCTTTTCAACAAATGGTGCTGCTTCAACTGGAGGTCAGCATGCAGAAGAATGCCAATTGATCCATTCTTATCTCATTGTACTAAGCTCAACTCCAAGTGGATCAAGGACCTCCACATAAAACCAGACACACTGAAACTAATAGAAAGGGATACCAAGCAGGATACCTGGGGGACAGTTAGAGAACCACAGAAATCCAGGGAGATTTGAATTCTAAAACAATCTCAAAAAGGCCAAAGAGCAAATTAACAGTAACAGGAAAGTGGATCCAGGGCAGAAAGGGCTTCGAAAGGGCACTCAGGGAAGGCCATGGAACCTGCCACTACACATCTGTCAGGCCTAGTTCCCCATGTGCTGTGATTCTCGCCATAGCCTTTGAAGAACCAGGTGAAGAAAGCTTGCTCTCCACGACCACTGACTTCCTCAGCCTAGTTCTCCAGAGCCTCCCTCATGGCATCATTTCCCCATGGCACCACAGCAGGACAAGGCCCCAGAGGAGTGTTGAACACAGGAACATACTGCTCCCTGATCCGGTGAAGGGACAAGTTAGAGAGGCCATTCCTGGAACATCCCATGTCCTGATGTCAGGTACATAGATGCATTGCGGTGATGTATCAAACCTCTAAACTATGTCTGCATCCTGGCCTAGTCAGTCTTCTGCCTCAGAATCTGAGCCACACTGGGCATGCTCCACAGCTCAAATGCACCATCTCTCTGCCCAGTACTACCTTTAAGAGGGAATCATAAAACTTCTTTGTGTCTAGAATGTTGCCAAGGAAGGGTAATGGGGTAGGTCCTTGAGGCATCTTCCTCAAGATTTTCCTCTGCCTCCACTCAGATGTTATGATTATGACACTGAAGCAGGTCAGCATAGCCCCCAGGAGCATCCCAGAGGCCAACATGGAGGCAGTGGGATGGACATGCAGGTGGTTATCTCTGGGATGGTGTATCTTTATACTCTAGGCTGGAAGGATGGCTCTAGCTCCTGTTTAATAATTATCTCATTTTTTCCTCCCAGCTATTGCCCATGGTGACATTGCCTTGGTTATGAAACTGGCAGCAAGAGAAGAGGAAGGGGGTTCACATGTAGTGGATGTTAGGACAGAAGAAAATTGTACCAAGTTTGCATAATGAGATGAGAGTATGGATTAGGACATTTCTATAATTGAAGACATGGTAACATCTGCATGTGAAGGAAGCATGCAGATACAAGGTAGAGGGTCTCAGACAGAGAAAGAACATCACGGGGACATGGATTTATGGTTTTAAAAATAATCCAGGGGCTTGGGACTTTTATTTGATTGCACAGGACATGTTGCTGTGGATTCAGGACCCTCTAGTGAGAATGCATAGAAAGTTAGTACCTTAGAGGGGAGATTCTGGAGTTGTGATCTGAAGATGTGGGGTTAATGGAGGATCCAGACCTGTGGGTTTGGAGTTCCTGGCAGGTGAAGTGTATTGAATGTCCAATAGGATCCTGCAGCCAGCACTGGATTCCAGCTGTTGCATTTTCTTTGACCCTATGCTGTCTCCCAATACCAAGAATTCTTAAGGAAGCCTCAAAGTGAGACCAGGACTGATACCATATAACCATATAAGTAAGACATTCCATTCCCACATTTGGCATGGAAAAGGGGAAAACAGCCAGGTCCTCATGTCCCTGGGACATTGCTTAGGATGAGGAGAAAAGCAGGGGAAATCTCAGTTGTCAGAAGGCCTGAGGTGGTTTTATAAAGCAGTAATACCAACCACCAACACAGAGGAAAACCCCAACTGGCCCAAAACTTCCTAATTAGTTGTAAGTTAACTTAGATCTTAAAATTGCTTACACAATGGTCACATTGTCAAATTTCCTTTGAAGGATTTAGGTTTATATTTGGAGCCCTGGCAGCTCTCAGCCTTAGTCAGAGAAATCTCCTTAGGCAATAGACAGAAATCAGTGCAGAAACGCACAATTGGTCACAGTGCTAGGAACAGGAGATGGAGGGTCAGCCCTAAATAATTGGAAAGTCTTAACCAATGACCTCCCACCACCACAATGGCTCAGCAAATCTTGCACAAGAGGCAGGAAGAACGTAGGAGCTGGAGGATGAGAAGGAGGACTGTGGAGTGCTGTCTTCTAGATGTGACATAGAGGCTGCATTCATAAACTCACAAAAGCTGGGTCACTTACAGAAGACCTGGACAAGGTCAACTCAGCCAACTCTGGCATAAATGGTGAAAGTGCACCCCAAACCCTATGACTTAATGAAGAGCTATTGGCAATTGAGAGCTGATGGAGAGAGCTAACCATTCTTTGGGGAGGGGTGTTCCCACTGGTGCGATTCCCATGTTCTAAGTGAATGGCCCCCTCCTCACCCAGTCACACATGAGCAGCTCTAATTTAATGGGTTATCAAAAAAGAAGACATGACGTTGGGAAAGGAAATTTGGTAAGATTTGGAAGAAGAAAATGAGTTGTTGTGATCATATTTCATTTCACATGTATACATTCCCTCTCAAGAATAAAGAAGCGTGTAACTAAAAACTGAGCACACAAAATAACGAGCTTCACTATGGCACAGCCACACACAGCTTGCGCTCACTGGTCTCCCTCTCCACTCTTCTACCCATCCCCTCTATCTTCCTGCTCCGTCCTTCCTCACTCCTGGTACAGAACACACATTCTCTTAGTCTTTCTCCCCCATTGCCAATGTTCTCTCACAACAGCTGTGTCTCTTCTTTCTACTTCCAAGATCTACAACCCCATATGTGCACACAAGTCTAGGGTTTCTTCTTACAAGGGGCACAACTCTGGTCTTTGTGAGTCTGGGACACTTTGCTTAAATTTAGTAGTTTCTAGGTTCTTCCAGGTTCCTATCGTTGCCATGGATTCATTTTCTTCTTCTGGGGGGACACATAGGTTGTCTCCATGAGGACCGTATATAAAATAAATATGGATGTCTAAATATCCTTATGGTAGGACTCAGCATATTTGTAAACTCCAATGGAATGGCACAGTGGGTAAAGAAGCTTGCAGCAGGCATGATGGTGAGTTAGTCCTCAGGAGGAAAGAACTGACTTCCACAGCTTTCCTAGAGTTTACACACACACACACACACACACACACACACACACACACACACACAAACCGGGTCTTTTTAACACACACACAAACACACACACACATGCACAAGTTCAAAACTGTAATACAATATTTTTAATAACAAATTCTGGACTTCTAAAAGAAAATGTAGGGAAAGGACACTGAACTATCAATATATACAAGAACTCGCTATAATATAATTATTACATATAGATATATACATATTAAATTCAGTGTAATGAATTCAGAGATAGAGAGAGAAATAATGTCCAGAAATGAAAAATAAGATTATATGAAGTTCAGAGAGCTTCTGCCTAGCACGGAGCACAGTTGGCAAAGTGAAGAGCAGATATGTATAATGGGTGGGAAAAGAATTTGTCAAACAATAAATAGATAAATGAACTGAACAGACAGTTCTCAAAAAAAAAGGAAAGAAAAAACAAGTATCTAATAAGCAGAACTTACAGGGGCTGAACCTAGGCCTCCCTGCACATAGGTAGCACATGTGCACTTGGTTTTCATGTGAGTTCTGAACATCTGGAGCAGATGCTATCCCAACAGCTGTTGCCTGCACATGGAATGTGTTCTACCAGCTGGGCTGCCTTGTCCGTCCCCAGTGGGAGAGGATGTGCACAGCCTTTCAAAGACTTGAAGTGCCAGGGTGAAGGGAGACACAGAGGGACCGTGGCCCTCAAAGGAGAAGGGGAGGGGAAATAGAGGAAGGATTGTGGGAGGGGTGACCAGGACCAGGACAGGACAGTGAGCAGAATGTAGAGTCAATACATAAAAGAAAAGAAAAGAAACTTTTTAAAAAAGAAAGAATTTGCATCATACACCAACAGGGAAATAAAAACCAAAACTAGTTTGAGAGTCTCAGAAGTGGCTTCTAATTTATCAAACCCCACCCCACCTCCACTGCCACCACTGTACTGTTTACGCCCTGAACACAGGCTTGTCCTTCCTTGGACAATTTCAGTAGCTGTTGTGTTATCAAGGCATCCATTCTCCTATGGGGACACTACAGACAGGACAGAGAGGGTGAAAGGGGGCACATGACTTAGAGACCCTCAGGCTAAAGGCCTTGAACATTTGTCTGTCCTGTTCACTCCACTTTTTCTGCTTCTGGGCTCTCATTTCCCCACCATTAAAAAGGGAAAGTCATAGCTAAGGCTGTGTTGCATCTCCTTTTGGAGTGATTCCTGGTGTCAAACAATTAGAAAACAGAAGAATGAAATCTGGTATGAGGCTTGAGTGAATTTGTGGAAAGCACAGTGGACTGTGGGGTGACCAGGATGGGAGCTGGAAAGAATGCAAGGCCACACTGTGTCCTCCATATTCTTTACATCTTCATAATGCTATTATTAACATACAAAGGAATGCATTTCTCCCTGACCTTTTCTTACACACAGATCACTAACTATGTTCTCATTCACACACACACACACACACACACACACACACACACACACACACACACACACCTTTATTGGCCTCCCCATAAAATTATTCACTGCTAGCTTATTCACACCTATCAAATTTTGAGCATGGTGCATTGCAGAAAGATTTCTTCATGCTGTCCTTGGCTTTCACCTAATCAAGTTTAACTATCCCAATGTCTCTCCTTTTGGAAGATGAGATTTTCAGAAAGGATTCACTCCTCTATTTTCCTCATTCAGTCAAAGCTGCCCCACTGCAGCTGATGGAGGAAGCTCTCCTTCTGGTGGACAGACAGGAAGACAGAGAGGAAGACAGAAAGGAAGATGATAACACACTACAAGAATCAGATGGGTATATGCCCAGGAGTGGTATAGCAGGGTCCTCTGGAAGTCTCATGTCCAGTTTTCTGAGGAACCTCCAGACTGATTTCAAAACTGGTTGTACCATCTTACTGCCCCACCAGCAGTGGAGGAGTGTTCCTCTTTCTTTACATCCTCGCCAACAGCTGCTGTCTCCTGAGTTTTTGACCTTAGCCATTCTGACTGGTGTAAGGTGAAATCTCAGGGTTGTTTTGATCTGCATTTCCCAAATGACTGGGCATATACCCAAAGGATTCCCAGGCATGCAATAAAGACACATGCTCCATTATGTTCATAGCAGCCTTATTTGTAATAGGCAGAAGCTGGAAAGAACCCAGATGCCCCTCAAAGGAGGAATGGATACAGAAAATGTGGAATATTTACACATTGGAATACTACTCAGCAATTAGAAACAATGAATTCACAAAATGTTTAGGCAAATGGTTTGATCTGGAAAATATCATCCTAAGTGAGGTAACCCAATCACAAAAGAATACACATGGAATGCAATCTCTGATAAGTGGATATTAATTAGCCCAGAAGCCCTGAATACCCAAGGCACAAATTGCATAACAAATAACTCCCATGAAGAAGTATGGAGAAGGTCCTGATCCTGGAAAGGATTGATCTAGCATTGAAGGGAATATAAGGACAGAGAAAAAGGAGGGAAGTGATTGGAGAAGGGATGGAGAGAAGAAGGTTTATGGGACATATGGGGAGGGGGGATCCGGGAAAGGGGAAATAATTTGGAATGTAAACAAAGAATATAGAAAATAAAAATATTTAAAAAAAGAATCAGATGGGAATATGAGAGGAGGGAAGATCTAGGAGCAGTTTGGGAGAAAAGGGTAAATATGATAAGTATATATGGAATTTTCAAAGAAACAAATATATACAAAAGAATATGAAGAAAAAAGCATTATAAACAGTAAATAATCATATCAACAGTGAAGCCACAGAGCTAAAGGAAGAGGTGGGGACATGGGCAGAGGCTGACTCTGGTACACTGTGATTGACGTACACAGGAGTGGAGAGTCAGACATGACAGTGAGATGGGCTGACTGCAGACACCAAGACACCCTGCATCAGGCAGGAGATCAGAGTCTCTCTCTCTCTCTCTCTCTCTCTCTCTCTCTCTCTCTCTCTCTCTCTCTCTCTCTCTCCTCTTTCTTGTCTTGCCCCCTTTCCTTCATTCAGAGCCCCCTCTCTGCCTCAGACTCTGCTCCCAATACTCTGCGTTTCTGATTTTCTATTATTCTCCTGGTACTCATGGTTGGTGCCCCTGTGGCTGTTCATTCTATGTCTCACCCTTGGTGCCAGAGCTGAGCGAAGTCATGATCAGGTCCCAGAAGGTGGGCTCACTCTGCCTGAAGTTCAGCATCTGAGCAGCAGGGATCTGTCCAGGGCTCCAGTGGTTGAGTACAGGGATGCAACGTGCAGACAACTGACTGCAATCCAGGGCATGAGTCTTCTCTAAACCTTCTCTCCAGAATTGGGATGATGTCAGTGAATGACATGGAGATGTCAGAATAGAGGCTCACTCATCACTTTTTCACAGCGGTCCAATAAGAGCTGTGGAAACATTTACTTCTTGTGAAGGCTATTTGTGAACGACAGAACCACAATGGCATCTCCAACCCAGGGGCCCTTTAGCTTCTTTAGGACTAGAATTCGGTTCTGTATCTATGGTGCTTGCAATATGGGATTTAGTAAATGATTCTGCAATGAATTAGCAAATAGTGAAAGATCCCTATGCCGGTATATTGCACCACAGCTCTGAACCTTGTCAGAAGGGGTCTATCAGGATTGCCTTTTGGCAGAGGCTCACTCCTTCCCACTAAGCATCCTTTGTGAAAAGGACTGAGCAGCATTGGGATTTTGTCTGAGATGCCATTACCAACCCTTACTTAGCGTGTCCTCTTGACCACTGTTAGCATCAGAACCATCCAGGAACACCAGAAGCTGTTTACAGCCAGCCTCTGAACCCAGTGATGACATCATTCCTAGGCATCAAGACCTTTCTCTGTTGCCACAGCAACCACCCCATGCCACCAACTCTTGTGTTATTCATTTTACCTGCATTACCTGCACGACACTACTTGTGTTACCTACATAATGGCTCAGATAAAAGTCAAGGACCACGACCCATAGCTCTCTCTCACTCTCTCTCTCTCTCTCTCTCTCTCTCTCTCTCTCTCTCTCTCTCTCTCTGTTCTTTCATTCCTCTTCAGGAGTTCCTCTTTCAATAAAGACCACCGACATGAGCACTGTGCTGGCTTGGAGTGATCTGTCCAGGAGTACTCTGCTTTTCATCTAACATTGAGGCTGAAACTCACGCGTGACCACCCAGGCGGTTTCGAGGCTCCACTGCAAGCACCACCACCACTGCTGCGGGGCGCACAGGACTCCACCACGAAGTCTGGCCTCTGCCACGTGGGTTAAACCCCACAGGACCTCATCCGGACAGGTCAACAAGCTGCATAGGCTCACTTTTCCTGCCACCAGATTACCAAAACCTTCACACAGGCATCAGCAGATTGGTAAGGTTTTCCAGGGCAGGGCCCCTTCTCCAAAGAGATTCGGCCACCCTCTATGGGCTCAGGGGATGGACTTTCCACGGTCCCTATGACCAGCCTCCCAGCCGACACCCCAGGTCATGACTTCAACCCTTGGGTGATCCCTCCCTCTCAGAAACGCTACTCATGAAGCGGTTTTCTCTTTTTGCTGTAGAGGAGTCCTAAGCTTAGGTAAATCGTTTTTTCCTGTGAGTCCTGGTCTCACATAGCCACTAGCATACCTGTGACAACCCTGTTTGTCTAGATTGACTGTTTATTTGTATTAGTTATTGAATTTTTCTCAGAATGTGTGTAGGAATAGTTCAGTAACATCCCCACACCCAATGAGTATCTGTCATCTTCAGCCATACCTCAAGGTTTTCTTCTGAAATGTCTCCTGGAAAATCTCAAATCTCTAAAACTAACACCCGACTTTTGCCATAAGGTCTGAGATCAATACCCATTAGACAATGGCTGCAAACAGCCACTTAATGTCACATTTGATTCTGTCATTTTAAGGGATCTTCACGTGTACTGCCAGTGGTCCAATAAATGGAAAGAGGTCCTTTATGCTCAAACTTTTACCTATCTTCGGTCCAAACCCTCTCTCTGCAATTCTTGTACCATCAACTTCTTCTAGCTATGCAACCTCTACAGGATGACACCACAGTCCTCAATCCAGTTACAGAACCACCCCTTACCACTGCAGACTTGTCTCTGCAACCTGGCCTAAGACCCCAGCCTCCTCAGCTTCCTCTTCTCACCAGACTTCCCCAGAGCCTCCTTGCTTGACCTCTCCAGACTCCTTCTCTCTTCCTGGCCCAGCTGCAGGCCACTCCAATCATTCCACACTGTACCTACTTTCAGCCCTCCCACCACACTTAAGTCTACAGTTAAACCCCCTACTTCTCCCCTCCCCTACCCAACCCAACCCAGCAGCAGTCCTTCCTTTAAGGGAAGTTGCTGGGGTAGATGGTCCAATCAGAGTACATGTCCTTTTCTCACTAAGTGAACTTTCCCAAATAGAACAGAGACTGGAATCCTACACCTCTAACTCTTCGTCCTCCATTAAAGAATTTCAGTGTATTACTCAATCTTAGCTTGACCTTTCCTTGCTCGACCTCTCTAGACTCCTTCCCTAGAATACATGCAGACATGACTCATCAAACAAATCCAACATATCCAATCAGATCTGAGATAGTACCTGACCAGGATGCTCAATGGAGTTATGATTCCCTAGATGTTATTTTAGCCAGAGATGGATTCATAACCTGCCTCCTGGCTGGTCTCTGTAGAGCAGCCTTAAAATCAGCAAATTTTGAAAAAGTCCAAGAGGTCATCCAAGATAAACAAGAAAACCAGTCTTGATTTTTAGAGACCATTACAAAGGCCCTTTTACAACATACTAATTTAGACCCTGAAAACCCAGAAGGTAAGCAATTCCTGATGACATACTTCTTTTCCCAGAGCTACCCTGACATTTTAAAGACAAACTCAGACATTTGGAGAGGGAACCCCTACCTCCACAGGAAGGAGTCTTAGCACTGACCTGCAAATTGTAGCATCAGAGAGATGAAGAGGCCTGCAGACAAAAGTACCATATGCTGGCAAAGGCTGTGTGACCATCCCCAGACACTGCCCAGGCTTCCTGGGCTTCTAAGGCTCAGGGACCACCAGGGTCCGGCTACAAAAGTGATCAACAAGGTCATTGGATGAAGGCTTGTCCTAACCCTGCAATCCAAAAGGGCCGTGACCTAGGTGTCATGAGGAGGATTATTGGGCTATCCCTTGTCCTGTGCGACTCAGGACAGAGGGACATCACTCTCAGGTAGCCCTCCAGCTGATGATCTAGGCTTGCCGGTGGACGACTGAAGAGGCCTGAGCTCCCTTGATCTGACTGCTTCCATCACCACCAGAGAACCGAGGTAGTCATCATGGTATCTGGGCAGCCCATCTCCTTCCTCTTGGACTCTGGGACCACTTACTCAGTCCTGATGTAGTTTTGGGAACTCACCTTTCATTCTTGTTCCCCTGTTGTCATTGTAGGAGGACAACCTTACCTTCCTCACCAAACACCACTAATTTGTTGCATTTTTAGGGGTGTTCCTCTCACCCTTCCTGTTTGGTAGTACCAGTGTGTCCTGTCCCCTTATTTGGAAGGGATCTTCTAGCTAAGTGGGGAGCCTCTACTTCATTTGCTCCCCTCACTTGTCTAAACCCAACCTTGCCAGCAGACCCTCTCCTCCTCCTCCTCCTAGCCAGTCAACCTTCTAAATCTAGCATGTTGTTCCCTTTGTCAGCTTCTCAGTAGACCCCCAAATCTGTGATGATTAGAACCCCTCTGTTGCTAATCATCTTTCTCCTGTTGAGAAAGAGGAACACTCCTCTACTGCTGGTGGGATTGCAAGTTGGTAATAAGGACACATGATTCACTATGTTCATAGAAGCCTTATTTATAATAGCCAGAAGCTGGAGAGAACCCAGATGATGTCTTTCCAAAGAGAAATGGATACAAAAAATTGGTATAATTATGCAATGGAGTACTACTCAGCTACTAAAAAGAATGAATTCATGAAATTGTTAGGCAAATGGATGGAATTAGAAAGTGCCATCCTGACTAAGGTAAACCAATCACAAAAGAACACACACAGTATGCACTCACTGATAAGTGGATATTAGCTCAAATGCTCAAAAAGACTGTCCTACCTGGGGATTCATCCTATAATGTCACCAAATACTGACACTATTGTGAATGCCAAAAAGTGCTTGCTGAAAGGAGCCTGATATGGCTGTCTCCTAAGGGACCCTGTCAGAGCCTTATAGATAGAGGCTGATGCTAGCACCCAACCATTGTGCTGAGCGTGGGGTCCCAAGGGAGAAGCTAGATGGAGGATTGGAGGAGCTGAAGGGGTTTGCCTACTCGTGGGAAGAAGGCCAATGACTGCCAATCAGACCCCCAAGGGCTCCCAGGGACTAAGCCATCAATCAAGGGTTATGAATGGTTCCAAGTGAAATTGTGGTAGAGGAATGACTTGTTGGGCATCAATGGGAGGAAAGGTCCTTGGTCCTATGAAGGTTTAATAGATGCCCCAGCATGGTGAAATGGAGAGGGGGTAGGTGGGAGTGGGTTGGGTTGAGGGGCAGCTTCTGGGAGGCAGTGGGAGGGAGGATGGATTGAGGGATTTCTGGGAGGGCAGAAACAAGGAAAGGATATATCATTTGAAATGTAAATGAAGAATATATTCAATAAAAAAAGAAAAGAAAATATCATCCTGACTGGGATAACCCACACCTAAAGGGACATTCAAAGTATGTACTCACTGATAAGTGGATATTAACCAAAATGTAAAGAATCCCCAAGATACAACCCACAGTCCATAAGAAGTTTAACAATACTGAAGGCCCAAGAGAGCATGCTTCAACCTTGTTTAGAAAGGGGCACCCAGCTGGACAGTGGTGGTGCAAGCCTTTAATCCCAGCACTTGGGAGACAGAGGAAGGAGGATTTCTCAGTTGGAGGCCAGCCTGGTCTATAGAGTGAGTTTCAGGACAGCCAGAGCTACACAGAGAAACCCTATCTCGAAAAACCAAAAAAAAGAAAGAAGGAAAGAAAGAAAGAAAGAAAGAAAGAAAGAAAGAAAGAAAGAAAGAAAGAAAGAATTGAAAAGAAAAGAAAAAGAAAGAAAAAGAAAAGGAAAAGGAAAAGAAAAGGAAAAGAAAAGAAAAAGAAAGGGGAACACAATAATCCCAGGAGGCAGAGGAATGCAGGGACCTGGGTGGAGAGGGGAGGGGGAATGGAGCAGGATCAGGTTTGAGGGGAGACAGGAGAGAAGCCCAGAGGGCCTGAAAAATGAATGGAAATATGCAGCTGTGGGGGTGGGGTAGGGTAAGGGGAACCTCTAGAAATTCCCATAGACCTGGGATGTGAGAGGCTTGTAGGATTCATTGAGGATACCCTTATTCAAAATGCCCAAGAGTGGGGAGATGTACCCTTTATTTGTAAAAGCCATAAACAGAAAACAACCAGGATGGACTTCAACTGAAAAATGGATCAGGAAAATGTGGCATATTTACAAACTGAAATATCATTCAGCTATTAAAAACAAGGAAACCATGAAATTTGAAGGAAAATGAATGGGATTTAAAATTTTCATTCTGAGTGTGACTGCTATCCATGCCAGCTTTTCTCAAGAGAAAACTCGAAAACCTGAGAATTTCATGAAGTTGTTGTTTTTAATAGCTGTGTAGTATTCCATTGTGTAAATATACCTTTTTTTTTTATCCACTACTATGTTGAAGGACATCTGGTTTCTTTCCAGCTTCTGGCTATTATAAATTAGGCTTCTATGAACATAGTGGAGCATGTGTCCTTATTACATGTTGGAGCATCTTCTGGGTATATGCCCAGGAAGGATATACCTGGGTCCTCAGGTAGTACTATGTCTAATTTTCTGATGAAGCTCCAAACTGATTTCCAGATTGGTTGTCCCAACTTGCAATACCACCAGCAATGGAGGAGTGTTTCTCTTTCTCTGCATCCTTGACAACATCTGCTGTCCCCTGAGTTTTTCATCTTAGCCATTGTGACTAGTGTGAGGTGGAATCTCAGGATCGTTTTGATTTGCATTTCCCTGATAACTAAGGATATAGAACATTTTTTTATGTGCTTCACAGCCATTCAAGTTTCCTCAGTCGAGAATTCTCTGTATCATTGTGTACCTCATTTTTTAACAGTTTTAATTGACTCTAGAGTCTCACTTCTAAGGTTCTTTGTATATATTGGATATTAGCCCTCTATCATATGTATGTATCAGGATTGGTAAAGATCTTTTCCCAATCTGTTGGCTTCCATTTTTTCCTGTTGACAGTGTCCTTTGCCTTACAGGAGCTTTGCAATTTTATGAGGTCACTTTCTTTGATTCTTGTTCTTAGAGGATAAGCCATTGGTGCTCTTCTGTTCAGGAAATTTTTCCCTGTGCTGACATATTCAAGGCTTTTCCCCACTTTCTCCTCTATAAGCTTCAATGTATCTGGATTCATGTGAAGGTCCTTGATCCACTTAGACTTGAGCTTTGTACAAGGAGATCAGAATAGGTTGATTTGCATTTTTTTGCATGCAGATCTCCAGTTGACCCAGCACCATTTGTTAAAAATGCTGTCTTTTTTCCACCGGATGTTTTTTAGCTCCTTTGTCTAAGATCAAGTGGCCATAGGTGTGTGGGTTCATTTCTGGATCTTCAGTTTTGTTCCTTATTATACCTTCCTGTCTCTGTATCAATACCATGCAATTTTTGTCATTATTGCTTTGTAATACAGCTTGATGTCAGGGATGGTTATTCCCCCTGAAATTCTTTTATTGTTGAAAATAGTTTTCACTCTCCTGGGCTTTTTGTTATTCTTAATGAATTTGCTAATTGCTCTTTCTAACTCTATGAAGAATTGAGTTGGTGTTTTGGTGGGGATTGCACTGACTCTGTAGATCTCTTTCAGTAAGATGGCTAGTCTTACTATATTAATCCTGCCAATCCACGAGCACGTGAGATCTTTCCATCTTTGAGTTCTTTCTCCAGAGACTCGAAGTTATCACACAGATCTTTCACTTGCTTGGTTAGAGTCACACCAAGGTATTTTATGTTATTTGTGACTATTGTGAAGGGTGTCACCTCCCTAATTCCCTTTTTTCAATTGCATATTTTCTTTATTCACATTTCAAGTCTTATTCCCTTTCCATTTCTTATCATCACTGCCCAGCTTGTGTGCAGGATTATGTGCCACATGGCCAGACCTTCTAAAGGACATCTACAGAAACGTTGGCTTCATTTTTCAAGAAATGGAAATAACTGTGCTAGGTTAAATCAAAAGTATAGAAGACAGGGGACACGAGAAAATCTATGTATGAGATTTTATCCCACCCAAAGCTTTAATATATTTGAAAAGTAGAATTCATGAACTAAAAACTATTGTCCTTCTAGAGTCCTGTCAAGTTTAATAGAAGTGGGTTCAACCTGATTACAACACTGACACCAGTATCACTGATCTGATATTTACAAAAAAGTAATATTTTACAATAAATTAATGTCAATGCAACACCCAAGTCAGTTATAATACTAGCTGTTTGGTGAACAAGGTCCTAACATCAGACCAAGTCTATAAAGTCCAAATGGATATTTTCCAAACTTCACACATTGAAGATGTGAAACCCAAACCTGTTTCTCTTTGTGTGTGGGTTTGCAATCATACTGAGCATCAAGATTTCAAAAAAAACTTCTTGTTGCTTCAAAGTCTTTTAACTTTCTTCATCAATGGAGCTATAGCCAACTTCATCTTCACTCTTAATGCCCATTAACTTCCTAAATTTGACATTTTGGTCCTTGTTTCCAAAATTCATTTTTTTAAGATTTCAGCAGACTGAGATTTGTTGCCTTCTTTCTTGCCTTGCCAGAGCATTTTCCTCTCTTTCCCTTGCTCAGCAAATTTCACTGGATTCACAGCTGCTGGGTTATAGTAACTGGGCACTGCTGCTATACCTGTCTCTGCCAAGGCTTTAGCTTCCAGGGCCACTATTTGGGCGTCCATAGCTATCTGAGGAGTAACCTGGGTAACCTGGGTTCCTGATTTCAACACTGCCTCCAGTTGCTGCAGCCACTGCAGCCATTTCTTGTTGTTTCTGATTTTGACCATTTCATTTTTTGTTCTTATAGTTTCTTTGTCCTTTTTCATCTAGTTAATCTTCATGGGTAAATTGCTGTGTTTCTGCCTCTGAAGGGAGTTGGACTAGGTGTCTGGCTTAGGCTTCTGCTAAATCTTCTTGGTTTTTTTTTTATCCTCTTCTATTTTGACTTCAACTGCATGTTCTGCTCCTGGTTCTAGTCCTATGCCTGTGTATGGATCTTAATCAGGAGAATGTTCTGATCCTTCTTTTTCTATATCTGCTTCTAGATGGTGACATCTTCCTGCCTCTGCTTCTGGGTTGGGATTGATTTTCCAATCCCTACTTCTTGAGCAAGACTTCTTCCTTTCCCTGTTTCTACTGCTATAGCGTCTTTAACTTGATCTAACTTCTGCCCCATGATGACTTCCTTTCTTTGTGTTTGTGTCTGTCCTCACCATTCCCAGATGAATTTAATCATTCTCTTCCTTTGTCAGAAGAGTGTTCTTTGTCATTGTGCTCCTCAGACTTGTGTCTCTTAGAGGCCTTATCTTTGGATTCCTGTCTCTTTGCTTCTGCTCAGGCTCCTGTGCTTGCTTCCATCATTAACTAATTTTTGTTTTCTTTCTCTTGACTTTGACCTCAACTTTGAAAAATGATGTTTTGAGGCTACAGAAAAAATAGATATATTTGACTACTCTTTTTTTCTTTTCTCTATCTGGTGATGTCTTTTCTGGGCCTAATCTCATTCTGTATCAATAGCCACCATTGCTTTTGAGTCCCAGCTGCTAAATTGGTGCTTCTGCTTACCCACACTCAATAGTACTCCCTAATTTCTTTCTCAGCCCGTTTGTCCTTTGAGTAGAGGAAGGTTATTGATTTGGTTGAGTTTATTGTATATCCAGCCATCTTGATGAAGTTCATTATCAGGTTTAGGAGTTCACTGGTGGAATTTTAAGTAGACTATCATATCGTCTGCTAATAGTGATATTTTGACTTCTTCCTTTCCAATTTTTATCCGTTTGACTTCCTTGTTGTCTAATTGCTCTGGCTAGGACTTCAAGTACTATATTGAATAGGTAGGAGGAGAGTAGGCAGCCTTGTCAACTCCCTGATTTTAGTGGGATTGCTTCTAGTTTCTCTTCATTTAGTTTGATGTTGGCTACTGGTTTCCTGTATATTCCCTTCACTATGTTTAGGTATGGGACTTGAATTCCTGCTGTTTCCAAGACTTTTACCCTGAAGGAGTGTTGGATTTTGTCAAATGCTTTCTCAGTATCTAATGAGATGATTGTGTGGTTTTTTCTGTGGGTTTGGTGCAGAATTTTATCAGACCTTCAATGAAGACCTAATTCCAATACTCTTCAAATTATTCCACAAAATAGAAACAGAAGGAATGCTACCCAATTTGTTCTATGAAGCCACAATTATACTTATACCTAAATCACGCAAAGGCCCAACATAGCAAGAGAACTTCAGACCAATTTCCTTTATGAATATTGATGCAAAATTCTTGGAAAAAAATCCAAGAACACATCAAAATGATCATTCACCATGATCCAGTAGTCTTCATCCCAGGAATGCACGATGGTTCCATATATGGAAATCCATTTATATAATCCACCATATAAACAAACTCAAGGAAAAAAAACACAATCATCTCATTAGATACTGAGAATGCATTTGACAAAATCCAACACTCCTTCATTATAAAAGTCTTGGAAACCTCAGGTATTCAAGTCCCATACCTAAACATTTGAAGTGAGAAAACACATTCCAAATTCAGATCTTTGGAGGTGGTGATATTTAATTAAATATAGGCTAAGCCTTCTATGGATAAACCATCTTGTTCTCCAGGGTAAAAGAGAAGAGAGCAAGATAAAATTTGCTGCATTGAAGATAACAAACAATAACAATTATAAAGTCACTGAAGACAATGAAGGATTAATTTCCTCAGTCAGAGGTAGAAAGCCAATACTTCAAGGGGTATGGAGAGGGGTGCATCTTATAAGGAGGGTGGAAAGTCTATTTCTTTGGGTGATATAAGCCCTTGAGAATCTGAAGGTTCAAAGTTCCAGCCTCATGGTGTCCTGCCACACAGCTCCGTCCCAGGTTACAGGATCCCATCCTTTTTTTTTTCCATTTTTTTAATTCGATATATTTTTTATTTACATTTCCAATTGTTTCTGCTTTTCTAGCCTTCCCACTCCCCGAAAGTCCCATAAGCCCCCTCCTCTCCCCCTGTCCTCCCACCCAACCCTTCCCACTTCCCCATTCTGGTTTTGCCCTACGCTGCTTCACTGAGCCTTTCCAGAACAAGGGGGCACTCCTCCGTTCTTCTTGTGCCTCATTTGATGTTTGGATTATGTTTTGGGTATTCCAGTTTTCTAGGTTAATATCCACTTATTAGTGAGTGCATACCATGATTCATCTTTTGAGTCTGGGTTACCTCACTTAGTATGATGTTCTCCAGCTCCATCCATTTGCCTACAAATTTCATGAATTCATTGTTTCATTGTGGCAGAATAGTTCTCCATTGTGTATATATACCACATTTTTTGCATCCACTCTACTGTTGAGGGAGACTTGGGTTGTTTCCAGCTTCTGGAAATTATAAATAGGGCTGCTATGAACATAGTGGAATATGGATCCTTATTACATGCTGGGGAATCTTCTGGGTATATGCCCAGGAGTGGTATAGCTGGATCTTCTGGAAGTGAGGTGCCCAGTTTTCAGAGGAACCACCAGACTGATTTCCAGAGTGGTTGTACCAATTTGCAACCCCACCAGCAGTGGAGGAGTATTCCTCTTTCTCCACATCCTTTCCAACCCCTGATGTCTCCTGAATTTTTAATCTTAGCCATTCTGACTGGTGTAAGGTGAAAACTCAGGGTTGTTTTGATTTGATTTCCCTAATGACTAATGAAGTTGAGCATTTTTTAAGATCTTTCTCCGCCATCTGAAGTTCTTCAGGTGAGAATTCCTTGTTTAACTCTGTACCCCATTTTTAATAGGGTTGTTTGGTTTTCTGGAGTCTAACTTCTTGAGTTCTTTATATATATTGGATATTAGCCCTCTATCTGATGTAGGATTGGTGAAGATCTTTTCCCAATTTGTTGGTTGCCGATTTGTCCTTTTGATGGTGTCCTTTGCCTTACAGAAACTGCAATGTTATGAGGTCCCATTTGTCAATTCTTGATCTTAGAGCATACGCTATTGGTGTTGGCCACTTGATCCTCGACAAAAGGGCGGAAAATATCCAATGGAAAAAAGATAGCCTTTTCAACAATGGTGCTAGTTCAACTGGAGGTCAGCATGCAGAAGAATGCGAATTGATCCATCCTTGTCTCCTTGTACTAAGCTCAACTCCAAATGGATCAAGGACCTCCACATAAAGCCAGACACTCTGAAGCTAATAGAAAAGAAACTGGGGAAGACTCTTGAGGACATCGGTACAGGGGGAAAGTTCCTGAACAGAACACCAATAGCTTATGCTCTAAGAGCAAGAATTGACAAACGGGACTTCATAAAATTACAAAGTTTCTGTAAGGCAAAGGACACCATCAAAAGGGCAAATCAGCAACCAACAAATTGGGAAAAGATCTTCACCAACCCTACATCAGATAGAAGGCTAATATCCAATATATACAAAAAACTCAAGTAGTTAGACCCCAGAAAACCAAATAATCTTATTAAAAAAATGGACTACATAGTGAAACAAAGAATTTTCACCTGAAGAATTTCGGATGGTGGAGAAGCATCTTGAAAATGCTCAACTTCATTAGTCATTAGGGAAATGCAAATCAAAACAACTCTGAGATTTCACCACACACCAGTCAGAATAGCTAAGGTTAAAAACTCAGGAGACAGCAGGTGTTGGCAAGGATGTGGAGAAAGAGGAACACTCCTCCACTGCTGGTGGGATTGCAAGCTAGTACAACCACTATGGAAATCAGTCTGGTGGTTACTCTGAATACTGGACATGACACTTCTGGAGGACCCTGCTATACCTCTCCTGGGCATATACCCAAAGGATTCCCAGACATGCAATAAGGACACATGCTCCATTACGTTCATAGCAGCCTTATTTATAATAGCCAAAAGCTGGAAAGAACCCAGATGTCCCTCAGTGGAGGAATGGATACAGAAAATGTGGTATATTTACACAACGGAATACTACTCAGCAATTAAAAACAATGAATTCATGAAATTTTTAGGCAAATGGTTGGAAATGGAAAATATCATCCTAAGTGAGGTAACCCAATCACAAAAGAATACACGTGGAATGCAATCCCTGATAAGTGGATATTAATTAGCCCAGAAGCTCTGAGTACCCAAGGCACAATAAGCATAACAAATGACTCCCATGAAGAAGTAAGGAGAGGGTCCTGATCCTGGAAAGGCTTGATCTAGCATTGTAGGGGAGTACCAGGACAGAGAAAAAGGAGGGAAATAATTGGGAGAATGGGTGGAGAAAAGAAGGCTTATGGGACATATGGGGAGGGGGGAACTGGAAAAGGGGAAATCATTTGGAATGTAAACAAAGAATATAGAAAAATATGTATAAATATATATTTTATATATATACATATATATATATACATATACATATATACATATATATATGTATACATATACATATACATATATATATATATATATATATATATATATATATATATATATATATATATATATATATATATATATATATATATATATATATATATATAAAAGAACTGGGAAAGGGGAAATCATTTGGAATGTAAACAAAGAATATAGAAAATATATATATATAAAAGAAATGTTCAACATCATTAGTCATTAGGGAAATGCAAATTGAAACAATCCTGAGATTTCACCTCACACCAGTCAGAATGGCTAAGGTTAAAATCTCAGGAGACAGCGGGTGTTGATGAGGATGTGGAGAAAGAGGAACACTCCTCCACTGCTGGTGGGATTGCAAGCTGGTACAACCACTATGGAAATCAGTCTGGCGGTTCCTCAGAAAACTGGGCATGACATTCCAGAGGACCCTGCCATACCACTCTTGGGCATATACCCAGAGTATTCCCCTGGCATGCAACAAAGACACATGCTCCACTATGATCATAGCAGCCTTATTTATAATAGCCAGAAACTGGAAAGAACCCAGATGTCCCTCAGGGGAGGAACGGATTCAGAAATTGTGGTATATTTACACAACGGAATACTACTCAGCAATTAAAAACAATGATTTCATTAAATTTTTAGGCAAATGGTTGGAACTGGTAAATATCACCCTAAGTGAGGTAACCCAGTCTCAAAAGAACACTCATGGTATGCACTCACTGATAAGTGGATATTAGACCAGAAGCTTGGAATACCCAAGACACAATGCACATATCAAATGATGCCCAAGTAGAAGGAAGAAGTGGCCCCCAGTCCTGGAAAAGCTCAGTACAACAGGAATACCAGAACATGGAAGTGGGAAGGGGTGGATTTGGTAACAGGGGGAGGGAAGAGGGCTTATGGGACTCTCAGGAAGGGGGGGATCCAGGAAAGGAAAACTCACTTGAAATGTAAATAAAGAATATATGGAATAAAAATAAACAGGAGACAGCAGGTGTTGGCAAGGATGTAGAGAAAGAGGAACAGTCCTCCACTGCTGGTGGGATTGCAAGCTGGTACAACCACTCTGGAAATCAGTCTGGTGGTTCCTAAGAAAACTGGGCATGACACTTCTGGAGGACCCTGTTATACCTCTCCTGGGCATTTACCTAGAGGATTCCCT
This sequence comes from Apodemus sylvaticus, assembly GCF_947179515.1. Lineage (NCBI taxonomy): Eukaryota > Metazoa > Chordata > Mammalia > Rodentia > Muridae > Apodemus > Apodemus sylvaticus. The sequence goes on from NC_067472.1 coordinate 187,053,724, forward strand.
GGCATGCAATAAGGACACATGCTCCATTATGTTCATAGCGGCCTTATTTATAATAGCCAGAAGCTGGAAAGAATACAGATGTCCCTCAGTGGAGGAATGGATACAGAAAATGTGGTATATTTACACAATGGAATACTACTCAGCAATTAAAAACAATGAATTCATTAAATTTTTAGGCAAATAGTTGGAACTGGAAAATATCATCCTAAGTGAGGTAACCCAATCACAAAATAATACACATAGAATGCAATCCCTGATAAGTGGATGTTAATTAGCCCAGAAACTCTGAATACTCAAGACCCAATTAACATATCAAATGATTCCCAAGAGGGAAGGAGAGTGCCCTCTTCCTGGAAAGGCTTTGTGCAACAATGTAGGGGATTGCCAGGACAGAGAAGTGGGAGGGGAATGGGCAGAGGAAAGAAGGCTTATGGTACTTATGGGGAGCAGGAAACCGAGAAAGGGGAAATCATTTGGAATTTAAACAAAGAATATAGAAAATTGAAAAAAAGGAAAAGAAAAAAAGAAAACGGAAAAAAAGATGCTACTATGAAAGAAAAAGTACTTTGTCCTTGCCACTTGTTTCAATGATAAAGACTGAAATATGCAGCATTCTGTCCATTGCTCCATAACAGACCTACCTCTTCCTGACCATTGCTTTCCCATGGCTACAGTTATCTCATGGTGAACCATGATCAAAGCTGCTGTTATGAATTGGGCATTTAGAGATGTCAGCAGAGCTGTCCCTCAGGTTCTCACATTTCTGCCATGATCCTATTCCTTCCTGCTCAGTGTGACTTCCACAAATAGACTTCTCATGAGGCTTTCAGTAACTTTCACATACTCTCTATAAGATCTCTTCCTGCAGGAGCTGTGAGGACAAAGCACAATGATCAGTGGCCTTTGAGAGTTTGATGTTTTCCCATATTACTCTGTTCATTAGGACATGTGGACAGCCCAAATTGGGAATTTTATTGATGACAGTCATATGTTCGATATTCTAGATAATAAATGAATAAAACAGGCAGTTAGGTTAATGCATTCATTAGAATATGTGTACTTCTTTGAGAGTATGAGGTGATATTGACCACAACTATTTCTTAAATCCTCTATCACAGGTTATCATAAAAGATTTTTCCTCTGTTAGCTGTGAATATTTAAGAGGCAGAAAGAAGAATTACACACTGGTTCAGTGTTGTTACCAGTGTTGCCATTGTGGAAGATGTCTCTGTCTTTTCTTTTTATTAATTGACTGTTTATATCTTTTAAAACATTTGACTCTTAGTCTACATGTATTCCATTATTCTTACATTTATGAATATATCTATACAAAATATACATCATAAATTCAGCTCTTTCAATTGGTGCCACTAATTGATATGTGTATCAATTCTACTGAATTTGGTATGCATTCAAGTATTTCTTGCCTCTTCCTCTTGGTGTATGTAGAGAGAATTTTTATCAATAACAGTTTTTATAGGTGACAATAAAAACCAATCCAAAGGGAAATCCACACAGGTAAAAGAACTCATATTGAGTTTCCTGTTTGGATGTGTGGGTTAAGTTCTAAATATGCCATATGTAGATATAATCCAAAGTGACAAATTGATTTTAGAGTTGGTGTCTGTCAGAAGACAAGAGCGTTAGTAGTAACAATCTGAATACTGACCGAAGATTTTGATGAGAATGAGTTGAAGTGTTTTAATGGAAAACTGGTTTGTGTGATCAAAAATACTTTTGGGCATATTGGAAACTGAGGAAGTTTGGGATAGGAGAGTGATTAAATATCTAAAATGGCTATATTGATGTAGTGTGATTTACACTAAAACTTAGCCTGAATCTTAAAAGATGATTCCTACATGAGGAAAACTATGAGAGCCCTCAAAATTTGAACAAGAGAAAAATGCTTGTTTAAAGTACAGTTTCAGCATGCTCTACCAGGATCTGAGGCTTTGAGTTTCTGTTTAAATAAAAAGTGAAGTTGAATTCACCTGCAGTTCTATAATTCTATTTATCTTGGGTTCTCCATTCTCATCGTCTCAAGGATTAAATGTTCCTCAGTAAATAGCTCTATTCAGATTTCTGTGCTGGAAGCTTCAGTATCTGAAGTGAACATGGTTGAAATTTTATGAGCCTTTCATATCTGAGTAGTCATATATTGACTCAAAAGTAAATATAGGGACTTCATTGTATATTTTAATTCCCCTAAATTCAGGGGGATAAAATGTGTATTACATCATGGAAAATATTTTCGTGTGTAAATTTCTATGTTCAGATTTTATAATCTGATGCATATTTTTCTGTGCAATAGGAGATTGCAGTATTTTAGAACTCAAATGAAATTTTTACTATACTATATTAGTTGATATTTCAAAAGACATATCACCTACAAATTATTTGATAATCTTATATCTGTAATGGAACCTGCTGTTGTATCATTGTAATTAACAACATAGTAGCAGGCAGCATTCTTTGATTTGATTTTTTGGCTTTTTTGTTTGTTTGTTTTGTTTTTTTGAGGCAGGGTTTCTCTGTATAGCCCTGGCTGTCCTGGAACTCACTGTGTAGACCTGGCTGGCCTCGAACTCAGAAATCCACCTGCCTCTGCCTCCCAGAGTGCTAGGATTACAGGCATACGCCACCACCGCCCGGCTAGCAGGCAGCATCTTATGCACACATTTTCATAATCTGTGACTAATTAATGTGGTTGTAAAATCACGGTAGACATTTTCTGTCTTTTTGAATTGTTTTTTAGATTGACATAATTTTATAATTTTAGATTTTATATATGTATATGAATATTTATGTATGCTTGTAATACATTGGAAAAATAGAAAGGTTGTTATTAAATAGAAAGAAATATACTTTTATCTTTTTATAGGATATTTTCTTTATTTGCATTTCAAATATTTTCCCCTTTCCAAGTCCAACCCACAAAACTCCTATCCCATCGCCCCTGTTCCTGCTTCTATGAGTGTGTTCCTCCACCCACCCAACCACTCCCACTTCCCCCGCCTTGCCATTCCCCTACATTGGGGCATCAAACCTTCACAAAACCAAAGGCCCCTCCTCCCATTGATGTCCAACAAGTCCATCCTCTGCTACAAATAAGGTGGAGCCATGGGTTACTACATATATACTCTCTGGTTGGTGGTTTAGTCCCTGCGAGCTCTGGGAGGGTTTGGTTGGTTGATATTATTGTTCCTACTATGGGGTTGCAAACACCTTCAGCTCCTACAGACCTTTCTCTACATCTTCCACTGGGGACCCTGTATTCAATCCAATGGTTGGCTGCAAGCCTCTGTATTTGTCAGATTCTGACAGAGGCTATCAAGAGACAGCTACATCAGGCTCCTGTCTGAAAGTACTTCTTGGAATTCATAATAGTGGTTGGGCTTGGTAACTGTGTATGGTATAGATTCCCAGGTGGGGCAGTCTCTTGATGGACTTTTCCTCAGTCTCTGCTCCACACTTTGTATCTCCTCCCGTGGGTATTTTATTCCCCCTTCTAAGAAGGACAGAAGTATCCATACTTTGGTCTTCCTTCTTCTTGAGCTTCATGTGGTCTATGAATTGTATCTTGGGTATTCCAAGCTTTGGGGCTAATATCCACTTATCAGTGAGTGCATACCATGTGCATTGTTTGTGACTGGCTTACCTCACTCAGGATGATATTTTCTACTTCCGTCCATTTGCCTAAGAATTTCAGCAAGTCATTGTTTTAATAGCTGAGTAGTACTCCATTGCCTCAAAGTACAACACTTTCTGTAACATGGATTGTGTTTTAAATATAATCAGGAGATATAATTATATCCATAACATTTGTTCCACTACTGCACCAGAATAGCTTACAGGCCAGTCACTATTTTAGTTTGCAATGTTTGTAACTTTGGGATAGCCATGCTTACGTTTCTGTTCTGGTAGCATGCAGAGTACCTTGCATATCTTGAATGCTACTTAGGAGAGAGAAGCTTAATACATAATGTTTTACTTGTGTTTATATTGTAAATATACTTTTTTTTATAAGGCATTAGTAAGATTTGATATTTTTGGATTTTATATATGTATATGAATATTTATGTATGTTTGTAGTAGTGAAAAAATAGAAAGGTTGTTATTAAATAGAAAGAAAAATACACATGAGAGAGGCGTCTGTTTCTTTCAAATAATGGTGTTCTTTGATTTAAACTTTTGAATTTCATGATGTCTGATTTATGAATTTTTGTTTTTATTCTCTATACTTTTGGAGTACTTCTCAGGAAATACTATTCTGTATAATGAAGTCAAGTGAATTTTCTACTTCCAGGTAAAAAGTGACCTTCAGAATTCATAAGACAAAACTCGGTTCAATATAAAAAATGGAATGTTCTGAGATCACTCAGCATCTCCTAAACTTTCTGCAGCCATTTACTTATGTTAATTGCTTTTAGAAAATGACTTAGTCCCCTTGATTTTCAGGTTTTATGGGAATAGCCCTCTACTTTTTAAAGAGTTTCCACTGTACAGTCAACTTCAACAAGCACGCTGGAATTTAGTTCCATTAGGAAATTTTAGGATGTGGACATCAGTGGGCCTGCTCAGATATCCATCAGAAAGGGATATAATCATTATGATTGTAAACAGTCTATTACAAATCCATTGCAATTAAATTTAATTACAGTCATGATAAGTATCCCAGGAAGTTTTATAAAGGAAAGCTGGCCAGGCAGCCTGAAGTCAGTGGCTTTTGGTGTGAGAGGAATAGATAGATCCAGGGAATGCATTTTTGAAGGAGTAACATTTTAAAGGAAACTTGTGTGAATCAGGGAAAAGAGACAGAAGAGTAAGTTCCAGGCAAAGAACATCAAAATCTCAGGTAGGAAAATGAATGTAGCCCATTGAAGTTAACTTGAAGAAGAAAGTCTGCCTGGCAATGCACCTGTGAAAAGCTGTAGGAGGGACACTGTCTCCTAATGTGATCCTGTTTGTCCCCTGAATGCACTTTGTGAAGCCACATTCAAGTTACACCCATTGTAGTAAAGAGTCATTGTTGGACCTAGCTGAGTGTGCTCAGCCTTCTTTGAAACGTCTGTGACTCAAACAAAGCTATAGGCAGGCAGAGCAACCCAAACCAAGGTCAGTGCTCATGCCCCACTCTGTGTGGGGGTCATATTTATACTCTATCACAGGTCCTTTCACATATCTGCTATATCAAAACATCCGTCATCTGTGTTTGCTTCAGGTAAGCATTCTTTCCTGTGTCTGTTGCAGCAAAACATCTTTTCTCCTGTGTCTGCTTCAGGTAAACATTCTCCCGCATGTTTGCTTTAGCAAGACATCCTTTAATCTGTGTGCAGCAGCAAAACATCATTTGACATAGGTGAATGTCGACGAACTAGAAGTTTCCACTTTGGTGTATGTGGTCCACACATAGGTAAATGTGGGCACATCCTATGATTTGGTGTATGTATGTTGCTTTCACTAAGTTTCAGTATGGGCTTTACATTTCTGATCTCTCCAAGATATTTTATTTTTAAATTTATTGATATATTTATTTACATTTCAAATGATTTCCCCTTTTCTGGACCCCCACTCCCAGAAAGTCCCATCAGTCCCCTTCCCTCCCCCTGTTTTCCCACCCAACCCTTCCCACTTCCCTGTTCTGATTTTGCTCTATACTGCTTAACTGAGTCTTTCAGAATAAGGGGCCACTCCTCCATCCTTCTTGTACATCATTTGATGTGTGGATTATGTTTTGGGTATTCCAGTTTTCTAGGTTAATATCCACTTATTAGTGGGTGCATACCATGATTTATCTTTTGAGTCTGGGTTACCTCACTTAGTATGATATTCTCCAGCTCCATCCATTTGCCTAAGAATTTTATGAATTCGTTGTTTCTAATGGCTGAATAGTACTCCATTGTGTATATATACCACATTTTTTGCATCCACTCTTTTGTTGAGGGATACCTGGGTTCTTTCCAAATTCTGGCAATTATAAATAGGGCTGCTATGAACATAGTGGAACATGTATCCTTATTACATGCTGGGGAATCTTTTGGGTATATGCCCAGGAGTGTTATAGCAGGATCTTTTGGAAGTGAGGTGCTCAGTTTTCGGAGGAACCACCAGACTGATTTCCAGAGTGGTTGTACCATATTGGTACAGTGACAGGCAGACAGATCAATGGAACAGGATTGAAGATCCAGAAATGAACCCACACACCTATGGCCACTGGATCCTCGAAAAAGGGGCTGAAAACATCCAATGGAAAAAAGATAGCCTTTTCAACAAATGGTGCTGGTTCAACTGGAGGTCAGCATGCAGAAGAATTCGAATTGATCCATTCTTATCTCCTTGTACTAAGCTCAAATCCAAATGGATAAAGGACCTCCACAAAAAGCCAGACACTCTGAAGCTAATAGAAAAAAAAACTGGGGAAGACCCTTGAGGACATCGGTACAGGGAGAAAGTTTCTGAACAGAACACCAATAGCGTATGCTCTAAGAGCAAGAATTGACAAATGGGACCTCATAAAATTACAAAGTTTCTGTAAGGCAAAGGACACCATCAAGAGGACAAATCGGCAACCAACAAATTGGGAAAAGATCTTCACCAATCCTACATCAGATAGAGGGCTAATATCCAATATGTAAAAAGAACTCAAGAAGTTAGACTCCAGAAAACCAAACAACCCTATTAAAAAATGGGGGTACAGAGTTAAACAAAGAATTCTCGCCTGAAGAACTTCAGATGGCGGAGAGGCATCTTAAAAAATGCTCAACTTCATTAGTCATTAGGGAAATGCAAATCAAAACAACCCTAAGATTTCATCTTACACCAGTCAGAATGGCTAAGATTAAAAATTCAGGAGACAGCAGGTGTTGGAGAGGGTGTGGAGAAAGAGGAACACTCCTCCACTGCTGGTGGGGTTGCAAATTGGTACAACCACTCTGGAAATCAGTCTGGCGGTTCCTCCGAAAACTGGGCACCTTACTTCCAGAAGATCCTGCTATACCACTCCTGGGCATATACCCAGAAGACTCCCCACCATGTAATAAGAATACATGTTCTACTATGTTCATAGCAGCCCTATTTGTAATTGCCAGATGCTGGAAAGAACCCAGGTATCCCTCAACAGAAGAGTGGATGCAAAAAATGTGGTATATCTACACAATGGAGTACTATTCAGCCATTAGAAACAATGAATTTATGAAATTCTTAGGCAAATGGATGGAGCTAGAGAATATCATACTAAGTGAGGTAACTCAGACTCAAAAGGTGAATCATGGTATGCACTCACTAATAAGTGGATATTAACCTAGAAAACTGGAATCCCCAAAACATAATCCACACATCAAATGAGGTACAAGAAGAAAGCAGGAGTAGCCCCTGGTTCTGGAAAGACTCAGTGAAACAGTATTCAGCAAAACCAGAACCGGGAAGTGGGAAGGGGTGGGTGGGAGGACAGGGGAAGAGAAGGGGGTTTGCGGGACTTTCGGGGAGTGGGGGGGCTAGAAAAGGGGAAATTATTTGAAATGTAAATAAATTATATCGAATAAAAAAAAAAAGAAACTGTGGAAGACCCTTGAGGACATCGGTACAGGGAGAAAGTTTCTGAACAGAACACCAATAGCATATGCTCTAAGATCAAGAATTGACAAATGGGACCTCATAAAATTACAAAGTTTCTGTACTGCATAGGACACCATCAAGAGAACAAATCGGCAACCAACAAATTGGGAAAAGATCTTCACCAATCCTACATCAGATAGAGGGCTAATATCGAATATATATAAAGAACTTAAGAAGTTAGACTCCAGAAAACCAAACAACTGTATTAAAAAATGGGGTACAGAGTTAAACAAAGAATTCTCACCTGAAGAAGTTAGGATGGCAGAGAAACACCTTAAAAAATGCTCAACTTTATTAGTCATTAGGGAAATGCAAATCAAAACAACCCTGAGACTTCACCTTACACCAATCAGAATGGCTAAGATTAAAAATTCAGGAGACAGCAGGTATTGGCGAGGATGTGGAGAAAGAGGAACACTTCTCCAAGATTTTCAACATGAAGGGATGCTACATGTTGTCAAATGCTTTTGCAGCATCTAATGAAATGATCATGTGCTTCTTTTCTTTGAGTTTATGTAGTGGATTACATTGATGGACTTCAGTATATTGAACCATCCCTGCATCCCTGGGATGAAGCCTGCTTGATCACGATGATCATTTGGAAATGTTCTTGGATTCAGTTTTTGACAATTTTATTGAGTATTTTTGCATCGATATTCACAAGGGAAATTGGTCTGACATTCTCTTTGTTGGCTCTTTGTGCAGTTTTGGTATCAGCTTAACTGTTGATTCATAGAAGAATTGGGTAGTGTTCCTTCTGTTTCTATTTTGTGGAATAATTTGAAGAGTATTGGTATTAGGTCGTCTTTGAAGTTCTGATAGAATTCTGCACTAAACCCATTTGATCCTGGGCATTTTTGGTTGGGAGACTTTTAACAACTGCTTCTATTCATATAAAGGTTATGGGACAGTTTGGATGTTTTATCTGATTCTGATTTAACTTTGGTATTTAGTATTTGTCTAGAAAATTTCTACTTCAACCTGCTTTTCCAGTTTAGCTGAATATAGTCTTTTGAAGTAGGATCTGATGATTTTTTTTAAAATTTCTTAAGTTTCTGTATCTCCCTTTTCATTTCTGATTTTGTTAATTTGGATTCTGCCTCTGCGCACTTTGGTTACTCTGGCTAAGGGTTTGTCTGTCTAGTTGATTTTCTCAAAGAACCAGATCCTAGATTTGTTTATTATTTCCTATACTTCTTTTTGTTTCTACTTGGTTGATTTCTGCCCTGAGTTTGATTATTTCCTGTCATCTTCTCCTCTTGAGTGTATTTGCTTCTTTTTGTTCTAAAGTTTTGAGGTCTGTTGTCAATGTGCTAGTGTATGCTCTCTCCAGTTTCTTTTTTTTTTTATTCGATATATTCTATATTTACATTTCATTTACATTCTTTATTTACACTGGAAAAGCTCAGTGCAGCAGTGTAGGGGAATACCAGGACAGGGAAGTGGGAAGGGGTGGATTGGGGAACAGGGGGAGGGAAGAGGGCTTATGGGACTTTTGGGGAGGGGGGATCCAGGAAAGGGAAAATCTTTCCAGTTTCTTTTTGGAGGCACTCAGAGCTATGAGCTCTCTTCTTAGTACTTTCATTGTGTCCCATAAGTTTGGGTATGTTGAGCCTTTCTTTTAATTCTCAAATGTCTTCAACTTCTCTGTTTCTTCCTTGACCAAGTTATCATTGTGTAGGGCGCTGTTCAGCTTCCATATGTCTGTGAGCTTTCTGTTCTATTTGCTTCTATTGAAGACCATCCTTTGTCCATGTTGGTCAGATTGTACACAAGGGTTGTACCAGCTTGCATTCCCACCAGCAGTGGAGCCAGCATCCGCTGTCTCCTGATGTTTTTTTTAATTTCTTTTAAAAATGTATTTCTTTTTTTTTAAATTCTGTATATTCTATTTACGTTTCAAATAATTTCTCCTTTTCTGACTCCCCACTCCCCGAAAGTCCCATAAGCCCTCTTCCCCTGTTCCCCCATCTACTCCTTCCCATTTCCCTGTTCTGGTATTCCCCTATACTGCTGCACTGAGTCTTTCCAGAACCAGAGGCCACTCCTCCATTCTTCTTGGACATCATATAATATGTGGATTATGTCTTGGGTATTCAAAGGTTCTAGGCTAATATCCACTTATCAGTGAGTGCATACCATGATTGATCTTTTGAGACTGGGTTACCTCACTTAGTATGATGTTCTCCAGCTCCATCCATTTGTCTAAGAATTTCATGAATTCATTGTTTCTAATGGCTGAATAATACTCCATTGTGTATATATACCACATTTTTTTGTATCCATTCCTCTGTTCAGAGTCACCTGGGTTCTTTCCAGCTTCTGGCTACTACAAATAGGGCTGCTATGAACATAGTGGAGCATGGGTCCTTATTGCATGCTGGGGAATCCTCTGGGTATATGCCCAGGAGTGGCATAGCAGTATCTTAGTCAGGGTTTCTATTCCTGCACAAACATCATGACCAAGAAGCAACTTGGAGGAAAGGGTTTATTGAGCTTACACTTCCACATTGAAGTTCATCACTAAAGGAAGTCAGGACTGGAACTCAAGCAGGTCAGGAAGCAGGAGCTGATGCAGAGGCCATGGAGGGATGTTTCTTACTGGCTTGCTTCCCCTGGCATGCTCAGCCTGCTCTCTTATAGAACCCAAGAGCACCAATCCAAAGGTGGTACCACCCACAAGGGGCCCTCCCCACTTGATCACTAATTGAGAAAATGCCCCACAGCTGGATCTCATGGAGTCAGTTCTCCAACTGAAGCTCCTTTCTTTGTGATAACTCCAGTCTGTGTCAAGTTGACACATAAAACTAGCCAGTACAAGCAGGGTCCTCCAGAAATGTCATGTCCAGTTTTCTGAGAAACCGCCAGACTGATTTCCAAAGTGGTTGCACAATCTTGCAATCCCACCAGCAGTGGAGGAGTGTTCCTCTTTCTCCACATCCTTGCCAACACCTGCTGTCTCCTGTTATTTTGATGTTAGCCATTCTGACTGGTGTGAGGTGAAATCTCAGGGTTGTTTTGATTTGCATTTCCCTGATAACTATGGATGTTGAACATTTCTTTAGGTGTTTCTCAGCCCAGAAGCTCAGAATACCCAAGACACAATTCACATATCAAATGATGCCCAGGAACGAAGCAAGGAGAGGCCGCTGGTCCTGCAAAGGCTCTATGCAGCAGTGTAGGGTAATACCAGGACAGGAAAGCAGGAGGGGGTGATTGGAGAACAGGGGGAGGGGAGAGGGCTTATGAGACTTTCAGGGAGGTGGAAACAAGAAAATGTAAATAAAAAATCGAATATATACATAAAATATATCTAATAATATTTGTGATGTTAAAAGGTGCAGAAGAATGGATGCAAAAAATGTGGTATATATACACAATGGAGTACTATTCAGCCATTAGAAACAATGAATTCATGAAATTCTTAGGCAAATGGATGGAGCTGGAGAACATCATACTAAGTGAGGTAACCCAGTCTCAAAAGATCAGTCATGGTATGCACTCACTAATAAGTGGATATTAACCTAGAAAACTGGAATACCCAAAACATAATCCACACATCAAATGAGGTACAAGAAGAAAAGAGGAGTGGCCCCTGGTTCTGGAAAGACTCAGTGAAGCAGTATTCTGCAAAACCAGAACAGGGAAGTGGGAAGGGGTTGGTGGGAGGACAGGGGAAGAGAAGGGGGGTTACAGGGCTTTCGGGAAGTGGGGGGGCTAGAAAAGGGGAAATCATTTGAAATGTAAATAAATTGTATCGAATAAAAAAGAAAGTGTTACTTAAAAAAAAAAAAGAATGGAGGAGTGGCCCCTTGTTCTGGAAAGACTCAGTGAAGCAGTATAGGGCAAAACCAGAACAGGGAAGTGGGAAGGGGTGGGTGGGAGAACAGGGGGAGGGAAGGGGGCTTATTGGACTTTCAGGGAGTGGGGGGACAGAAAAGGGGAAATCATTTGAAATGTAAATAAAAAAGTGTATCGAATGAAATAAATTAATTAATTGATTAAATTTAAAAAAATAAAAATGAAAAAGGTGATGTTAAAAGGTATTAAAAAGTAGTGATTGTTGCTTCTGTTATTTTTTATCTTATTTTTATGTTTGTGTGGCTATCTTCTTTTGGGTTTCCTTAAAGAAGATAACTTTCTAGCTTTTTTTTCCTTGAAGAAGATAACTTAGCCTATGACATATACCCAGGATTTCTGGCTTTCTCTGGTGAGAAGTCTGGTGTAATTCTGATAGATCTGCATTTTTATGTTACTTGACCTTTTCCCCTGTCTGCTTTTAATATTCTTTCTTTGTTTTGTGCACGTGGTGTTTTGACTATTATATGGCAGAAGGATTTTTTCTGGTCCAATCTATTTGGAGTTCTGTAGGATTCTTGTATGTTTATTGTGCCCTGGAATTTCTAGATGTTTCTCATTAGCAGCATTTTGCATTTTTTCATTTTCTTTGACTCTTGTTTCAGTATTTTCTATAGTATATTCTGCACCTGAGATTCTTTTTTTTAAGATTTATTATTACATGTAAGTACACTGTAGCTGTCTTTAGACACACCAGAAGAGGGCTTCTCATCTCATTACAGATGAATGTGAGCCACCATGTAGTTGCTGGGATTTGGACTCAGGACCTTCAGAAGAGAAGTCAATGCTCTTAACCACTGTTCCAGCTCACCATCCCTGAACTTGAGGTTCTTTCTTCTATCTCTGGTATTCTGCTGGGGATGGATGAGCCCCTGAACTCTTTCCTCAGTTTTCTATCTCCAGGGTTCTCTCCTTTTGTGATTTCTTAATTGTTTCTATTTTCATTTTTAGATCCTGTATGGTTTTGCTCAATTTCTTTACCTGTTTGTTTTTTTCCTGTAGTTCTTTAAAAGATTCATGTGTTTCCTCTTTAAGAACTTCTAGCTGTTTGCCTGCCTTCTCCTGTATTTCTTTAAGGGAGTTGTTTATGTCCTACTTAAAGTTCTCTATCATCATCATGAGATGTGATTTTACATCAGAGTCTTGCTTTTCTGGTATGTTGAAGTATCCAGGGCTCACTGTGGTGGGAGAGCTGGGTTCTGATGATGCCAAGTAGCCTTGGTTTCTGTTGCTTATGTTCTGTTCTTATGTTTGCCATCTCATTACGTCTGGTGTTGGCTGTTCTTGCTGTTTCACTGTGGCTTGTCCCTTTTGGGAGCCTGTGTGTCGGTGCTCCTGTGAGACCAGCTCTCTCTGGGAGGAATTTTGGTATGCGGCTTTATGGCCCTGGGTCATCTCTGGGGTGCAGACAGAAACCCAAAGGATCCTTTGCCCATGTGTGCCTTGGTGCCTATGTCCTGAGGGTTCCTTGTGAGTCCCTCTGAGCAGAATCAGTGGTCTTACCTTTGCTCACGGGCATGTGTGCACTCCTTGGTGACCCCCACAATCCTGGCAGTATTTGGGTTTTGGCTATGTGCATTTCTTCTGGATAATTCTCAGGTTGTGGGCAATTCCAATGGATTAGTGATAGCATGCAGCTTTTTTCTCCAAATGATTGCCATGCTGGGGGTATGCCATGTGCATGACTGTTGCTATTTCCTATGGGTGATTGACAGGTTGTGGGCATTTCCAGGAATGACTGACAAGTTGTGGGTACTTTCTATGGATAGTTGACAATCTGTACTTGCTACCTATGTCTGACAGGTTGTGAAAATGTCCTAAAAAAATTGACACGATATGGGTATATCCTATTAATGACTGAAAGTCTGTGGGCATTTTCTGTAGATGATTAGCAAGCTGTGGTTATATGTTGTGGGTAAATGACAGCTTTGGGCATTTCTTAGGCATGATTGATAGCCTGTAGACTTTTCCTATGGATGATTTGCACATGGTGGTCATTTTCTGTGGATGACTGACAAGCTGTGGACATATCCTGGGGATGACAGAAAGGCTGTGCATGTTGGCAATGCATATTGAAAAGATGAAGATATGTAGTATGTATGTGTGACAGGCTTTGGATGTTTCCTGTGAATGATTGACAGGGCATAGGCATTTTCTATGGATGATTAACAGAGTGTGAGCTTGTCCTTTGGAGGAGTCACAGGGTTGGTGTGTGTTTCCTGTGGTTGATTGACATGCTGTTGGCATTACCTATGAATGGTTGACAGGGTCTCAGATATCCTATGAAAGATTGACCGGCTATGAGTGTTTCCATGGGATAATTGACAGGGTATAGGAGTTTCCAATGAATAACTGACAGTCTTTGAGTGCTTTGGTATGTAAGATTGATAGGTTATAGCCATATCCTGTGAATGATTAACAGACTATGGCCATATTTTATACATGACTGACAGGTTGTGACTGCTTTCTGTGGCTGATTGACAGGCAGGGGGCATGGCTTGTGAATTAAGGACAAGCTGTGGGAGTTTCCTGTCGATGAGTGACAGGCTGTGATAATTTCTTCTGGTTGACTCCCAGGCTTTGTGAGTTGCCTGTAGATGATTGACAGGCCAGGGATGTTTCCAGTAGATGATTGACAGGACTTGGGCATTCCTTATGGATGATAGCCAGGTTGATGGTTTTTCCTCTGGATAATTAACAGGCTGTGGGGGCTGTTGGACAGAGTTTTGGTAAGCTGTGTGTGTCTTGTGCAAGACTGTCAGGCTGTGGGTCAGGTTGGATGATTGACAAAATATAGACCAACAGATGCAATTCTACAGATCACTTGTATCTGTGCAAATTTTTAACAACAAATGGAAATCTATATTGCTAGTCATGAGCACTTTCTTTTCATTTCCACATTTCATTTTTTAATGCTCATGAGTAGTGTCTCTATATTTGCAGCCAGCAAAAGCACAGCATATCCGAAGGTAATAAGTATCCATGGTAATCCAGGTGGTAAATGGTACCAAAGCAGGACCACATGCTTTGACATAAAAAGGTCAATGTGCCCCTGGACTCACACCAAATTTGGGAAAATATTCCCATAAGGTGATAACCTATGCCATCGAAGATCTCATGCTTGATATTCAAAAGCTTTAGGCAAAATGAAACTAGGGTTCCAAAGAGTACGGTTCATTTCATGTAATATTTATATTTATAGAGTGTAAAGAAAACTAGACTGACAGAATGGCTAATATTAAAGACTCAGGAGACAACAGGTGTTGGCGAGGATGTGGAGAAAGAGGAACACTTCTCCACTGCTGGTGGGGTTGCAAATTGGTACAACCACTCTGGAAATCAGTCTGGCAGTTCCTCAGAAAATTTGGCACCTCACTTCCGAAAGATCCTGCTATACAACTCCTGGACATTTACCCAGCGATTTCCCAGCATGTAATATGGATATATGCTCCACTATGTTCATAGCAGCCCTATTTATAATAGCTGGAAGCTGGAAAGAACCGAGCTATCCCTCAACAGAAAAATGGATGCAAAAAAATGTGGTATATATACACAATGGAGTACTATTCAGCCATTAGAAACAATCAATTCATTAAATTCTTAGGCAAATGGATGGAGCTGGAGAACATCATACTAAGTGAGGTAACCGAGTCTCAAAAGGTCAATCATGGTATGCACTCACTAATAAGTGGATATTAGCCTGGAAAACTGAAATGCACAAAACATAATCCACACATCAAATGAGGTACAAGAAGATCAGAGGAGTGGCCCCTGGTTCTAGAAAGACTCCGTGTAGCACTATAAGGCAAAACCAGAACAGGGAAGTGGGAAGGGGTGGGTGGGAGAACAGGGGGAGGGAAGGGGGCTTTCAGGGAGTGGGGACCCAGAGAAGGGAAAATCATTTGAAAAGTAAATAAAAAATATATCCAATAAGAGAAAAAAAAGAAAACTAGACTGGGCAGAAGAACATAAATGTGTAAGAACAGAAAGAGCTGGAGAGAAGTAGAATATATATTCTACATAGTGGATATCTAAGTTATGTGTGGGGAATAAATGGACTGACAGAAAAAAATTACAGTTGGACAATTCACCGTTTTTAAAGAAAACATTCAATAAACAAAAGAATATCTTGGAACTATCCTTTACAGTCTATTCTTCTATTATTTCTATGAACCTCCAACATAAAAAAATGATTAGCTGTTTACAACTACAAAATGTTCCAGAATCATGTGGAAAACAGAAAATCTACTGTTGTGTCTTTGGTTCCCCTCTGTAACCTAGCAGAGAATAATAGCAAATAAGAATGAGGGACTGGGGTGGCTGAGTGCAGATATGTGGATAAGGGGATCCCCAAAGCATACTTGCCTGCGAGTCTGAGTATCAGTGTACTCCAAGAGAGTAAATCTATCACATCTGGGATTTGGGTGAGTGAACATTAGCTTTTATGGAAGAAGAAGAAGAAGAGGAAGAGGAAGAGGAAGAGGAAGAGGAAGAGGAAGAGGAAGAGGAAGAGGAAGAGGAAGGAGGAGGAGGAGGAGGAGGAGGAGGAGGAGGAGAAGGAGTAAGAAGAGGAGGAGGAGGAAGAGGAGGAGGAGGAGGGATGGCAGTCCATATGGAGATAGGAATTTCACAGGACGAATAACAGAATCAGCTAACATGGACTCTTTGGGCTCTCAGAGACTGAACCACCAACCAAAGAACATACACAGTCTGGCCCTAAGCCTCCATACACATAGATAGGAGATGTGCAGCTTGGTCTTCATGTGCACACCAAACAAGTAGAGGTGGGGCTATCTCAAAGGCTGTTGCATGTATGAGGGATACGTTCTTCTAGCTTGACTGCCTTGAGTGGATTCAGTGGAAGTGAAAGCACATAGCCTCACAGAGACTCCATGTTCCAGGGTTGGGATATAACCAGGCAAACACCACCCTCTCAGGGAACGAGGGGAGGGTAAGAAAGGGCAAAGATTGCAGGAGAAGCAGACTGGGAGGGGGCAGTTATCAGGATGTAAAGTAAACAAGTAAAAAATAAAAATAAATGAAATTTTTTCCAGAAAGCATCACATGGCTCAAGTGAGACTCCAATAAAACAATAAATTTTGACTTCAGTCTACTTTAAGTTAAATTATTTTAATTTAATATTTCAATATATACATATATTATGCAGTTTTTCTTTACACACTGCATCTTGATGTGTTTAGTGTGTTTTGTCCCCTGCTTCAAGGGACTGATGATCAGCTGCAGCAGCAACTAGAAGGAAAGCAAGAAGCATCAATAGTATCATCAGGCACATCATTGGTGGTATTGTCACCATCAGCATCAGTAACATCAGTGTCAGTATCATCAGAATCAGCTACATGAGAAACTGAGATGGTGGAGGCTTATTTTGTTGAATTTATTCTCAGATGTTGCTTCTTCTGGAATGCTTGTTTGCAGGCTGATGCTATCCTCACAAGTCAGAGTTCAGAAAACAGAGATAGATACTAATGTTTAAGAGGAAGATTTCTCTGCTTAGCCATTCAGAAAACACAAGGTTTTCCCTGGGAGTGAAAAAAATGTCCTCATTCCAGAATGGGAGACAACCAAGTAACAATCAACTTGACATGGTCAGTTGTGTTGGTCTAAACTGGCTTTGTTACACTATGTAAAGTATTTTCAGTAAATTGGGAAAAGGAAACCCTTTTTTCTGGGTCTAGGTAATGCTTAAATAGCCAGATAGAAGCAAGAAATGTAATAAGAATAATACCATATAAAAGTTCATCTATTTTAGCAACTACTGTGCTCTAACTTACCTGACCCTTCTTTTCTGTTAATTGGAGGTCCTTGGCCATTTTCTTCATGCCACACTTGTTGAAAGAGATTACTCATCCCTGCAATTATTGATAAGAGGTATGCCGGGAGCCACAGGAAGGGCATTAACATCATCAGTAGGCTCTCTTGTTCCGGGAGATACCCAGGCTCCCTGACAGTGGTCTTGCTATGGCCAGTGTGGTCAGCTGACAGTAAATTATCATAAAAAACGTTAGCATCCCGAGTAGGGGTCAGATGTTCATCTAGGTCAGGAACTTGAGTAGGTTCCTCATCTAAAGAAAAGCTATCATACTTGTCTTGTGCTTTGAGCAAGGTCAAATTGTTCAGGTCAGCTCTTTCAGTGGAGTCTATGGAATAACAAGTGTGGGGACCAGGAGTAGGCTCTGGGTCAGCCCAGGGAGCGTCCCTTGCATGCTCCGTGTAAACGGCTAAATCACTTATGGAATCTAACTCAATGTCACTAGCTGTTTCTGAGTCATGTTTCTCATCTGACTCAGCAATGTCAGCAGGACCTGGGGCAAAAGTTGCTTCAACTTCAGCAATAGCCACATTGTCAGCAGCACATTGGGAAGGAGTTATTTCAATGACAGCAGGAGCTCTGCTGCTGGCAGCACTGGTTTGCCTTTTTTCTGGGTAATGTAGTTCAGGCTCACATTATTTTGTTTTGTTTTTTTATTTGTTTTTGGTTTTTCAAGACAGGGTTTCTCTGTGTATTCCTGGCTGTCCTGGAATTCACTCTATAGATCAGGCTGGCCTCAAACTCAGAAAATTTATCATAAGATAAATCATCAACTTTAATGCAAAAAAATCAATACTCAATAAAAATCTTGCCAACCGAATCCAAGAACACATCAAAAAATGATCATCCACCATGATGAAGTAGGCTTTATCCCAGGGATGCAGGTTTGGTTCAATATAGGGAAATCCCTCAAGGCAATCCACTACATAAACAAACTCAAGGAAAAAAAACACATGGTCATTTCATTGGATGCTGAAAAAGCATTTGATAAAATTTAGCATTCTTTCCTGCTTAAAGTCTTGGAAAGAACAGGAATCCAAGGCCCATACCTAAACATAGTTAAAGCAATATACAGCAAACCGGTAGCCAGCATCAAACTAAATGGAGAGAAACTTGAAGCAATCCCACTAAAATCAGGGACTAGACAGGGGTGCTCCCTGTCTCCTTACCTTTTCAATATTGTATTTGAGGTACTAGCTCAGGCAATTAGACAACATAAGGAGGTCAAAGGGATACAAATTGGAAAGGAAGAAGTCAAACTATCATTATTTGCAGATGATATGATAGTCTACCTAAGTGACACAAAAAGTCCATTAGAGAAATCCTACAGCTGATAAACAGCTTCAACAAAGTGGCAGGTTATAAAATCAACTCAAGCAAATCAGTAGCCTTCCTATACTCAAAGGATAAGCAGGCTGAGAAAGAAATTAGGGAAATGACACCCTTTACAATAGACACAAACAGTATAAAGTACCTGGGGGTGAATCTTACTAAACATGTGAAAGATCTGTATGACAAGAACTTCAACACTCTGAGGAAGGAAATGGAAGACCTCAAAAAGTGGAAAAATCTCCCATGCTCATGAATCGGAAGGATTAATACAGTTAAAATGGCCATTTTGCCAAAAGCAATATACAGATTCAATGCAATACCCATCAAAAACCCAAGTCAGTTCTTCACAGAGCTAGAAAGAGCAATTCTCAAATTCATCTGGAATAACAAAAAACCCAGGATAGCTAAAACTATACTCAACAACAAAAGAAATTCTGGGGGAATCAGTATCCCTGACCTCAAGCAATCCGACAGAGAAATAGCGTTAAAAACTGCATGGTATTGGTACAGTGACAGGCAGGTGGACCAGTAGAACAGGATTGAAGGTCCAAAAATGAACCCACACACCTATGGACACTTAATCCTCGATAAAGGAGCTGAAAACATCCAAAGGAAAAAAGATAGCCTTTTCAACAAATGGTGCTGGTTCAACTGGAGGTCAGCATGCAGAAGAATGTGAATTGATCCATCCTTGTCTCCTTGTACTAAGCTCAAATCCAAATGGATCAAGGACCTCCACATAAAGCCAGACACTCTGAAGCTAATAGAAAAGAAACTGGGGAAGACCCTTGAGGACATCGGTACAGGGAGAAAGTTTATGAACAGAACACCAATAGCGTATGCTCTAAGATCAAGAATTGACAAATGGGACCTCATAAAATTACAAAGTTTCTGTAAGGCAAAGGACACCATCAAGAGGACAAATCAGCAACCAACAAATTGGGAAAGGATCTTCACCAATCCTACATCACATAGAGGGTTAATATCGAATATATATAAAGAACTCAAGAAGTTAGACTCCAGAAAACCAAACAACCCTATTAAAAATGGGGTACAGAGTTAAACAAAGAATTCTCACCTGAAGAACATCGGATGGCAGAGAAGCATCTTAAAAAATGCTCAACTTCATTAGTCATTAGGGAAATGCAAATCAAAACAAACCTGAGATTTCACCTTACACCAGTCAGAATGGCTAAGATTAAAAATTCAGGAGACAGCAAGTGTTGGAGAGGGTGTGGAGAAAGAGGAACACTCCTCCACTGCTGGTAGGGTTGCAAATTGGTACAACCACTCTGGAAATCAGTCTGGCGGTTCCTGCGAAAACTGCACCTCACTTCCAGAAGATCCTGCTATACCACGCCTAGGCATATACCCAGAGGATTCCCCACCATGTACTAAGGATACATGCTCTACTATGTTCATAGCAGC
This sequence comes from Apodemus sylvaticus, assembly GCF_947179515.1. NCBI lineage: Eukaryota > Metazoa > Chordata > Mammalia > Rodentia > Muridae > Apodemus > Apodemus sylvaticus. Next base: position 187,073,786 of record NC_067472.1, read on the forward strand.
CCAATTTATAATTGCCAGACGCTGGAAAGAACCCAGGTATCCCTCAACAGAAGAGTGGATACAAAAAATGTGGTATATCTACACAATGGAGTACTATTCAGCCATTAGAAACAGTGAATTCATGAAATTCTTAGGCAAATGGATGGAGCTAGAGAACGTCATACTAAGTGAGGTAACCCTGACTCAAAAGGTGAATCATGGTATGCACTCACTAATAAGTGGATATTAACTTAGAAAACTGGAATACCCAAAACATAATCCACACATCAAATGAGGTACAAGAAGAAAGGAAGAGTGGCCCCCTGTTCTGGAAAGATTCAGTGAAGCAGTATTCGGCAAAACCAGAATGGGGAAGTGGGAAGGGGTGGGGGGGAGGACAGGGGGAGAGAAGAGGGCTTGTGGGACTTTCGGGGAGTGGGGGGCTAGAAAAGGGGAAATCATTTGAAATGTAAATAAAAAATATATCAATTAAAAAAAATTCAGGAGACAGCAGGTGTTGGTGAAGATGTGGAGAAAGAGGAACACTCCTCCACTCCTGGTGGGGTTGCAAATTGATGCAATTACTCTGAAAATCAGTCTGGCGTTTCCTCAGAAAATTGGGCAGGTCAATTCTGGAGGATGCTGCTACACCACTCCTGGGCATATACCAAGAGGATTCCCAGCATGTAATAAGGATATGTTCTCAGTATGTTCATAGCAGCCCTATTTATAATAGCCAGAAGCTGGAAAGAACTCAGGTATACCTCAACAGAAGAATGGATGCAAAAAAAAAAAATGTGGTATATATACACAATGGAGTACTCTTCAGCCATTAGAAATGATCAATTCATAAAATTCTTAGACAAATGGATAGATCTGGAGAACATCATACTAAGTGAGGTAACCCAGTGTCAAAAGATCAATCATGGTATACACTCATTAATAAGTAGATATTAGCCTTGAAAATTGGAATACCGAAAACCTAATCCACACATCAAATGAGGTACAAGAAGAACAGAGGACTGGCCCCTTGTTCTGGAAAGACTCAGTGTAGCAGTATAGGGCAAACCCAGAACAGGGAAGTGGGAACGGTTGGGTGGGAGAACAGGGTGAGGGAAGGGGACTTATGGGACTTTTGGGGAGTGGGGGGCCAAAAAAGGGGAAATCACTTGAAGTGTAAATCTTCATAGAGCTAGAAAGAGCAATTCTTAAATTCATCTGGAATAACAAAAAACCCAGGATAGCTAAAACTATTCTCAACAGTAAAAGAACTTCAGAGGGATTCAGGATCCCAGCCTTTAAACTTTACTACAGAGCAATAGTGATAAAAACTGCATGGTATTGGTACAATATCAGGCATGCAGATCAATGGAATAGGATTGAAGACCCAGAAATAAACCAACACACCTATGGTCACTTGATCTTCGACAAAGGAGCTGAAAGCATCCAGTGGAAAAAAGATAGTCTTTTCAACAAATGGTGCTGGTTCAATTGAAGTTCAGCATGCAGAAGAATGTGAATCAATCCACTCTTATCTCCTTGTATTAAGCTCAACTCCAAATGGATCAAGGACCTCCACATAAAACCTGACACACTGAAACTAATCGAAAAGAAATTGGGGAAGACCCTGGAGGGTATGGGCACAGGGGAAAAGTTCCTGAATAGAACACCAATAGCTTATGCTCTAAGATCAAGAATTGACAAATGGGACCTCATAAAACTACAAAGTTTCTGTAAGGCAAAGGACACTGTCAAAAGGACAAAACGTCAACAAACAGATTGGGAAAGGATCTTCACCAACCCTAAATCCAACAGAGGGCTAATATCTAATATATACAAAGAACTCAAGAAAGTAGAACCTAGAGAACCAAATAACCCAAAACCAGAATGGGGAAGTGGGAAGGGGTGGGTGGGAGGACAGGGGGAGAGAAGGGGGCTTATGGGACTTTCGGGGAGTGGGGGGCTAGAAAAGGGGAAATCATTTGAAATGTAAATAAAAAATATATCGAATAAAAATAATTTTTAAAAAGTGGGGTACGGAGCTAAACAAAGAATTTTCACATGAAGAACTTTTGAGTTTGGTTTGTGACAATAGTAAATTTACAGTTTCTAATGATTTCACTAGGTGGAATAATTTTGTCTACTCTGCCACTTTTAAAATGGTGACTTCAGAGGTTTCAGATTAAGGTGCTGAGCTAGTTGTTAACAGTATGTAATGGAGTAAGTGGTGCAAGTAAGATCTGCAAACAGACCCTTCTTCTGCCTTTGTGCCTTCTGAATGGGGATTAAAACAGAATGGAGGGCTATTACTTTTTCCTTGCTTCTGTAGTTGCTGTGACAAAATATCTGATGGAGAACATCAGTCAGTTACTTCAAGGAAGGCAACAGGGTGCCCTGGTTTGTGGAAGTAGTCTGTTGTTTCTCACATGCCCGTAGACCAGGAAACAGATATCACAGAACCGGTACCACAAGTAGTCATAACCATTGAAATCTACCACTGACAACCTTGTGCTACCTAGGCCATAACCTGAAAGGTAAACCTCCAAAGAGTGGCCAAGTGTTCTAACACAGGAGAATCCATGTATCTCTGTCTGATCCTTCCATGTACCAGTTAGGAAGCATGTTGTTAAATAACACACACACTTTTTATAATACAGGGTGTGTGTGTGTGTGTGTGTGTGTGTTAATACTAAAGTATTTTCAGTCAAAGTGTAAATCAGAGTGCCAGTGAGATGGCTAAGTAGATAAAGGTATTTGCCAGCATTACTGACAATTGGAATTTCATACCTGAGACTAAAATAGTGGGAGAAGACTGACTCCTATTAGTTTTCATTTGATACTCTAAATTCACCTTGCCTTCCCCTACTCCCCAAAGATATTAAGAACACATTGTCCTTAAACTGAAAGAGAATATCCTGTCTGCTTTATGAGTTCATATATTAAAGTTGTGCACCCATGCACACAGTATCCTATTGTGTACACCCTGCCTATGAGTCCTTAGGACTTCAATGGGTAAAATATGAAGGCTGAAACCAGGGGTCCAGGAAATTAACAAATATTCTTTTTCTTTTAGCAAGAACAGTAGGCAATTTTTATTTCTAGATACCTGCCCAGGAGCCTAGTGACTCCAGTATTTCTCAAAATTGTTAAATGAACATCAGACATGCATATGCTGGACATGATATCAGGAACACGGTGACTTTAAACCACAGCATCCAGATTATGCTACAAATAGCAATGGAGAAACTTAATGCTCCACAAGCAATTATTATCAATACCATCAAATGGACATTATAAAACCATATTTATTTATATAACACTCCAAATTACAGACCTGAGGGTCATGAGCCAACCAGTTTGGGGGATGGTCACAGTACAGGGCCCCATTAATGTGACATGAGCTGTGAGAGTCATGCCTTTTTATTTGACAAAAACATTTTATAAATTATCAAAACTGTAGGTAAAAGATTTTTTCAATTTTCTTTGTTGTTTGGTAGAAATCCTCTACAGACCTAATAATCATAAGGTCGTTTACATTTTCTTACCAAACCCAAGCCCCTAAAGTCCTTAGCCTAGGTGAAGTTATGACTCAAACCACAGAGGAGTAATTAATGCTGATCATTTCTAACAGCCTTACAAAGGGCAGTTAGCAAGTCATGTATTACCTTAGCTAGAGACTATAGAAGACAACTGAAATTCCTCTTCAACAAGTTTATACACACATGTTATGTAGACATGGAATAGAAGTGATAGTGTTCATCATGATGATAAGTTTCCCTTATACAAAGAACAAGTCAGATCCCAGAGTTGTTTACTTGATGCACTATCAGCAGAAAACAATCTCAACCTATATCTTCCTTTTCCATAGTTGGACCATCTAGGCACATGAACTGATAATTATGAAAGACATCTTTTTTCTTTTTTTCTATATTCTTTGTTTACATTCCAAATGCTTTCCTCTTTCCCAGTTCTCCCCTCCCCATATGTCCCATAAGCCCTCTTCTTTCTGCCCATTCCCCAATCACCCCCCTCCCATTTCTCTGTCCTGGAACTCCCCTAAGAGGCTGGATCAAGCCTTTCCAAGACCAGGGCCCTCTCCTTCCTTCCTTCTTGGGAATCATTAGATATGCTAATTGTGTATTGAGTATTCAGAGCTTCTGGGCTAATTAATATCCACTTATCAGTGATTGCATTCCATGGGTATTCTTTTGTGATTGGGTTACCTCACTTAGGATGATATTTTCCAGTTCCAACCATTTGCCTAAAAATTGCATGAAATCATTGTTTTTAATTGCTGAGTAGTATTCCATTGTATAAATATACCACATTTTCTGTATCCATTCCTCCATTGAGGGACATCTGGGTTCTTTCCAGTTTCTGGCTATTATAAAGAAGGCTGGAGCAGCAGCAGCGGCTGGTCCAAAGGAAGGGCCATCAGTAGTAGAACCAAGCGGACAGGGTCCAGGCAGACCCTGCGCCCACGACTACTGGCCATCGCTGGCCAGCCAGGCTGCGAGCAGCGGAGGATTTAAGGCGCCTTTCACCACACAGAAGCCACATCAGAACTCTGCCTCCCACCAGTCAGTTACGAGGCCTCCATATTGGTTCTCGGTCGCCAGAGAAATCAGACTGAGGTACGCAAATATAACCCGAGACCAACATCGCGGGGGTCTAAGCCCGACGGGCGTTGGCCTGCACCCAGGCCCTGGGCTGATTGGGGGTCCACCGGGGTGCAAACCCAGCCAGGAGGTTTTTTTCCCCCCGGCCAGCACGCGCACCACCGCCATTTTGCCTAAGGGAAGCCAGAGAGACCTAGCAGGCAAAATCAAACCGGCTAACAGGCATAACCACTCTGGAAATCAGTCTGGCGGTTCCTCCGAAAACTGGGCACCTTACTTCCAGAAGATCCTGCTATACCACTCCTGGGCATATACCCAGAAGACTCCCCACCATGTAATAAGGATACATGTTCTACTATGTTCATAGTAGCCCTATTTATAATTGCCAGATGCTGGAAAGAACCCAGGTATCCCTCAACAGAAGAGTGGATACAAAAAATGTGGTATATCTACACAATGGAGTACTATTCAGCCATTAGAAACAATGAATTCATGAAATTCTTAGGCAAATGGATGGAGCTAGAGAATATCATACTAAGTGAGGTAACCCAGACTCAAAAGGTGAATCATGGTATGCACTCACTAATAAGTGGATATTAACCTAGAAAACTGGAATACCCAAAACATAATCCACACATCAAATGAGGTACAAGAAGAAAGGAGGGGTGGCCCCTGGTTCTGGAAAGACTCAGTGAAACAGTATTCAGCAAATCAGAACGGGGAAGTGGGAAGGGGTGGGTGGGAGGACAGGGGAAGAGAAGGGGGCTTACGGGACTTTCGGGGAGTGGGGGGCTAGAAAAGGGGAAATCATTTGAAATGTAAATAAATTATATCGAATAATAAAAAAAATGCACATAGGCACAACACCTGTGTGTGTTTATTTCTCTCTCTCTCTCTCTCTGTGTGTGTGTGTGTGTGTGTGTGTGTGTGTGTGAAAGAGAGAGGGCGTATGTGTTTTGCTGTGTGTGTTTGTCTACAAAATTTAAGTGTAAACATAAAAATAAAATGATGCAGTTTGGTTAAGGCCTAGGAGCTGCTGTTCCAGGGTGTGCAGGTCTCCTATGCCTCAGAGCACTATTCAAGTGACCATGCAGGGACCCAATGGAAATGAACCTAAGCACACCATCTCTCCTCCATTAGGATGGAGCCCTGGAAGCTGATTTTCTCCCTGCTTGGCTCTGAGTATGCCTGACAGGTCCTACTCTACTGTCCACCCCCTCCCCCTCACCAACTCCAATGCCCATTACCTGTTCCTCCTATCAGATTCATCCACATGATGTCGACTGGAGTGTATTAATCGTTCAGTTTTGTCCAGGTCACCCACACTGGCTGCTCGCTGCAAAGGACCCGTAGGGTCATATCCGATATAGAAGAGGGTAAATTTGTGCCTTCTCTGACGATTTATGCATGTACAGCCCAAACATGAATGCCACAGACGGGTGTACCAGCGTCTCCTTTGGGGGACGTTTCTTGTCTGGACATCATATCTAAGATCTTCCTCCATTATTGAGGCCTAGGGCCTCAGGGCCCCCTGAGGGCCACCCAAGATCTACTTTCCCTCTCTTCCCTTCCCTTTAGCTGATCACTGCTTCCCAAATTCTATAATAAAACAAAACAGATTTAAAACTCTTGCAAACAAAACACTAAACAGTCCAGCACGTTCAGTATCAACTGAACTATACTTCAGTATACAGCAGTACTGCTATGCTAGAACCACCACTGTTACATGCTGTGAGGTCACAACAGTGCTATGTTAATGTTCTATGCACACATGCCCCATTCTTCAGTGGTTGGAGGCCAGGTATCTAATACACTTATGTACAAAGCTCATTCTTTGAAAGTACACAATCTAGTAGTGTTTTCTTAGTATGTCATTAAAATTATGCACCCATCACCCTATTTGTTTTAAAAACATTTTTATCTTTGAGAAGAAATCCTGTGGCCATTAGAAGTTACTCTTTACTCCTCCAGAGCCTACCACCTATCAGATTGTTAGGTACCAGCTCAACACATCCCTCTTTGATGACAGAAGTGTTACCTCCTAAAATAGGAACTTTAATTCTGGTTGTATAGAGCATCAATACAATAGCCTTCTCAATAACCCATGATATGTGGGGGTTTCTGTGGGTCCCACTCCAACTTCTGCTTTTCAGTTCTCATTCTATTGGGTATTGTTGTGTTAGTGGCTACTGCTGCTGTTGTTTCATTTTTAGTTTAGGGGATTTGGGTATTTTTGTTTGATTTATTGATTGATTTGAGAGAGGGAAAGAGGGAGGAAGAAAGAGAGAAAGAGAGAGAGATTCACAGACACACAAAGATACACTCACAGGCACACAGGCTTGGGCACAGGCATAGGCACGTGCACCGGCACAGGCATGGGCATGGACACGGACACGGACACAGACACAGACACACACACAGACACAGACACAGAGGGAGAATATGTGTGTAGCCCTGTCTGTTCTGAACCTAGCTCTGTAGACCGAGATGGCTCTGTAGATCAGGGAACCTGATATAGCTGTATGGTAAGAGGCTCTGTCAGAGCCTGACATAAACAGAGGCAAATGCTTCAGCCAACCATTGGATTGAGCATGGCGTCCCCAATGGAGGAGTGAGAAAAAGGACTGAAGGACCTTAAAGTTTTGCAACCCCCTAGGAAGAATAATAATATCAACCAACCAGACCAACCACAGAGCTCCTGGGACTAAACCACCAACCAAAGAGTATACATGCAGGGACCCACAACTCCAGCTGCATATGTAGAAGAGGATGGCAAAGGATGGGCATGAATAGTATGAGAGGCCCTTGGTCCTGTGAAGGCTCGATACCCCAGTGTAGGGGAATGCAAGGTAGGAGAGGTGGGAGTGGATGGATAGAAAAACACCTTCAAAGAAGTAGGCGGAGGGGGATGGAATAGGTGGTTCCTGGCCTGCTTCAGATTATTATATAATCTGCAATCTGCAATAGGTGAGCCCTTATTAAGCAAGGCTGGAAGGGACTCATTTTAGGAAAGATTCCTGCTATTAATATGCTTATCCTCTTGTTATTCTTAAACATACATAATAATCAATAAATAATAGCACACTCCTTTGGAGCAGATTGCTGCAGATCCATGAAGATGCCCTGTCTTATAGTGATGCTATATAGACAAAGAGATGACTTAACTTTTAATGATGATCTATAAGAATTCCTAAAATTATATCTGTAATTATGAAGCTCTTTTGTAATAGGAATGCAATTGGGCCCTTTTTCTGATAGTCAAAACTGCAATGAGAACTCTGTCAGTCTCCCAAGTGTCCCAAGTTAATTGCTCTTAGATGGGAACCAGACCTTCTCCTACTCAGAGCACATGTCAAGAGGTTGTTAAACAATTAACCAGAGGTCATGAAAAGGGAATTAAAGATTTATCATAGATGCTAGGACAGCAGATAAAATGTTGACTGGGCTTATCTATGCAAACAATCACTTACTTAGGGTTTTAAACCTTCAGTGAACCTGTGGAGCAGAGACAGGTAATAAATCTAAGCTAGATAATTACTCCTAATGGATATGCATGTAAACATTCTCTGTTGCCTACTTCTATCTCAATTTATGATTTGATCTTTTCTGTGAACTTGTGATGAACATCATACCATGGTATCATGTATTCTGAAAGATGTACTGAAGACAAAGAAGAAAGGACTTTCTCTTTTTGCCTTTCCCCACTTTGAACGGGAACTTTTTATCCTTTCCCACTTAGAAGAATTTTTCCTTTTCCCTTCACATAGGATCTTCCTGCTCTTCCCCATAGATAGCTTTTATAGGAAACTTTTTATTTTTATTTATTCGATATATTCTTTATTTACATTTCAAATGATTTCCTCTTTTCTGGCTCCCCACTCCCTGAAAGTCCCATAAGCCCTCTTCCCTCCCCCTATTCCCAAATCCACCACTTCCAAATTCCCTGTTCTGGTATTCTCCTATACAGCTGCACTGAGCCTTTCCAGAACCAGGGGCCACTCCACAGTTCCTCTTGGACATCATTTAATATGTGGATTATGTCTTGGGTATTCCACGTTTCTAGGCTTATATCCACTTTGCAGTGAGTGCATAACATGATTGCTCTTTTGAGACTGGGTTGCCTCACTTAGTATGATGTTCTCCAGCTCCGTCCATTTGTCTAAGAATTTCATGAATTCATTGTTTCTGATGCTCCACTATGTTTATAGGAAACTTATTACAACTTAATAATAAATGATATTATAACTCTTTTAAGTGTCCCTTTTTCTTCCTGCTACTTCCAAGTAGCAGGTTGAAAGTTAGAACCCAAACAAAGGTGATTTTCTTAATCTCCTGTTGTTTTAGGATGAGGTGCTAAGTGCCTGAGACTGCAGTCTCTGACCTCAGAGGAACACAGAAGGCAGTTCAATTATAATAGCATAGCAAATTAAATGTAGATAAGTAAACTTTTTATTATACAGCAACTCTAAATATCTCATAAGACCTAGTCTTACCCACCCTCCAACACTCTTCCCCCTCCTCTGCCTCAAGAAGAACTTACAAGATAGACAATCACTTCCTGCTTGGTCTGGCCCCCTGCACAGCACTGTAATCTGAATAAACTTTCTGATTCTCCATTGCCCTTGTATGTGAGATAAGGGGACACATGACTGGCTGGCACAATGGGAACTCTACATCCTCCTCTAACAAATAGGCTCTCAAATGTGGCTGCTCTGTTTCTACATCCAAAGAGTGAGAAGACCTGTGTGTGTGACCTGGGAACAATTCAGATTCAGCCTGAGCCATGATTTTTCCCATCTCTGAAAGGAGTTTGACCATGCCTTTCCTTTGACCCCAGTCCACTTGGTTGTCTGGAAGGGAGACTCCAACAGTAAGATCAAAGGGAGAGAAAGATATAAGACTACTCTTCAGAAGGGGAGCCAGGAAGTGTTAGCCCTGTGTGTGTGAGGAGGGGCCTCTTACCAACAGAAAAGAGAATAAATGGATTGCTCTTCTTAAACTGCCCCCTGTTGTGCTGAAACTGCTGAGGGTTAAAGTCATTGGGATTGGAGAAGTACTTGGGATCTTTCAGCAAAGAGCCCAGTATAGGCAATACATCCGTGCCCTGGAAGACAGGAGCCATGGGACTAATTAGGCAAGGTGATAGATGAGCATCCTCAGGGCTCACAAGATTGGAAGGAAGAGGAGAAAAGGAGAGGGGCTGAGCTAAGGGGGAAGTGTTGGCCAATGTGACAGGTTCTCTTGGAGCAGTGGTGGTTCAAGTTCGATGAGGAAGGTCGCTTGAGAGACTCACAATCTCTTGGAACAGAATGTTAGGGAATGAACAAGCCCATGCCTGTCAATTCAGGAGGTTGTGGGCCCAGGAAGAAGTTCACACTCCCTGGTACAGCAATTTGGGGTTTGTGTGCCTCAGCAGGCTGTATGGAGGAAGTGAGCCTCTTCAACATAAGTAACAAATTCTAAAGAAACAGAGTCATGGTCCTTACCATGAGAGTTTGCTAAACATGGGGTTGATGCCTGAAAAACAGGGAGACCCAGGATTGAGGACAGCTTAAACACCATGGTGAAGGAGCAAAATTTTCATTGAGAAGGAAGTGTGTAAAACTCTGACTGGGGATGGCCTGCTGAGTCAAGAGGACTGGAATGAAGACTCTTAGGCTCGGCAGGGAAGTACCTTGGGGATGAGGATGCCCCAAAACTTGATGTCCTTGGTAGTTCTACAAGCCACACCAAGAGGAATTATGTCTCCATATCTCTGGGATCTCATGGATCACAGCCTTGGTGTAAGGTGTCTGCATTCTATCCTCATATTGAGGCTGTTGGTTCCTGCCAATCACCTGGTCAATCTCCTCATGCACCATAGCTGAGAAGAGAAGATGTGTTTATACATTTAGAAAGGGAAGATGCATTAAATATGCAAAAATATGGTGATGTGTAATTATGGGTGAAATGTTATAGACCATTTGCAGTAGATGCTAGCTATATATGGTGCTGGAATAGGATCCCATTAACCTTCTTGGGTTAGAATCAGAGGCATTAGCAGAAGACATTTACAGATTGGTAAGAGAAAAAAAAGCAAAGTACCTTCTATGATTGAGAGGAGCAGTTTCCAAATACGTTCAGGCCTTTTCATTTTTTAAATACAAGTGAGGCTCAGCATGAGATGGGAAGTTTTCAGCGATAAATTAGTAAGCCAGGATTCCCTCCAACACTGAGCCCCAGACACACTAGACAAGGCACACTACCATATGGAACATCACCATAGCAATACCATTGAATATATCTCAGAACTAGAGACATTGGACCATTCTAGCCTAAGCAGGCCTTAGGTGCATGCTGAATAAGGTAAATTGTAATTTTGAGCAATCAACCATTTGCCATCTTATGTCTGCCTGAAATTAGACATGCTCATGATTATATAAGTACATGCATTGTGGGAAATGGCATGCCCAGTTAGCAAAGGCTTACATAACTCAAGCCTGTCAATCAAAACCCAAAACCACACACACCCTGCCTTTAGCAATCAACCCTTTGTCTTTCTGAACTCATAAAAGGAAACCCTGGACAATCGCCTGGGCTCCTCAGCAAATCCTGCTCAACCCTCCACTCCTTTACACTGTAGCTATTCCTTACTTTCTCCTTGATTAGGAAAAATACCCCACAGCTTTTCCATTTGTTGCATTTCTTCAGAATTCTGAAAGTAGCTTAAAAATATGCTAAGACCCTGGAGAAACCAGTCAGATGGTGACCAGCATTCACAATGGGTGCCTATCAGATCAGCTTCCTTCAGAGACTATCTTAAATCCCTGATATCTGGGAGAACTGGGGTAGGGATAGCCAATGTCCAGCACGGTGTAGTGGTCTGTGGCCTCTACCATCCCTGTCTCCCTCAATTTTACCTGCAACGGCAGGTGCTTCATGAGGAGCAAGAAGTTGAAGCTCATGGCTGTGCTGTCCATCTCTGTGCCCACGAAGAAAAGGTTCAGTGTGGTCATCAACAGATTCCTCTTGGGAAAATGAGTTTGGGGGTTCTTCTCCTACAGGGAGAGGGACATATATCTTAATTCCACTTAGCACTCTTTTAGACACTACTGGGAGTTTTCCCAGGATTCACTTTTCTTGGGTTCAGATTGAAGGTGGGAAGGGAGAGTCTGACCAATCAAGGCCCTCCCCAAGTGCTGGCTTCTCTCATACCCCGCAAGAAACAAACATAAAATCCTTCTTCCTTGGTCTTTCCCTTGGTGAATCTCTGTACTTTTGCTATCAACCTGGTTGGAATTTATTTAAAATAGTAATGATATTTTTAAAAAGAGGAGAGATGGTGGAGAGGGTAAGAAAGGGGAGAGAAGTAGAGAAGATAGAAATGAAGAGATGACAAAGGGAGGAGTTTCTGCAAGATGGAGAATCAGAATTGGCAATGAGAACAGCCTACTTTTTCACAATTTGAAGATGCCCTTGGAGGAAATTCTTCCCCTGCAGGTGTGCATTTGTGAAGCGTGCCTGCATGTGTTTTTGCACACATGTATGTGCCTAAATGAGCATGAGTGCCAGAGTGCATCTCTCTCACTGTGTGTATGTGTGTGTGTGTGTGGGTGTGCATGTGTGTGTGTGTCTGTGTGTGTGTGCATGCACATCTGTGTGCTGATTATTTCTGGGTACAAGTGTGCCTGTGGGTGTCCACACCCATAAGTATATATGAGACAGCCAGAAGAGAACATTGCATATCTTTTATCAGTCACTGCCCTATTCATTTGAGGCAGGGTCTGCTGTCGAACCTAGCTGTAAAAGAACTTCTGGGGAAATTAGTATCCCAGACCTCAAGCAATACTACAGAGCAATAGTGTTAAAAAACTGCATGGCAATGGCACAGTGACAGGCAAGTGGACCAATGGAATAGAATTGAAGACCCAGAAATGAATCCACACACCTAGGGTCACTTGATCTTCGACAAAGGAGCCAAAAACATCCAGTGGAAAAAAGATAGCCTTTTCAACAAATGGTGCTGCTTCAACTGGAGGTCAGCATGCAGAAGAATGCCAATTGATCCATTCTTATCTCATTGTACTAAGCTCAACTCCAAGTGGATCAAGGACCTCCACATAAAACCAGACACACTGAAACTAATAGAAAGGGATACCAAGCAGGATACCTGGGGGACAGTTAGAGAACCACAGAAATCCAGGGAGAACAGAATTCTAAAACAATCTCAAAAAGGCCAAAGAGCAAATTAACAGTAAACAGGAAAGTGGATCCAGGGCAGAAAGGGCTTCGAAAGGGCACTCAGGGAAGGCCATGGAACCTGCCACTACACATCTGTCAGGCCTAGTTCCCCATGTGCTGTGATTCTCGCCATAGCCTTTGAAGAACCAGGTGAAGAAAGCTTGCTCTCCACGACCACTGACTTCCTCAGCCTAGTTCTCCAGAGCCTCCCTCATGGCATCATTTCCCCATGGCACCACAGCAGGACAAGGCCCCAGAGGAGTGTTGAACACAGGAACATACTGCTCCCTGATCCGGTGAAGGGACAAGTTAGAGAGGCCATTCCTGGAACATCCCATGTCCTGATGTCAGGTACATAGATGCATTGCGGTGATGTATCAAACCTCTAAACTATGTCTGCATCCTGGCCTAGTCAGTCTTCTGCCTCAGAATCTGAGCCACACTGGGCATGCTCCACAGCTCAAATGCACCATCTCTCTGCCCAGTACTACCTTTAAGAGGGAATCATAAAACTTCTTTGTGTCCAGAAAGTTGCTAAGGAAGGGTAATGGGGTAGGTCCTTGAGGCATCTTCCTCAAGATTTTCCTCTGCCTCCACTCAGATGTTATGATTATGACACTGAAGCAGGTCAGCACAGCCACCAGGAGCATCCCAGAGGTCAACATGGAGGCAGTGGGATGGACATGCAGGTGGTTATCTCTGGGATGATGTATCTTTATACTCTAGGCTGGAAGGATGGCTCTAGCTCCTGTTTAATAATTATCTCATTTTTTCCTCCCAGCTATTGCCCATGGTGACATTGCCTTGGTTATGAAACTGGCAGCAAGAGAAGAGGAAGGGGGTTCACATGTAGTGGATGTTAGGACAGAAGAAAAGTGTACCAAGTTTGCATAATGAGATGAGAGTATGGATTAGGACATTTCTATAATTGAAGACATGGTAACATCTGCATGTGAAGGAAGCATGCAGATACAAGGTAGAGGGTCTCAGACAGAAAAAGAACATCACGGGGACATGGATTTATGGTTTTAAAAATAATCCAGGGGCTTGGGACTTTTATTTGATTGCACAGGACATGTTGCTGTGGATTCAGGACCCTCTAGTGAGAATGCATAGAAAGTTAGTACCTTAGAGGGGAGATTCTGGAGTTGTGATCTGAAGATGTGGGGTTAATGGAGGATCCAGACCTGTGGGTTTGGAGTTCCTGGCAGGTGAAGTGTATTGAATGTCCAATAGGATCCTGCAGCCAGCACTGGATTCCAGCTGTTGCATTTTCTTTGACCCTATGCTGTCTCCCAATACTAAGAATTCTTAAGGAAGCCTCAAAGTGAGACCAGGACTGATACCATATAACCATATAAGCAAGACATTCCATTCCCACATGTGGCATGGAAAAGGGGAAAACAGCCAGGTCCTCATGTCCCTGGGACATTGCTTAGGATGAGGAGAAAAGCAGGGGAAATCTCAGTTGTCAGAAGGCCTGAGCTGGTTTTATAAAGCAGTAATACCAACCACCAACACAGAGGAAAACCCCAACTGGCCCAAAACTTCCTAATTAGTTGTAAGTTAACTTAGATCTTAAAATTGCTTACACAATGGTCACATTGTCAAATTTCCTTTGAAGGATTTAGGTTTATATTTGGAGCCCTGGCAGCTCTCAGCCTTAGTCAGAGAAATCTCCTTAGGCAATAGACAGAAATCAGTGCAGAAACGCACAATTGGTCACAGTGCTAGGAACAGGAGATGGAGGGTCAGCCCTAAATAATTGGAAAGTCTTAACCAATGACCTCCCACCACCACAATGGCTCAGCAAATCTTGCACAAGAGGCAGGAAGAGCGTAGGGGCTGGAGGATCAGAAGGAGGACTGTGGAGTGCTGTCTTCTAGATGTGACATAGTGGCTGCATTCATAAACTCACAAAAGCTGGGTCACTTACAGAAGACCTGGACAAGGTCAACTCAGCCAACTCTGGCATAAATGGTGAAAGTGCACCCCAAACCCTATGACTTAATGAAGAGCTATTGGCAATTGAGAGCTGATGGAGAGAGCCAACCATTCTTTGGGGAGGGGTGTTCCCACTGGTGCGATTCCCATGTTCTAAGTGAATGGCCCCCTCCTCACCCAGTCACACATGAGCAGCTCTAATTTAATGGGTTATCAAAAAAGAAGACATGACGTTGGGAAAGGAAATTTGGTAAGATTTGGAAGAAGAAAATGAGTTGTTGTGATCATATTTCATTTCACATGTATACATTCCCTCTCAAGAATAAAGAAGCGTGTAACTAAAAACTGAGCACACAAAATAACGAGCTTCACTATGGCACAGCCACACACAGCTTGCGCTCACTGGTCTCCCTCTCCACTCTTCTACCCATCCCCTCTATCTTCCTGCTCCTTCCTTCCCCACTCCTGGTACAGAACACACATTCTCTTAGTCTTTCTCCCCCATTGCCAAAGTTCTCTCACGACAGCTGTGTCTCTTCTTTCTACTTCCAAGATCTACAACCCCATATGTGCACACAAGTCTAGGGTTTCTTCTTACAAGGGGCACAACTCTGGTCTTTGTGAGTCTGGGACACTTTGCTTAAATTTAGTAGTTTCTAGGTTCTTCCATGTTCCTATCATTGCCATGGATTCATTTTCTGCTTCTGGGGGGACACATAGGTTGTCTCCATGAGGACCATGTATAAAATAAATATGGATGTCTAAATATCCTTATGGTAGGACTCAGCATATTTGTAAACTCCAATGGAATGGCACAGTGGGTAAAGAAGCTTGCAGCAGGCATGATGGTGAGTTAGTCCTCAGGAGGAAAGAACTGACTTCCACAGCTTTCCTAGAGTTTACACACACACACACACACACACACACACACACACACTGGGTCTTTTTAACACACACACACACACACACACATGCACAAGTTCAAAACTGTAATACAATATTTTTAATAACAAATTCTGGACTTCTAAAAGAAAATGTAGGGAGAGGACACTGAACTATCAATATATACAAGAACTCGCTATAATATAATTATTACATATAGATATATACATATTAAATTCAGTGTAATGAATTCAGAGATAGAGAGAGAAATAATGTCCAGAAATGAAAAATAAGATTATATGAAGTTCAGAGAGCTTCTGCCTAGCACGGAGCACAGTTGGCAAAGTGAAGAGCAGATATGTATAATGGGTGGGAAAAGAGTTTGTCAAACAATAAATAGATAAATGAACTGAACAGACAGTTCTCAAAAAAAAAGGAAAGAAAAAACAAGTATCTAATAAGCAGAACTTACAGGGGCTGAACCTAGGCCTCCCTGCACATAGGTAGCACATGTGCACTTGGTTTTCATGTGAGTTCTGAACATCTGGAGCAGATGCTATCCCAACAGCTGTTGCCTGCACGTGGGATGTGTTCTACCAGTTGGGCTGCCTTGTCCATCCCCAGTGGGAGAGGATGTGCACAGCCTTTCAGAGACTTGAAGTGCCAGGGTGAAGGGAGACACAGAGGGACCCTGCCCCTCAGAGGAGAAGGGGAGGGGAAATAGAGGAAGGATTGTGGGAGGGGTGACCAGGACCAGGACAGGACAGTGAGCAGAATGTAGAGTCAATACATAAAAGAAAAGAAAAGAAACTTTTTAAAAAAGAAAGAATTTGGCATCATACACCAACAGGGAAATAAAAACCAAAACTAGTTTGAGAGTCTCAGAAGTGGCTTCTAATTTATCAAACCCCACCCAACCTCCACTGCCAACACTGTACTGTTTACGCCCTGAACACAGGCTTGTCCTTCCTTGGACAATTTCAGTAGCTGTTGTGTTATCAAGGCATCCATTCCCCTATGGGGACACTACAGACAGGACAGAGAGGGTGAAAGGGGGCACATGACTTAGAGACCCTCAGGCTAAAGGCCTTGAACCTTTGTCTGTCCTGTTCACTCCACTTTTTCTGCTTCTGGGCTCTCATTTCCCCACCATTAAAAAGGGAAAGTCATAGCTAAGGCTGTGTTGCATCTCCTTTTGGAGTGATTCCTGGTGTCAAACAATTAGAAAACAGAAGAATGAAATCTGGTATGAGGCTTGAGTGAATTTGTAGAAAGCACAGTGGACTGTGGGGTGACCAGGATGGGAGCTGGAAAGAATGCATGCCACACTGTCTCCTCCATATTCTTTACATCTTCATAATGCTATTATTAACATACAAAGAATGCATTTCTCCCTGACCTTTTCTTACACACAGATCACTAACTATGTTCTCATTCACACACACACACACACACACACACACACACACACACACACACACACACACACACACCTTTATTGGCCTCCCCATAAAATTATTCACTGCTAGCTTATTCACACCTACCAAATTTTGAGCATGGTGCATTGCAGAAAGATTTCTTCATGCTGTCCTTGGCTTTCACCTAATCAAGTTTAACTATCCCAATGTCTCTCCTTTTGGAAGATGAGATTTTCAGAAAGGATTCACTCCTCTTTTTTCCTCATTCAGTCAAAGCTGCCCCACTGCAGCTGATGGAGGAAGCTCTCCTTCTGGTGGACAGACAGGAAGACAGGGAGGAAAACAGAAAGGAAGATGATAACACACTACAAGAATCAGATGGGTATATGCCCAGGAGTGGTATAGCAGGGTCCTCTGGAAGTCTCATGTCCAGTTTTCTGAGGAACCTCCAGACTGATTTCAAAACTGGTTGTACCATCTTACTGCCCCACCAGCAGTGGAGGAGTGTTCCTCTTTCTTTACATCCTCGCCAACAGCTGCTGTCTCCTGAGTTTTTGACCTTAGCCATTCTGACTGGTGTAAGGTGAAATCTCAGGGTTGTTTTGATCTGCATTTCCCAAATGACTGGGCATATACCCAAAGGATTCCCAGGCATGCAATAAAGACACATGCTCCATTATGTTCATAGCAGCCTTATTTGTAATAGGCAGAAGCTGGAAAGAACCCAGATGCCCCTCAAAGGAGGAATGGATACAGAAAATGTGGTATATTTACACATTGGAATACTACTCAGCAATTAGAAACAATGAATTCACAAAATGTTTAGGCAAATGGTTTGATCTGGAAAATATCATCCTAAGTGAGGTAACCCAATCACAAAAGAATACACATGGAATGCAATCTCTGATAAGTGGATATTAATTAGCCCAGAAGCCCTGAATACCCAAGGCACAAATTGCATAACAAATAACTCCCATGAAGAAGTATGGAGAAGGTCCTGATCCTGGAAAGGATTGATCTAGCATTGAAGGGAATATAAGGACAGAGAAAAAGGAGGGAAGTGATTGGAGAAGGGATGGAGAGAAGAAGGTTTATGGGACATATGGGGAGGGGGGATCCGGGAAAGGGGAAATAATTTGGAATGTAAATAAAGAATATAGAAAATAAAAATATTTAAAAAAATAATCAGATGGGAATATGAGAGGAGGGAAGATCTAGGAGCAGTTTGGGAGAAAAGGGTAAATATGATAAGTATATATGGAATTTTCAAAGAAACAAATATATACAAAAGAATATGAAGAAAAAAGCATTATAAACAGTAAATAATCATATCAACAGTGAAGCCACAGAGCTAAAGGAAGAGGTGGGGACATGGGCAGAGGCTGACACTGGTACACTGTGATTGAGGTACACAGGAGTGGAGAGTCAGACATGACAGTGAGATGGGCTGACTGCAGACACCAAGAAACCCTGCATAAGGCAGGAGTCAGAGTCTCTCTCTCTCTCTCTCTCTCTCTCTCTCTCTCTCTCTCTCTCTCTCTCTCTCTCTCCTCTTTCTTGTCTTGCCCCCTTTCCTTCATTCAGAGCCCCCTCTCTGCCTCAGACTCTGCTCCCAATACTCTGCGTTTCTGATTTTCTATTATTCTCCTGGTACTCATGGTTGGTGCCCCTGTGGCTGTTCATTCTATGTCTCACCCTTGGTGCCAGAGCTGAGTGAAGTCATGATCAGGTCCCAGAAGGTGGGCTCACTCTGCCTGAAGTTTAGCATCTGAGCAGCAGGGATCTGTCCAGGGCTCCAGTGGTTGAGAACAGGGATGCAACGTGCAGACAACTGACTGCAATCCAGGGCATGAGTCTTCTCTAAACCTTCTCTCCAGAATTGGGATGATGTCAGTGAATGACGTGGAGATGTCAGAATAGAGGCTCACTCATCACTTTTTCACAGCGGTCCAATAAGAGCTGTGGAAACATTTACTTCTTGTGAAGACTATTTGTGAACGAGAGAACCACAATGGCATCTCCAACCCAGGGGCCCTTTAGCTTCTTTAGGACTAGAATTCGGTTCTGTATCTATGGTGCTTGCAATATGGGATTTAGTAAATGATTCTGCAATGAATTAGCAAATAGTGAAAGATCCCTATGCCGGTATATTGCACCACAGCTCTGAATCTTGTCAGAAGGGGTCTATCAGGATTGCCTTTTGGCAGAGGCTCACTCCTTCCCACTAAGCATCCTTTGTGAAAAGGACTGAGCAGCATTGGGATTTTGTCTGAGATGCCATTACCAACCTTTACTTAGCCTGTCCTCTTGATCACTGTTAGCATCTGAACCATCCAGGAACGCCAGAAGCTGTTTATAGCCAGCCTCTGAACCCAGTGATGACATCATCCCTAGGCGTCAAGACCTTTCTCTGTTGCCACAGCAACCACCCCATGCCACCAACTCTCGTGTTATTCATTTTACCTGCATTACCTGCACGACACTACTTGTGTTACCTACATCATGGCTCAGATAAAAATCACGGACCCTGACCCATAGCTCTCTCTCTCTCTCTCTCTCTCTCTCTCTCTCTCTCTCTCTCTCTCTCTCTCTCTCTCTCTACTTTCCTTCCTCTTCAGGAGTTCCTCTTTCAATAAAGACCACCGACGTGAGCACTGTGCTGGCTTGGAGTGATCTGTCCAGGAGTACTCTGCTTTTCATCTAACATTGGGGCTGAAACTCGCGCGTGACCACCCAGGCGGTTTCGCGGCTCCACTGCAAGCACCACCACCACTGCTGCTGCGGGGCGCACAGGACTCCACCACGCAGTCTGGCCTCTGCCACGTGGGTTAAAGCCCACAGGACCTCATCCGGACAGGTCAACAAGCTGCATAGGCTCACTTTTCCTGCCACCAGATCACCAAAACCTTCACACAGGCATCAGCAGATTGGTAAGGTTTTCCAGGGCAGGGCCCCTTCTCCAAAGAGATTCGGCCACCCTCTATGGGCTCAGGGGATGGACTTTCCAGGGTCCCTATGACCAGCCTCCCAGCCGACACCCCAGGTCATGACTTCAACCCTTGGGTGACCCCTCCCTCTCAGAAACGCTACTCATGAAGCGGTTTTCTCTTTTTGCTGTAGAGGAGTCCTAAGCTTAGGTAAATCGTTTTTTCCTGTGAGTCCTGGTCTCGCATAGCCACTAGCATACCTGTGACAACCCTGTTTGTCTAGATTGACTGTTTATTTGTATTAGTTATTGAATTTTTCTCAGAATGTGTGTAGGAATAGTTCAGTAACATCCCCACACCCAATGAGTATCTGTCATCTTCAGCCATACCTCAAGGTTTTCTTCTGAAATGTCTCCTGGAAAATCTCAAATCTCTAAAACTAACACCCGACTTTTGCCATAAGGTCTGAGATCAATACCCATTAGACAATGGCTGCAAACAGCCACTTAATGTCACATTTGATTCTGTCATTTTAAGGGATCTTCACGTGTACTGCCAGTGGTCCAATAAATGGAAAGAGGTCCTTTATGCTCAAACTTTTACCTATCTTCCGTCCAAACCCTCTCTCTGCAATTCTTGTACCATCAACTTCTTCTAGCTATGCAACCTCTACAGGATGACACCACAGTCCTCAATCCAGTTAAAGAACCACCCCTTACCACTGCAGACTTGTCTCTGCAACCTGGCCTAAGACCCCAGCCTCCTCAGCTTCCTCTTCTCACCAGACTTCCCCAGAGCCTCCTTGCTTGACCTCTCCAGACTCCTTCTCTCCTCCTGGCCCAGCTGCAGGCTGCTCCAATCATTCCACACTGTACCTACTTTCAGCCCTCCCACCACACCTAAGTCTACAGTTAAACCCCCTACTTCTCCCCTCCCCCACCCAACCCAACCCAGCAGCAGTCCTTCCTTTAAGGGAAGTTGCTGGGGTAGATGGTCCAATCAGAGTACATGTCCTTTTCTCACTAAGTGAACTTTCCCAAATAGAACAGAGACTGGGATCCTACACTTCTAACTCTTCGTCCTCCATTAAAGAATTTCAGTGTATTACTCAATCTTAGCTTGACCTTTCCTTGCTCAACCTCTCCAGACTCCTTCCCTAGAATACATGCAGACATGACTCATCAAACAAATCCAACATATCCAATCAGATCTGAGATAGTACCTGGCCAGGATGCTCAATGGAGTTATAATTCCCTAGGTGTTATTTTAGCCAGAGATGGATTCATAACATGCCTCCTGGCTGGTCTCTGTAGAGCAGCCTTAAAATCAGCAAATTTTGAAAAAGTCCAAGAGGTCATCCAAGATAAACAAGAAAACCAGTCTTGATTTTTAGAGATCATTACAAAGGCCCTTTTACAACATACTAATTTAGACCCTGAAAACCCAGAAGGTAAGCAATTCCTGATGACATACTTCTTTTCCCAGAGCTACCCTGACATTTTAAAGCCAAACTCAGACATTTGGAGAGTGAACCCCGACCTCCACAGGAAGGAGTCTAAGCACTGACCTGCAAATTGTAGCATCAGAGAGATGAAGAGACCTGCAGACAAAAGTACCATATGCTGGCAAAGGCTGTGTGACCATCCCCAGACACTGCCCAGGCTTCCTGGGCTTCTAAGGCTCAGGGACCACCAGGGTCCTGCTACAAGAGTGATCAACAAGGTCATTGAATGAAGGCTTGTCCTAACCCTGCAATCCAAAAGGGCCGTGACCTAGGTGTCATGAGGAGGATTATTGGGCTATCACTTGTCCTGTGCGACTCAGGACAGAGGGACATCACTCTCAGGTAGCCCTCCAGCTGATGATCTAGGCTTGCCTATGGACGACTGAAGAGGCCTGAGCTCCCTTGATCTGACTGCTTCCATCACCACCAGAGAACCGAGGTAGTCATCATGGTACCTGGGCAGCCCATCTCCTTCCTCTTGGACTCTGGGACCGCTTACTCAGTCCTGATGTAGTTTTGGGAACTCACCTTTCATTCTTGTTCCCCTGTTGTCATTGTAGGGGGACAACCTTACCTTCCTCACCAAACACCACTGCTTTGTTGAATTTTTAGGGGTGTTCCTCTCACCCTTCCTGTTTGGTAGTACCAGTGTGTCCTGTCCCCTTATTTGGAAGGGATCTTCTAGCTAAGTGGGGAGCCTCTACTTCATTTGCTCCCCTCACTTGTCTAAACCCAACCTTGCCAGCAGACCCTCTCCTCCTCCTCCTAGCCAGTCAACCTTCTAAATCTAGCATGTTGTTCCCTTTGTCAGCTTCTCAGTAGACCCCCAAGTCTGTGATGATTAGAACCCCTCTGTTGCTAATCATCTTTCTCCTGTTGAGAAAGAGGAACACTCCTCCACTGCTGGTGGGATTGCAAGTTGGTAATAAGGACACATGATTCACTATGTTCATAGAAGCCTTATTTATAATAGCCAGAAGCTGGAGAGAACCCAGATGATGTATTTCCAAAGAGAAATGGATACAAAAATTTGGTATAATTATGCAATGGAGTACTACTCAGCTACTAAAAAGAATGAATTCATGAAATTGTTAGGCAAATGGATGGAACTAGAAAGTGCCATCCTGACTAAGGTAAACCAATCACAAAAGAACACACACAGTATGCACTCACTGATAAGTGATACTGGTGTCAGTGTTGTAATCAGGTTGAACCCACTTCTATTAAACTTGACAGGACTCTAGAAGGACAATAGTTTTTAGTTCATGAATTCTACTTTTCAAATATATTAAAGCTTTGGGTGGGATAAAATCTCATACATAGATTTTCTCGTGTCCCCTGTCTTCTATACTTTTGATTTAACCTAGCACAGTTATTTCCATTTCTTGAAAAATGAAGCCAACGTTTCTGTAGATGTCCTTTAGAAGGTCTGGCCATGTGGCACATAAATTAGCTCAAATGCTCAAAAAGACTGTCCTACCTGGGGATTCATCCTATAATGGCACCAAACACTGACACTATTGTGAATGCCAAAAAGTGCTTGCTGAAAGGAGCCTGATATGGCTGTCTCCTGAGGGACCCTGTCAGAGCCTTATAGATAGAGGCTGATGCTAGCAATCAACCATTGTGCTGAGCGTGGCGTCCCAAGGGAGAAACTAGATGGAGGATTGGAGGAGCTGAAGGGGTTTGCCTACTCGTGGGAAGAACGCCAATGACTGCCAATCAGACCCCTAAGGGCTCCCAGGGACTAAGCCATCAATCAAGGGTTATGAATGGTTCCAAGTGAAATTGTGGTAGAGGAATGACTTGTTGGGCATCAATGGGAGGAAAGGTCCTTGGTCCTATGAAGGTTTAATAGATGCCCCAGCATGGTGAAATGGAGAGGGGGTAGGTGGGAGTGGGTTGGGTTGAGGGGCAGCTTCTGGGAGGCAGTGGGAGGGAGGATGGATTGAGGGATTTCTGGGAGGGCAGAAACAAGGAAAGGATATATCATTTGAAATGTAAATGAAGAATATATTCAATAAAAAAAGAAAAGAAAATATCATCCTGACTGGGATAACCCACACCTAAAGGGACATTCAAAGTATGTACTCACTGATAAGTGGATATTAACCAAAATGTAAAGAATCCCGAAGATACAACCCACAGTCCATAAGAAGTTTAACAATACTGAAGGCCCAAGAGAGCATGCTTCAACCTTGTTTAGAAAGGGGCACCCAGCTGAGCAGTGGTGGTGCAAGCCCTTAATCCCAGCACTTGGGAGACAGAGAAAGGAGGATTTCTCAGTTGGAGGCCAGCCTGGTCTATAGAGTGAGTTTCAGGACAGCCAGAGCTACACAGAGAAACCCTATCTCAAAAAACCAAAAAAAAGAAAGAAGGAAGGAAGGAAGGAAAGAAAGAAAGAAAGAAAGAAAGAAAGAAAGAAAGAAAGAAAGAAAGAAAGAAAGAAAGAAAGGAAGGAAGAAAGACAAGAAAAGAAAAGAAAAGAAAAGAAAAGAAAAGAAAAGAAAAGAAAAGAAAAAGAAAGAAAAAGAAAAGGAAAAGGAAAAGAAAAAGAAAAAGAAAAGAAAAAGAAAGGGGAACACAATAATCCCAGGAGGCAGAGGAATGATGATTTTTTAAAATTTCTTTAGTTTCTGTATCTCCCTTTTCATTTCTGATTTTGTTAATTTGGATTCTGCCTCTGTGCACTTTGGTTACTCTGGCTAAGGGTTTGTCTGTCTAGTTGATTTTCTCAAAGAACCAGCTCCTAGACTTGTTTATTATTTCCTATACTTCTTTTTGTTTCTACTTGGTTGATTTCTGCCCTGAGTTTGATTATTTCCTGTCATCTTCTCCTCTTGAGTGTATTTGCTTCTTTTTGTTCTAAAGTTTTGAGGTCTGTTGTCAATGTGCTAGTGTATGCTCTCTCCAGTTTCTTTCTTTTGTTTACTCGATATATTCTATATTTACATTTCATTTACATTCTTTATTTACACTGGAAAAACTCAGTGCAGCAGTGTAGGGGAATACCAGGACAGGGAAGTGGGAAGGGGTGGATTGGGGAACAGGGGGAGGGAAGAGGGCTTAAGGGACTTTTGGGGAGGGGGGATCCAGGAAAGGGTAAATCTCTCCAGTTTCTTTTTGGAGGCACACAGAGCTATGAGCTCTCTTCTTAGTACTTTCATTGTGTCCCATAAGTTTGGGTATGTTGAGCCTTTCTTTTAATTCTCAAATGTCTTCAACTTCTCTGTTTCTTCCTTGACCAAGTTATCATTGTGTAGGGCGCTGTTCAGCTTCCATATGTCTGTGAGCTTTCTGTTCTATTTGCTTCTATTGAAGACCATCCTTTGTCCATGTTGGTCTGATTGTACACAAGGGTTGTACCAGCTTGCATTCCCACCAGCAGTGGAGCCAGCATCCGCTGTCTCCTGATGTTTTTTTTTTAATTTCTTTTAAAAATGTATTTCTTTTTTTTTTTAATTCTGTATATTCTATTTACGTTTCAAATAATTTCTCCTTTTCTAACTCCACACTCCCCGAAAGTCCCATAAGCAAAAAATGTGGTATATATACACAATGGAGTACTATTCAGCCATTAGAAACAATGAATTCATGAAATTCTTAGGCAAATAGATGGAGCTGGAGAACATCATACTAAGTGAGGTAACCCAGTCTCAAAAGATCAGTCATGGTATGCACTCACTAATAAGTGGATATTAACCTAGAAAACTGTAATACCCAAAACATAATCCACACATCAAGTGAGGTACAAGAAGAAAAGAGGAGTGGCCCCTGGTTCTGGAAAGACTCAGTGAAGCAGTATTCGGCAAAACCAGAAAGGGGAAGTGGGGAGGGGTGGGTGGGAGGACAGGGGAAGAGAAGGGGGCTTATGGGACTTTCGGGGAGTGGGGGGCTAGAAAAGGGGAAATCATTTGAAATGTAAATAAATTATATCGAATAAAAAAAAGTGTTACTTAAAAAAAAAAAAAGAATTGAGGAGTGGCCCCTTGTTCTGGAAAGACTCAGTGAAGCAGTATAGGGCAAAACCAGAACAGGGAAGTGGGAAGGGGTGGGTGGGAGAACAGGGGGAGGGAAGGGGGCTTATTTGACTTTCAGGGAGTGGGGGGACAGAAAAGGGGAAATCATTTGAAATGTAAATAAAAAAGTGTATCGAATGAAATAAATTAATTAATTGATTAAATTTAAAAAAATAAAAATGAAAAAGGTGATGTTAAAAGGTATTAAAAAGTAGTGATTGTTGCTTCTGTTATTTTTTATCTTATTTTTATGTTTGTGTGGCTATCCTCTTTTGGGTTTCCTTAAAGAAGATAACGTTCTTGCTTTTTTTTCCTTAAAGAAGATAACTTAGCCTATGACATATACCCAAGATTTCTGGCTTTCTCTGGTGAGAAGTCTGGTGTAATTCTGATAGATCTGACTTTTTATGTTACTTGACCATTTTCCCTGTCTGCTTTTAATATTCTTTCTTTGTTTTGTGCACGTGGTGTTTTGACTATTATATGGCAGAAGGATTTTTTCTGGTCCAATCTATTTGGAGTTCTGTAGGATTCTTGTATGTTTATTGTGCCCTGGAATTTCTAGATGTTTCTCATTAGCAGCATTTTGCATTTTTTCATTTTCTTTGACTCTTGTTTCAGTATTTTCTATAGTATATTCTGCACCTGAGATTCTTTTTTTTTAAGATTTATTATTATATGTAAGTACACTGTAGCTGTCTTTAGACACACCAGAAGAGGGTTTCTCATCTCATTACAGATGAATGTGAGCCACCATGTAGTTGCTGGGATTTGTACTCAGGACCTTCAGAAGAGAAGTCAATGCTCTTAACTACTGTTCCAGTTCACCATCCCTGAACTTGAGGTTCTTTCTTCTATCTCTGGTATTCTGCTGGGGATGGATGAACCCCTGAACTCTCTCCTCAGTTTTCTATCTCCAGGGTTCTCTCCTTTTGTGATTTCTTAATTGTTTCTATTTTCATTTTTAGATCCTGTATGATTTTGCTCAATTCCTTTACCTGTTTTTTTCCTGTAGTTCTTTAAAAGATTCATGTGTTTCCTCTTTAAGAGTTTCTAGCTGTTTGCCTGCCTTCTCCTGTATTTCTTTAAGGGAGTTGTTTATGTCCTACTTAAAGTTCTCTATCATCATCATGAGATGTGATTTTACATCAGAGTCTTGCTTTTCTGGTATGTTGAAGTACCCAGGGCTCACTGTGGTGGGAGAGCTGGGTTCTGATGATGCCAAGTAGCCTTGGTTTCTGTTGCTTATGTTCTGTTCTTATGTTTGCCATCTCATTACGTCTGGTGTTGGCTGTTCTTGCTGTTTCACTGTGGCTTGTCCCTTTTGGGAGCCTGTGTGTCGGTGCTCCTGTGAGACCAGCTCTCTCTGGGAGGAATTTTGGTATGCGGCTTTATGGCCCTGGGTCATCTCTGGGGTGCAGACAGAAACCCAAAGGATCCTTTGCCCATGTGTGCCTTGGTGCCTATGTCCTGAGGGTTCCTTGTGAGTCCCTCTGAGCAGAATCAGTGGTCTTACCTTTGCTCACGGGCATGTGTGCACTCCTTGGTGACCCCCACAATCCTGGCAGTATTTGGGTTTTGGCTATGTGCATTTCTTCTGGATAATTCTCAGGTTGTGGGCAATTCCAATGGATTAGTGATAGCATGCAGCTTTTTTCTCCAAATGATTGCCATGCTGGGGGTATGCCATGTGCATGGCTGTCGCTATTTCCTATGAGTGATTGACGGGTTGTGGGCATTTCCTATGAATGACTGACAAGTTGTGGGTACTTTCTATGAATAGTTGACAATCTGTACTTGCTACCTATGTCTGACAGGTTGTGAAAATATCCTAAAAAAATTGAGACGATATGGGTATATCCTATTAATGACTGAAAGTCTGTGGGCATTTTCTGTAGATGATTAGCAAGCTATGGTTATATGTTGTGGGTAAATGACAGCTTTGGGCATTTCTTAGGCATGATTGATAGCCTGTAGACTTTTCCTATGGATGATTTGCACATGGTGGTCATTTTCTGTGGATGACTGACAAGCTGTGGACATATCCTGGGGATGACAGAAAGGCTGTGCATGTTGGCAATGCATATTGAAAAGTTGAAGATATGTAGTATGTATGACAGGCTTTGGAGGTTTCCTGTGAATGATTGACAGGGCATAGGCATTTTCTATGGATGATTAACAGAGTGTGAGCTTGTCTTTTGGAGGAGTCACAGGGTTGGTGTGTGTTTCCTGTGGTTGATTGACAGGCTGTTGGCATTACCTATGAATGGTTGACAGGGTCTCAGATATCCTATGAAAGATTGACCGGCTATGAGTGTTTCCATGGGATAATTGACAGGGTATAGGAGTTTCCAATGAATAATCGACAATCTTTGAGTGCTTTGTATGTAAGATTGATAGGTTATAGCCATATCCTGTGAATGATTAACAGACTATGGCCATATTTTATACATGACTGACAGGTTGTGACTGCTTTCTGTGGCTGATTGACAGGCAGAGGGCATGGCTTGTGAATTAAGGACAAGCTGTGGGAGTTTCCTGTCGATGAGTGACAGGCTGTGATAATTTCTTCTGGTTGACTCCCAGGCTTTGTGAGTTGCTTATAGATGATTGACAGGCCAGGGATGTTTCCAGTAGATGATTGACAGGACTTGGGCATTCCTTATGGATGATAGCCAGGTTGATAGTTTTTCCTCTGGATAATTAACAGGCTGTGGGGGCTGTTGGACAGAGTTTTGGTAAGCTGTGTGTGTCTTGTGCAAGACTGTCAGGCTGTGGGTCAGGTTGGATGATTGACAAAATATAGACCAACAGATGCAATTCTACAGATCACTTGTATCTGTGCAAATTTTTAACAACAAATGGAAATCTATATTGCTAGTCATGAGCACTTTCTTTTCATTTCCACATTTCATTTTTTAATGCTCATGAGTAGTGTCTCTATATTTGCAGCCAGCAAAAGCACAGCATATCCGAAGGTAATAAGTAAAGTATCCATGGTAATCCAGGTGGTAAATGGTACCAAAGCAGGACCACATGCTTTGACATAAAAAGGTCAATGTGCCCCTGGACTCACACCAAATTTGGGAAAATATTCCCATAAGGTGATAACCTATGCCATCGAAGATCTCATGCTTGATATTCAAAAGCTTTAGGCAAAATGAAACTAGGGTTCCAAAGAGTACAGTTCATTTCATGTAATATTTATATTTATAGAGTGTAAAGAAAACTAGACTGACAGAATGGCTAATATTAAAGACTCAGGAGACAACAGGTGTTGGCGAGGATGTGGAGAAAGAGGAACACTTCTCCACTGCTGGTGGGGTTGCAAATTGGTACAACCACTCTGGAAATCAGTCTGGCAGTTCCTCAGAAAACTTGGCACCTCACTTCCGAAAGATCCTGCTATACAACTCCTGGACATTTACCCAGCGATTTCCCAGCATGTAATATGGATATATGCTTCACTATGTTCATAGCAGCCCTATTTATAATAGCTAGAAGCTGGAAAGAACCGAGCTATCCCTCAACAGAAAAATGGATGCAAAAAATGTGGTATATATACACAATGGAGTACTATTCAGCCATTAGAAACAATCAATTCATGAAATTCTTAGGCAAATGGATGGAGCTGGAGAACATCATACTAAGTGAGGTAAACGAGTCTCAAAAGATCAATCATGGTATGCACTCACTAATAAGTGGATATTAGCCTGGAAAACTGAAATGCACAAAACATAATCCACACATCAAATGAGGTACAAGAAGATCGGAGGAGTGGCCCCTGGTTCTAGAAAGACTCCGTGTAGCACTATAAGGCAAAACCAGAACAGGGAAGTGGGAAGGGGTGGGTGGGAGAACAGGGGGAGGGAAGGGGGCTTTCGGGGAGTGGGGACCCAGAGAAGGGAAAATCATTTGAAAAGTAAATAAAAAATATATCCAATAAGAGAAAAAAAAGAAAACTAGACTTGGCAGAAGAACATAAATGTGTAAGAACAGAAAGAGCTGGAGAGAAGTAGAATATATATTCTACATAGTGGATATCTAAGTTATGTGTGGGGAATAAATGGACTGACAGAAAAAAATTACAGTTGGACAATTCACCGTTTTTAAAGAAAACATTCAATAAACAAAAGAATATCTTGGAACTATCCTTTACAGTCTATTCTTCTATTATTTCTATGAACCTCCAACATAAAAAAATGATTAGCAATTTAGAACTACAAAATGTTCCAGAATCATGTGGAAAACAGAAAATCTACTGTTGTGTCTTTGGTTCCCCTCTGTAACCTAGCAGAGAATAATAGCAAATAAGAATGAGGGACTGGGGTGGCTGAGTGCAGATATGTGGATAAGGAGATCCCCAAAGCATACTTGCCTGCGAGTCTGAGTATCAGTGTACTCCAAGAGAGTAAATCTATCACATCTGGGATTTGGGTGAGTGAACATTAGCTGTTATGGAAGAAGAAGAAGAGGAAGAGGAAGAGGAAGAGGAAGAGGAAGAGGAAGAGGAAGAGGAAGAGGAAGAGGAAGAGGAAGAGGAAGAGGAAGAAGAAGAAGAAGAAGAAGAAGAAGAAGAAGAAGAAGAAGAAGAAGAAGAAGAAGAAGAAGAAGAAGAAGAAGAAGAAGGATGAGGAGGAGGAGAAGGAGAAGGAGGAAGAAGAGGAGGAGGAGGAGGAAGAAAAGGAGGAGGGATGGCAGTCCATATGGAGATAGGAATTTCACAGGAAGAACAACAGAATCAGCTAACATGGACTCTTTGGGCTCTCAGAGACTGAACCACCAACCAAAGAACATACACAGTCTGGCCCTAAGCCTCCATGCACATAGATAAGAGATGTGCAGCTTGGTCTTCATGTGCGCACCAAACAAGTAGAGGTGGGGCTATCTCAAAGGCTGTTGCATGTATGAGGGATATGTTCTTCTAGCTTGACTGCCTTGAATGGATTCAGTGGAAGTGAAAGCACATAGCCTCACAGAGACTCCATGTTCCAGGGTTGGGATATAACCAGGCAACCACCACCCTCTCAGGGGACGAGGGGAGGGTAAGAAAGGGCAAAGATTGCAGGAGAAGCAGACTGGGAGGGGGAAGTTATCTGGATGTAAAGTAAACAAGTAAAAAATAAAAATAAATGAAATTTTTTCCAGAAAACATCACATGGCTCAAGTGAGACTCTAATAAAACAATAAATTTTGACTTCAGTCTACTTTAAGTTATATCATTTTAATTTAATATTTCAATATATACATATATTATGCAGTTTTTCTTTACACACTGCATCTTGATGCGTTTAGAGTGTTCTGTCCCCTGCTTCAAGGGACTGATGATCAGCTGCAGCAGCAACTAGAAGGAAAGCAAGAAGCATCAATAGTATCATCAGGCACATCATTGGTGGTATTGTCACCATCACCATCAGTAACATCAGTGTCAATATCATCAGAATCAACTACATGAGAAACTGAGATGGTGGAGGCTTATTTTGTTAAATTTATTCTCAGATGTTGCTTCTTCTGGAATGCTTGTTTCCAGGCTGATGCTATCCTCACAAGTCAGAGTTCAGAAAACAGAGATAGATACTAATGTTTAAGAGGAAGATTTCTCTGCTTAGCCATTCAGAAAAGACAAGGTTTTCCCTGGGAGTGAAAAAAATGTCCTCATTCCAGAATGGGAGACAACCAAGTACCAATCAACTTGACATGGTCAGTTGTGTTGGTCTAAACTGGTTTTGTTACACTATGTGAAGTATTTTCAGTAAATTGGGAAAAGGAAACCCTTTTTTCTGGGTCTAGGTAATGCTTAAATAGCCAGATAGAAGCAAGAAATGTAATAAGAATAATTCCATATAAAAGTTCATCTATTTTAGCAACTACTGTGCTCTAACTTACCTGACCCTTCTTTTCTGTTAGTTGGAGGTCCTTGGCCATTTTCTTCAGGCCACACTTGTTGAAAGAGATTACTCATCCCTGCAATTATTGATAAGAGGTATGCCAGGAGCCACAGGAAGGGCATTAACATCATCAGTAGGCTCTCTTGTTCCGGGAGATACCCAGGCTCCCTGACAGTGGTCTTGCTATGGCCAGTGTGGTCAGCTGACAGTAAATTATCATAAAAAACGTTACCATCCCGAGTAGGGGTCAGATGTTCATCTAGGTCAGGAACTTGAGTAGGTTCCTCATCTAAAGAAAAGCTATCATACTTGTCTTGTGCTTTGAGCAAGGTCAAATTGTTCAGGTCAGCTCTTTCAGTGGAGTCTATGGAATAACAAGTGTGGGGACCAGGAGTAGGCTCTGGGTCAGCCCAGGGAGCGTCCCTTGCATGCTCCGTGTAAACGGCTAAATCACTTATGGAATCTAACTCAATGTCACTAGCTGTTTCTGAGTCATGTTTCTCATCTGACTCAGCAATGTCAGCAGGACCTGGGGCAAAAGTTGCTTCAACTTCAGCAATAGCCACATTGTCAGCAGCACATTGGGAAGGAGTTATTTCAATGACAGCAGGAGCTCTGCTGCTGGCAGCACTGGTTGAAGGAATTTTCTCAGTATCAGCAGGAGCACCCCTGTCAGCATTACTTTGGGGAGAAATTGCCTCACTTTCCATGTTCAACAGCATGATTCCTCTGTCTAGCCATTCAACAAACTCAAGGTTTTCTCTGGGAGTGACAGAAAATCTCCTCCTGCCAGAAAACTCGCTGTCAGTAGCACTGGGGGAAGGAGTTGACTCAATGCCAACTGTTGCCCCAATGACAGCAGAACTGGTGGAAGGTGTTAGCTCAATATCCATAGTTGCCCCAATATCAGCAGCACTGGTGGAAGGCGTTGGTTCAACAGCAACAGGAGCCTCGGGCACAGAAATTCTATGCTCCTGATGTATTTGATGGCAATTTTCTGGTTTACATCCTTCAACCTATTAGGAAAATTGGCAATGTTACTTTTGATTTAAAATTTTTACTGATTTTATTTATTTGAGCATCGGTCTGCTAATGTAAGAATCTTGATTTATAGTCCCCAAAATGTCTCTGTATTCACACCAACTTCATCACTAACTACACTCACTGATATTCAGCAACCTCTGCTTCCTTTATGCTTGAGTAAAAGGCCCAGAGTTTCTAGAAATCTTTGTAAGGGACCTGCTCAGATTTATGCTTTCCTTTCTCCTGCTTTTTGCTACATAACATCATTCTCTGTAAAATGGAAAAATATAAAAAGAAAGCACAGAAGGTGTCTTCTCCTCTCTTTAGGTCCTGAATTTTGAATTCCGCCAGACTAAGAGAATGGGACAGTGAGGTGCTTTGGGAACAAAATGAACCTCTCTCTTCTGCACCATATTAACCCTTCCCCAATGTACAGCCTTTCTCAGTTGCCCATTAGGATCCTGGGATACCAGAACAAAGGAAAGGAATTTTGAAATGCATGAACAAAGTATGTCACCACCTACACCAGAAGGCAATTGCTGAGTTCCAGGTGTGGATTCTATAACTTTTATTCACTAGGTGAAATTGTAATCTCTGAGGTTTACTGCCTCCAAGTCCTAACCTAGAACAAATCCTAGAAGGTTATAGCTTCTGTAAAATTTAGCTTAGGCTAGAATATTTTTATTCTCTCATACTTACTGCTGAATTAATACGCCATTGTTTCTGGTTCTTCATCTCTTTCTAACAGATTCAACTCAGCTGTTCTAGCTCAAAGCTCCTCTCTATGGTAACTGATTCAATTTGGATTCTCTCTGGGCCTGTGATATTTTGCTCTGCTTGGCCTCAAACTAGCAATTTTTCTAATCTTCTGATTCTTTCATAATCTCAGGTTCATTTTGCCTTCACTTGGGCCTTGTTGTTTCTCTCTTCAATATGTCTTTCTAAAAGGCTCCAGGTAAAAAATGCCTCCTCTCAGTGTCCCCTGGTTCTGGAAAGGCTCAGTGCAGCAGTATTGGGCAATACCAGAACAGGGAAATGGGAGGGGGGATGGGGGAGCAGGGGGAGAGAAGAGGGCTTATGAGACTTTCAGGGAGTGGGGAGCCAGAAAAGGGGAAATCATTTGAAATGTAAATAAAAAATATATAAGATTAAAAAGTGCCTCCTCTCTTCCTCTCCTCCTCTCTCCCCTCCTCTTCCCTTCTCTCCTCTCATTTGTGCTCCTCTCCCCTTCTCTCTCTCTCTCCTTCTCTCCTTCTCTTTATTTCCTCTCTATCTAGACACTACCCTTCAAGTAGCTTCCACTTCCTCTTTCTTCTTGAGAGAGTTGGGAATGCCTTGTTCTGTCAAATCCTTCTCTGACTCATCATTTTCTCTGCCATGCAATTACATATCTTTCTCAAACAAGGCACTTAATTCCACAAACTAATTTGACCTTGATTGTTCAGGATTAAGGTGTTTACTAAGGAAGTGTCTGTATTCTGGCTAGAGAGATTAAAGTTCTGTGCAAAAGCTGAGCCACACAATAACTAGAAATGGGTTTATTGAGTAAACAACACAATAAAGCACAAGTACAGCATGATCAAATATCCTGCAACACCATGGACTTTAGTACACCAAGAGGATGTACATAATGACCTGATCCCCACCGCTGTGGCTGCTTGGATGTCAACAGTCCCATGGGATCATATAATGCTTGCTCTCTCCAGATGGCTGAACTCTTTTGGAAATGATGATGAGTTCTGGACTTTTTATAGGATTTATATCACTAGAATGGCATTTAAGATTTCAGTAGACTGGTGCCATATCCACAAAGTTCTCTCTTTCCTGTGTAGGTCAAGATGTGATCTCTCATCTGCTCCTTCAGTATCATGCCTGTCTGCCTGAACTGTGATGGTGAGGTGTGTATCCAACTGGAACCAGGAACCGTATTTGAAATGCACCCTTTCTTCTAGAAGTTGTCTTTCCCATGGTATTTTGTCGCAGCAATAGCCAGTAACTAACATAACCATCATGTAGTTGCAGTAGGAGTGACTTGAAAAGTCTGAAGGATTCATTCCAAGCTGTGAAGGGGTTTTACCCAGTGGATTGGGGGATTGGGACACAATACAAGTGATTAAATTCCCTAATGCTAGCTTAGTTAGGATACTCAGAAAACCCATTGATTCAACCAGATAAATTTAGAAAATGTGAGTGTTGAAAGTGGATTTGATTCTGCATGGCAAATGGGAAGCCTCATGGACATTTATAAGATAACAAATAAGGTCTCCATACATCTGTTATTGCTTACGTGTCCATGAAACTCAAAGCTTTGCAGTCTACTTTAGCCTTTCAGTACCAGACTTGGTATATGCTACTTACATGAAAAACTCATACTCAAAAATATACTCTGAATTGTTAAGCAATGTAACACAGAGAAGATTCAACAAAATAAGGTAAGAAACACTGTTGATCATGGTAAAACCACTCTGGAAATCAGTTTGGCAGTTCCTCAGAAAACTGGACATAGTACTGCCTGAAGATCTAGCTATACCACTCCTGGGCATATACACAAAAGATGCTCCAACATGCAATAAGGACACGTGATCCACTATGTTCAGATAAGCCTTATTTCTAATAACCGTAAGCAGGAAAGAACCCATATGTTCTTCAATAGAGGAATGGACACAGAAAATGTGGTACATTTACACAATGGAGGTCTACTCAGCTATAAAAAGCAATGAATGGCCATTTTAACTATATTGATTCTACCGATCCATGAGCATGGGAGGTTTTCACATTTTTTGAGGTCTTTTTCCATTTCCTTCTTCAGAGTCTTGAAGTTCTTGTCATACAGATCTTTCACATGTTTGGTAAGAGTCACCCCAAGATACTTTATACTGTTTGTGGCTATTATGAAGGGGGTCATTTCCCTAATTTCTTTCTCAGCCTGCTTATCCTTTGTGTATAAGAAGGCCACTGATTTGCTGGAGTTGATTTTATAACCTGCCACTTTGCTGAAGTTGTTTATCAGCTGTAGGAGCTCCCTAGTGGAGTTCTTTGGGTCACTTAGGTAGACGATCATGTCGTCTGCAAATAATGATAGTTTGACTTCCTCCTTTCCAATTTGTATCCCTTTGACCTCCTTATGTTGTCGAGTTGCCCGAGCTAGTACCTGAAGTACAATATTGAAAAGATAAGGAGAAAGGGGGCAGCCTTGTCTGGTCCCTGATTTCAGTGGGATTGCTTCAAGTTTCTCTCCATTTTGTTTGATGCTGGCTACCGGTTTGCTGTATATTGCTTTTACTATGTTTGGGTATGGGCCTTGAATTCCTGTTCTCTCCAAGACTTTAAGCATGAAGGGATGCTGAATTTTGTCAAATGCTTTTTCAGCATCCAATGAAATGACCATGTGGTTTGTACTTTGAGTTTGTTTATGTAGTGGATTGTATTGATGGATTTCCGTATGTTGAACCAACCCTGCATTCCCGGGCTAAAGCCTACTTGATCATGGTGGATGATCGTTTTGATGTGTTCTTGGATTCGGTTGGCAAGAATTTTATTGAGTATTTTTGCATCTATGTTCATAAGGGAAATTGGTCTGAAGTTCTCTTTCTTTGTTGGATCTTTTTGTGGCTTTGGTATCAGCGTAATTGTGGCCTAAAGCACTATACAGATTCAATGCAATTCCCATCAAAATCCCAACTCAATTCTTCACAGAGTTAGAAAGAGCAATTATCAAATTCATCTGGAACAACAAAAAACCCAGGATAGCTAAAACTATTCTCAGCAACAAAAGAAAATCTGGGGGAATCAGTATCCCTGACCTCAAGCAATACTACAGAGCAATAGTGTTAAAAAACTGCATGGTATTGGTACAGTGACAGGCAGGAGGATCAATGGAACAGGATTGAAGATCCAGAAATGAACCCACACACCTATGGCTACTTGATCCTCGACAAAGAGGCTGAAAACATCCAATGGAAAAAAGATAGCCTTTTCAACAAATGGTGCTGGTTCAACTGGAGGGCAGCATGCAGAAGAATGCAAATTGATCCATCCTCGTCTCCTTGTACTAAGCCCAAATCCAAATGGATCAAGGACCTCCACATAAAGCCAGACACTCTGAAGCTAATAGAAAAGAAACTGGGGAAGACCCTTGAGGACATCGGTACAGGGAGAAAGTTTATGAACAGAACACCAATAGCGTATGCTCTAAGAGCAAGAATTGACAAATGGGACCTCATAAGGTTACAGAGTTTCTGTAAGGCAAAGGACACCATCAAGAGGACAGATCGGCAACCAACAAATTGGGAGAAGATCTTCACCAATCCTACATCAGATAGAGGGCTAATATCCAATATATATAAAGAACTCAAGAAGTTAGACTCCAGAAAACCAAACAACCCTATTAAAAATGGGGTACAGAGTTAAACAAAGAATTCTCACCTGAAGAACTTCGGATGGCAGAGAAGCATCTTAAAAAAAATGCTCAACTTCATTAGTCATTAGGGAAATGCAAATCAAAACAACCCTAAGATTTCATCGTACACCAGTCAGAATGGCTAAGATTAAAAATTCAGGAGACAGCAGGTGTTGGAGAGGATGTGGAGAAAGAGGAACACTCCTCCACTGCTGGTGGGGTTGCAAATTGGTACAACCACTCTGGAAATCAGTCTGGCGGTTCCTCCGAAAACTGGGCACCTCACTTCCAGAAGATCCTGCTATACCACTCCTGGGCATATATCCAGAGGATTCCCCACCATGTAATAAGGATACATGCTCTACTATGTTCATAGCAGCCCTATTTATAATTGCCAGATGCTGGAAAGAACCCAGGTATCCCTCAACAGAAGAGTGGATGCAAAAAATGTGGTATATCTACACAATGGAGTACTATTCAGCCATTAGAAACAATGAATTCATGAAATTCTTAGGCAAATGGATGGAGCTAGAGAACATCATACTAAGTGAGGTAACCCAGACTCAAAAGGTGAATCATGGTATGCACTCACTAATAAGTGGGTATTAACCTAGAAAACTGGAATACCCAAAACATAATCCACACATCAAATGAGATACAAGAAGAAAGGAGGAGTGGCCCCTGGTTCTGGAAAGACTCAGTGAAACAGTATTCGGCAAAACCAGAACAGGGAAGTGGGAAGGGGTGGGAGGGAGGACAGGGGAAGAGAACGGGGCTTACGGGACTTTTGGGGAGTGGGGGGCTAGGAAAGGGGAAATCATTTGAAATGTAAATAAATTATATCGAATAAAAAAAAAAAGAACCAGGCAAGGAAAAAAAAAAAGCAATGAATGTATGAAATTCTTAGGCAAACGAATGGAACTAGAAACTATCATCCTGAGCGAGGTAACCCAATCACAAAAGAACAAACAAGGTATGCACTTGCTGATAAGTGGATTTTAGCCCAAAAGTTTGAATACCCAAGATACAACGCACAACCCACATGAAACTCAAGAAGAAATAAAGCCACAGTGTGCATACTTTAATCCTTCTTAGAAGGTGGATCAAAATACCCATGCATCACAGGCCACCAATAGACTGAACATAGAGTCCCCAGTGGAGGAGCTAGAATAAGGCTCCAAGGAACTGAAGAATTTTGCAGCCCCATAGGAGGAACAATAATATGAACCAACCAGTACTCCCAGAACTGACAGGTACAAAACCACCAACCAGAGAGTACACATGGAGGGACCCATGCTTCCAACTTCATATGTAGCAGAGGCTGGCCTTTTCAGTCATCAATGAGAGGAGAGGCCATTGGTCCTGTGAAGGCTCGATCCCACAGTGTAGGGGAATGCTAGGTCAGGAAAGTGGAGGTAGGGTTTGGTAAGCAGGGGGAGGGGGATGGGATAGGGGCTTTTGGAAGGGTAACAAGGAAATGGGATACCATTTGAAATATAAAGCACATATCTAATGAAATAAAAAAAGAAGCATTGTTGATCAAAGAAAGAGGATGAGGAAGCAGACATGCTACCAATGTGTTCACACTGTTCAAATGGATCATGTGAGAAATTCAGTTCAGTGGATTCCCTGAGAACGATGGACCTGAACACAGCAGGAATGTGGTATTTTTTGGACAGAGGCACGTTTTCATATGACCTGTGTTACCTGACTCATTACTTCCTCCTCATTCTGTAAATATGTTTGAGCCAGTTATGAATAAAAGAATGGTGTGTGGTTTTTTCCTTTGCCTTTTTTCTGGGTAATGTAGTTCAGGATCACATTCTTTTGTTTTGTTTATTATTTGTTTTTGGTTTTTCAAGACAGGGTTTCTCTGTGTATTCCTGGCTGTCCTGGAATTCACTCTATAGATCAGGCTGGCCTCAAACTCAGAAAATTTATCATAAGATAAATCATCAACTTTAATGCAAAAAAATCAATACTCAATAAAAATCTTGCCAACCGAATCCAAGAACACATCAAAAAACGATC
Source organism: Apodemus sylvaticus (assembly GCF_947179515.1). Lineage (NCBI taxonomy): Eukaryota > Metazoa > Chordata > Mammalia > Rodentia > Muridae > Apodemus > Apodemus sylvaticus. Next base: position 187,112,639 of record NC_067472.1, read on the forward strand.
ATCCACCATGATCAAGTAGGCTTTATCCCAGGGATGCAGGGTTGGTTCAATATAGGGAAATCCCTCAATGCAATCCACTACATAAACAAACTCAAGGAAAAAAAACACATGGTCATTTCATTGGATGCTGAAAAAGCATTTGATAAAATTTAGCATCCTTTCCTGCTTAAAGTCTTGGAAAGAACAGGAATCCAAGGCCCATACCTAAACATAGTTAAAGCAATATACAGCAAACCGGTAGCCAGCATCAAACTAAATGGAGAGAAACTTGAAGCAATCCCACTAAAATCAGGGACTAGACAGGGCTGCTCCCTGTCTCCTTACCTTTTCAATATTGTATTTGAGGTACTAGCTCAGGCAATTAGACAACATAAGGAGGTCAAAGGGATACAAATTGGAAAGGAAGAAGTCAAACTATCATTATTTGCAGATGATATGATAGACTACCTAAGTGACCCAAAAAGTCCATTAGAGAAATCCTACAGCTGATAAACAGCTTCAGCAAAGTGGCAGGTTATAAAATCAACTCAAGCAAATCAGTAGCCTTCCTATACTCAAAGGATAAGCAGGCTGAGAAAGAAATTAGGGAAATGACACCCTTTACAATAGACACAAACAGTATAAAGTACCTGGGGGTGAATCTTACTAAACATGTGAAAGATCTGTATGACAAGAACTTCAACACTCTGAGGAAGGAAATGGAAGACCTCAAAAAGTGGAAAAATCTCCCATGCTCATGAATCAGAAGGATTAATACAGTTAAAATGGCCATTTTGCCAAAAGCAATATACAGATTCAATGCAATACCCATCAAAATCCCAAGTCAGTTCTTCACAGAGCTAGAAAGAGCAATTCTCAAATTCATCTGGAATAACAAAAAACCCAGGATAGCTAAAACTATACTCAACAACAAAAGAAATTCTGGGGGAATCAGTATCCCTGACCTCAAGCAATCCGACCGAGAAAGAGCGTTAAAAACTGCATGGTATTGGTACAGTGACAGGCAGGTGGACCAGTAGAACAGGATTGAAGGTCCAAAAATGAACCCACACACCTATGGACACTTAATCCTCGATAAAGGAGCTGAAAACATCCAAAGGCCAAAAGATAGCCTTTTCAACAAATGGTGCTGGTTCAACTGGAGGTCAGCATGCAGAAGAATGTGAATTGATCAATCCTTGTCTCCTTGTACTAAGCTCAAATCCAAATGGATCAAGGACCTCCACATAAAGCCAGACACTCTGAAGCTAATAGAAAAGAAACTGGGGAAGACCCTTGAGGACATCGGTACAGGGAGAAAGTTTATGAACAGAACACCAATAGCGTATGCTCTAAGAGCAAGAATTGACAAATGGGACCTCATAAAATTACAAAGTTTCTGTAAGGCAAAGGACACCATCAAGAGGACAAATCAGCAACCAACAAATTGGGAAAGGATCTTCACCAATCCTACATCAGATAGAGGGCTAATATCGAATATATATAAAGAACTCAAGAAGTTAGACTCCAGAAAACCAAACAACCCTATTAAAAATGGGGTACAGACTTAAACAAAGAATTCTCACCTGAAGAACATCGGATGGCAGAGAAGCATCTTAAAAAATGCTCAACTTCATTAGTCATTAGGGAAATGCAAATCAAAACAAACCTGAGATTTCACCTTACACCAGTCAGAATGGCTAAGATTAAAAATTCAGGAGACAGCAAGTGTTGGAGAGGGTGTGGAGAAAGAGCAACACTCCTCCACTGCTGGTAGGGTTGCAAATTGGTACAACCACTCTGGAAATCAGTCTGGCGGTTCCTGCGAAAACTGTGCACCTCACTTCCAGAAGATCCTGCTATACCATGCCTGGGCATATACCCAGAGGATTCCCCACCATGTACTAAGGATGCATGCTCTACTATGTTCATAGCAGCCCTATTTATAATTGCCAGACGCTGGAAAGAACCCAGGTATCCCTCAACAGAAGAGTGGATACAAAAAATGTGGTATATCTACACAATGGAGTGCTATTCAGCCATTAGAAACAGTGAATTCATGAAATTCTTAGGCAAATGGATGGAGCTAGAGAACGTCATACTAAGTGAGGTAACCCTGACTCAAAAGGTGAATCATGGTATGCACTCACTAATAAGTGGATATTAACTTAGAAAACTGGAATACCCAAAACATAATCCACACATCAAATGAGGTACAAGAAGAAAGGAAGAGTGGCCCCCTGTTCTGGAAAGATTCAGTGAAGCAGTATTCGGCAAAACCAGAATGGGGAAGTGGGAAGGGGTGGGTGGGAGGACAGGGGGAGAGAAGAGGGTTTGTGGGACTTTCGGGGAGTGGAGGGCTAGAAAAGGGGAAATCATTTGAAATGTAAATAAAAAATATATCAATTAAAAAAATTCAGGAGACAGCAGGTGTTGGTGAAGATGTGGAGAAAGAGGAACACTCCTCCACTGCTGGTGGGGTTGCAAATTGATGCAATTACTCTGAAAATCAGTCTGGCGTTTCCTCAGAAAATTGGGCAGGTCAATTCTGGAGGATGCTGCTACACCACTCCTGGGCATATACCAAGAGGATTCCCAGCATGTAATAAGGATATGTTCTCAGTATGTTCATAGCAGCCCTATTTATAATAGCCAGAAGCTGGAAAGAACTCAGGTATACCTCAACAGAAGAATGGATGCAAAAAAAAAATGTGGTATATATACACAATGGAGTACTCTTCAGCCATTAGAAATGATCAATTCATAAAATTCTTAGACAAATGGATAGATCTGGAGAACATCATACTAAGTGAGGTAACCCAGTGTCAAAAGATCAATCATGGTATACACTCATTAATAAGTAGATATTAGCCTTTAAAATTGGAATACCGTAAACCTAATCCACACATCAAATGAGGTACAAGAAGAACAGAGGACTGGCCCCTTGTTCTGGAAAGACTCAGTGTAGCAGTATAGGGCAAACCCAGAACAGGGAAGTGGGAACGGTTGGGTGGGAGAACAGGGTGAGGGAAGGGGACTTATGGGACTTTTGGGGAGTGGGGGGCCAAAAAAGGGGAAATCACTTGAAGTGTAAATCTTCATAGAGCTAGAAAGAGCAATTCTTAAATTCATCTGGAAGAACAAAAAACCCAGGATAACTAAAACTATTCTCAACAGTAAAAGAACTTCAGGGGGATTCAGTATCCCAGCCTTTAAACTTTACTACAGAGCAATAGTGATAAAAACTGCATGGTATTGGTACAATATCAGGCATGCAGATCAATGGAATAGGATTGAAGACCCAGAAATAAACCAACACACCTATGGTCACTTGATCTTCGACAAAGGAGCTGAAAGCATCCAGTGGAAAAAAGATAGTCTTTTCAACAAATGGTGCTGGTTCAATTGAAGTTCAGCATGCAGAAGAATGTGAATCAATCCACTCTTATCTCCTTGTATTAAGCTCAACTCCAAATGGATCAAGGACCTCCACATAAAACCTGACACACTGAAACTAATTGAAAAGAAACTGGGGAAGACCCTGGAGGGTATGGGCACAGGGGAAAAGTTCCTGAATAGAACACCAATAGCTTATGCTCTAAGATCAAGAATTGACAAATGGGACCTCATAAAACTACAAAGTTTCTGTAAGGCAAAGGACACTGTCAAAAGGACAAAACGTCAACAAACAGATTGGGAAAGGATCTTCACCAACCCTAAATCCAACAGAGGGCTAATATCTAATATATACAAAGAACTCAAGAAAGTAGAAACTAGAGAACCAAATAACCCAAAACCAGAACGGGGAAGTGGGAAGGGGTGGGTGGGAGGACAGGGGGAGAGAAGGGGGCTTATGGGACTTTCAGGGAGTGGGGGGCTAGAAAAGGGGAAATCATTTGAAATGTAAATAAAAAATATATCGAATAAAAATAATTTTTAAAAAGTGGGGTACGGAGCTAAACAAAGAATTTTCACATGAAGAACTTTTGAGTTTGGTTTGTGACAATAGTAAATTTACAGTTTCTAATGATTTCACTAGGTGGAATAATTTTGTCTACTCTGCCACTTTTAAAATGGTGACTTCAGAGGGTTCAGATTAAGGTGCTGAGCTAGTTGTTAACAGTATGTAATGGAGTAAGTGGTGCAAGTAAGATCTGCAAACAGACCCTTCTTCTGCCTTTGTGCCTTCTGAATGGGGATTAAAACAGAATGGAGGGCTATTACTTTTTCCTTGCTTCTGTAGTTGCTGTGACAAGATATCTGATGGAGAACATCAGTCAGTTACTTCAAGGAAGGCAACAGGGTGCCCTGGTTTGTGGAAGTAGTCTGTTGTTTCTCACATGCCGCTAGACCAGGAAACAGATATCACAGAACCGGTACCACAAGCAGTCATAACCCTTGAAATCTACCACTGACAACCTTGTGCTACCTAGGCCATAACCTGAAAGGTAAACCTCCAAAGAGTGGCCAAGTGTTCTAACACAGGAGAATCCATGTCTCTCTGTCTGATCCTTCCATGTACCAGTTAGGAAGCATGTTAATGTTAAATAACACACACACTTTTTATAATACAGGGTGTGTGTGTGTGTATGTGTGTGTGTGTGTGTGTGTGTGTGTGTGTGTGTGTTAATACTAAAGTATTTTCAGTCAAAGTGTAAATCAGAGTGCCAGTGAGATGGCTAAGTAGATAAAGGTATTTGCCAGCACTACTGACAACTGGAATTTCATACCTGAGACTAAAATAGTGGGAGGAGAAGACTGACCTATTAGTTTTCATTTGATACTCTAAATTCACCTTGCCTTCCCCTACTCCCCAAAGATATTAAGAACACATTGTCCTTAAACTGAAAGAGAATATCCTGTCTGCTTTATGAGTTCATATATTAAAGTTGTGCGCCCATGCACACAGTATCCTATTGTGTACACCCTGTCTATGAGTCCTTAGGACTTCAATGGGTAAAATATGAAGGCTGAAACCAGGGGTCCAGGAAATTAACAAATATTCTTTTTCTTTTAGCAAGAACAGTAGGCCACTTTTACTCCATAGTGATCAGATAGGAGGCATGGGATTAGTTCGATCTTCTTATATTTGTTGAGGTCTGTCTTGTGACCAATTATATGGTCGATTTTGGAGAAGGTACCATGAGGTGCTGAAAAAAAAGGTATATTCTTTTGTTTTAGGATAGAATGTTCTATATATATCTGTTAAATCTAATTGGTCCAAAGCTTCAATTAGTTTCATTGTGTCCTTGTTTAGTTTCTGTTTTCCTGATCGGTCCATTGAGGAAAGTGCAGTGTTGAAGTCACCCACAATTATTGTGTTAGGTGCAATGTGTGCTTTGAGTTTTAATAAAGTTTCTATTATGAAAGAGGGTGCCCTTGCATTTGGAGCATAGATGTTCAGGATTGAGAGTTCTTCTTGTTGTATTTTTCCTTTGACCAGCAAGAAGTGTCCCTCAGAGTCTCTTTTGATGACTTTGGGTTGAAAGTCAATTTTATCTGATATTAAAATGGCTACTCCAGCTTGTTTCCTGAGACCATTTGCTTGTAAAATTGTCTTCCAGCCTTTTACTCTAAGGTAGTGTTTGTCTTTGACCCTGAGGTGTGTTTCCTGTAAGCAGCAAAATGTAGGGTCCTGTTTACGTATCCAGTCAGTTAGTCTGTGTCTTTTTATTGGGGCATTAAGTCCATTGATGTTTAGAGATATTAAGGAATAGTGATTGTTACTTCCTATCATTTTTGACGTTATTTTTTAAATTTGATTGCTTAACTTCTTTTGGGTTTGATGAAAGGTTACTATCTTGCTTTTTCCAGGGTGAAGTTTACATTTGAAATGTAAATAAATTATATCGAATAAAAAAAAATTAAAAAAAAAAAGAACTGTAAGCAACTTTTATTTCTAGACACCTGCCCAGGAGCCTAGTGACTCCAGTATTTCTCAAAATTATTAAATGAAACTCAGACATGCATATGCTGGACATGATGTCGGGAACACGGTGACTTTAAACCACAGCATCCAGAATATGCTGCAAATAGCAATGGAGAAACTTAATGCTCCACAAGCAATTATTATCAATACCATCAAATGGACATTATAAAACCATATTTATTTATATAACACTCCAAATTACAGACCTGAGGGTCATGAGCCAACCAGTTTGGGGGATGGTCACAGTACAGGGCCTCATTAATGTGAAATGAGCTGTGAGAGTCATGACTTTTTATTTGACAAAACATTTTATAAATTATCAAAACTGTAGGTAAAAGATTTTTTCAGTTTTCTTTGTTGTTTGGTAGAAATCCTCTACAGACCTAATAATCATAAGGTCGTTTACATTTTCCATTCAAACCCAAGCCCCTAAAGTCCTTAGCACAGGTGAGGTTATGACTCAAACCGCAGAGGAGTAATTAATGCTGATCATTTCTAACAGCCTTACAAAGGGCAGTTAGCAAGTCATGTATTACCTTAGCTAGAGACTATAGAAGACAACTGAAATTCCTCTTCAACAAGTTTATACACACATGTTATGTAGACATGGAATAGAAGTGATAGTGCTCATCATGATGATAAGTTTCCCTTATACAAAGAACAAGTCAGATCCCAGAGTTGTTTATTTGATGCACTATCAGCAGAAAACAATCTCAACCTATATCTTCCTTTTCCATAGTTGGACCATCTAGGCACATGAACTGATAATTATGAAAGACATCTTTTTTCTTTTTTTCTATATTCTTTGTTTACATTCCAAATGCTTTCCTCTTTCCCAGTTCTCCCCTCCACATATGTCCCATAAGCCCTCTTCTTTCTGCCCATTCCCCAATCACCCCCTTCCCATTTCTCTGTCCTGGTACTCCCCTAAGATGCTGGATCAAGCCTTTCCAAGACCAGGGCCCTCTCCTTCCTTCCTTCTTGGGAATCATTAGATATGCTAATTGGGTATTGAGTATTCAGAGCTTCTGGGCTAATTAATATCCACTTATCAGTGATTGCATTCCATGGGTATTCTTTTGTGATTGGGTTACCTCACTTAGGATGATATTTTCCAGTTCCAACCATTTGCCTAAAAATTGCATGAAATCATTGTTTTTAATTGCTGAGTAGTATTCCATTGTATAAATATACGACATTTTCTGTATCCATTCCTCCATTGAGGGACATCTGGGTTCTTTCCAGTTTCTGGCAATTATAAAGAAGGCTGCTAAACTCTCAATAACCATAGATGGAGAAACCAAGATATTCCATGACAAAGCCAAATTTACACAATATCTTTCCACAAACACAGCCCTACAAAGAATAATAGGGGAAAAACACACATACAAAGAGGGAAACTACACCCTGGAAAAAGCAAGATAGTAACCTTCTTTCATCAAACCCAAAAGAAGATAACCAATCAAATTTAAAAAATAACATCAAAAATGACAGGAAGTAATAATCACTATTCCTTAATATCTCTTAACATGAATGGACTCAATTCCCCAATAAAAACACATAGACAAACAGACTGGATACAAAAACAGGACCCTACATTTTGCTGCATACAGGAAACACACCTCAGTGTCAAAGACAAAAACTACCTAAGAGTAAAAGGCCAGAAGACAATTTTACAAGCAAATGGTCTCAGGAAACAAGCTGGAATAGCCATTCTAATATCAGATAAAATTGACTTTCAACATAAAGTCATCAAAAGAGACATGGAAGAACACTTCTTACGGGTCAAAAAAAAAAAAATACACCAAGAAGAACTTTCAATCCTGAACATCTATGCTCCAAATGCAAGGGCACCCTCATTCATAAAATAAACTTTACTAAAGCTCAAAGAACACATTGCACCTAACATAATAATTGTGGGTGACGTCAACACTCCAATCTCCTCAATGGGCCGATCAGGAAAACAGAAACTAAACAGCAACCCAGTGAAACTAATTGAAGCTTTGGATAACTTGGATTTAATGGAGATATATATAGGACATTTCATCCTAGGGCAAAAAATAAAGCTTTCTCCCAGCACATCATGGTACCTTCTCCAAAATCGATCATATAATTGGCCACAAGACAGAACTCAACAAATATAAGAAGATCGAATTAATCCCATGCCTCCTATCAGATCACAATAGAGAAAAGTCGTCTTCAGTAGCAACGAAAAACAACAGAAAGCCCACATACACATGGAAACTGAACAATACTCTACTCAATGATACCTTGGTCAAGGAAGAAATAAAGAAATCAAAGACATTTTTAGAATATAATGAAAATGAAGACACAACATACCCAAATCTATGGGACACAATGAAAGCAGTGCTAAGAGGAAAACTCATAGACCTGACTGCCTCCAAAAAGAAACTGGTTTAACAAATATTCTAAGACAGACTACTTGTTTCCCCTGATGATACTTTAAATCATTTGCATATCAAACATATTCACTCTGTGTGCTGGAAAAGTCTTGCAGTATAGCTCTAGCCCAGCATCTTAGTTTGATTTGTAATACACAAACGTTGGCTAACAAAATTCTGGAACACCAAGTCCAGGGGATGAAATGACCTCTACTGATGTCTGCGGGAAGCACACACACGTGCTACACAGACAGAATACACATGCCAAACATTCACAAACTTAAAGTCAGTCGATCTAAGAAAGGAAACACAAATACATTGGTTGCTTTCATGTTGACTCTACCTACTTCCAGGAGCCTGTATTGCCTATTTTCTGCAATTATATGAGTTCTCCTCACTGTGTTACAAACATGCTCATTTTCTGTTTTTTTCTTTTGCTTCCATAGTCTAAATTCCTATCACTTACACTTTAGAACATTGGTTCTCAACCTGTCTGTCATAAACAACTGGAGGAGGGGCATAGAACAGACTCTCACAAATTACCTTAAGACCTTCTGCAAACACAAATATGACATTACAACTGATAACATTATCAAACCTACAGTTAGGAGTAGCAACAAAAACAATTTTATGGTTGGGAGTCACCACATCATGACGAACTCTATGCCAGGGTCACAGCATTAATGAAATTGAGAAGCCCTGCCTAACACAGTGACTGGCAAGGAGTGAGGATATGAAGGAGTTGAAGGGAACGTTCAAGGCTAGCTTTCTCTTATCTGATAACACTGGCAGTACTCAAGGCACAGGCACACACACACACACACACACACACACACACACACACACACACACATCCTTCCCCTTCCCAACAAGCAAATCTATTACTTATTGAATTAGGGAGAATTACCATTACGGATGCTTTTTCTTCGTAATTGTCAGGTATTGGCTCTCCCTGAGAACATAAATAAACTTCAGATTTTGTAAAAACCTTCTGCATCCGCTTCTGGGGTCTAGGTACAGGTTTGCTAGATGCTTGCTGCAGGGCAAAAGAAGAAAGTTAACTTTTTGTTTGGTTCTTGAATTAACACTTGCTTTTGTATGCGTGCTTTCAAATCAAGTTTATTCCTTAGTAATCACAGGGTATTGACACATGAAAAGTAAAAACCATTAAATGTGAAATGTCTCCTAATATGTTGATCTTTTTACAAATTGCTAGGATATCCTCAAGATGTAAAAATATTTATGCTAGTGAAGAGAAAATCATGACATGAGAAACAGGAACTTGTTCTTCTGATGAACTAGGCTCACTTCATCATGTGTCAATTTTTCTACATATTGTATAAGATGATCATTAATATTAATAAAACCTCTTTTGACAGTCTCTTTCTTCCATTTTTGGAGGGCACAATATGCACATTCTCCATTTATAAATAAATGCCAATTAAATTGCCAGTGCTATCCATATCATAGTACCTGTGGAACTGCTTGACAAAAACCTATTGGTCTACTGAGTTACATTCAAATGTCATGTATCATTTATACAGCCCCTCCCTCTAGGGTTACAGGTAATACAGAACCAGGTTTCCCAACCTCCAGCAACTAATAGTGATGAAGAGGCTTCAAACTGAATATGGAAATATCTCAGTAAAACACTACAACATTTTGTGCATTTGAATGTGACACAAAGAATATAAGTGTATATTATTTTCAAACACAAAAAGAAGAAATTAAATGGAACTATATAGCGCTTGACTCTCTGCTTCTAGAAATGCTGGCTAATTGGGGAAAGACACTTATTGTTTAACTATATGAAGACCTTTCGACATACCCTTATAAGAATCAAATAGAAAATGCTCTAATCTCTTCATAAGGAAAACTTCATGAACATATTACATATTGCTAAATATCTACAATTACTTCTCAGTCTAAATATAGATGAAAGGGAGAAACTAGAGATGCTCTCACATATGATCCTGAAATAGGAGTGTACAAGGACAGATAAAACTTATGGGCATTTTGCTGAGGATAAAAGCACTTTGGAGATTCCTGGATTATTTAAATATCTGGAGATCTTAAAAATGTATTCTGGACTATTATCACAGTCACATAGTTAAATCAGTCTAAGGTGTATTTCTTTCTGCAAACCATACTTTGTCAAACATCAAACATCTTCTACTACGTGAAAACTGCACTCAGTCTTCTACTCACTGTCTTTTGAGTCCATTCACACATTGGGCCACCATTACCCATAAGGACTTACTGCTCACTTGAAATTTATAGACTTCCACATCCTCAATATGGTTTCCTCTGAAGCACCTTTCCATATAAAACTGGGATAGTTAGACTACTGCTGAATGAAGACACAATTCATAGGAAAATTAATTTCACAAAGAAGCATTTTACCTTGTTCGAGGAAGTATACCTGACCTTGTCTCCTTTTATACACCTAGGAACAACAATGGGAGGTTTGTCAGGGAGCCTTTAGAACAAAAACATGCAACCTTCTTTCAACCTTAGTTTTGTGGCTGGATCTCTTGTTCTTTAATGGAAACCCTAGGGTAACTATCAAGTAAACTTTAGGGGATTCTCTGTCATCACCTCCTGTCTCACCATAAGGGCCCCAGGATACAGTAGCTCATGAGACTATCAGACCTCATGTGGATTCTGGCATCCAAACTCCCATTCTAACACATGCATGGCAAACACTTCAACTACTCATCTTCTCCCTAGCTATGAATTCTTGTCAGCATTTCATGCTGTGTGAGAGATATAATCATTAATTTCAACATGCTTTGCTCTATAAATAGTAATTCAGCATGTGATTTCAGAAGAAATAAAGAAGCTACAACTGTCTTACACAGAGACAAAGACAGTCAGGTTCTGAATGTTGTGTTTTCAACGGATTAATATATTGTAAAATGCATATATTCTTACCGCAGTGATTTTCTTGTCACTTCATCACTGGCTACAAAAGAGAGAGGCAAAATTTGTCATTAAACAACTGTAGGAAATATGACTATCATGTGCCAAGGCTATTTTTTGATACCCTATATGCTTTGAAACCATTTATGAAAAGCCTTTAAAGTGAATATTTATTTGTAAGCACTAAATATATGGGGAAATCTACCTTTCCTCTTCCTTCTATTTTTAAAATACAAAGAGAAAACCTTATCAACAGTTACTACTTATGATAAATTGTTGTGCAAACTACTTAAGATGGTGAGCACTATCAGACACAAGAAGTGTCACCTTAGTCTGTATTGTTATCCCATAGTGAACTGTGAAAAGGATAGCTTCGTGCTGCCTTTGCTGCTTTTTGTCTCTAGTCTTGGGATGCTGGTAGAATTCTTAGTGAGCATACCCATCTTGTGCAGAAGTGAAAGGGGCATCTCCAAGTATTGACTTGAACTTCCTTCACTGGGGAGGAATATTCACTCCTAAGAACAGGGAATCTCAGTCTATGGTGACTGTCATTGCAACATAGCTAAACACAGGAGACCCAAGACCTTTACAAAGCAATTCCAGCTGCAAGTGTGACACAGCTCCAGAGAGATCAGTGCATTACTCTTTGCAAATTCTTCTGAGGAAGATGCTAGAGGCCCTCAGTTCTAGCATTGGTCCCACCTCATGTGCAGTGCAAAAAAAGTTCAGCATCAACTTCCATTGCCTCCCATGGGAAGACCACCTTAGGAGTTATGTGAACTGAACTATTACTCCACAGGGAGACACGTGGAAGAAACCTGGGCACAAAGAAGCAATTCGAATGGATTAATGCCTCACATGAAACATTTTTAAATTTACTTCCACATATAAAACACTGATGGACTCAAGTATCACTCTATGTAAAAAGCCTGCCCTCCAAACAAGCTAACACATGAACAATTCTTGTTTACTTCCTTTATAGTATGTAAGACTCCACTCTACCTTCCTATGCATTACCCATGGCCAGAGCAGAGCATTTGTCCCACCAAGAAATGGGCTGAGAAAGTGGCTCTTTGGTGGACCTTATGCTTGGCATGTGAGGGGTCTCTGTCAATCCTTATCACCACAAAGAAAGCTCCATTGCTGAAATAACTTAAAAGAAACTCACCCACATTACACTAATGCTATTTCACATCGTGCTTATGTGAAGAGTCATTTAGATTCCTCTACACTATTCTCTAGCTGGTGCTTGCCAAAGGCAAATGTAGGTGTGAGAGATGCTGTGGTGACAGCTGCTGAAAGCATGAACTCTGTGGTGTTTCTCTCATTGTGAGAATCATATTTACACTCCTGGGCATATACCCAGAGGATTCCCCAGCAGATAATAAGGATACGTGCTCCACTATGTTCATAGCAGCCTCATTTATAATAGCCAGAAGCTGGAAAGAACCCAGGTATCCCTCAACAGAAGAATGGATGCAAAAATATTTGGTATATATACACAATGGAGTACTATTCAGCCATTAGAAAAAATGAATTCATGAAATTCTTTGGCAAATGGATGGAGCTAGAGAACATCATACTAAGTGAGGTAACCCAGACTCAAAAGGTGAATCATGGTATGCACTCACTAATAATTGGATATTAACCTAGAAAACTGGAATACCCAAAACATAATCCACCCATCAAATGAAGTACAAGAAGAAAGGAGGAGTGGCCCTTTGTTCTGGAAAGACTCAGTGAAGCAGTATTCAGCAAAACCAGAATGGGAAGTGGGAAGGGGTGGGTGGGAGGACAGGTGGAGGGAAGGGGGCTTATGGGACTTTTGGGGAGTGGGGGGCTAGAAAAGGGGAAATCATTTGAAATATAAATAAAAAATATATCGAATAAAAAAAATAAAAATAAAACTTCAATCACCTTAAAAAATGCTCAACTTAATTAGTCATTAGTGAAATGCAAATAAAAACAACCCTGAGATTTTACCTTACACAAGTCAGAATGGCTTAGAATAAAAATTCAGGAGACAGCAGATGTTGGCGAGGATGTGAAGAAAGAGGAACACTCCTCCACTGCTGGTGGGATTGCAAATTGGTACAACCACTCTGGAAATCAGTCTGGCGGTTCCTCAAAACCTGGGCACCTCACTTCTAGAAGATCCTGCTATACCACTCCTGGGCATATACCCAGAAGATTCCCCAGCATGTAATAAGTATACAAGTTCCACTATGTTCATAGCAGCCCTATCTATAATTGCCAGATGCTGGAAAGAACCCAGGTATCCCTCAACAGAAGAGTGGATGCAAACAATGTGGTATATATATATACAATGGAGTACTATTCAGCCATTAAAAACAAGGAATTCATGAAATTCTTAGGCATATGGAGCTGAAGAGCATCATACTAAGTGAGGTAACACAGACTCAAAAGATGAATCATGGTATGCACTCACTAATAAATGGATATTAACCTAGAAAACTGGAATACCCAAAACATAATCCACACATCAAATGAGGTACAAGAAGAACAGAGGAGTGGCCCCTTGTTATGGAAAGACTCAGCGAAGCAGTATAGGGCAAAACCAGAACAGGGAAATGGGAAGGGTTGGGTGGGAAAACGGAGATGTAAGGGGGATGATGGGACTTTCAGGGAGTAGGGGTCTAGAAAAGGGGAAATCATTTGAAATGTAAATAAAAAAAACTAAAAAAAAAATTAAAATATTCCTGAGTGAGCCAGTTATTTATAATGTTAAGTTCTTCACATTCAAACTGAAGAAAATTAAAAATAACCGAAGATAATATATGAATTATCAAATAACTTGAGACTGAGAAATTCTAACAAGGAAAAAATCTAGATGGCTGTAATGGAATTTGGTAAATCTTCAAGTTTATCAGAAAATGTTTATAATTCCACTTTTAATCAACATAGGAATACTTTTATACCTACCATAATTGTATCTATATAAAATTTTCCATGATAATCTTCAAATCTGACATGTGTTTCTACATTTTTCTACAAATTTACCAGAAATATTTTCCATGTAAATCTTCAATTCTGTCATAAAATGTTTCTTTCCCATATTTCAATTAATTTAGCAATGTTTACATATCTACCTCTTTACTCCTTAATTTTCCATGAAAATTGCCAATCTTAACATGTTTTTCTGAAATATTTTCCATGTAAATCTTTAATTTGATCATAAAGTGTTTTTACTTCCCTTTAAAAAATAAAAAAAATAAAATAAAATAACATCCATTCTGTAAAAATCAACTTGCTGTTATGTGACTAGAGAGGACACACCTCATGGAATAGGTGAAAAAAAATCTTTTAACTTATAAAAAGTTGATACATCAGTACATTGTTTTAAATAGACAAACATATAATAATTGTATGTAATTGTAATATCATTACAAATACAGCTATAATTGTATTTAAAATTTCTTAGAAACAATTTCTTAAATAAATCTGCTTCTTAAAAGTGTTTGGCAGTTTAGAAACAATGAATTCATGAAATTCTTAGGCAAATGGATGGAGCTAGAAAACATCATACTAAGTGAGGTAACCCAGACTCAAAAGATGACTCATGGTATGCACTCACTAATAAGTGGATATTAACCTAGAAAACTGGAATACCCCAAACATAATACATACATCAAATGAGGTACAATAAGAAAGGAGGAGTGGCCCCTTGTTCTAGAAAGACTCAGTGAAGAAGTATAGGGCAAAACCAGAACGGGGAAGTGGGAAGGGGTGGGTGGGAGGACAGGGGGAGAAAAGGGGGCTTATGGGACTTTTGGGGAGTGGGGGGCTAGAAAAGGGGAAATCATTTGAAATGTAAATAAAAAATATATCGAAGAAAAAAAAAGAAAAAAAAGTGTTTGGCAGCAAATTAAGAAAGGATATAAATACTGGAAATCTTGATTACCTTACTATTCTAGCAGGAACAAAACTCTTTTTCTAATTAGGATAGAATCAGTATTAATACTTGCCAATATTCTTACCTATATTATCCTGGGAAGACTTTTTCAGGATGGATTTCGGCTGTCCTCGTGGTCTTACTCCACTGAGGTATATTTTAAGAGTGTTATTTTAATAGTCATATAAAACATTAATGAAAGGCTTTGATTTCTTTGTTGTTTGATTTCCTAATTTATATTACATTACAAATTAAAAAACTATTAATTTGTTCTTCAACCAGTTGATTACATTTGGAGACATTTTCTTTACAACTTTTCCTAATGTGGAATGTAGGGGAGAATTTAGCCCACAAAAATTAGCCCCCCACAAAAAAACATACATAGATACAGAAAAATGCACACACACTCATGAACACACACACACACACACAATTACTAGTACCTCTTCAGCCTTTGTTTTGATAGTTGTACTGACTGGTATTTTTACTCTATAGACTCAATGTCAGTCTTTGGCCCTGGAGCAGCACAGCACCTTCTCTCATGGTACCTTGTGCATATTTCACTGACTATGATGTTACCACCCAAAAGGTTGATTTGTGGACCATCAAATAGATTTCTAGAACTCTTAAAATCCCACCACAGCTTTCACATTATTCAAGCCATTCCTTCATAACTCATGCATGGATGAATCCTGAAATCACAATCTGCCTGTTTCTGTGACAAACAAGCATTTCTATGATTTAATAAGATAATGACAAGAGCAAAGGACAATAAAACCTAGTGGGCACTTGTGGTTTTACTGTGGAACTGTTCAGAATTCCAAATAGAAGTTAACATGTGTAATTTGAAAGGAGTCTGAATAGTTTTGAGTACTGCAAAGTTTTGAATATTCACTTTCAACATTAGCTTTGATGATTTGGGAAATTTTCAAACATTTTCAATATTATTTTCCTCTCTTGTGGAAGTAATTAATCGTAATGAGCACAGAATTGGCTTGAAATACAATTTAAATTTTCTACCAAACCATTTTCTAAACAGGAATGGATAGGCCTTGGCCTTTATGTTCATGTCCAAATGAGGTGGAAGACAAAAGCCCCCTTTGTAGAGAGGTAAATATTAGTTACACCATCATTCAGATAATCGATTGAGAGTGAAATGATTAATTTCTGTGGAAAACAGATGTGAACAGATCATTGATGGATGGAGCATTCTGGAAGACATGGGTGCCTTCCAACAACTACGAAAGATGCTACACCTGACAAAATGGTCCTTTGCATGTAAAGCTGTTTGTCAGAGGAGGAAAGAAATGCATTGGCATCCTGTAGTAATGACTGAAAATGGAGAACCACCCCAATTTATGTAAACGTACTGACAAGAGAAATGCCTGAAATGACAGCTACTAGTGTGGGTCTTAGTTCACAAATTGAATTCAGTAAGGCTTGGAATGCCAAGGAAGCTTAGATGGACAGCCATGTTCCTAGCTAATCCCAGCAGGCTCTTTTTCCAAACTGCAGAGTTGGTTCTTGGCAATGGTGGGGGAATGTTATGGGCATGTTCATAGGAACCACACTGAGAACGTTTTCAAGTGAATAAGCATGCATTATACTGTGAAACTTGTAAGACAAAGGTCTCAAAGTACTCCCAACAAGAATTTGCTTCCTCTCTTTGAATTTATCTACTATTACTGTATAGTTAATAAACCTTACCAGGACAAAGGTCTTTCATCGTTAAAATAAAAGACTTCTGAAAATAAAAACAAAATATATTTTATTACAACTAGAGAAAAACCTTACCTATAAAAATGATCAGATTCAATGTTAGTATCAATTTCTATGAGACAATTCTAGAGACTATTCTAGAAGAAATATTCATTTGTAGCAAATGACTTCATGAAGAACTGTTATATTTTAAATCAAAGATGACAATAGTTTATCAAACATTAATGCCTAAATATAAATTCACACACACAATTGTGTGTAAAATGAACTCTCTCATACTGATAGAGAGCACAAAACTGATCAGAAAAAAGTCAATTGTTTTGAAAATGAATTCTTATGATTCTTTTTAAACCTAGGCTGATGGTTCTGGGAAGAATTATAGATTGAGTCTGGCCGCATATCATATGAATATCAAAACTTAGGAGGCAAAAGCAGATGGATTGCTGTGATTTCCTAGACAAACAGAGCTACATTTAGTGAGACCATGTCTCAACCCCACTGTTAAAAGAGTTAAACCCAGAACTGAGCTGAAAGCTGTCCCTTGAGTGCCATTCTCTGGCCACAATTTAACCCAACATAAGCAGGCCTGCTGTACCAGGAACTTAAAAGTTTGACCTCTTCTCATTGAATGCTCTGCCCATTTTCCAGAAGACATACACCATGCCCTGATTTCCAATGTCCAGGCAAAGGCAGCCAACCTCAGGACTCCTGCACCAGAAACACCCATGGATAACCAGTTGCCTAAAGGTCACAATGAAAACACTAACCACAAGTGCTAATTCAATATGACACATCCAGAGCCCAGGTATCCAACTATAGCAATCTCTGGATATCCTATCATGATCCAAGCACAATAAAATGTCATTAAATCCAATCTTAGGAAGATGGTAAACGAATTTAAAGGAAAAATTAACAAATGCCTTAATTAAACTGGAAACTACAATCAAGCAAGTGAAGAAAATGAATAAAACAATTCAATACCTGCAAATGGTCAAAGAAGTGGTAAAGAAAACACAGAGGGAACCATGGAGATGGAAAATCTAAGAAAGACAACAGGAACAGAAGCACAGCCAACAGAATAAAAATAATGGAAGAGTCGATCTCGGGTATAGATGATATGAAAAAAGAACCTAACACATCAACCAAAGAAAATGTTAAACCTAAAAAAATTACTGACTCAAAGTATACAGAAATTCTGAGTCACTGTAAAATCCTACTAAGAGTAATGGGAATGAACAAGAGTGAAGACAGTTCCAGCTGCAAGGACAAGAAAATATTTGAAAGAAAAAACATAGAAAAAAATTCACCCAACCTAAAGAAAAAATGCCTATCAACAACCAAGTTGATTGGTGTTCCCAAAAAATAATAATCCTATGCTCTCTATGTTCTATGCTCTATGCTCAGTGACCTCCGGAGAAAGAAGAAATCAGAGTTTCTAGAATTCAATGAAAATGAAGGCACAAAGTATCCAAATTTATGGGACACAATCAAAGCAATGCACAACAAAATGTTCATAGAACTTTGTCTATTCAAAAAATTGGAGAGATTTCACACCACTAACTTAACAGCACATCTGCAACCTGAAGAAGAAACAGAAGCAAGCACACTCCAGAGGAGTAGATGGCACGAAATAGTCAACAGAGAAACAAAGAAAACAATACAAAGAATCAACAAAACCAAGAGCTGCTTAATCAACTCTGAGATTCCATTCTACACACATCACAAAAGCAAAGACGCAGCTATACCACTCCTGGGCATATATCCAAAGGATGCTTCACCATGCCACCTCAAGGAAACTTGCTCAACTATGTTCATAAAACCTTGATTTGTAAAAGCCAGAAACAGAAAACAACCAGGATGGACTTCAACTGAAAAATGGTTCAGGAAAATTTGACATATTTACAAAATGAAATGCCATTCATTTATTTAAAAACAAGGAATTAATGAAATTTGAAATCAAATGAATGGGATTTACAAATTTCATCGTGAGTGTGCCAATCCAAACCCAGAAATGCAGATGTAGTACATACTCACTTAGAAGTGAGTACTTCTTTACCCATATAGTACAGAATAATCATGCTAAAATCCACAGACCTAAAGGCTAAAACATGAGGGCCCCAGGGTAGAAGCTTTAATCTCACTCAGAGGCGAAAACATAGAAATCAGGTTTCCATTTAGGCAGGGAAAATTTTGGGAGATGGGGAAGGGAACTGATGTGGGAGCAAGTGTAGGTAGTATCAGGGACAAGAGATACCTGGAGGTATCCTCCAGGGAAAGGAGGAGAATACCAATGCACTCACAAAAACATCAGCCCAAAATTCATCCTACCTACAAGATATTCAGGGATTAAAATGGAACATGGATTAAGGGAATAGCCACCCATTATCTGGCTCAAACTGAAACCATTAATAATATTCTGCTATTCTTGCACACAGGATCCAAGGATAACTCTTATGAGAGGATACATCCAGCACAGAATGGAAAGAGATGTATGTACCCACATCCAAACATCAAGTAGAGTTTGGACGGTCTTGTGGAAGAATTGGGGAAGGACATTGAACAGAAAGGCCAACAGTGTGATTGCGGGCTCTGGGACAAGAAAACCTAAAGAATCAACTAAACTGGGCCCATGAGGGCTCACAGAGTTTGAACCACCCATGAAAGAGAACAAATGGGGTACACATAGGCATCCTCCCCATAAGGAGCAGATGTGCAGCTTGGTCTTCATGTGGGTTCTCTAAAAACTGAAGTGAGGACTGTTTCACACTGTTGGATGCATTTGGATTCCTTTCTGCTAGTAGAGCTGCTTTCTCTGGTCTCAGTGGGAGAAGGAGCTAAAATCTCTACTCTTATTTAAGGTAATAGGACCAGCTACTATATGCTATATTAATAATCATTATAAAAACCTTACTTTCATTGAAGCTGACATGCTTCACTCCGGTTTTCTGGGCTGGTGTCTCTGTCCTGTGACATAGGTTTAAAAGTTATAATTATTGTGCTATTCATAAAAACATTTGGCAAGTGTATTAAGCACTTTATATTTGAGTCCCTACTCTATCTTACTCTAGAGGGTTACTAACAGTATTTTTTGGAACAGGATCTCACTATGTAGGCATGCTCCTCTGAAATCTGCTCTATGGACCATGATGGCCTTAACTCACAGAGATCTGTGTATCTTCTACTTCCACAGTTCCGGGATAAAATGCATGGGCCAACAGGAATAGACAAACACTGTTGAATTTGCTTTTCAGCAATTGACTGTGATTGCTGACTGCTATCCTTTCCAGCTTTTCTCAAGAGAAAACATGAGGAATACTAAGCACTTAATCAAACACAAACAAAAGTGCTCAGACAAACCCCCACCACACACAAATACACTTTTCAAAAGCATTAAAGACAAAATTAGACGTGCTTGATATAATATGTCTGTTGACACTTATGGAAGACTAGGAGGAAGGAATCGAGGCCTGAGGGAGATAGGAACCCCAGAGGTCGACCAACAGAAGCAGATAAACTGGACACTTAGGGTTCTCAGAGACTGAACCACCTATCCTAGAACAAACATGCACTGGACGGACACCTCCTGACACATATGTAGCAGATATACAGCTAAGTCTTCACACAGATACCAATCAACTGGGACTCGGTCTATCCATAAGGCTGTTGCCTGTACATGGGGTATATCCTTCTAGCTGCGCTGTTTTGTCTGGACTCAGAGAGAGGAAGGGCCTACCCTTGCAGAAATGAACTGCCATGGTAGGGACATACAGGAGATCCCCAACTGATCAGAGGTGAAGTGGAGGAGGAACAGAGAAAGAAATATGGGATGGAACAGAGAAAGAAATGTAGGAACAGGAAATGTAGGATGGATGACCAGGAGGGAGTCAGTTAAGCTAGATGTAATGTGAATAAAATAAAATAGAATAAAATAAAATAAGTTTTTACAAAAGGCATTAAAGATTTGAAAGGAGAGTAAGCTACCTCTACCAAGGCTCATCGTAAAACACAGAGCTATTATGTGGGAATAATGGCTCAAAATAAACAGGTATACATATGGTCTAAACAGAAAATTCAAGCATACATAAGTGTATTTCATATGGAAAGGGCATATAGCATTGTAAGAACAAGCTGTTTCAGAGATAAACATTCACAGAATTCAGGACAAGATTGAAAATGCTAAAGTACCAGACTCTGTGGAAAGAAATGAACTACTTATATATCCACTTTGAAAGCTCCATCTGAAATGGGGAAGAAAAATGTCTTGACCTGTGGAATTACCAAACTAGCTGGGTACTTGTACTATGTCTCTTAAAGTACATCTTCCAGTGAAAGTTCGTTTCCTGCTGAGTTGGACATTTCAAACTTAAACAGATCATTAGGAAACACTATTTGTTACCTGTGATTATGATGTCATCTTTAGGGTCATAGAATATAAAATTTCAGGCTTAGGGACTATCGGTGTTTATCCATGATAAAACACTTGCCAATGACACCTATGGACCTTAATTCAGTGACAAACACTGTCAAAAGCAAAAATATGATGGTCGAGCAACAATTGTTCTACCTTATCCTTTGGTTTGGTTGAAGGCTCATGAGTTGAACTCCTGAACTAGGTAGTGATCCCTGGTGTGTGCTGTTCTTGTGTTGTGTTGAAACAGTCTCTTTTCTAGCTCCCACTTCATGTGTGCTAAGGTTTCTAACTATGTGCCTCTGAGTTTCTCAAAATCTTCCTGTCATTTTAATATTCCTGACCTAAGCAATTGTCACTCTCAATAACAGCACTAAGATTGAAGAAAAGAAGAAACTGTACCCATTTATTTCTACCGGTGCATGTGCGTTAGCACACATTGCTTCTAAAAATTCTACCATTTCAGGTTTCCGTTCATATGTAGCAAGCAGTAAGGGGGTCAAGCCATACTGTAAAGGAAAGAATATTGCATTTTACAAAATGAATTGTTTCTCAATGAAAATTCATCACAGATTTTGTAAGCATAAATATACTGTAAAGTGTTACAAGGGTTCATTTATCCTACAACACCAGTTGCCCTTTCCCACACACAGCTTTTTCCCTATGACACACCTTTTCCCTGTCCAACATTATCTGTGAACAACACTCCCTTCCAGAACTCTCCCCAAACACTCAATGTTTCCAGTCTACTTAGCTCCATGGAGTAGGCCCTCCATTGACACAGCCCTGATACATAAAGTTTGGTATGTCCCTGTTGAAGAACTGGGCTCCAGAAAGGTGTGGAGCAGCGTTTCTCAATCTGTGTGTGAAATACATTTATTTGCTAAACTAAGAATTACCTTGCAAGCTCAACAGCATTTCCTATGTATATCAAAGTTTTTAAAAATTAAATAATTTTTTTTAATTTTCTCCAATGATCAAATTTCCTAATTTTTCTGTCACCTCTCTCACTTTCCAGTGCACTCTCATACTCGAGTCAAACCCACATCAGTACCTTCTTTGCAACAACACACTTCTATCTATTCTATAATCATATAACATGAAATGAATTTATTTTTATTGTCTGTGTATATGTGATGTGTATATGTAGTCCTAAATCCTTTATTTTTGAATGTTAAAATCAAGGCCAATTCTGAGACAAAATATGCTATGCTGTGTTTTTCTGAACTAACTACCAAAAATATGAAAACCATGTTTGGAGAAAGCAGCGTTCCTGTAAACAGATATATTGAGAATGCTTGAACTTCTGCACGTAGAAAACAGATGTGAGTGTCACTGCTAGAAGTGCACTGGGAATGAAGTTGAGTGATCTTTACCTTTGTTTTGGCTTCAATATCTACATTGTGCTTTAGAAGCATTTTTACAATGGGTAGGTTACCCGTGGATACAGCATGGTGTAAGGCTGTATTCCCAATAAAATCCATCACATTTGGATCAGCATTGTAGTCGAGCAATACAGAAACACAATGTATATTGCCTCGCTGGGCAGCCTGTAGAAATTGGACAAAAAAAAATACATCTTCAATTCAAGGAATCCAAGAGAGACATTTCTACCATCACACTGAATAGTTCCCCTTAAAGCAAACACAGAGTTTCAGTTATGCATATTATCTATTTTGACACAAAGTCTTAAGTACTCCAGACTCACCTGATTTTAGAATCTCCCCACAACATCTTTTTACAAGCGGTAGAATTTAAAGGTAGAATGCACCCAGATTTTCTAAGAATTCTGGTCTGTGCTGGTTTGCTGTCGCAATGCAGAGATTAGTTGTTTGGTTAGTTTTTGTTCTCTTTGCCAGTTTGACATAGGCTAACACACCTGGAAAGATTGTCACTTGAGGAACTTCCCCTATCAGAGTTCCCTCTGGGCAACTATGTGGAATATATTTTTGATTTTGATGGAAGTAGGAAAGCCCAGGGTCTTAGGGTTGGAGGCACAGCTGGGAGAATATTCTCAGATGTATGAAAATAATCTGTGCAAGCCCTGGTAAAAGTCATGGAAAAGCTGCATTCGCCCATGATCTCTAGTTTAGCTCTTCCCTCCAGTTCCTGATTATGAGCTCCTGCCCTGGTTCCCCTTGAGAATGAACTGTGACATGTAAATATAAACCAAATAACCATTTCCTTTCCTGACTTGTTTTTGGTCAGTGTTTTATTACAGCCAAAGAAACCAAACAAGGACAACCTCTAATCCATTTCATACCACAACAGATGTCCAATAGCTACCTTAATCAAGGGTGTGCAGCCTTCATCATCCCGGATATTAACGCTGGAGTTATTTTCTAATAATAGTAATACCACGTCTGGATGGTTGTGGGCACATGCATAATGCAGTGATGTCCTGCAAAAGGAAAGGACATTTAGGAACATTTCTGAATGCTAAATAAGAGCCCCATCACTTTTAAGTGCTACATAGTATGGAGGTAATTTCCATCTGATGTAAGCAAGGAACTGGAGTTTCCTTACTTGGTTATGTCTACCCAGGTGTTCATTTGCTGTGCTAGGGATATAATGCACGGCTGATCTGAGTAAGGCAGGAGTTCTATCAAGGCTCTCATCCTGCACAAAGCAGCCTGTCTGGATCATAGAAAAGCTCCCACTAAATTATCTCAGCTTGAATTTAAATCCTACTCTACTATCTGGGATTTCTATGAAGCCCATGACTCCATTTCATAATAACTGACTCCCATGAAGAAGTATGGAGAGGGTCCTGATCCTGGAAAGGACTGATCTAGCATTGGTGGGGAATATAAGGACAGAGAAAAAGGAGGGAGGTGATTGGAGAATGGATGGAGAGGAGAAGGTTTATGATACATATGGGGAGGTGAGATCTGGGAAAGGGGTAATCATTTGGAATGTAAACAAAGAATATAGAAAATAAAAATATTAAAAAAACTAGGGTTTCAAAGAGTATGGTTCATTTCATTTCATATTTAAATTTTAGAATATAAGGAAATTTTGGGCAGAAAAACATAATCGTTTAAAAATGGGAAGATCTGTTAAGAGAGTAGAATGTGTATTTTATACAGTAGATATCTAATATATGTGTGGGGAATAAATGGACCAACTGAAAATCTACAGTTGGACAATTCAGTCTTTTTAAAGAAAACAATCAGTAAGCAAGAGAATATCTTGAAACTATAATGTATAATTTATTTTCCATGAACCTTGAACTTGAAGACTAATTAACCCCTTATAACTACTAGACTCTGAAGAAGGAAATGGAAGAAGATCTCAAAAAATCTGAAAACCTCCCATGCTCATGGATCGGTAGAATCAATATAGTTAAAATGGCCATTTTGCCAAAAGCAATGTACAGATTCAATGCAATACTCATCAAAATCTCAACTCAATTCTTCACAGAGTTAGAAAGAGGAATTATCAAATTCATCTGGAATAACAAAAAACCCAGGATAGCTAAAACTATTCTCAGCAACAAAAGAAATTCTGGGGGAATCAGTATCCCTGACCTCAAGCAATACTACAGAGCAATAGTGTTTAAAACTGCATGGTATTGGTACAGTGACAGGCAGGCAGATCAATGGAACAGGATTGAAGATCCAGAAATGAACCGACACACCTATGGCCACTTGATCCTTGACAAAGGGGCTGAAAACATCCAATGGAAAAAAGATAGCCTTTTCAACAAATGGTGCTGGTTCAACTGGAGGTCAGCATGCAGAAGAATGCAAATTGATCTATCCTTGTCTCCTTGTACTAAGCACAAATCCAAATGGATCAAGGACCTCCACATAAAGCCAGACACTCTGAAGCTAATAGAAAAGAAACTGGGGAAGACCCTTGAGGACATCGGTACAGGGAGAAAGTTTCTGAACAGAACACCAATAGCTTATGCTCTAAGATCAAGAACTGACAAATGGGACCTCATAAAATTACAAAGTTTCTGTAAGGCAAAGGACACCATCAAAAGGACAAATCGGCAACCAACAAATTGGGAAAAGATCTTCACCAATCCTACATCAGATAGAGGGCTAATATCGAATATATATAAAGAACTCAAGAAGTTAGACTCCAGAAAACTAAACAACCTTATTAAAAAATGCGGTACACAGTTAAACAAAGAATTCTCACCTGAAGAACTTTAGATGGCAGAGAAGCAGCTATAAAAATGCTCAACTTCATTAGTTATTAGGGAAATGCAAATCAAAACAACCCTGAGATTTCACCCTACACCAGCCAGAATGGCTAAGATTAAAAATTCAGGAGACAGCAGGTGTTGGAGAGGATGTGGAGAAAGAGGAACATTCCTTCATTGCTAGTGGGGTTGCAAATTGGTACAACCACTCCGGAAATAAGTCTGGCAGTTCCTCCGAAAACTGGGCACCTCACTTCCAGAAGATCCTGCTATACCACTCCTGGGCATATACCCAGAATATTCCCCACCATGTAATAAGGATACATGCTCTACTATGTTCATAGCAGCCCTATTTATAATTGCCAGAAGCTGGAAAGAACCCAGGTATCCCTCAACAGAAGAGTGGATGCAAAAAATGTGGTATATCTACACAATGGAGTACTATTCAGCCATTAGAAACAATGAATTCATGAAATTCTTAGGCAAATGGATGGAGCTAGAGAACATCATACTGAGGTAGCCCAGACTCAAAAGGTGAATCATGGTATGCACTTACTAATAAGTGGATATTAACCTAGAACACTGGAATACCCAAAATATAATCCACACATCAAATGAGGTACAAGAAGAACGGAGGAGTAGCCCCTTGTACTGGAAAGACTCAGTGAAGCACTATTTGGGAAAACCAGAACGGGAAAATGGGAAGGGGTGGGTGGGAGGACAGGGGGATAGAAGGGGGCTTATGGGACTTTCGGGGAGTGGGGGGCTAGAAAAGGGGAAATCATTTGAAATGTAAATAAAAATATATGGAATAAAAAAATAGAACTACAAAATGATCAAGAATCATGTAGACGAGAGAAAATCTTCTGTTGTGTCATTAGTTCCCCTTCATAACCTAGAACGGAGTAAAAATAGGAAATAAGAATGAGGGGCTGGGGTGATTGGAAGAACTCAATTGGTAAATCACTTTCCCTGAAAACCTGAGTGCAGATATGTGGATAAGGGGATCCCCAAAGCTACTTACTTACCCAAAGTCTGAGAATCAATGTGTTCCAAGAGAGTAAATTAAACATTCCAGGGATTTGGCTGAATGAACATGTCTCTCTAAAACTGAGGTACCATGTGCTGGAACCCATAGGGAGGCCTGATGGCCTGAGGTCAGTCCCCAGAACACACAGTAGGGCAGAAGACAAGTGTCCAGTGGCGAGTCCTCGGACCATCACACACTTAGCTCCACATGTGTGGGACAAGGGAAAGTGAGAGGAAGACAATGCCCATCTCTTTCCTTCACATGTGTATCAATGCATGCACAACATGTACCTAGGGTGAGTATGGGGGTACAGGGCCAGAGTTCAAAATGTCTTTGTATGATCCATTCGCAAACACAGGTCATATTGACCTAAGATTTCTCAGTGATTTTTTGCATTAAAGTGGATGATTTATCTTATGATAAATTTTCCATTGTTGAATAATAGTATTTATTAATGGCTTATATATTAAGACAAATCTAGACGGGTGGCTTGGTAGTTAACAGCTCTAGTTGTGTTTTCTCAGATACTCAGTTTTTGTTGCTAGCACACACATTGCAGCACTGTGTGTAGCTCCAGTTCCAGGGGATCAAGCACTTGATTCCATCACACATGTTGCTTCAAAAATGCACATAGGCACAACACCTGTGTGTGTTTATTTCTCTCTCTCTTTCTCTCTCTCTGTGTGTGTGCGTGTGTGTGTGTGTGTGTGTGTGTGTGTGTGTGTGTGTGTGTGTGTGAAAGAGAGAGGGGGTATGTGTTTTGCTGTGTGTGTTTGTCTACAAAATTTAAGTGTAAACATAAAAATAAAATGATGCAGTTTGGTTAATGCCTAGGAGCTGCTGTTCCAGGGTGTGCAGGTCTCCTATGCCTCAGAGCACTAAACAAGTGACCATGCAGGGACCCAATGGAAATGAACCTAAGCACACAATCTCTCCTCCATTAGCATGGAGCCCTGGAAGCTGATTTTCTCCCTGCTTGGCTCTGAGTATGCCTGACAGGTCCTACTCTACTGTCCACCCCCTCCCCCTCACCAACTCCAATGCCCATTACCTGTTCCTCCTATCAGATTCATCCACATGATGTCGACTGGAGTGTATTAATCGTTCAGTTTTGTCCAGGTCACCCACACTGGCTGCTCGCTGCAAAGGACCCGTAGGGTCATACCCGATATAGAAGAGGGTAAATTTGTGCCTTCTCTGACGATTTATGCATGTACAGCCCAAACATGAATGCCACAGACGGGTGTACCAGCGTCTCCTTTGGGGGACGTTTCTTGTCTGGACATCATATCTAAGATCTTCCTCCATTATTGAGGCCTAGGGCCTCAGGGCCCCCTGAGGGCCACCCAAGATCTACTTTCCCTCTCTTCCCTTCCCTTTAGCTGATCACTGCTTCCCAAATTCTATAATAAAACAAAACAGATTTAAAACTCTTGCAAACAAAACACTAAACAGTCCAGCACGTTCAGTATCAACTGAACTATACTTCAGTATACAGCAGTACTGCTATGCTAGAACCACCACTGTTACATGCTGTGAGGTCACAATGGTGCTATGTTAATGTTCTATGCACACATGCCCCATTCTTCAGTGGTTGGAGGCCAGGTATCTAATACACTTATGTACTAAGCTCATTCTTTGAAAGTACACAATCTAGTAGTGTTTTCTTAGTATGTCATTAAAATTATGCACCCATCACCCTATTTGTTTTAAAAACATTTTTATCTTTGAGAAGAAATCCTGTGGCCATTAGAAGTTACTCTTTACTCCTCCAGAGCCTACCACCTATCAGATTGTTAGGTACCAGCTCAACACATCCCTCTTTGATGACAGAAGTGTTACCTCCTAAAATAGGAACTTTAATTCTGGTTGTATAGAGCATCAATACAATAGCCTTCTCAATAACCCATGATATGTGGGGGTTTCTGTGGTCCCACTCCAACTTCTGCTTTTCAGTTCTCATTCTATTGGGTATTGTTGTGTTAGTGGCTACTGCTGCTGTTGTTTCATTTTTAGTTTAGGGGATTTGGGTATTTTTGTTTGATTTATTGATTGATTTGAGAGAGGGAAAGAGGGAGGAAGAAAGAGAGAAAGAGAGAGAGATTCACAGACACACAAAGATACACTCAAAGGCACACAGGCTTGGGCACAGGCACAGGCACAGGCACGGGCACGGGCACAGGCATGGGCATGGACATGGACACGGACACGGACATGGACACAGACACAGACACACACACAGACACACACACAGACACAGACACAGAGGGAGAATATGTGTGTAGACCTGTCTGTTCTGAACCTAGCTCTGTAGACCGAGATGGCTCTGTAGATCAGGGAACCTGATATAGCTGTATGGTAAGAGGCTCTGTCAGAGCCTGACATAAACAGAGGCAAATGCTTCAGCCAACCATTGGATTGAGCATGGCGTCCCCAATGGAGGAGTGAGAAAAAGGACTGAAGGACCTTAAAGTTTTGCAACCCCCTAGGAAGAATAATAATATCAACCAACCAGACCAACCACAGAGCTCCTGGGACTAAACCACCAACCAAAGAGTATACATGCAGGGACCCACAACTCCAGCTGCATATGTAGAAGAGGATGGCAAAGGATGGGCATGAATAGTATGAGAGGCCCTTGGTCCTGTGAAGGCTCGATACCCCAGTGTAGGGGAATGCAAGGTAGGAGAGGTGGGAGTGGATGGATAGAAAAACACCTTCAAAGAAGTAGGCGGAGGGGGATGGAATAGGTGGTTCCTGGCCTGCTTCAGATTATTATATAATCTGCAATCTGCAATAGGTGAGCCCTTATTAAGCAAGGCTGGAAGGGACTCATTTTAGGAAAGATTCCTGCTATTAATATGCTTATCCTCTTGTTATTCTTAAACATACATAATAATCAATAAATAATAGCACACTCCTTTGGAGCAGATTGCTGCAGATCCATGAAGACGCACTGTCTTATAGTGACGCTATATAGACAAACAGATGACTTAACTTTTAATGATGATCTATAAGAATTCCTAAAATTATATCTGTAATTATGAAGCTCTTTTGTAATAGGAATGCAATTGGGCCCTTTTTCTGATAGTCAAAACTGCAATGAGAACTCTGTCAGTCTCCCAAGTGTCACAAGTTAATTGCTCTTAGATGGGAACCAGACCTTCTCCTACTCAGAGCACATGCCAAGAGGTTGTTAAACAATTAACCAGAGGTCGTGAAAAGGGAACTAAAGATTTATCATAGATGCTAGGACAGCAGATAAAATGTTGACTGGGTTTATCTATGCAAACAATCACTTACTTAGGGTTTTAAACCTTCAGTGAACCTGTGGAGCAGAGACAGGTAATAAATCTTAGCTAGATAATTACTCCTAATGGATATGCATGTAAACATTCTCTGTTGCCTACTTCTATCTCAATTTATGATTTGATCTTTTCTGTGAACTTGTGATGAACATCATACCATGGTATCATGTATTCTGAAAGATGTACTGAAGACAAAGAAGAAAGGGCTTTCTCTTTTTGCCTTTCCCCACTTTGAACGGGAACTTTTTATCCTT
Source organism: Apodemus sylvaticus (assembly GCF_947179515.1). Taxonomy (NCBI): domain Eukaryota; kingdom Metazoa; phylum Chordata; class Mammalia; order Rodentia; family Muridae; genus Apodemus; species Apodemus sylvaticus. The sequence continues at coordinate 187,142,659 of NC_067472.1, forward strand.
TCCCACTTAGAAGAATTTTTCCTTTTCCCTTCACATAGGATCTTCCTGCTCTTCCCCATAGATAGCTTTTATAGGAAACTTTTTTATTTTTATTTATTCGATATATTCTTTATTTACATTTCAAATGATTTCCTCTTTTCTGGCTCCCCACTCCCTGAAAGTCCCATAAGCCCTCTTCCCTCCCCCTATTCCCAAATCCACCACTTCCAAATTCCCTGTTCTGGTATTCCCCTATACTGCTGCACTGAGCCTTTCCAGAACCAGGGGCCACTCCACAGTTCCTCTTGGACATCATTTAATATGTGGATTATGTCTTGGGTATTCCATGTTTCTAGGCTTATATCCACTTTGCAGTGAGTGCATATCATGATTGCTCTTTTGAGACTGGGTTGCCTCACTTAGTATGATGTTCTCCAGCTCCGTCCATTTGTCTAAGAATTTCATGAATTCATTGTTTCTGATGCTCCACTATGTTTATAGGAAACTTATTACAACTTAATAATAAATGATATTATAACTCTTTTAAGTGTCCCTTTTTCTTCCTGCTACTTCCAAGTAGCAGGTTGAAAGTTAGAACCCAAACAAAGGTGATTTTCTTAATCGCCTGTTGTTTTAGGATGAGGTGCTAAGTGCCTGAGACTGCAGTCTCTGACCTCAGAGGAACACAGAAGGCAGTTCAATTATAATAGTATAGCAAATTAAATGTAGATAAGTAAACTTTTTATTATACAGCAACTCTAAATATCTCATAAGACCGAGTCTTACCCACCCTCCAACACTCTTCCCCCTCCTCTGCCTCAAGAAGAACTTACAAGATAGACAATCACTTCCTGCTTGGTCTGGCCCCCTGCACAGCACTGTAATCTGAATAAACTTTCTGATTCTCCATTGCCCTTGAATGTGAGATAAGGGGACACATGATTGGCTGGCACAATGGGAACTCTACATCCTCCTCTAACAAATAGGCTCTCAAATGTGGCTGCTCTATTTCTACATCCAAAGAGTGAGAAGACCTGTGTGTGTGACCTGGGAACAATTCAGATTCAGCCTGAGCCATGATTTTTCCCATCTCTGAAAGGAGTTTGACCATGCCTTTCCTTTGACCCCAGTCCACTTGGTTGTCTGGAAGGGAGACTCCAACAGTAAGATCAAAGGGGGAGAAAGATATAAGACTACTCTTCAGAAGGGGAGCCAGGAAGTGTTAGCCCTGTGTGTGTGAGGAGGGGCCTCTTACCAACAGAAAAGAGCATAAATGGATTGCTCTTCTTAAACTGCCCCCTGTTGTGCTGAAACTGCTGAGGGTTAAAGTCATTGGGATTGGAGAAGTACTTGGGATCTTTCAGCAAAGAGCCCAGTATAGGCAATACATCCGTGCCCTGGAAGACAGGAGCCATGGGACTAATTAGGCAAGGTGATAGATGAGCATCCTCAGGGCTCACAAGATTGGAAGGAGGAGGAGAAAAGGAGAGGGGCTGAGCTAAGGGGGAAGTGTTGGCCAATGTGACAGGTTCTCTTGGAGCGGTGGTGGTTCGAGTTCTCTGAGGAAGGTCTCTTGAGAGACTCACAATCTCTTGGAACAGAATGTTAGGGAATGAGCAAGCCCATGCCTGTCAATTCAGGAGGTTGTGGGCCCAGGAAGAAGTTCACACTCCCTGGTACAGCAATTTGGGGTTTGTGTGCCTCAGCAGGCTGTATGGAGGACGTGAACCTCTTCAACATAAGTAACAAATTCTAAAGAAACAGAGTCATGGTCCTTACCATGAGAGTTTGCTAAACATGGGGTTGATGCCTGAAAAAGAGGGAGACCCAGGATTGAGGACAGCTTAAACACCATGGTGTAGGAGCAAAATTTTCATTGAGAATGAAGTGTGTAAAACTCTGACTGGGGACGGCCTGCTGAGTCAAGAGGACTGGAATGAAGACTCTTAGGCTCGGCAGGGAAGTACCTTGGGGATGAGGATGCCCCAAAACTTGATGTCCTTGGTAGTTCTACAAGCCACACCAAGAGGAATTATGTCCCCATATTTCTGGGATCTCATGGATCACAGCCTTGGTGTAAGGTGTCTGCATTCTATCCTCATACTGAGGCTGTTGGTTCCTGCCAATCACCTGGTCAATCTCCTCATGCACCATAGCTGAGAAGAGATGTGTTTATACATTTAGAAAGGGAAGATGCATTAAATATGCAAAAATATGGTGATGTAGAATTATGGGTGAAATGTTATAGACCATTTGCAGTAGATGCTAGCTATATATGGTGCTGGAATAGGATCCCATTAACCTTCTTGGGTTAGAATCAGAGGCATTAGCAGGAGACATTTACAGATTGGTAAGAGAAAAAAAAGCAAAGTACATTCTATGATTGAGAGGAGCAGTTTCCAAATACGTTCAGGCCTTTTCATTTTGTTAAATACAAGTGAGGCTCAGCATGAGATGGGAAGTTTTCAGCGATAAATTAGTAAGCCAGGATTCCCTCCAACACTGAGCCCCAGACACACTAGACAAGGCACACTACCATATGGAACATCACCATAGCAATACCATTGAATATATCTCAGAACTAGAGACATTGGACCATTCTAGCCTAAGCAGGTCTTAGGTGCATGCTGAATAAGGCAGATTGTAATTTTGAGCAATCAACCATTTGCCATCTTATGTCAGCCTGAAATTAGACATGCTCATGATTATATAAGTACATGCATTGTGGGAAATGGCATGCCCAGTTAGCAAAGGCTTACATAACTCCTGCCTTTAGCAATCAACCCTTTGTCTTTCTGAACTCATAAAAGGAAACCCTGGACAATCGCCTGGGCTCCTCAGCAAATCCTGCTCAACCCTCCACTCCTTTACACTGTAGCTATTCCTTACTTTCTCCTTGATTAGGAAAAATACCCCACAGCTTTTCCATTTGTTGCATTTCTTCAGAATTCTGAAAGTAGCTTAAAAATATGCTAAGAACCTGGAGAAACCAGTCAGATGGTGACCAGCATTCACAATGGGTGCCTATCAGATCAGCTTCCTTCAGAGACTATCTTAAATCCCTGATATCTGGGAGAACTGGGGTAGGGATAGCCAATGTCCAGCACGGTGTAGTGGTCTGTGGCCTCTACCGTCCCTGTCTCCCTCAACTTTACCTGCAACGCAGGTGCTTCATGAGGAGCAAGAAGTTGAAGCTCATGGCTGTGCTGTCCATCTCTGTGCCCACGAAGAAAAGGTTCAGTGTGGTCATCAACAGATTCCTCTTGGGAAAATGAATTTGGGGGTTCTTCTCCTACAGGGAGAGGGACATTTATCTTAATTCCACTTAGCACTCTTTTAGACACTACTGGGAGTTTTCCCAGGATTCACTTTTCTTGGGTTCAGATTGAAGGTGGGAAGGGAGAGTCTGACCAATCAAGGCCCTCCCCAAGTGCTGGCTTCCCTCATACCCCGCAAGAAACAAACATAAAATCCTTCTTCCTTGGTCTTTCCCTGGGTGAATCTCTGTACTTTTGCTATCAACCTGGTTGGAATTTATTTAAAATAGTAATGATATTTTTAAAAAGAGGAGAGATGGTGGAGAGGGTAAGAAAGGGGAGAGAAGTAGAGAAGATAGAAATGAAGAGATGACAAAGGGAGGAGTTTCTGCAAGATGGAGAATCAGAATTGGCAATGAGAACAGCCTACTTTTTCACAATTTGAAGATGCCCTTGGAGGAAATTCTTCCCCTGCAGGTGTGCATTTGTGAAGCGTGCCTGCATGTGTTTTTGCACACATGTATGTGCCTAAATGAGCATGAGTGCCAGAGTGCATCTCTCTCACTGTGTGTGTGTGGGTGGGTGGGTGGGTGTGCGTGTGTGTGTGTGTGTGTGTGTGTGTGTGTGTGTGTGTGTCTGTGTGTGTGTGCATGCACATCTGTGTGCTGATTATTTCTGGGTACAAGTGCGCCTGTGGGTGTCCACACCCATAAGTATATATGAGGCAGCCAGAAGAGAACATTGCATATCTTTTATCAGTCACTGCCCTATTCATTTGAGGCAGGGTCTGCTGTCGAACCTAGCTGTAAAAGAACTTCTGGGGAAATTAGTATCCTAGACCTCAAGCAATACTACAGAGATTCTGGAGTTGTGATCTGAAGATGTGGGGTTAATGGAGGATCCAGACCTGTGGGTTTGGAGTTCCTGGCAGGTGAAGTGTATTGAATGTCCAATAGGATCCTGCAGCCAGCACTGGATTCCAGCTGCTGCATTTTCTTTGACCCTATGCTGTCTCCCAATACCAAGAATTCTTAAGGAAGCCTCAAAGTGAGACCAGGACTGATACCATATAACCATATAAGCAAGACATTCCATTCCCACGTGGCATGGAAAAGGGGAAAACAGCCAGGTCCTCATGTCCCTGGGACATTGCTTAGGATGAGGAGAAAAGCAGGGGAAATCTCAGTTGTCAGAAGGCCTGAGCTGGTTTTATAAAGCAGTAATACCAACCACCAACACAGAGGAAAACCCCAACTGGCCCAAAACTTCCTAATTAGTTGTAAGTTAACTTAGATCTTAAAATTGCTTACACAATGGTCACATTGTCAAATTTCCTTTGAAGGATTTAGGTTTATATTTGGAGCCCTGGCAGCTCTCAGCCTTAGTCAGAGAAATCTCCTTAGGCAATAGACAGAAATCAGTGCAGAAACGCACAATTGGTCACAGTGCTAGGAACAGGAGATGGAGGGTCAGCCCTAAATAATTGGAAAGTCTTAACCAATGACCTCCCACCACCACAATGGCTCAGCAAATCTTGCACAAGAGGCAGGAAGAACGTAGGAGCTGGAGGATGAGAAGGAGGACTGTGGAGTGCTGTCTTCTAGATGTGACATAGTGGCTGCATTCATAAACTCACAAAAGCTGGGTCACTTACAGAAGACCTGGACAAGGTCAACTCAGCCAACTCTGGCATAAATGGTGAAAGTGCACCCCAAACCCTATGACTTAATGAAGAGCTATTGGCAATTGAGAGCTGATGGAGAGAGCTAACCATTCTTTGGGGAGGGGTGTTCCCACTGGTGCGATTCCCATTTTCTAAGTGAATGGCCCCCTCCTCACCCAGTCACACATGAGCAGCTCTAATTTAATGGGTTATCAAAAAAGAAGACATGACGTTGGGAAAGGAAATTTGGTAAGATTTGGAAGAAGAAAATGAGTTGTTGTGATCATATTTCATTACACATGTATACATTCCCTCTCAAGAATAAAGAAGAGTGTAACTAAAAACTGAGCACACAAAATAACGAGCTTCACTATGGCACAGCCACACACAGCTTGCGCTCGCTGGTCTCCCTCTCCACTCTTCTACCCATCCCCTCTATCTTCCTGCTCCGTCCTTCCCCACTCCTGGTACAGAACACACGTTCTCTTATTCTTTCTCCCCCATTGCCAATGTTCTCTCACGACAGCTGTGTCTCCTCTTTCTACTTCCAAGATCTACAACCCCATATGTGCACACAAGTCTAGGGTTTCTTCTTACAAGGGGCACAACTCTGGTCTTTGTGAGTCTGGGACACTTTGCTTAAACTTAGTAGTTTCTTGGTTCTTCCATGTTCCTATCGTTGCCATGGATTCATTTTCTTCTTCTGGGGGGACACGTAGGTTGTCTCCATGAGGATCGTGTATAAAATAAATATGGATGTCTAAATATCCTTATGGTAGGACTCAGCATATTTGTAAACTCCAATGGAATGGCACAGTGGGTAAAGAAGCTTGCAGCAGGCATGATGGTGAGTTAGTCCTCAGGAGGAAAGAACTGACTTCCACAGCTTTCCTAGAGTTTACACACACACACACACACACACACACACACACACATGCACAAGTTCAAAACTGTAATACAATATTTTTAATAACAAATTCTGGACTTCTAAAAGAAAATGTAGGGAGAGGACACTGAATTATCAATATATACAAGAACTCGCTATAATGTAATTATTACATATAGATATATACATATTAAATTCAGTGTAATGAATTCAGAGATAGAGAGAGAAATAATGTCCAGAAATGAAAAATAAGATTATATGAAGTTCAGAGAGCTTCTGCCTAGCATGGAGCACAGTTGGCAAAGTGAAGAGCAGATATGTATAATGGGTGGGAAAAGAATTTGTCAAACAATAAATAGATAAATGAACTGAATAGACAGTTCTCAAAAAAAAAGGAAAGAAAAAACAAGTATCTAATAAGCAGAACTTACAGGGGCTGAACCTAGGCCTCCCTGCACATAGGTAGCACATGTGCACTTGGTTTTCATGTGAGTTCTGAACATCTGGAGCAGATGCTATCCCAACAGCTGTTGCCTGCACGTGGGATGTGTTCTACCAGCTGGGCTGCCTTGTCCGTCCCCAGTGGGAGAGGATGTGCACAGCCTTTCAGAGACTTGAAGTGCCAGGGTGAAGGGAGACACAGAGGGACCCTGCCCCTCAGAGGAGAAGGGGAGGGGAAATAGAGGAAGGATTGTGGGAGGGGTGACCAGGACCAGGACGGGACAGTGAGCAGAATGTAGAGTCAATACATAAAAGAAAAGAAAAGAAACTTTTTAAAAAAGAAAGAATTTGGCATCGTACACCAACAGGGAAATAAAAACCAAAACTAGTTTGAGAGTCTCAGAAGTGGCTTCTAATTTATCAAACCCCACCCCACCTCCACTGCCACCACTGTACTGTTTACGCCCTGAACACAGGCTTGTCCTTCCTTGGACAATTTCAGTAGCTGTTGTGTTATCAAGGCATCCATTCTCCTATGGGGACACTACAGACAGGACAGAGAGGGTGAAAGGGGGCACATGACTTAGAGACCCTCAGGCTAAAGGCCTTGAACATTTGTCTGTCCTGTTCACTCCACTTTTTCTGCTTCTGGGCTCTCATTTCCCCACCATTAAAAAGGGAAAGTCATAGCTAAGGCTGTGTTGCATCTCCTTTTGGAGTGATTCCTGGTGTCAAACAATTAGAAAACAGAAGAATGAAATCTGGTATGAGGCTTGAGTGAATTTGTGGAAAGCACAGTGGACTGTGGGGTGACCAGGATGGGAGCTGGAAAGAATGCAAGGCCACACTGTGTCCTCCATATTCTTTACATCTTCATAATGCTATTATTAACATACAAAGGAATGCATTTCTCCCTGACCTTTTCTTACACACAGATCACTATGTTCTCATTCACACACACACACACACACACACACACACACACACACACACACACACACACATACACACACCTTTATTGGCCTCCCCATAAAATTATTCACTGCTAGCTTATTCACACCTACCAAATTTTGAGCATGGTGCATTGCAGAAAGATTTCTTCATGCTGTCCTTGGCTTTCACCTAATCAAGTTTAACTATCCCAAAGTCTCTCCTTTTGGAAGATGAGAATTTCAGAAAGGATTCACTCCTCTTTTTTCCTCATTCAGTCAAAGCTGCCCCACTGCAGCTGATGGAGGAAGCTCTTCTTCTGGTGGACAGACAGGAAGACAGAGAGGAAGACAGAAAGGAAGATGATAACACACTACAAGAATCAGATGGGTATATGCCCAGGAGTGGTATAGCAGGGTCCTCTGGAAGTCTCATGTCCAATTTTCTGAGGAACCTCCAGACTGATTTCAAAACTGGTTGTACCATCTTACTGCCCCACCAGCAGTGGAGGAGTGTTCCTCTTTCTTTACATCCTCGCCAACAGCTGCTGTCTCCTGAGTTTTTGACCTTAGCCATTCTGACTGGTGTAAGGTGAAATCTCAGGGTTGTTTTGATCTGCATTTCCCAAATGACTGGGCATATACCCAAAGGATTCCCAGGCATGCAATAAAGACACATGCTCCATTATATTCATAGCAGCCTTATTTGTAATAGGCAGAAGCTGGAAAGAACCCAGATGCCCCTCAAAGGAGGAATGGATACAGAAAATGTGGTATATTTACACATTGGAATACTACTCAGCAATTAGAAACAATGAATTCACAAAATGTTTAGGCAAATGGTTTGATCTGGAAAATATCATCCTAAGTGAGGTAACCCAATCACAAAAGAATACACATGGAATGCAATCTCTGATAAGTGGATATTAATTAGCCCAGAAGCCCTGAATACCCAAGGCGCAAATTGCATAACAAATAACTCCCATGAAGAAGTATGGAGAGGGTCCTGATCCTGGAAAGGATTGATCTAGCATTGAAGGGAATATAAGGACAGAGAAAAAGGAGGGAAGTGATTGGAGAAGGGATGGAGAGAAGAAGGTTTATGGGACATATGGGGAGGGGGGATCCGGGAAAGGGGAAATAATTTGGAATGTAAACAAAGAATATAGAAAATAAAAATATTTAAAAAAAGAATCAGATGGGAGTATGAGAGGAGGGAAGATCTAGGAGCAGTTTGGGAGAAAAGGGTAAATATGATAAGTATATATGGAATTTTCAATGAAACAAATATATACAAAAGAATATGAAGAAAAAAGCATTATAAACAGTAAATAATCATATCAACAGTGAAGCCACAGAGCTAAAGGAAGCGGTGGGGACATGGGCAGAGGCTGACACTGGTACACTGTGATTGAGGTACACAGGAGTGGAGAGTCAGCCGTGACAGTGAGATGGGCTGACTGCAGACACCAAGACACCCTGCATCAGGCAGGAGATCAGAGTCTCTCTCTCTCTCTCTCTCTCTCTCTCTCTCTCTCTCTCTCTCTCTCTCTCTCTCTCTCTCTCTCTCTCCTCTTTCTTGTCTTGCCCCCTTTCCTTCATTCAGAGCCCCCTCTCTGCCTCAGACTCTGCTCCCAATACTCTGCGTTTCTGATTTTCTATTATTCTCCTGGTACTCATGGTTGGTGCCCCTGTGGCTGTTCATTCTATGTCTCACCCTTGGTGCCAGAGCTGAGCGAAGTCATGATCAGGTCCCAGAAGGTGGGCTCACTCTGCCTGAAGTTCAGCATCTGAGCAGCAGGGATCTGTCCAGGGCTCCAGTGGTTGAGTACAGGGATGCAACGTGCAGACAACTGACTGCAATCCAGGGCATGAGTCTTCTCTAAACCTTCTCTCCAGAGTTGGGATGATGTCAGTGAATGACGTGGAGATGTCAGAATAGAGGCTCACTCATCACTTTTTCACAGCGGTCCAATAAGAGCTGTGGAAACATTTATTTCTTGTGAACGACAGAACCACAATGACATCTACAACCCAGGGGCCCTTTAGCTTCTTTAGGACTAGAATTCGGTTCTGTATCTATGGTGCTTGCAATATGGGATTTAGTAAATGATTCTGCAATGAGTTAGCAAATAGTGAAAGATCCCTATGCCGGTATATTGCACCACAGCTCTGAACCTTGTCAGAAGGGGTCTATCAGGATTGCCTTTTGGCAGAGGCTCACTCCTTCCCACTAAGCATCCTTTGTGAAAAGGACTGAGCAGCATTGGGATTTTGTCTGAGATGCCATTACCAACCTTTACTTAGCGTGTCCTCTTGATCACTGTTAGCATCGGAACCATCCAGGAATGCCAGAAGGTGTTTACAGCCAGCCTCTAAACCCAGTGATGACATCATCCCTAGGCGTCAAGACCTTTCTCTGTTGCCACGGCAACCACCCCATGCCACCAACTCTTGTGTTATTCATTTTACCTGCATTACCTGCACGACACTACTTGTGTTACCTACATCATGGCTCAGATAAAAGTCACGGACTCTGACCCATAGCGCTCTCTCTCTCTCTCTCTCTCTCTCTCTCTCTCTCTTCTTTCCTTCCTCTTCAGGAGTTCCTCTTTAAATAAAGACCACCCACGTGAGCACTGTGCTGGCTTGGAGTGATCTGTCCAGGAGTACTCTGCTTTTCATCAAACATTGGGGCTGAAACTCGCGCGTGACCACCCAGGCGGTTTCGCGGCTCCACTGCAAGCACCACCACCACTGCTGCTGCGGGGCGCACAGGACTTCACCACGCAGTCTGGCCTCTGCCACGTGGGTTAAAGCCCACAGGACCTCATCCGGACAGGTCAACAAGCTGCATAGGCTCACTTTTCCTGCCACCAGATCACCAAAACCTTCACACAGGCATCAGCAGATTGGTAAGGTTTTCCAGGGCAGGGCCCCTTCTCCAAAGAGATTCGGCCACCCTCTATGGGCTCAGGGGATGGACTTTCCAGGGTCCCTATGACCAGCCTCCCAGCCGACACCCCAAGTCATGACTTCAACCCTTGGGTGACCCCTCCCCCTCAGAAATGCTACTCATGAAGCAGTTTTCTCTTTTTGCTGTAGAAGAGTCCTAAGCTTAGGTAAATCGTTTTTTCCTGTGAGTCCTGGTCTCACATAGCCACTAGCATACCTGTGACAACCCTGTTTGTCTAGATTGACTATTTGTATTAGTTATTGAATTTTTCTCAGAATGTGTGTAGGAATAGTTCAGTAACATCCCCACACCCAATGAGTATCTGTCATCTTCAGCCATACCTCAAGGTTTTCTTCTGAGATGTCTCCTGGAAAATCTCAAATCTCTAAAACTAACACCCGGCTTTTGCAATAAGGTCTGAGATCAATACCCATTAGACAACGGCTGCAAACAGCCACTTAATGGCACATTTGATTCTGTCATTTTAAGGGATCTTCACGTGTACTGCCAGTGGTCCAATAAATGGAAAGAGGTCCTTTATGCTCAAACTTTTACCTATCTTCCGTCCAAACCCTCTCTCTGCAATTCTTGTACCATCAACTTCTTCTAGCTATGCAACCTCTACAGGATGACACCACAGTCCTCAATCCAGTTAAAGAACCACCCCTTACCACTGCAGACTTGTCTCTGCAACCTGGCCTAAGACCCCAGCCTCCTCAGCTTCCTCTTCTCACCAGACTTCCCCAGAGCCTCCTTGCTTGACTTCTCCAGACTCCTTCTCTCCTCCTGGCCCAGCTGCAGGCCGCTCCAATCATTCCACACTGTACCTACTTTCAGCCCTCCCACCACACCTAAGTCTACAGTTAAACCCCCTACTTCTCCCCTCCCCCACCCAACCCAACCCAGCAGCAGTCCTTCCTTTAAGGGAAGTTGCTGGGGTAGATGGTCCAATCAGAGTACATGTCCTTTTCTCACTAAGTGAACTTTCCCAAATAGAACAGAGACTGGGATCCTACACCTCTAACTCTTCGTCCTCCATTAAAGAATTTCAGTGTATTACTCAATCTTAGCTTGACCTTTCCTTGCTCGACCTCTCCAGACTCCTTCCCTAGAATACATGCAGACATGACTCATCAAACAAATCCAACATATCCAATCAGATCTGAGATAGTACCTGGCCAGGATGCTCAATGGAGTTATAATTCCCTAGGTGTTATTTTAGCCAGAGATGGATTCATAACATGCCTCCTGGCTGGTCTCTGTAGAGCAGCCTTAAAATCAGCAAATTTTGAAAAAGTCCAAGAGGTCATCCAAGATAAACAAGAAAACCAGTCTTGATTTTTAGAGACCATTACAAAGGCCCTTTTACAACATACTAATTTAGACCCTGAAAACCCAGAAGGTAAGCAATTCCTGATGACATACTTCTTTTCCCAGAGCTACCCTGACATTTTAAAGCCAAACTCAGACATTTGGAGAGGGAACCCCGACCTCCACAGGAAGGAGTCTAAGCACTGACCTGCAAATTGTAGCATCAGAGAGATGAAGAGACCTGCAGACAAAAGTACCATATGCTGGCAAAGGCTGTGTGACCATCCCCAGACACTGCCCAGGCTTCCTGGGCTTCTAAGGCTCAGGGACCACCAGGGTCCTGCTACAAGAGTGATCAACAAGGTCATTGAATGAAGGCTTGTCCTAACCCTGCAATCCAAAAGGGCCGTGACCTAGGTGTCATGAGGAGGATTATTGGGCTATCACTTGTCCTGTGCGACTCAGGACAGAGGGACATCACTCTCAGGTAGCCCTCCAGCTGATGATCTAGGCTTGCCTATGGACGACTGAAGAGGCCTGAGCTCCCTTGATCCGACTGCTTCCATCACCACCAGAGAACCGAGGTAGTCATCATGGTACCTGGGCAACCCATCTCCTTCCTCTTGGACTCTGGGACCGCTTACTCAGTCCTGATGTAGTTTTGGGAACTCACCTTTCATTCTTGTTCCCCTGTTGTCATTGTAGGGGGACAACCTTATCTTCCTCACCAAACACCACTGCTTTGTTGAATTTTTAGGGGTGTTCCTCTCACCCTTCCTGTTTGGTAGTACCAGTGTGTCCTGTCCCCTTATTTGGAAGGGATCTTCTAGCTAAGTGGGGAGCCTCTACTTCATTTGCTCCCCTCACTTGTCTAAACCCAACCTTGCCAGCAGACCCTCTCCTCCTCCTCCTAGCCAGTCAACCTTCTAAATCTAGCATCTTGTTCCCTTTGTCAGCTTCTCAGTAGACCCCCAAGTCTGTGATGATTAGAACCCCTCTGTTGCTAATCATCTTTCTCCTGTTGAGAAAGAGGAATACTCCTCCACTGCTGGTGGGATTGCAAGTTGGTAATAAGGACACATGATTCACTATGTTCATAGAAGCCTTATTTATAATAGCCAGAAGCTGGAGAGAACCCAGATGATGTATTTCCAAAGAGAAATGGATACAAAAATTTGGTATAATTATGCAATGGAGTACTACTCAGCTACTAAAAAGAATGAATTCATGAAATTGTTAGGCAAATGGATGGAACTAGAAAGTGCCATCCTGACTAAGGTAAACCAATCACAAAAGAACACACACAGTATGCACTCACTGATAAGTGATACTGGTGTCAGTGTTGTAATCAGGTTGAACCCACTTCTATTAAACTTGACAGGACTCTAGAAGGACAATAGTTTTTAGTTCATGAATTCTACTTTTCAAATATATTAAAGCTTTGGGTGGGATAAAATCTCATACATAGATTTTCTCGTGTCCCCTGTCTTCTATACTTTTGATTTAACCTAGCACAGTTATTTCCATTTCTTGAAAAATGAAGCCAACGTTTCTGTAGATGTCCTTTAGAAGGTCTGGCCATGTGGCACATAAATTAGCTCAAATGCTCAAAAAGACTGTCCTACCTGGGGATTCATCCTATAATGGCACCAAACACTGACACTATTGTGAATGCCAAAAAGTGCTTGCTGAAAGGAGCCTGATATGGCTGTCTCCTGAGGGACCCTGTCAGAGCCTTATAGATAGAGGCTGATGCTAGCAACCAACCATTGTGCTGAGCGTGGGGTCCCAAGGGAGAAGCTAGATGGAGGATTGGAGGAGCTGAAGGGGTTTGCCTACTCGTGGGAAGAAGGCCAATGACTGCCAATCAGACCCCCAAGGGCTCCCAGGGACTAAGCCATCAATCAAGGGTTATGAATGGTTCCAAGTGAAATTGTGGTAGAGGAATGACTTGTTGGGCATCAATGGGAGGAAAGGTCCTTGGTCCTATGAAGGTTTAATAGATGCCCCAGCATGGTGAAATGGAGAGGGGGTAGGTGGGAGTGGGTTGGGTTGAGGGGCAGCTTCTGGGAGGCAGTGGGAGGGAGGATGGATTGAGGGATTTCTGGGAGGGCAGAAACAAGGAAAGGATATATCATTTGAAATGTAAATGAAGAATATATTCAATAAAAAAAGAAAAGAAAATATCATCCTGACTGGGATAACCCACACCTAAAGGGACATTCAAAGTATGTACTCACTGATAAGTGGATATTAACCAAAATGTAAAGAATCCCCAAGATACAACCCACAGTCCATAAGAAGTTTAACAATACTGAAGGCCCAAGAGAGCATGCTTCAACCTTGTTTAGAAAGGGGCACCCAGCTGAGCGGTGGTGGTGCAAGCCCTTAATCCCAGCACTTGGGAGACAGAGAAAGGAGGATTTCTCAGTTGGAGGCCAGCCTGGTCTATAGAGTGAGTTTCAGGACAGCCAGAGCTACACAGAGAAACCCTATCTCAAAAAACCAAAAAAAAGAAAGAAGGAAGGAAGGAAAGAAAGAAAGAAAGAAAGAAAGAAAGAAAGAAAGAAAGAAAGAAAGAAAGAAAGAAAGAAAGAAAGAAAGAAAGAAAGAAAGGAAGGAAGGAAGGAAGAAAGACAAGAAAAGAAAAGAAAAGAAAAGAAAAGAAAAAGAAAGAAAAAGAAAAGGAAAAGGAAAAGAAAAAGAAAAAGAAAAGAAAAAGAAAGGGGAACACAATAATCCCAGGAGGCAGAGGAATGATGATTTTTTAAAATTTCTTTAGTTTCTGTATCTCCCTTTTCATTTCTGATTTTGTTAATTTGGATTCTGCCTCTGTGCACTTTGGTTACTCTGGCTAAGGGTTTGTCTGTCTAGTTGATTTTCTCAAAGAACCAGCTCCTAGACTTGTTTATTATTTCCTATACTTCTTTTTGTTTCTACTTGGTTGATTTCTGCCCTGAGTTTGATTATTTCCTGTCATCTTCTCCTCTTGAGTGTATTTGCTTCTTTTTGTTCTAAAGTTTTGAGGTCTGTTGTCAATGTGCTAGTGTATGCTCTCTCCAGTTTCTTTCTTTTGTTTACTCGATATATTCTATATTTACATTTCATTTACATTCTTTATTTACACTGGAAAAGCTCAGTGCAGCAGTGTAGGGGAATACCAGGACAGGGAAGTGGGAAGGGGTGGATTGGGGAACAGGGGGAGGGAAGAGGGCTTAAGGGACTTTTGGGGAGGGGGGATCCAGGAAAGGGTAAATCTCTCCAGTTTCTTTTTGGAGGCACACAGAGCTATGAGCTCTCTTCTTAGTACTTTCATTGTGTCCCATAAGTTTGGGTATGTTGAGCCTTTCTTTTAATTCTCAAATGTCTTCAACTTCTCTGTTTCTTCCTTGACCAAGTTATCATTGTGTAGGGCGCTGTTCAGCTTCCATATGTCTGTGAGCTTTCTGTTCTATTTGCTTCTATTGAAGACCATCCTTTGTCCATGTTGGTCTGATTGTACACAAGGGTTGTACCAGCTTGCATTCCCACCAGCAGTGGAGCCAGCATCCGCTGTCTCCTGATGTTTTTTTTTTAATTTCTTTTAAAAATGTATTTCTTTTTTTTTAAATTCTGTATATTCTATTTACGTTTCAAATAATTTCTCCTTTTCTAACTCCACACTCCCCGAAAGTCCCATAAGCCCTCTTCCCCTGTTCCCCCATCTACTCCTTCCCATTTCCCTGTTCTGGTATTCCCATATACTGCTGCACTGAGTCTTTCCAGAACCAGAGGCCACTCCTCCATTCTTCTTGGACATCATATAATATATGGATTATGTCTTGGGTATTCAAAGTTTCTAGGCTAATATCCACTTATCAGTGAGTGCACACCATGATTGATCTTTTGAGACTGGGTTACCTCACTTAGTATGATGTTCTCCAGCTCCAGCCATTTGTCTAAGAATTTCATGAATTCATTGTTTCTAATGGCTGAATAGTACTCCATTGTGTATATATACCACATTTTTTTGTATCCATTCCTCTGTTCAGAGTCACCTGGGTTCTTTCCCAGGTGAGAAACTTCTCTGTTTCTTCCTTGACCAAGGAAGCTTCTGGCTACTACAAATAGGGCTGCTATGAACATAGTAGAGCATGGATCCTTATTGCATGCTTGGGAATCCTCTGGGTATATGCCCAGGAGTGGCATAGCAGTATCTTAGTCAGGGTTTCTATTCCTGCACAAACATCATGACCAAGAAGCAACTTGGAGGAAAGGGTTTATTGAGCTTACACTTCCACATTGAAGTTCATCACTAAAGGAAGTCAGGACTGGAACTCACGCAGGTCAGGAAGCTCCTTTCTTTGTGATAACTCCACCCTGTGTCAAGTAGACACACAAAACTAGCCAGTACAATTGACCCCTTGTCAACTTGACACACAAACACATCACTATTGAGCCTCAACCCTTACTTTTTTATTCATCCCCAAGATCTAAATTACTTTAAATGTCCCACAGTCTTTACACATTAAAAGTTCAATCACCTTAAAATGTCCAATATCTTTAAAATTCAAAGTCTTTTAAAATTCAGTCTTTTAACTGTGGGCTCCACTAAAATACTTTCTTCCTTCGAGAGGGAAACACATCTGGGCACAATCACAACCAAAAGCAAAACTCAAACTCCAGTGATTCAAGGTCTGGGATCCAACTCACAATCTTCCGGGCTCCTCCGAGGGCGTGGGTCACTTCTCCAGCTCTGCCCTTTGTAGCACACAGCTTGTCTTCTAGGCGCCAGCTGCCTGTACTCCACTGCTGCTGCTGTTCTTGGTGGTCATCTCATGGCACTGGCATCTCCAAAACACTGCTGACTTCTACTGTAATTAGGCCTCAACAATAGCCTCTCATAGGCTCTCTTCATGGTGACAAGCCTCTGCTCCTATGCATGACCCCTTCAAGTCCTGGGCCATGAGTTGCAACTGAGGCTGCACCTTCACCAATGGCCTTCTGTGACCTCTTACTGTGCCAAGAGCCTCAGCTGCTCTTCATGATCCCTTCATGCCTTCAAAACCAGTACCATCTGGGTGACTCTTACACAGTACCAAGTCCAGCCACAGCACAAAATACAACTGTGGCTATCTCTGGAACACACTCTCTGTGCTCTCAGAAAACATTTTCAAGAAGATTTCATCTCAGTGATGCTGGTCTCTTCTTAATCACCGCTAATCTCTTAGCCCCAGCTAACCAGCATCTATAGTCCCAATAACACAAAGGTTTGCTTTAGTGGTTCTGGTATCTTGTTACTCACAGCTGATTCGTCAGCCCCAGCTAACCAAAACCACAGAATCTTCACAATCAAAACATGGCCACTATAAGAGTCTTTAATCTTCCCTCTGAAATTTCACAAGCCAGGCCTCCATCTTTTGCACTGTTCTTAACATTGTCTTCCAAGCTCCTTCAGAACTTTCCACTGAGCTCTTAATATTCTAATGGCTTTTCTAGCTCAAAGTTACAAAGTCCTTCCACAGTCCTCCCCAAAACATGGTCAGGTTGTCACAGGAATACCCCACTATGCTGGTACCAATTTGTCTTAGTCAGTGTTTCTATTCCTGCACAAAGATCATGACCAAGAATCAAGTTGGGGAAGAAAGGGTTTATTGAGCTTACACATCCACGTTGAAGTTCATCACTAAAGGAAGTCAGGACTGGAACTCAAGCAGGTCAGGAAGCAGGAGCTGATGCAGAGGCCATGGAGGGATGTTTCTTACTGGCTTGCTTCCCCTGGCTTGCTCAGCCTGCTCTCTTATAGAACCCAAGAGCACCAATCCAAAGGAGGTACCACCCACAAGGGGCCCTCCCCACTTGATCACTAATTGAGAAAATGCCCCACAGCTGGATCTCATGGAGTCAGTTCTCCAACTGAAGCTCCTTTCTTTGTGATAACTCCAGTCTGTGTCAAGTTGACACATAAAACTAGCCAGTACAAGCAGGGTCCTCCAGAAATGTCATGTCCAGTTTTCTGAGAAACTGCCAGACTGATTTCCAAAGTGGTTGCACCATCTTGCAATCCCACCAGCAGTGGAGGAGTGTTCCTCTTTCTCCACATCCTTGCCAACACCTGCTGTCTCCTGTTATTTTGGTGTTAGCCATTCTGACTGGTGTGAGGTGAAATCTCAGGGTTGTTTTGATTTGCATTTCCCTGATAACTATGGATGTTGAACAGTTCTTTAGGTGCTTGTCAGACCAGAAGCTCAGAATACCCAGGACACAATTCACATATCAAATGATGCCCAGGAACGACGCAAGGAGAGGCCGCTGGTCCTGCAAAGGCTCTATGAAGCAGTGTAGGGTAATACCAGGACAGGAAATCAGGAGGGGGGTGATTGGAGAACACTGTTCCAGTTCACCATCCCTGAACTTGAGGTTCTTTCTTCTATCTCTGGTATTCTGCTGGGGATGAATGAACCCCTGAACTCTTTCCTCAGTTTTCTATCTCCAGGGTTCTCTCCTTTTGTGATTTCTTAATTGTTTCTATTTTCATTTTTAGATCCTGTATGATTTTGCTCAATTCCTTTACCTGTTTTTTTCCTGTAGTTCTTTAAAAGATTCATGTGTTTCCTCTTTAAGAGTTTCTAGCTGTTTGCCTGCCTTCTCCTGTATTTCTTTAAGGGAGTTGTTTATGTCCTACTTAAAGTTCTCTATCATCATCATGAGATGTGATTTTACATCAGAGTCTTGCTTTTCTGGTATGTTGAAGTACCCAGGGCTCACTGTGGTGGGAGAGCTGGGTTCTGATGATGCCAAGTAGCCTTGGTTTCTGTTGCTTATGTTCTGTTCTTATGTTTGCCATCTCATTACGTCTGGTGTTGGCTGTTCTTGCTGTTTCACTGTGGCTTGTCCCTTTTGGGAGCCTGTGTGTCGGTGCTCCTGTGAGACCAGCTCTCTCTGGGAGGAATTTTGGTATGCGGCTTTATGGCCCTGGGTCATCTCTGGGGTGCAGACAGAAACCCAAAGGATCCTTTGCCCATGTGTGCCTTGGTGCCTATGTCCTGAGGGTTCCTTGTGAGTCCCTCTGAGCAGAATCAGTGGTCTTACCTTTGCTCACGGGCATGTGTGCACTCCTTGGTGACCCCCACAATCCTGGCAGTATTTGGGTTTTGGCTATGTGCATTTCTTCTGGATAATTCTCAGGTTGTGGGCAATTCCAATGGATTAGTGATAGCATGCAGCTTTTTTCTCCAAATGATTGCCATGCTGGGGGTATGCCATGTGCATGGCTGTCGCTATTTCCTATGAGTGATTGACGGGTTGTGGGCATTTCCTATGAATGACTGACAAGTTGTGGGTACTTTCTATGAATAGTTGACAATCTGTACTTGCTACCTATGTCTGACAGGTTGTGAAAATGTCCTAAAAAAATTGAGACGATATGGGTATATCCTATTAATGACTGAAAGTCTGTGGGCATTTTCTGTAGATGATTAGCAAGCTATGGTTATATGTTGTGGGTAAATGACAGCTTTGGGCATTTCTTAGGCATGATTGATAGCCTGTAGACTTTTCCTATGGATGATTTGCACATGGTGGTCATTTTCTGTGGATGACTGACAAGCTGTGGACATATCCTGGGGATGACAGAAAGGCTGTGCATGTTGGCAATGCATATTGAAAAGTTGAACATATGTAGTATGTATGACAGGCTTTGGAGGTTTCCTGTGAATGATTGACAGGGCATAGGCATTTTCTATGGATGATTAACAGAGTGTGAGCTTGTCCTTTGGAGGAGTCACAGGGTTGGTGTGTGTTTCCTGTGGTTGATTGACAGGCTGTTGGCATTACCTATGAATGGTTGACAGGGTCTCAGATATCCTATGAAAGATTGACCGGCTATGAGTGTTTCCATGGGATAATTGACAGGGTATAGGAGTTTCCAATGAATAATCGACAATCTTTGAGTGCTTTGTATGTAAGATTGATAGGTTATAGCCATATCCTGTGAATGATTAACAGACTATGGCCATATTTTATACATGACTGACAGGTTGTGACTGCTTTCTGTGGCTGATTGACAGGCAGAGGGCATGGCTTGTGAATTAAGGACAAGCTGTGGGAGTTTCCTGTCGATGAGTGACAGGCTGTGATAATTTCTTCTGGTTGACTCCCAGGCTTTGTGAGTTGCTTGTAGATGATTGACAGGCCAGGGATGTTTCCAGTAGATGATTGACAGGACTTGGGCATTCCTTATGGATGATAGCCAGGTTGATAGTTTTTCCTCTGGATAATTAACAGGCTGTGGGGGCTGTTGGACAGAGTTTTGGTAAGCTGTGTGTGTCTTGTGCAAAACTGTCAGGCTGTGGGTCAGGTTGGATGATTGACAAAATATAGACCAAGAGATGCAATTCTACAGATCACTTGTATCTGTGCAAATTTTTAACAACAAATGGAAATCTATATTGCTAGTCATGAGCACTTTCTTTTCATTTCCACATTTCATTTTTTAATGCTCATGAGTAGTGTCTCTATATTTGCAGCCAGCAAAAGCACAGCATATCCGAAGGTAATAAGTAAAGTATCCATGGTAATCCAGGTGGTAAATGGTACCAAAGCAGGACCACATGCTTTGACATAAAAAGGTCAATGTGCCCCTGGACTCACACCAAATTTGGGAAAATATTCCCATAAGGTGATAACCTATGCCATCGAAGATCTCATGCTTGATATTCAAAAGCTTTAGGCAAAATGAAACTAGGGTTCCAAAGAGTACAGTTCATTTCATGTAATATTTATATTTATAGAGTGTAAAGAAAACTAGACTGACAGAATGGCTAATATTAAAGACTCAGGAGACAACAGGTGTTGGCGAGGATGTGGAGAAAGAGGAACACTTCTCCACTGCTGGTGGGGTTGCAAATTGGTACAACCACTCTGGAAATCAGTCTGGCAGTTCCTCAGAAAACTTGGCACCTCACTTCCGAAAGATCCTGCTATACAACTCCTGGACATTTACCCAGCGATTTCCCAGCATGTAATATGGATATATGCTTCACTATGTTCATAGCAGCCCTATTTATAATAGCTAGAAGCTGGAACGAACCGAGCTATCCCTCAACAGAAAAATGGATGCAAAAAATGTGGTATATATACCCAATGGAGTACTATTCAGCCATTAGAAACAATCAATTCATGAAATTCTTAGGCAAATGGATGGAGCTGGAGAACATCATACTAAGTGAGGTAAACGAGTCTCAAAAGATCAATCATGGTATGCACTCACTAATAAGTAGATATTAGCCTGGAAAACTGAAATGCACAAAACATAATCCACACATCAAATGAGGTACAAGAAGATCGGAGGAGTGGCCCCTGGTTCTAGAAAGACTCCGTGTAGCACTATAAGGCAAAACCAGAACAGGGAAGTGGGAAGGGGTGGGTGGGAGAACAGGGGGAGGGAAGGGGGCTTTCGGGGAGTGGGGACCCAGAGAAGGGAAAATCATTTGAAAAGTAAATAAAAAATATATCCAATAAGAGAAAAAAAAGAAAACTAGACTTGGCAGAAGAACATAAATGTGTAAGAACAGAAAGAGCTGGAGAGAAGTAGAATATATATTCTACATAGTGGATATCTAAGTTATGTGTGGGGAATAAATGAACTGACAGAAAAAAATTACAGTTGGACAATTCACCGTTTTTAAAGAAAACATTCAATAAACAAAAGAATATCTTGGAACTATCCTTTACAGTCTATTCTTCTATTATTTCTATGAACCTCCAACATAAAAAAATGATTAGCAATTTAGAACTACAAAATGTTCCAGAATCATGTGGAAAACAGAAAATCTACTGTTGTGTCTTTGGTTCCCCTCTGTAACCTAGCAGAGAATAATAGCAAATAAGAATGAGGGACTGGGGTGGCTGAGTGCAGATATGTGGATAAGGAGATCCCCAAAGCATACTTGCCTGCGAGTCTGAGTATCAGTGTACTCCAAGAGAGTAAATCTATCACATCTGGGATTTGGGTGAGTGAACATTAGCTGTTATGGAAGAAGAAGAAGAGGAAGAGTAAGAGGAAGAGGAAGAGGAAGAGGAAGAGGAAGAGGAAGAGGAAGAAGAAGAAGAAGAAGAAGAAGAAGAAGAAGAAGAAGAAGAAGAAGAAGAAGAAGAAGAAGAAGGATGAGGAGGAGGAGAAGGAAAAGGAGGAAGAAGAGGAGGAGGAGGAGGAAGAAAAGGAGGAGGGATGGCAGTCCATATGGAGATAGGAATTTCACAGGAAGAACAACAGAATCAGCTAACATGGACTCTTTGGGCTCTCAGAGACTGAACCACCAACCAAAGAACATACACAGTCTGGCCCTAAGCCTCCATGCACATAGATAGGAGATGTGCAGCTTGGTCTTCATGTGCGCACCAAACAAGTAGAGGTGGGGCTATCTCAAAGGCTGTTGCATGTATGAGGGATATGTTCTTCTAGCTTGACTGCCTTGAATGGATTCAGTGGAAGTGAAAGCACATAGCCTCACAGAGACTCCATGTTCCAGGGTTGGGATATAACCAGGCAACCACCACCCTCTCAGGGGACGAGGGGAGGGTAAGAAAGGGCAAAGATTGCAGGAGAAGCAGACTGGGAGGGGGAAGTTATCTGGATGTAAAGTAAACAAGTAAAAAATAAAAATAAATGAAATTTTTTCCAGAAAACATCACATGGCTCAAGTGAGACTCCAATAAAACAATAAATTTTGACTTCAGTCTACTTTAAGTTATATCATTTTAATTTAATATTTCAATATATACATATATTATGCAGTTTTTCTTTACACACTGCATCTTGATGCGTTTAGAGTGTTTTGTCCCCTGCTTCAAGGGACTGATGATCAGCTGCAGCAGCAACTAGAAGGAAAGCAAGAAGCATCAATAGTATCATCAGGCACATCATTGGTGGTATTGTCACCATCACCATCAGTAACATCAGTGTCAATATCATCAGAATCAACTACATGAGAAACTGAGATGGTGGAGGCTTATTTTGTTAAATTTATTCTCAGATGTTGCTTCTTCTGGAATGCTTGTTTCCAGGCTGATGCTATCCTCACAAGTCAGAGTTCAGAAAACAGAGATAGATACTAATGTTTAAGAGGAAGATTTCTCTGCTTAGCCATTCAGAAAAGACAAGGTTTTCCCTGGGAGTGAAAAAAATGTCCTCATTCCAGAATGGGAGACAACCAAGTACCAATCAACTTGACATGGTCAGTTGTGTTGGTCTAAACTGGTTTTGTTACACTATGTGAAGTATTTTCAGTAAATTGGGAAAAGGAAACCCTTTTTTCTGGGTCTAGGTAATGCTTAAATAGCCAGATAGAAGCAAGAAATGTAATAAGAATAATTCCATATAAAAGTTCATCTATTTTAGCAACTACTGTGCTCTAACTTACCTGACCCTTCTTTTCTGTTAGTTGGAGGTCCTTGGCCATTTTCTTCAGGCCACACTTGTTGAAAGAGATTACTCATCCCTGCAATTATTGATAAGAGGTATGCCAGGAGCCACAGGAAGGGCATTAACATCATCAGTAGGCTCTCTTGTTCCGGGAGATACCCAGGCTCCCTGACAGTGGTCTTGCTATGGCCAGTGTGGTCAGCTGACAGTAAATTATCATAAAAAACGTTACCATCCCGAGTAGGGGTCAGATGTTCATCTAGGTCAGGAACTTGAGTAGGTTCCTCATCTAAAGAAAAGCTATCATACTTGTCTTGTGCTTTGAGCAAGGTCAAATTGTTCAGGTCAGCTCTTTCAGTGGAGTCTATGGAATAACAAGTGTGGGGACCAGGAGTAGGCTCTGGGTCAGCCCAGGGAGCGTCCCTTGCATGCTCCGTGTAAACGGCTAAATCACTTATGGAATCTAACTCAATGTCACTAGCTGTTTCTGAGTCATGTTTCTCATCTGACTCAGCAATGTCAGCAGGACCTGGGGCAAAAGTTGCTTCAACTTCAGCAATAGCCACATTGTCAGCAGCACATTGGGAAGGAGTTATTTCAATGTCAGCAGGAGCTCTGCTGCTGGCAGCACTGGTGGAAGGAATTTTCTCAGTATCAGCAGGAGCACCCCTGTCAGCATTACTTTGGGGAGAAATTGCCTCACTTTCCATGTTCAACAGCATGATTCCTCTGTCTAGCCATTCAACAAACTCAAGGTTTTCTCTGGGAGTGACAGAAAATCTCCTCCTGCCAGAAAACTCGCTGTCAGTAGCACTGGGGGAAGGAGTTGACTCAATGCCAACTGTTGCCCCAATGACAGCAGAACTGGTGGAAGGTGTTAGCTCAATATCCATAGTTGCCCCAATATCAGCAGCACTGGTGGAAGGCGTTGGTTCAACAGCAACAGGAGCCTCGGGCACAGAAATTCTATGCTCCTGATGTATTTGATGGCAATTTTCTGGTTTACATCCTTCAACCTATTAGGAAAATTGGCAATGTTACTTTTGATTTAAAATTTTTACTGATTTTATTTATTTGAGCATCGGTCTGCTAATGTAAGAATCTTGATTTATAGTCCCCAAAATGTCTCTGTATTCACACCAACTTCATCACTAACTACACTCACTGATATTCAGCAACCTCTGCTTCCTTTATGCTTGAGTAAAAGGCCCAGAGTTTCTAGAAATCTTTGTAAGGGACCTGCTCAGATTTATGCTTTCCTTTCTCCTGCTTTTTGCTACATAACATCATTCTCTGTAAAATGGAAAAATATAAAAAGAAAGCACAGAAGGTGTCTTCTCCTCTCTTTAGGTCCTGAATTTTGAATTCCGCCAGACTAAGAGAATGGGACAGTGAGGTGCTTTGGGAACAAAATGAACCTCTCTCTTCTGCACCATATTAACCCTTCCCCAATGTACAGCCTTTCTCAGTTGCCCATTAGGATCCTGGGATACCAGAACAAAGGAAAGGAATTTTGAAATGCATGAACAAAGTATGTCACCACCTACACCAGAAGGCAATTGCTGAGTTCCAGGTGTGGATTCTATAACTTTTATTCACTAGGTGAAATTGTAATCTCTGAGGTTTACTGCCTCCAAGTCCTAACCTAGACCAAATCCTAGAAGGTTATAGCTTCTGTAAAATTTAGCTTAGGCTAGAATATTTTTATTCTCTCATACTTACTGCTGAATTAATACGCCATTGTTTCTGGTTCTTCATCTCTTTCTAACAGATTCAACTCAGCTGTTCTAGCTCAAAGCTCCTCTCTATGGTAACTGATTCAATTTGGATTCTCTCTGGGCCTGTGATATTTTGCTCTGCTTGGCCTCAAACTAGCAATTTTTCTAATCTTCTGATTCTTTCATAATCTCAGGTTCATTTTGCCTTCACTTGGGCCTTGTTGTTTCTCTCTTCAATATGTCTTTCTAAAAGGCTCCAGGTAAAAAATGCCTCCTCTCAGTGTCCCCTGGTTCTGGAAAGGCTCAGTGCAGCAGTATTGGGCAATACCAGAACAGGGAAATGGGAGGGGGGATGGGGGAGCAGGGGGAGAGAAGAGGGCTTATGAGACTTTCAGGGAGTGGGGAGCCAGAAAAGGGGAAATCATTTGAAATGTAAATAAAAAATATATAAAATTAAAAAGTGCCTCCTCTCTTCCTCTCCTCCTCTCTCCCCTCCTCTTCCCTTCTCTCCTCTCATTTGTGCTCCTCTCCCCTTCTCTCTCTCTCTCCTTCTCTCCTTCTCTTTATTTCCTCTCTATCTCGACACTACCCTTCAAGTAGCTTCCACTTCCTCTTTCTTCTTGAGAGAGTTGGGAATGCCTTGTTCTGTCAAATCCTTCTCTGACTCATCATTTTCTCTGCCATGCAATTACATATCTTTCTCAAACAAGGCACTTAATTCCACAAACTAATTTGACCTTGATTGTTCAGGATTAAGGTGTTTACTAAGGAAGTGTCTGTATTCTGGCTAGAGAGATTAAAGTTCTGTGCAAAAGCTGAGCCACACAATAACTAGAAATGGGTTTATTGAGTAAACAACACAATAAAGCACAAGTACAGCATGATCAAATATCCTGCAACACCATGGACTTTAGTACACCAAGAGGATGTACATAATGACCTGATCCCCACCGCTGTGGCTGCTTGGATGTCAACAGTCCCATGGGATCATATAATGCTTGCTCTCTCCAGATGGCTGAACTCTTTTGGAAATGATGATGAGTTCTGGACTTTTTATAGGATTTATATCACTAGAATGGCATTTAAGATTTCAGTAGACTGGTGCCATATCCACAAAGTTCTCTCTTTCCTGTGTAGGTCAAGATGTGATCTCTCATCTGCTCCTTCAGTATCATGCCTGTCTGCCTGAACTGTGATGGTGAGGTGTGTATCCAACTGGAACCAGGAACCGTATTTGAAATGCACCCTTTCTTCTAGAAGTTGTCTTTCCCATGGTATTTTGTCGCAGCAATAGCCAGTAACTAACATAACCATCATGTAGTTGCAGTAGGAGTGACTTGAAAAGTCTGAAGGATTCATTCCAAGCTGTGAAGGGGTTTTACCCAGTGGATTGGGGGATTGGGACACAATACAAGTGATTAAATTCCCTAATGCTAGCTTAGTTAGGATACTCAGAAAACCCATTGATTCAACCAGATAAATTTAGAAAATGTGAGTGTTGAAAGTGGATTTGATTCTGCATGGCAAATGGGAAGCCTCATGGACATTTATAAGATAACAAATAAGGTCTCCATACATCTGTTATTGCTTACGTGTCCATGAAACTCAAAGCTTAGCAGTCTACTTTAGCCTTTCAGTACCAGACTTGGTATATGCTACTTACATGAAAAACTCATACTCAAAAATATACTCTGAATTGTTAAGCAATGTAACACAGAGAAGATTCAACAAAATAAGGTAAGAAACACTGTTGATCATGGTAAAACCACTCTGGAAATCAGTTTGGCAGTTCCTCAGAAAACTGGACATAGTACTGCCTGAAGATCTAGCTATACCACTCCTGGGCATATACACAAAAGATGCTCCAACATGCAATAAGGACACGTGATCCACTATGTTCAGATAAGCCTTATTTCTAATAACCGTAAGCAGGAAAGAACCCATATGTTCTTCAATAGAGGAATGGACACAGAAAATGTGGTACATTTACACAATGGAGGTCTACTCAGCTATAAAAAGCAATGAATGGCCATTTTAACTATATTGATTCTACCGATCCATGAGCATGGGAGGTTTTCACATTTTTTGAGGTCTTTTTCCATTTCCTTCTTCAGAGTCTTGAAGTTCTTGTCATACAGATCTTTCACATGTTTGGTAAGAGTCACCCCAAGATACTTTATACTGTTTGTGGCTATTATGAAGGGGGTCATTTCCCTAATTTCTTTCTCAGCCTGCTTATCCTTTGTGTATAAGAAGGCCACTGATTTGCTGGAGTTGATTTTATAACCTGCCACTTTGCTGAAGTTGTTTATCAGCTGTAGGAGCTCCCTAGTGGAGTTCTTTGGGTCACTTAGGTAGACGATCATGTCGTCTGCAAATAATGATAGTTTGACTTCCTCCTTTCCAATTTGTATCCCTTTGACCTCCTTATGTTGTCGAGTTGCCCGAGCTAGTACCTGAAGTACAATATTGAAAAGATAAGGAGAAAGGGGGCAGCCTTGTCTGGTCCCTGATTTCAGTGGGATTGCTTCAAGTTTCTCTCCATTTTGTTTGATGCTGGCTACCGGTTTGCTGTATATTGCTTTTACTATGTTTGGGTATGGGCCTTGAATTCCTGTTCTCTCCAAGACTTTAAGCATGAAGGGATGCTGAATTTTGTCAAATGCTTTTTCAGCATCCAATGAAATGACCATGTGGTTTGTACTTTGAGTTTGTTTATGTAGTGGATTGTATTGATGGATTTCCGTATGTTGAACCAACCCTGCATTCCCGGGCTAAAGCCTACTTGATCATGGTGGATGATCGTTTTGATGTGTTCTTGGATTCGGTTGGCAAGAATTTTATTGAGTATTTTTGCATCGATGTTCATAAGGGAAATTGGTCTGAAGTTCTCTTTCTTTGTTGGATCTTTTTGTGGCTTTGGTATCAGCGTAATTGTGGCCTAAAGCACTATACAGATTCAATGCAATTCCCATCAAAATCCCAACTCAATTCTTCACAGAGTTAGAAAGAGCAATTATCAAATTCATCTGGAACAACAAAAAACCCAGGATAGCTAAAACTATTCTCAGCAACAAAAGAAAATCTGGGGGAATCAGTATCCCTGACCTCAAGCAATACTACAGAGCAATAGTGTTAAAAAACTGCATGGTATTGGTACAGTGACAGGCAGGAGGATCAATGGAACAGGATTGAAGATCCAGAAATGAACCCACACACCTATGGCTACTTGATCCTCGACAAAGAGGCTGAAAACATCCAATGGAAAAAAGATAGCCTTTTCAACAAATGGTGCTGGTTCAACTGGAGGGCAGCATGCAGAAGAATGCAAATTGATCCATCCTCGTCTCCTTGTACTAAGCCCAAATCCAAATGGATCAAGGACCTCCACATAAAGCCAGACACTCTGAAGCTAATAGAAAAGAAACTGGGGAAGACCCTTGAGGACATCGGTACAGGGAGAAAGTTTATGAACAGAACACCAAGAGCGTATGCTCTAAGAGCAAGAATTGACAAATGGGACCTCATAAGGTTACAGAGTTTCTGTAAGGCAAAGGACACCATCAAGAGGACAGATCGGCAACCAACAAATTGGGAGAAGATCTTCACCAATCCTACATCAGATAGAGGGCTAATATCCAATATATATAAAGAACTCAAGAAGTTAGACTCCAGAAAACCAAACAACCCTATTAAAAAATGGGGTACAGAGTTAAACAAAGAATTCTCACCTGAAGAACTTCGGATGGCAGAGAAGCATCTTAAAAAAAATGCTCAACTTCATTAGTCATTAGAAAAATGCAAATCAAAACAACCCTAAGATTTCATCGTACACCAGTCAGAATGGCTAAGATTAAAAATTCAGGAGACAGCAGGTGTTGGAGAGGATGTGGAGAAAGAGGAACACTCCTCCACTGCTGGTGGGGTTGCAAATTGGTACAACCACTCTGGAAATCAGTCTGGCGGTTCCTCCGAAAACTGGGCACCTCACTTCCAGAAGATCCTGCTATACCACTCCTGGGCATATATCCAGAGGATTCCCCACCATGTAATAAGGATACATGCTCTACTATGTTCATAGCAGCCCTATTTATAATTGCCAGATGCTGGAAAGAACCCAGGTATCCCTCAACAGAAGAGTGGATGCAAAAAATGTGGTATATCTACACAATGGAGTACTATTCAGCCATTAGAAACAATGAATTCATGAAATTCTTAGGCAAATGGATGGAGCTAGAGAACATCATACTAAGTGAGGTAACCCAGACTCAAAAGGTGAATCATGGTATGCACTCACTAATAAGTGGGTATTAACCTAGAAAACTGGAATACCCAAAACATAATCCACACATCAAATGAGATACAAGAAGAAAGGAGGAGTGGCCCCTGGTTCTGGAAAGACTCAGTGAAACAGTATTCGGCAAAACCAGAACAGGGAAGTGGGAAGGGGTGGGAGGGAGGACAGGGGAAGAGAACGGGGCTTACGGGACTTTTGGGGAGTGGGGGGCTAGGAAAGGGGAAATCATTTGAAATGTAAATAAATTATATCGAATAAAAAAAAAAAAGAACCAGGCAAGGAAAAAAAAAAGCAATGAATGTATGAAATTCTTAGGCAAACGAATGGAACTAGAAACTATCATCCTGAGCGAGGTAACCCAATCACAAAAGAACAAACAAGGTATGCACTTGCTGATAAGTGGATTTTAGCCCAAAAGTTTGAATACCCAAGATACAACGCACAACCCACATGAAACTCAAGAAGAAATAAAGCCACAGTGTGCATACTTTAATCCTTCTTAGAAGGTGGATCAAAATACCCATGCATCACAGGCCACCAATAGACTGAACATAGAGTCCCCAGTGGAGGAGCTAGAATAAGGCTCCAAGGAACTGAAGAATTTTGCAGCCCCATAGGAGGAACAATAATATGAACCAACCAGTACTCCCAGAACTGACAGGTACAAAACCACCAACCAGAGAGTACACATGGAGGGACCCATGCCTCCAACTTCATATGTAGCAGAGGCTGGCCTTTTCAGTCATCAATGAGAGGAGAGGCCATTGGTCCTGTGAAGGCTCGATCCCACAGTGTAGGGGAATGCTAGGTCAGGAAAGTGGAGGTAGGGTTTGGTAAGCAGGGGGAGGGGGATGGGATAGGGGCTTTTGGAAGGGTAACAAGGAAATGGGATACCATTTGAAATATAAAGCACATATCTAATGAAATAAAAAAAGAAGCATTGTTGATCAAAGAAAGAGGATGAGGAAGCAGACATGCTACCAATGTGTTCACACTGTTCAAATGGATCATGTGAGAAATTCAGTTCACTGGATTCCCTGAGAACGATGGACATGAACACAGCAGGAATGTGGTATTTTTTGGACAGAGGCACGTTTTCATATGACCTGTGTTACCTGACTCATTACTTCCTCCTCATTCTGTAAATATGTTTGAGCCAGTTATGAATAAAAGAATGGTGTGTGGTTTTTTCCTTTGCCTTTTTTCTGGGTAATGTAGTTCAGGATCACATTCTTTTGTTTTGTTTTTTTATTTGTTTTTGGTTTTTCAAGACAGGGTTTCTCTGTGTATTCCTGGCTGTCCTGGAATTCACTCTATAGATCAGGCTGGCCTCAAACTCAGAAAATTTATCATAAGATAAATCATCAACTTTAATGCAAAAAAATCAATACTCAATAAAAATCTTGCCAACCGAATCCAAGAACACATCAAAAAACGATCATCCACCATGATCAAGTAGGCTTTATCCCAGGGATGCAGGGTTGGTTCAATATAGGGAAATCCCTCAATGCAATCCACTACATAAACAAACTCAAGGAAAAAAAACACATGGTCATTTCATTGGATGCTGAAAAAGCTTGATAAAATTTAGCATCCTTTCCTGCTTAAAGTCTTGGAAAGAACAGGAATCCAAGGCCCATACCTAAACATAGTTAAAGCAATATACAGCAAACCGGTAGCCAGCATCAAACTAAATGGAGAGAAACTTGAAGCAATCCCACTAAAATCAGGGACTAGACAGGGCTGCTCCCTGTCTCCTTACCTTTTCAATATTGTATTTGAGGTACTAGCTCAGGCAATTAGACAACATAAGGAGGTCAAAGGGATACAAATTGGAAAGGAAGAAGTCAAACTATCATTATTTGCAGATGATATGATAGACTACCTAAGTGACCCAAAAAGTCCATTAGAGAAATCCTACAGCTGATAAACAGCTTCAGCAAAGTGGCAGGTTATAAAATCAACTCAAGCAAATCAGTAGCCTTCCTATACTCAAAGGATAAGCAGGCTGAGAAAGAAATTAGGGAAATGACACCCTTTACAATAGACACAAACAGTATAAAGTACCTGGGGGTGAATCTTACTAAACATGTGAAAGATCTGTATGACAAGAACTTCAACACTCTGAGGAAGGAAATGGAAGACCTCAAAAAGTGGAAAAATCTCCCATGCTCATGAATCAGAAGGATTAATACAGTTAAAATGGCCATTTTGCCAAAAGCAATATACAGATTCAATGCAATACCCATCAAAATCCCAAGTCAGTTCTTCACAGAGCTAGAAAGAGCAATTCTCAAATTCATCTGGAATAACAAAAAACCCAGGATAGCTAAAACTATACTCAACAACAAAAGAAATTCTGGGGGAATCAGTATCCCTGACCTCAAGCAATCCGACGGAGAAAGAGCGTTAAAAACTGCATGGTATTGGTACAGTGACAGGCAGGTGGACCAGTAGAACAGGATTGAAGGTCCAAAAATGAACCCACACACCTATGGACACTTAATCCTCGATAAAGGAGCTGAAAACATCCAAAGGCCAAAAGATAGCCTTTTCAACAAATGGTGCTGGTTCAACTGGAGGTCAGCATGCAGAAGAATGTGAATTGATCAATCCTTGTCTCCTTGTACTAAGCTCAAATCCAAATGGATCAAGGACCTCCACATAAAGCCAGACACTCTGAAGCTAATAGAAAAGAAACTGGGGAAGACCCTTGAGGACATCGGTACAGGGAGAAAGTTTATGAACAGAACACCAATAGCGTATGCTCTAAGAGCAAGAATTGACAAATGGGACCTCATAAAATTACAAAGTTTCTGTAAGGCAAAGGACACCATCAAGAGGACAAATCAGCAACCAACAAATTGGGAAAGGATCTTCACCAATCCTACATCAGATAGAGGGCTAATATCGAATATATATAAAGAACTCAAGAAGTTAGACTCCAGAAAACCAAACAACCCTATTAAAAATGGGGTACAGACTTAAACAAAGAATTCTCACCTGAAGAACATCGGATGGCAGAGAAGCATCTTAAAAAATGCTCAACTTCATTAGTCATTAGGGAAATGCAAATCAAAACAAACCTGAGATTTCACCTTACACCAGTCAGAATGGCTAAGATTAAAAATTCAGGAGACAGCAAGTGTTGGAGAGGGTATGGAGAAAGAGCAACACTCCTCCACTGCTGGTAGGGTTGCAAAGTGGTACAACCACTCTGGAAATCAGTCTGGCGGTTCCTGCGAAAACTGTGCACCTCACTTCCAGAAGATCCTGCTATACCATGCCTGGGCATATACCCAGAGGATTCCCCACCATGTACTAAGGATGCATGCTCTACTATGTTCATAGCAGCCCAATTTATAATTGCCAGACGCTGGAAAGAACCCAGGTATCCCTCAACAGAAGAGTGGATACAAAAAATGTGGTATATCTACACAATGGAGTACTATTCAGCCATTAGAAACAGTGAATTCATGAAATTCTTAGGCAAATGGATGGAGCTAGAGAACGTCATACTAAGTGAGGTAACCCTGACTCAAAAGGTGAATCATGGTATGCACTCACTAATAAGTGGATATTAACTTAGAAAACTGGAATACCCAAAACATAATCCACACATCAAATGAGGTACAAGAAGAAAGGAAGAGTGGCCCCCTGTTCTGGATAGATTCAGTGAAGCAGTATTCGGCAAAACCAGAATGGGGAAGTGGGAAGGGGTGGGTGGGAGGACAGGGGGAGAGAAGAGGGCTTGTGGGACTTTCGGGGAGTGGAGGGCTAGAAAAGAAATCATTTGAAATGTAAATAAAAAATATATCAATTAAAAAAATTCAGGAGACAGCAGGTGTTGGTGAAGATGTGGAGAAAGAGGAACACTCCTCCACTGCTGGTGGGGTTGCAAATTGATGCAATTACTCTGAAAATCAGTCTGGCGTTTCCTCAGAAAATTGGGCAGGTCAATTCTGGAGGATGCTGCTACACCACTCCTGGGCATATACCAAGAGGATTCCCAGCATGTAATAAGGATATGTTCTCAGTATGTTCATAGCAGCCCTATTTATTATAGCCAGAAGCTGGAAAGAACTCAGGTATACCTCAACAGAAGAATGGATGCAAAAAAAAATGTGGTATATATACACAATGGAGTACTCTTCAGCCATTAGAAATGATCAATTCATAAAATTCTTAGACAAATGGATAGATCTGGAGAACATCATACTAAGTGAGGTAACCCAGTGTCAAAAGATCAATCATGGTATACACTCATTAATAAGTAGATATTAGCCTTGAAAATTGGAATACCGAAAACCTAATCCACACATCAAATGAGGCACAAGAAGAACAGAGGACTGGCCCCTTGTTCTGGAAAGACTCAGTGTAGCAGTATAGGGCAAACCCAGAACAGGGAAGTGGGAACGGTTGGGTGGGAGAACAGGGTGAGGGAAGGGGACTTATGGGACTTTTGGGGAGTGGGGGGCCAAAAAAGGGGAAATCACTTGAAGTGTAAATCTTCATAGAGCTAGAAAGAGCAATTCTTAAATTCATCTGGAAGAACAAAAAACCCAGGATAACTAAAACTATTCTCAACAGTAAAAGAACTTCAGGGGGATTCAGTATCCCAGCCTTTAAACTTTACTACAGAGCAATAGTGATAAAAACTGCATGGTATTGGTACAATATCAGGCATGCAGATCAATGGAATAGGATTGAAGACCCAGAAATAAACCAACACACCTATGGTCACTTGATCTTCGACAAAGGAGCTGAAAGCATCCAGTGGAAAAAAGATAGTCTTTTCAACAAATGGTGCTGGTTCAATTGAAGTTCAGCATGCAGAAGAATGTGAATCAATCCACTCTTATCTCCTTGTATTAAGCTCAACTCCAAATGGATCAAGGACCTCCACATAAAACCTGACACACTGAAACTAATTGAAAAGAAACTGGGGAAGACCCTGGAGGGTATGGGCACAGGGGAAAAGTTCCTGAATAGAACACCAATAGCTTATGCTCTAAGATCAAGAATTGACAAATGGGACCTCATAAAACTACAAAGTTTCTGTAAGGCAAAGGACACTGTCAAAAGGACAAAACGTCAACAAACAGATTGGGAAAGGATCTTCACCAACCCTAAATCCAACAGAGGGCTAATATCTAATATATACAAAGAACTCAAGAAAGTAGAAACTAGAGAACCAAATAACCCAAAACCAGAACGGGGAAGTGGGAAGGGGTGGGTGGGAGGACAGGGGGAGAGAAGGGGGCTTATGGGACTTTCAGGGAGTGGGGGGCTAGAAAAGGGGAAATCATTTGAAATGTAAATAAAAAATATATCGAATAAAAATAATTTTAAAAAAGTGGGGTACGGAGCTAAACAAAGAATTTTCACATGAAGAACTTTTGAGTTTGGTTTGTGACAATAGTAAATTTACAGTTTCTAATGATTTCACTAGGTGGAATAATTTTGTCTACTCTGCCACTTTTAAAATGGTGACTTCAGAGGGTTCAGATTAAGGTGCTGAGCTAGTTGTTAACAGTATGTAATGGAGTAAGTGGTGCAAGTAAGATCTGCAAACAGACCCTTCTTCTGCCTTTGTGCCTTCTGAATGGGGATTAAAACAGAATGGAGGGCTATTACTTTTTCCTTGCTTCTGTAGTTGCTGTGACAAGATATCTGATGGAGAACATCAGTCAGTTACTTCAAGGAAGGCAACAGGGTGCCCTGGTTTGTGGAAGTAGTCTGTTGTTTCTCACATGCCGGTAGACCAGGAAACAGATATCACAGAACCGGTACCACAAGCAGTCATAACCCTTGAAATCTACCACTGACAACCTTGTGCTACCTAGGCCATAACCTGAAAGGTAAACCTCCAAAGAGTGGCCAAGTGTTCTAACACAGGAGAATCCATGTCTCTCTGTCTGATCCTTCCATGTACCAGTTAGGAAGCATGTTAATGTTAAATAACACACACACTTTTTATAATACAGGGTGTGTGTGTGTGTATGTGTGTGTGTGTGTGTGTGTGTGTGTGTGTGTGTGTGTGTGTTAATACTAAAGTATTTTCAGTCAAAGTGTAAATCAGAGTGCCAGTGAGATGGCTAAGTAGATAAAGGTATTTGCCAGCACTACTGACAACTGGAATTTCATACCTGAGACTAAAATAGTGGGAGGAGAAGACTGACCTATTAGTTTTCATTTGATACTCTAAATTCACCTTGCCTTCCCCTACTCCCCAAAGATATTAAGAACACATTGTCCTTAAACTGAAAGAGAATATCCTGTCTGCTTTATGAGTTCATATATTAAAGTTGTGCGCCCATGCACACAGTATCCTATTGTGTACACCCTGTCTATGAGTCCTTAGGACTTCAATGGGTAAAATATGAAGGCTGAAACCAGGGGTCCAGGAAATTAACAAATATTCTTTTTCTTTTAGCAAGAACAGTAGGCCACTTTTACTCCATAGTGATCAGATAGGAGGCATGGGATTAGTTCGATCTTCTTATATTTGTTGAGGTCTGTCTTGTGACCAATTATATGGTTGATTTTGGAGAAGGTACCATGAGGTGCTGAAAAAAAAGGTATATTCTTTTGTTTTAGGATAGAATGTTCTATATATATCTGTTAAATCTAATTGGTCCAAAGCTTCAATTAGTTTCATTGTGTCCTTGTTTAGTTTCTGTTTTCCTGATCGGTCCATTGAGGAAAGTGCAGTGTTGAAGTCACCCACAATTATTGTGTTAGGTGCAATGTGTGCTTTGAGTTTTAATAAAGTTTCTATTATGAAAGAGGGTGCCCTTGCATTTGGAGCATAGATGTTCAGGATTGAGAGTTCTTCTTGTTGTATTTTTCCTTTGACCAGCAAGAAGTGTCCCTCAGAGTCTCTTTTGATGACTTTGGGTTGAAAGTCAATTTTATCTGATATTAAAATGGCTACTCCAGCTTGTTTCCTGAGACCATTTGCTTGTAAAATTGTCTTCCAGCCTTTTACTCTAAGGTAGTGTTTGTCTTTGACCCTGAGGTGTGTTTCCTGTAAGCAGCAAAATGTAGGGTCCTGTTTACGTATCCAGTCAGTTAGTCTGTGTCTTTTTATTGGGGCATTAAGTCCATTGATGTTTAGAGATATTAAGGAATAGTGATTGTTACTTCCTATCATTTTTGACGTTATTTTTTAAATTTGATTGCTTAACTTCTTTTGGGTTTGATGAAAGGTTACTATCTTGCTTTTTCCAGGGTGAAGTTTACATTTGAAATGTAAATAAATTATATCGAATAAAAAAAAATTAAAAAAAAAAAGAACTGTAAGCAACTTTTATTTCTAGACACCTGCCCAGGAGCCTAGTGACTCCAGTATTTCTCAAAATTATTAAATGAAACTCAGACATGCATATGCTGGACATGATGTCGGGAACACGGTGACTTTAAACCACAGCATCCAGAATATGCTGCAAATAGCAATGGAGAAACTTAATGCTCCACAAGCAATTATTATCAATACCATCAAATGGACATTATAAAACCATATTTATTTATATAACACTCCAAATTACAGACCTGAGGGTCATGAGCCAACCAGTTTGGGGGATGGTCACAGTACAGGGCCTCATTAATGTGAAATGAGCTGTGAGAGTCATGCCTTTTTATTTGACAAAACATTTTATAAATTATCAAAACTGTAGGTAAAAGATTTTTTCAATTTTCTTTGTTGTTTGGTAGAAATCCTCTACAGACCTAATAATCATAAGGTCGTTTACATTTTCCATTCAAACCCAAGCCCCTAAAGTCCTTAGCACAGGTGAGGTTATGACTCAAACCGCAGAGGAGTAATTATTGCTGATCATTTCTAACAGCCTTACAAAGGGCAGTTAGCAAGTCATGTATTACCTTAGCTAGAGACTATAGAAGACAACTGAAATTCCTCTTCAACAAGTTTATACACACATGTTATGTAGACATGGAATAGAAGTGATAGTGCTCATCATGATGATAAGTTTCCCTTATACAAAGAACAAGTCAGATCCCAGAGTTGTTTATTTGATGCACTATCAGCAGAAAACAATCTCAACCTATATCTTCCTTTTCCATAGTTGGACCATCTAGGCACATGAACTGATAATTATGAAAGACATCTTTTTTCTTTTTTTCTATATTCTTTGTTTACATTCCAAATGCTTTCCTCTTTCCCAGTTCTCCCCTCCACATATGTCCCATAAGCCCTCTTCTTTCTGCCCATTCCCCAATCACCCCCTTCCCATTTCTCTGTCCTGGTACTCCCCTAAGATGCTGGATCAAGCCTTTCCAAGACCAGGGTCCTCTCCTTCCTTCCTTCTTGGGAATCATTAGATATGCTAATTGGGTATTGAGTATTCAGAGCTTCTGGGCTAATTAATATCCACTTATCAGTGAT
Source organism: Apodemus sylvaticus (assembly GCF_947179515.1). Lineage (NCBI taxonomy): Eukaryota > Metazoa > Chordata > Mammalia > Rodentia > Muridae > Apodemus > Apodemus sylvaticus. The sequence continues at coordinate 187,179,907 of NC_067472.1, forward strand.
TGCATTCCATGGGTATTCTTTTGTGATTGGGTTACCTCACTTAGGATGATATTTTCCAGTTCCAACCATTTGCCTAAAAATTGCATGAAATCATTGTTTTTAATTGCTGAGTAGTATTCCATTGTATAAATATACGACATTTTCTGTATCCATTCCTCCATTGAGGGACATCTGGGTTCTTTCCAGTTTCTGGCAATTATAAAGAAGGCTGCTAAACTCTCAATAACCATAGATGGAGAAACCAAGATATTCCATGACAAAGCCAAATTTACACAATATCTTTCCACAAACACAGCCCTACAAAGAATAATAGGGGAAAAACACACATACAAAGAGGGAAACTACACCCTGGAAAAAGCAAGATAGTAACCTTCTTTCATCAAACCCAAAAGAAGATAACCAATCAAATTTAAAAAATAACATCAAAAATGACAGGAAGTAATAATCACTATTCCTTAATATCTCTTAACATGAATGGACTCAATTCCCCAATAAAAACACATAGACAAACAGACTGGATACAAAAACAGGACCCTACATTTTGCTGCATACAGGAAACACACCTCAGTGTCAAAGACAAAAACTACCTAAGAGTAAAAGGCCAGAAGACAATTTTACAAGCAAATGGTCTCAGGAAACAAGCTGGAATAGCCATTCTAATATCAGATAAAATTGACTTTCAACATAAAGTCATCAAAAGAGACATGGAAGAACACTTCTTACGGGTCAAAAAAAAAAATACACCAAGAAGAACTTTCAATCCTGAACATCTATGCTCCAAATGCAAGGGCACCCTCATTCATAAAATAAACTTTACTAAAGCTCAAAGAACACATTGCACCTAACATAATAATTGTGGGTGACGTCAACACTCCAATCTCCTCAATGGGCCGATCAGGAAAACAGAAACTAAACAGCAACCCAGTGAAACTAATTGAAGCTTTGGATAACTTGGATTTAATGGAGATATATATAGGACATTTCATCCTAGGGCAAAAAATAAAGCTTTCTCCCAGCACATCATGGTACCTTCTCCAAAATCGATCATATAATTGGCCACAAGACAGAACTCAACAAATATAAGAAGATCGAATTAATCCCATGCCTCCTATCAGATCACAATAGAGAAAAGTCGTCTTCAGTAGCAACGAAAAACAACAGAAAGCCCACATACACATGGAAACTGAACAATACTCTACTCAATGATACCTTGGTCAAGGAAGAAATAAAGAAATCAAAGACATTTTTAGAATATAATGAAAATGAAGACACAACATACCCAAATCTATGGGACACAATGAAAGCAGTGCTAAGAGGAAAACTCATAGACCTGACTGCCTCCAAAAAGAAACTGGTTTAACAAATATTCTAAGACAGACTACTTGTTTCCCCTGATGATACTTTAAATCATTTGCATATCAAACATATTCACTCTGTGTGCTGGAAAAGTCTTGCAGTATAGCTCTAGCCCAGCATCTTAGTTTGATTTGTAATACACAAACGTTGGCTAACAAAATTCTGGAACACCAAGTCCAGGGGATGAAATGACCTCTACTGATGTCTGCGGGAAGCACACACATGTGCTACACAGACAGAATACACATGCCAAACATTCACAAACTTAAAGTCAGTCGATCTAAGAAAGGAAACACAAATACATTGGTTGCTTTCATGTTGACTCTACCTACTTCCAGGAGCCTGTATTGCCTATTTTCTGCAATTATATGAGTTCTCCTCACTGTGTTACAAACATGCTCATTTTCTGTTTTTTTCTTTTGCTTCCATAGTCTAAATTCCTATCACTTACACTTTAGAACATTGGTTCTCAACCTGTCTGTCATAAACAACTGGAGGAGGGGCATAGAACAGACTCTCACAAGTTACCTTAAGACCTTCTGCAAACACAAATATGACATTACAACTGATAACATTATCAAACCTACAGTTAGGAGTAGCAACAAAAACAATTTTATGGTTGGGAGTCACCACATCATGACGAACTCTATGCCAGGGTCACAGCATTAATGAAATTGAGAAGCCCTGCCTAACACAGTGACTGGCAAGGAGTGAGGATATGAAGGAGTTGAAGGGAACGTTCAAGGCTAGCTTTCTCTTCTCTGATAACACTGGCAGTACTCAAGGCACAGGCACACACACACACACACACACACACACACACACACATCCTTCCCCTTCCCAACAAGCAAATCTATTACTTATTGAATTAGGGAGAATTACCATTACGGATGCTTTTTCTTCGTAATTGTCAGGTATTGGCTCTCCCTGAGAACATAAATAAACTTCAGATTTTGTAAAAACCTTCTGCATCCGCTTCTGGGGTCTAGGTACAGGTTTGCTAGATGCTTCCTGCAGGGCAAAAGAAGAAAGTTAACTTTTTGTTTGGTTCTTGAATTAACACTTGCTTTTGTATGCGTGCTTTCAAATCAAGTTTATTCCTTAGTAATCACAGGGTATTGACACATGAAAAGTAAAAACCATTAAATGTGAAATGTCTCCTAATATGTTGATCTTTTTACAAATTGCTAGGATATCCTCAAGATGTAAAAATATTTATGCTAGTGAAGAGAAAATCATGACATGAGAAACAGGAACTTGTTCTTCTGATGAACTAGGCTCACTTCATCATGTGTCAAATTTTCTACATATTGTATAAGATGATCATTAATATTAATAAAACCTCTTTTGACAGTCTCTTTCTTCCATTTTTGGAGGGCACAAAATGCACATTCTCCATTTATAAATAAATGCCAATTAAATTGCCAGTGCTATCCATATCATAGTACCTGTGGAACTGCTTGACAAAAACCTATTGGTCTACTGAGTTACATTCAAATGTCATGTATCATTTATACAGCCCCTCCCTCTAGGTTTACAGGTAATACAGAACCAGGTTTCCCAACCTCCAGCAACTAATAGTGATGAAGAGGCTTCAAACTGAATATGGAAATATCTCAGTAAAACACTACAACATTTTGTGCATTTGAATGTGACACAAAGAATATAAGTGTATATTATTTTCAAACACAAAAAGAAGAAATTAAATGGAACTATATAGCGCTTGACTCTCTGCTTCTAGAAATGCTGGCTAATTGGGGAAAGACACTTATTGTTTAACTATATGAAGACCTTTCGACATACCCTTATAAGAATCAAATAGAAAATGCTCTAATCTCTTCATAAGGAAAACTTCATGAACATATTACATATTGCTAAATATCTACAATTACTTCTCAGTCTAAATATAGATGAAAGGGAGAAACTAGAGATGCTCTCACATATGATCCTGAAATAGGAGTGTACAAGGACAGATAAAACTTATGGGCATTTTGCTGAGGATAAAAGCACTTTGGAGATTCCTGGATTATTTAAATATCTGGAGATCTTAAAAATGTATTCTGGACTATTATCACACTCACATAGTTAAATCAGTCTAAGGTGTATTTCTTTCTGCAAACCATACTTTGTCAAACATCAAACATCTTCTACTACGTGAAAACTGCACTCAGTCTTCTACTCACTGTCTTTTGAGTCCATTCACACATTGGGCCACCATTACCCATAAGGACTTACTGCTCACTTGAAATTTATAGACTTCCACATCCTCAATATGGTTTCCTCTGAAGCACCTTTCCATATAAAACTGGGATAGTTAGACTACTGCTGAATGAAGACACAATTCATAGGAAAATTAATTTCACAAAGAAGCATTTTACCTTGTTCGAGGAAGTATACCTGACCTTGTCTCCTTTTATACACCTAGGAACAACAATGGGAGGTTTGTCAGGGAGCCTTTAGAACAAAAACATGCAACCTTCTTTCAACCTTAGTTTTGTGGCTGGATCTCTTGTTCTTTAATGGAAACCCTAGGGTAACTATCAAGTAAACTTTAGGGGATTCTCTGTCATCACCTCCTGTCTCACCATAAAGGCCCCAGGATACAGTAGCTCATGAGACTATCAGACCTCATGTGGATTCTGGCATCCAAACTCCCATTCTAACACATGCATGGCAAACACTTCAACTACTGGATCTTCTCCCTAGCTATGAATTCTTGTCAGCATTTCATGCTGTGTGAGAGATATAATCATTAATTTCAACATGCTTTGCTCTATAAATAGTAATTCAGCATGTGATTTCAGAAGAAATAAAGAAGCTACAACTGTCTTACACAGAGACAAAGACAGTCAGGTTCTGAATGTTGTGTTTTCAACGGATTAATATATTGTAAAATGCATATATTCTTACCGCAGTGATTTTCTTGTCACTTCATCACTGGCTACAAAAGAGAGAGGCAAAATTTGTCATTAAACAACTGTAGGAAATATGACTATCATGTGCCAAGGCTATTTTTTGATACCCTATATGCTTTGAAACCATTTATGAAAAGCCTTTAAAGTGAATATTTATTTGTAAGCACTAAATATATGGGGAAATCTACCTTTCCTCTTCCTTCTATTTTTAAAATACAAAGAGAAAACCTTATCAACAGTTACTACTTATGATAAATTGTTGTGCAAACTACTTAAGATGGTGAGCACTATCAGACACAAGAAGTGTCACCTTAGTCTGTATTGTTATCCCATAGTGAACTGTGAAAAGGATAGCTTCGTGTTGCCTTTGCTGCTTTTTGTCTCTAGTCTTGGGATGCTGGTAGAATTCTTAGTGAGCATACCCATCTTGTGCAGAAGTGAAAGGGGCATCTCCAAGTATTGACTTGAACTTCCTTCACTGGGGAGGAATATTCACTCCTAAGAACAGGGAATCTCAGTCTATGGTGACTGTCATTGCAACATAGCTAAACACAGGAGACCCAAGACCTTTACAAAGCAATTCCAGCTGCAAGTGTGACACAGCTCCAGAGAGATCAGTGCATTACTCTTTGCAAATTCTTCTGAGGAAGATGCTAGAGGCCCTCAGTTCTAGCATTGGTCCCACCTCATGTGCAGTGCAAAAAAAGTTCAGCATCAACTTCCATTGCCTCCCATGGGAAGACCACCTTAGGAGTTATGTGAACTGAACTATTACTCCACAGGGAGACACGTGGAAGAAACCTGGGCACAAAGAAGCAATTCGAAGGGATTAATGCCTCACATGAAACATTTTTAAATTTACTTCCACATATAAAACACTGATGGACTCAAGTATCACTCTATGTAAAAAGCCTGCCCTCCAAACAAGCTAACACATGAACAATTCTTGTTTACTTCCTTTATAGTATGTAAGACTCCACTCTACCTTCCTATGCATTACCCATGGCCAGAGCAGAGCATTTGTCCCACCAAGAAATGGGCTGAGAAAGTGGCTCTTTGGTGGACCTTATGCTTGGCATGTGAGGGGTCTCTGTCAATCCTTATCACCACAAAGAAAGCTCCATTGCTGAAATAACTTAAAAGAAACTCACCCACATTACACTAATGCTATTTCACATCGTGCTTATGTGAAGAGTCATTTAGATTCCTCTACACTATTCTCTAGCTGGTGCTTGCCAAAGGCAAATGTAGGTGTGAGAGATGCTGTGGTGACAGCTGCTGAAAGCATGAACTCTGTGGTGTTTCTCTCATTGTGAGAATCATATTTACACTCCTGGGCATATACCCAGAGGATTCCCCAGCAGATAATAAGGATACGTGCTCCACTATGTTCATAGCAGCCTCATTTATAATAGCCAGAAGCTGGAAAGAACCCAGGTATCCCTCAACAGAAGAATGGATGCAAAAATATTTGGTATATATACACAATGGAGTACTATTCAGCCATTAGAAAAAATGAATTCATGAAATTCTTTGGCAAATGGATGGAGCTAGAGAACATCATACTAAGTGAGGTAACCCAGACTCAAAAGGTGAATCATGGTATGCACTCACTAATAATTGGATATTAACCTAGAAAACTGGAATACCCAAAACATAATCCACCCATCAAATGAAGTACAAGAAGAAAGGAGGAGTGGCCCTTTGTTCTGGAAAGACTCAGTGAAGCAGTATTCAGCAAAACCAGAATGGGAAGTGGGAAGGGGTGGGTGGGAGGACAGGTGGAGGGAAGGGGGCTTATGGGACTTTTGTGGAGTGGGGGGCTAGAAAAGGGGAAATCATTTGAAATATAAATAAAAAATATATCGAATAAAAAAATAAAAATAAAACTTCAATCACCTTAAAAATATGCTCAACCTAATTAGTCATTAGTGAAATGCAAATAAAAACAACCCTAAGATTTTACCTTACACAAGTCAGAATGGCTTAGAATAAAAATTCAGGAGACAGCAGATGTTGGCAAGGATGTGAAGAAAGAGGAACACTCCTCCACTGCTGGTGGGATTGCAAATTGGTACAACCACTCTGGAAATCAGTCTGGCGGTTCCTCAAAACCTGGGCACCTCACTTCTAGAAGATCCTGCTATACCACTCCTGGGCATATACCCAGAAGATTCCCCAGCATGTAATAAGTATACAAGTTCCACTATGTTCATAGCAGCCCTATCTATAATTGCCTGATGCTGGAAAGAACCCAGGTATCCCTCAACAGAAGAGTGGATGCAAACAATGTGGTATATATATATACAATGGAGTACTATTCAGCCATTAAAAACAAGGAATTCATGAAATTCTTAGGCATATGGAGCTGAAGAGCATCATACTAAGTGAGGTAACACAGACTCAAAAGATGAATCATGGTATGCACTCACTAATAAATGGATATTAACCTAGAAAACTGGAATACCCAAAACATAATCCACACATCAAATGAGGTACAAGAAGAACAGAGGAGTGGCCCCTTGTTATGGAAAGACTCAGCGAAGCAGTATAGGGCAAAACCAGAACAGGGAAATGGGAAGGGTTGGGTGGGAAAACGGAGATGTAAGGGGGATGATGGGACTTTCAGGGAGTAGGGGTCTAGAAAAGGGGAAATCATTTGAAATGTAAATAAAAAAAACTAAAAAAAAATTAAAATATTCCTGAGTGAGCCAGTTATTTATAATGTTAAGTTCTTCACATTCAAACTGAAGAAAATTAAAAATAACCGAAGATAATATATGAATTATCAAATAACTTGAGACTGAGAAATTCTAACAAGGAAAAAATCTAGATGGCTGTAATGGAATTTGGTAAATCTTCAAGTTTATCAGAAAATGTTTATAATTCCACTTTTAATCAACATAGGAATACTTTTATACCCACCATAATTGTATCTATATAATATTTTCCATGATAATCTTCAAATCTGACATGTGTTTCTACATTTTTCTACAAATTTACCAGAAATATTTTCCATGTAAATCTTCAATTCTGTCATAAAATGTTTCTTTCCCATATTTCAATTAATTTAGCAATGTTTACATATCTACCTCTTTACTCCTTAATTTTCCATGAAAATTGCCAATCTTAACATGTTTTTCTGAAATATTTTCCATGTAAATCTTTAATTTGATCACAAAGTGTTTTTACTTCCCTTTAAAAAATAAAAAAAATAAAATAAAATAACATCCATTCTGTAAAAATCAACTTGCTGTTATGTGACTAGAGAGGACACACCTCATGGAATAGGTGAAAAAAAATCTTTTAACTTATAAAAAGTAGATACATCAGTACATTGTTTTAAATAGACAAACATATAATAATTGTATGTAACTGTAATATCATTACAAATACAGATATAATTGTATTTAAAATTTCTTAGAAACAATTTCTTAAATAAATCTGCTTCTTAAAAGTGTCTGGCAGCTTAGAAACAATGAATTCATGAAATTCTTAGGCAAATGGATGGAGCTAGAAAACATCATACTAAGTGAGGTAACCCAGACTCAAAAGATGACTCATGGTATGCACTCACTAATAAGTGGATATTAACCTAGAAAACTGGAATACCCCAAACATAATACATACATCAAATGAGGTACAATAAGAAAGGAGGAGTGGCCCCTTGTTCTAGAAAGACTCAGTGAAGAAGTATAGGGCAAAACCAGAACGGGGAAGTGGGAAGGGGTGGGTGGGAGGACAGGGGGAGAAAAGGGGGCTTATGGGACTTTTGGGGAGTGGGGGGCTAGAAAAGGGGAAATCATTTGAAATGTAAATAAAAAATATATCGAAGAAAAAAAAAGAAAAAAAAGTGTTTGGCAGCAAATTAAGAAAGGATATAAATACTGGAAATCTTGATTACCTTACTATTCTAGCAGGAACAAAACTCTTTTTCTAATTAGGATAGAATCAGTATTAATACTTGCCAATATTCTTACCTATATTATCCTGGGAAGACTTTTTCAGGATGGATTTCGGCTGTCCTCGTGGTCTTACTCCACTGAGGTATATTTTAAGAGTGTTATTTTAATAGTCATATAAAACATTAATGAAAGGCTTTGATTTCTTTGTTGTTTGATTTCCTAATTTATATTACATTACAAATTAAAAAACTATTAATTTGTTCTTCAACCAGTTGATTGCATTTGGAGACATTTTCTTTACAACTTTTCCTAATGTGGAATATAGGGGAGAATTTAGCCCACAAAAATTAGCCCCCCCCCCAAAAAAAACATACACAGATACAGAAAAATGCACACACACTCATGAACACACACACACACACACACACACACACACACACACACACACAATTACTAGTACCTCTTCAGCCTTTGTTTTGATAGTTGTACTGACTGGTATTTTTACTCTATAGACTCAATGTCAGTCTTTGGCCCTGGAGCAGCACAGCACCTTCTCTCATGGTACCTTGTGCATATTTCACTGACTATGATGTTACCACCCAAAAGGTTGATTTGTGGACCATCAGATAGATTTCTAGAACTCTTAAAATCCCACCACAGCTTTCACATTATTCAAGCCATTCCTTCATAACTCATGCATGGATGAATCCTGAAATCACAATCTTCCTGTTTCTGTGACAAACAAGCATTTCTATGATTTAGTAAGATAATGACAAGAGCAAAGGACAATAAAACCTAGTGGGCACTTGTGGATTTACTGTGGAACTGTTCAGAATTCCAAATAGAAGTTAACATGTGTAATTTGAAAGGAGTCTGAATAGTTTTGAGTACTGAAAAGTTTTGAATATTCATTTTCAACATTAGCTTTGATGATTTGGGAAATTTTCAAACATTTTCAATATTATTTTCCTCTCTTGTGGAAGTAATTAATCGTAATGAGCACAGAATTGGCTTGAAATACAACTTTAAATTTTCTACCAAACCATTTTCTAAACAGGAATGGATAGGCCTTGGCCTTTATGTTCATGTCCAAATGAGGTGGAAGACAAAAGCCCCCATTGTAGAGAGGTAAATATTAGTTACACTATCATTCAGATAATCGATTGAGAGTGAAAGGATTCATTTCTGTGGAAAACAGATGTGAACAGATCATTGATGGATGGAGCATTCTGGAAGACATGGGTGCCTTCCAACAACTACGAAAGACGCTACACCTGACAAAATGGTCCTTTGCATGTAAAGCTAGTTGTCAGAGGAGGAAGGAAATGCATTGGCATCCTGTAGTAATGACTGAAAATGGAGAACCACCCCAATTTATGTAAACGTACTGACAAGAGAAATGAGTGAAATGACAGCTACTAGTGTGGGTCTTAGTTCACAAATTGAATTCAGTAAGGCTTGGAAAGCCAAGGAAGCTTAGATGGACAGCC